>NC_030385.2:19154450-19816451 GCF_001625215.2 Daucus carota subsp. sativus | reverse complement strand
AGATGATTTACAACATTTTGAACTTGTGACCGAGTTTGAACTCCTTTAGTCAAATCCCCTAAAACATTATCCAAAGGATGACTTCTAATAATCGGAATTTCTTTAGGAAGTTCTTCATCGGTTTGTAACAATTCTAATGGATTATTAGGAGGGGAAATTCCTATATCCATATTTTCGAATTGACGAATAACATCTTCGACACCATCTTGTTCGGTAGCTTCTTTATCCACAAGATCAATATACTTTGAGGGTGGTTTTGATTCATCAAAAGCAACATTCATAGATTCTTCCACCACAAGAGTTTTAAGATTAAATACACGATATGCTTTACTATTGGTAGAATAACCAAGAAATATACCTTCGTTTGATTTAGGATCAAACTTCGTAAGGTATTCTTTAGAATTTAAAATAAAGCATTTGCTCCCGAAAACTCTAAAATAACCAACTTTAGGAGTTTTACCATAATACAATTCATAGGGAGTCTTTTGAGTCATAGGACGTAATAATACTCGATTTAAGATATGGCAAGCGGTAGACATAGCTTCGGCCCAAAAATATTTAGGACGACGATATTCATTAAGCATAGTACTTGCCATTTCTTGTAGAGTCCTATTTTTCCTTTCTACAACTCCATTGGATTAAGGAGTATAAGGTGCAGAAAAGTTATGTGTAATTCCATTAGACTCACAAAACGTAGTAAAACTAGAATTCTCAAATTCCTTACCATGGTCAGTCCTTATATAGACAATGGTATTATTTTGTTGATTTTGAATCTTTTTGCATAAAGAAGTGAATGATTCAAAAGCATCGGTTTTAGCTTTGAGAAATTATGTCCACGTATATCGTGAAAAATCATCAACAATGACCAAGGTATATGAACAACCTCCAAGACTTTGTACCGGAACCGGTCCAATTAAATCCATATGTAATAGCTCGAGAGGTCTAGAGGTAGATACCATAAACTTAGCTTTGTGAGAAGCTCGAATTTGCTTTCCTATTTCACAAGCCTCACAAATATGATCCTTTTTAAAGTTTAACTTTGGTATACCCCTAACTTGATCATTAGTTGAAATACTTTTAATTAATTTCATGTTTGCATGTCCTAATCTATGATGCCACAACCATGGATCATCAAGAGTTGAAAATAGACATACATTAGAATGTTTGCTAATATCACATGTGTACACATTTTTGCTACGAGGACAAGTAAGCATCAATTTTCCATCCTTATTTAAAATAGAACAATGAGTAGGATAGAAAATTACCTTATATCCATTATCACAAAGTTGACTAATGGAGAGTAGATTATACTTAAGTCCCGTAACTAGTTGTACATTAGCAATCATGAAATGTTCATTACCAATATCTCTAATACCAATGATACTACCCTTGCTACTATCTCCAAACGTGACACATCCAGCGGCAACCTTTCTAATGCCATTCAAGAGAGACTTATTACTGGTCATGTGTCTTGAACAACTACTATCAAGGTACCACATATCATGCTTAGTAACAAGGCACACCTACAAAACAAATCAATTAAATTTATAGGTACCCTTTCGTCTTAAGGGTCCTCGGGTTAGTGTATCATTATAAGCATTCGAGTTCGCATGATAGAAACTAGGCATAGCATAATCATGATTAGGCACATAGGAGTTTCTAGATGCAACATTCCTAGAATAGTCATAGTATCTTGTGTTTCTTAAAGGATTGTTTCTTTGAAAGTTTACACCTTGATACATGTTATTTCTATCATTTGGATAATACATGGTATTTTGTGGATAGAAATGTTGACTAGGAATAGAACGACTTCTAGAAGTTTGTCCCTTCGAATAAGCATTATACCTTGTGTTTCTATTTTGATACGAAATAGGTTGTTGAGCATAACTAAACCGTGGTTGTCTTTGAGTGTTATCAACGTTTTTATTTCTCACTTTTTGATCAACCTTATGATATGGTTTTGTTCCTTTACGAACCCATACATACTTCCCCTTAATCTCACCATTCTTGATTCTACAATATTCAACCGTATGTCCATCTTTATTGCAATATGAACATTTATATCTAGGTGAAGCGGGAACAAAGGTAGTTTGTTTCTTATCTTGCACAAACTTTTTAGGTTCAACATTTTTATCATATCCTAATCCTTCATGATTATATGATATCTTAGAATGTACCATTCTATCTAACATCTTATTACCCTTAGTGAACCTTTGAACTACAACTTCAAGATTTTCATTTTCCTTGATCAAGACATTTAATCTATCATTAAGAATCCTTTCTTGATCTAAGACATGAGCTAAAATCTTGGAGTGTTCATCCTTCAACTTTTGAGTTTCTAACTCACATAACTTGTCTTTTTCTTTCAAGGCATGAACTAATTCAAGGTTATCTTTTTGAGAAACCGAAGTTGATTTTTCTTGAGTTAATGACTCATTTTGAATTTTCAAATTCAACAAGTCAATATGAAGCTTAGTATTATCTCCATTTAATTGTAGCTTCTCATTTTCTAGTTCTTCGGTTTGTAGAACTAAGGAAACATTTTCAACTTCCAATCTCATAATAATATCTTTACTCTTATTATGCTCATTTTTCAAGATATCATTTTGTTCACAAAGAGATGAGATTTCTTCCTCATTTTTAAGATTTAAATCCTTAATCCGAGATAACTCTTCTTCTTGAGTTTTGTTTAAATTTTATATATTTTCCTTCTCGGACCATAGTGAGAGAGTACGTTGATTAGCACTACTACTTATTCTATTTATTTCAACCACCAAATCAATCAAATCACTTTTACTCATATCTAATAGATTAAGTGAAGAGTCACTAAAGAGATGCATATTATGTAAAACTTTAGATCGAGAACTTACCTCATCATTTGAAGTGGAGACATCCGATGACGAATAATCATCCTCGAGAGCCATCAAGCACAAGTTGACCACTTCTTCATTAGTTTCCGATATCTCTTCATCTTCACTTAAATCCCAACCATTTTCGGCCACGAGAATCCTTCCTTTAGAAAGTTTAGGACATTCCCGTTTAAAGTGACTGGGTTGCTTACACTCGAAACACACATCTTGTGCTTCCTCCGGATTTTGTTCTTTTGGTTTAGGAGGAGTGTAAGTATGGTTGTTATTTGCATGATTATAAGCATTAGGGCTTTGATTGACTTTGCCTTTGTTATAGCCCGTAGTAGGATAATTACTCTTATAATTTGGAGTATAGTTTGGAGAGTAATTAGGCCTTCCATTAGAGTTAAAAACTCTTTGTTGATTATTCGATTTAAGGAAGCCTTTTCCATACCTTTGAGCTTTACTTTGAAGTACACGACGGAGTTGTCTCATTAAGAGAGCTATCTCGCTTTCATCGAGATTTTGGAGTTCTTCATTCAACTCCTCGTCGTTATCATCCTCATCGATTAATATGGACTTCAAAGCCATATTTTTCTTTTTGTCTTCCACTTTAGGAACGACAATATCCAAAACATTATCTTCTTCGTAAGCACGAAGGTTTCCGAATAAGTTATCGATGTGGTAATCATTGAGATTGTGCATCTCTTTGATAGTTGTAACTTTAACTTTCCAACTCAGAGGTAAAGATTTAAGAACCCTACGATTCTTCTCATTTCGAGTATAGTTCTTTTCGAGTTGAGATAATTCATCGACAATACGAGTAAATCTTGTTTCCATGTCGATGATATTTTCTCCATCTTGGAGTTTAAAGTTCTCGTATTCTTGGATCAAGGTATGTTAGGTCCTGAAACGATTGTAGAAGGGGGGGGGGGTTGAATACAATCGTCACTAAAAAATCGTGGCGGAATAATCTGATTTGAATTAAACTTGTTAATCAGATTTTAATTAATTAATATAACAATGTTTTAAGTCGTTATATAATTAATATGGTTCGTTTTAATGTCCACTAAAGTTCGTAGAATAAATTCGACAGGATGTATTCTAGTTTAGTGATTAAAACAACCGAGTGATCAAAGCACAGAAAACTGTGGATATAACGAATAGCAAGTTACAAACAACTTGAAAGTTTACAATGCAATGAACACTTACAAATGAAGAGGTGAAGCCATATTTATAGGCAAATCACTTGGATCTAGGTATGACATTGAAATGAATGACTTTCTAGCTTAGGAATGACATTACAAAGCAAAGCCATGCCAACCACTAAGAAGGAATGACATTAAAACACAAAGTCATGCTAAACAAAGGGAAGGAATGACATTTTATGAGAAAGCCATACTGAAAAACTCGGTATGACTTAATCAGACTTGGCCTTCAAGTGTCATTCGGTATGATATTGGAAAACAAAGTCTGAAGGCACCTTTCGGTATGACATATAAAGTCATACAGGCGCAAGACACAAGTCATACAGAAATGTCTGATTAGCAGACACGGTATGACATTTAGTCATACCAGGAAATGTCTGAATCAGAGGAACGGTATGACTTATTATCATACACAGAAATGTGATCATACATGGTATGACTTTAATAAATAAAGTCATACCGACTACTTAAGTCAGCCAGATGAGCACGGTATGACTTTGTTTAATAAAGTCATACCGAGCTTTAATTGCATATTAAACAGATTTATTAAATATATAAATAATCAATAATTTCTCACTTAATTACATTAATCATATAAATTCATAAATTAAATTAATTCGAAGGTGAATCAATTTAATAAATAAATTATACAACTAATTTAATTATTATGATAAGTGAGATAATTAAATAAATACTTATATAATTGAATATCTTCATCAGCAGAGACTTCCGGCTTGATTAAACCTTTGTAGATCTTTGTCATGATCGAACGGCCACTTGTAGTTGATGCAGAACATTTAATCTGAGTAGCTGACACACAAATGTACTGTCTGGTTCATCTGTATCTAGCTGAATTAAATATTCTTTATCAAATAAACATTTGAGACGAGGCTTGTTCATCGAGTCTATGTCTTCGTAGTTCTTCTTCATAAGTAACAGTAGTATGGAATCTTCTGAATAAATAAAGTATTAAAACTTTATACCTTCTGGACTTCTGGACGTGCTACAAAAGATTATTTGTACACTGAGGCTTGATCATATTAATGAACTTCTTCCAGTGGTGTGCAGCAGCATCCTGTAATTCTTCAGACATATAATTTCAATAAATCACTTGACGTTCTTCGTACGGATTCCTTCAACAGTACTTGCTATTTAACTTGCTTTCTTATCAGAGTTGAGTTGGTACCTCTTTAATTACAAATAGGCTAAACATATGCCTTTCAATCTCCCCCTATTTGTTTGTTAACATAACATGCAAATTATCGAGAGGATAACTCAACTAACTGATAAGACAAAGGATTAAACATGAATTGTAAATAGCAAAAAGTTTCTGGTATTTCATTAAACATTTACCAGAATTCAAAAGATTACATTAGATTACAAAAGGATGTTCTTACTGAACATATATTACAAATCCTTAATGAATCTAAAGATCAACTTCTCCTTCTTCGATATCAGAAGTGTGAAGGATAGGAGTTGACGGTTCTTCCCTGGTTGGCACTTCAGATGTAGTGGATTCACCACGCTTCTTTCGTTCCTTTGCCAGAGCCAGTTGATGTAGCACTTCCAAATCCACAGGGTCTTCGCGGAAGTCTGATGACTGAGATTTGGTAACATGTTTCATCCTTCGAAAGTACTGACCAACATTCTTTCGAGTGCAGTAAGCAAGAATCACATCATCAGCATCAGACTTAGCTTTAGAAGCGAAGCCCTTGGTTCTTAACAGAGTGGAGGTAAGATCAAGTTGCTTAGCGGGATACTTTGACAAGGCTTGATCATTTAGATAGACAGTGCTGAAGATCTCCTTGTGAACGAACTTTACACAGTAAGGATTCCTGACAACCTGAGGACTGTTGAATACAGCTTGTTCTAGCAGTTTGTCACGAAGGAGTTCGTTCAGATTGGAGCTTCGCCTAACCTTGTTTCGAAGCACCCAGAGCTCAGATACAGAGAATGATTTCAGAGATTCGACAGATAGTCTGAAAGAACCATTCCTCTGTGTATAGACAATTAGCTCCCATTCCTCTAGCAATCCCTTAGCTGCCACAGTTACATAAGACAATTCTAAAGCAAGAGCATGCATAAAGACATCCTCGTCAGGGTTTACCTCTCTAAGATCATAGATCAGAGATAAGAACTTTTTGTCGTTGAAAGGCTCCCTTTGAGGTCCATTAAAGATTCTTCTTGCTATGTCCCAGCTTTTTCCTTCTTTTCTCCTTATATCAAGATTCTTCTGCTTGATTGCAGCATCATAGATTTTCTGTTTCTCGATCTTGATTTGTTCTTCTGTGATCAACTTGTACTCAAGAAGTTTCTGATAATCACGAAGCTTACGCTTCCTTGCTTCATTCTCAGCTTTGAACTTCCGGACATTTTCCTCATGCTCTAGGTCAACAGGTTCTTCATCCTGAAACAAGTAACTCTAATCAAATTTACCTTCTTCTTCTGCTTGACGATAGGTAGCATCGAAGATGTCATCATCATCCATATCCTGTGGATAGTCATCATAACTATCAGAGTTGAATACATTGTCGGACTGATGTAACGGTTCTTTGCCTTTAGACTTATCAGTTTCTTTGACAGGGGCAGATCCAGAAGTGGTATTTTCCTTGTTGCTTTGATTTGAGCTATTGCCTCTATCATCCCTGTCACCTTTGTCTTCTCTATTCTCCCCCTTAGTTGAGGGATCCTCTCCAGAGGGTTGATCATCAGATTTGTTTGAATTCCTGAGAAGCTGATCAAGTTTTCTGTCGATGGAATCAAACTTAGACATGTAAAGTTCATGATTGGATCGCATCTCAACAGCTAACTCATGGATCTCTTCTTTGAGCTCATCCCTGTAAGAACTGGATGGCCTTTCCTCAGCTTTCTTTTCTAAGGTCACCAACTGTGAACCCTTCACCCTTTCATTTTCATCAATCATACGTTCAAGCTCAGCTCTTAGCTTTGCCATTTGTTCCTCAAATTGAGCAGTGTTAGTGTGTGCACTCACCTCACGTACACTCAGAGCTGTTTCACTAGCCTCTCGTGCATGTGTATCGCTCGGTGTTTGCCTTACATCACTCATAGAATTCACACTTCCTGCTGTACCTGTATAAACTACCAATGTCCCTTGAGATGGGAGCAAAGGTAGTGGAGGAACAAATCGTCCTCCGGACGCCTGTGAGGGCAAATTAACTTGCACGCTGCCAAGTTCCGCCTGATCAGAAAAGAAAGGGTGATCAGAAAAGTTTTCATACATTAAACATTTATTTTGAAAATCTGTGCACTCAGTAATCATAGGAACCTGTGTATCAGTTTGGGCTGGCACTAGCGTGAGTGCTAGCGCAGTGCTTGACTCAGTACAAGTTACCGTGGCCGGACGGTCAATTTCAATGGCCACATTCTGTAGAGAGAATGGGTCCAGAGACTGTTTATCTGCCATTTCAAAATCTAAACCTTGTTGGGAAGGTAAAGATGAGGCTGCAGTTGTCTCCACGGCTTCCACCATTTGCTTCTTGGAGGGAGACAAAGCTGCGGGTTGACCAAGTAAACTACTCGAACTTTTTTTCCGGGCAACTTTACGAACAGGTTGCATTGAAGTGTTGGTTGATGTGTTTGGAGAAACGAGAGTTTGTTGAATTGAATCATTAGCTAGGTTATGAACCTGTGTGTTGTCAGGTTCATTGCTGGTAGGCTGGAAAACAAAATCAAGGTCACAAACAAAATCACAACCATAATCTGACGTATCAACATTAAAATTAGATGATAAGTTAGAAAGTACCTGAGCTACCTGTAGTTCCTGGCGGAAGGTCTGCAGCTCCTGGTTGATAGGAGAGTCAGAGTGAAGTGGTTGGGAGGTAGATTGTATTTGTGGTAAGATTTGAGATTGTGTTTGGTGTGGGAGAGGTTCAGATGAAGATGGTTGATTCTCGAAGAAATCATATTTCATTGTTTGATCTTCATATGAATGGATAGGTTGTTGTTGTTGATGAGTAGGGGAGTGATATGATGATTGGTTGGATGGATGGTGTGAAGACTGAGCTTCTTGGGATTGTTGGGGTGATTGTGGTTGAAGTTGTTGAGGTTGTTGATATGGTTGTTGGATTTGGAGGGGTTGAGGTTCTTGTGGTTGTTGATGTTGTTGCTGCTGTTGCTGAGGTAGCTGTGGTTGCTGAGGTTGAGCTGGAGGAGCCAATTGAAGCTGGTATGGCGGCAGAGGAGTGTTGAACATCTGTAGCAGGTAAGGAGTGGTGATGAGAGGAATATTGGCAAATTTGTTCTTGTTATCCAACTGAGTCATCAGCTTGGTGCAGGCACGAGGAACTGGTGCCACGGGAGAGTTGGAGTAGTGTTCCTTCTCAGCGTCAGTCATCTTATCATTTAGAAACAACATGATAAAGCGAGGATAGAAGCAGGCAACCTTTTCGTTCTGTTCAACAGATCTGTTCCTTAGAGGTCCTAACTTGGAAAGAATGGCTTGAAGAATAAGCTTTCCAAAGTTGATTCGATGATTATAAACAATGCTGAACCCAATCTTCTGAAGCAAAGAAGTTATGACATTAAAGTTCTTGCGAGTGGTCGGAGCAAACACTTTAGCCAAAGTGTCGAAGAAGAGGACCCACTCAGGCTTCAGATTGCCTTTCAACATCCTAGGCAAATTGATCTCTCCCTGATATAAGATTGTCTCGAAGAATTGGGTGAGTTCAGCTTCAGTAGGAAGTTCAGCAAAATTCTCCCTCGGAAACCCCAGTATCCTATTCACATCATCAGTGCTGATATTAATGGTACGTCCTCCGTGTATATCTCCAGAAACCCGATGATTATCCAACAAAGTAGTATTCAGGGCTGTCGAGTAGAAGTCCTGAATTGGTTGTATCTGGAGGTCTGCATGAGCTGTAATAGCAGTGCTGACGAGCGACTGGCTATTCAGAAAACGGACCCACGGTCTAAAGCGAGCTAAACTAGCCTCGGGGTCAAAGAATCCATTCAAATTTGTCTCCTCAATTACAAAGCGACCGACCATTTATAAAATTAAAAATTGAATTAAGTGAGATTTTTTTTTCAAATAAAATATTAATTCTCAAATTTCTCACAAATTTCAATTAATAATTAAATATCAATTAGTTAATTAATTAATAATTCGATTTATATGAATAAATTCGAATTAAAAATTAATTAAACTTAAAATGGCTTAATGCAAAGTCCAAACACGGTCTTAATCTCCAATAACTTCATAAATCCCCAAATGTTCTTCACAAAACCCTAACTTCGAAACCAAAAACAAGGGTTTTAAATCAGTTGAAGCAAAATCACCATAAGCCTGATTATCCACAGATAATTAACCACAAACCCAGTCACAACTCGCTCAGAATCGTTCGAAAAAGCCTTGACTCGGTTGAACTCGGTTCGACTCGGAGAAATGGGTTTCGGTTTTTCAAAAATCCGGCAGCAATTCGTGATGAAATCGTGATTAATCAAGGTAACCAGCAAGCTTTAAGCTTGAATGAGAGTAACCAGCAAGTTTTTGATCCAAAAACTTGAAAAAACGAACTCAAGAGCAATGTCAGTGCGTGTATGCGTGTGTGAATGAAGGAGATGAAGTGGAGTGCGAGGTATGACTTTCCAAGACTAAGTCATACAAGATTCAAGAGTCGGTATGACTTATTCAAGGAATGTCATACCGAAATAATGAATATGACATTATTTAAATGTTCGGTATGGCACTCACAAGTTAAGTCATACCGACTTATCAAAGATATGGCATAGGAGGTTGAAGAACTCGGTATGACTTTCTTAAGGAAAGTCATACCGCACTATGAAGTGTGCAGTAGAAGCTAAAGGCGGTATGTCTTTTTAAGAAAAAGACATACCGAGCCTTAAGACAGATTTAATAAAACAAAATAAATATATTATGATTTTTGATTATTTAAAAACAATAAAACCTTTTTCAAATTTAATCAAAAATCTAATACACATAATATATAATATATTACACTTATATTTTGTAAATTTCAACTTTTTTTAAATATAAATACTTATGAATTTAACTTTAATTCATTAAAATGAATTAACTTAAAATCAAATATTTATGCTTAATTAATTTTGAAAAATACAAAATAAACACATATAATTATCTAAATGCATAGAAAATATTTCAGGGGAGTATGCAGCACTTAGAAAATTATAGAGACACAAATGAACATGCATAATTACACAGAAAATTATCAGATAATTTACAAATAAATATATAAAAACTAATAAACTAGATATAATTACACAGAAAATTCACAAAAATATATAATAATATATAAAATACATATAAAATATATACAAAGAGAATCATGGCATATTTAACATCCCTAGCTCACAAACCAACTTAGAGAAAGTGGATTGTTATTTTACACCAACTATGAAAAAGATTGTAGAAGGGGGGTTGAATACAATCTTTTACAAATTTAAAAGATTCAAGAACAATACACTAAGAACACAATAAACAGAAAAACACCAAGTATTAAAAATACGGGTGGATTGAATGATCCACCCGTGAGATTTTATATAGAAGAATCTGTGGATTGTTTTACAATTCGCACAGCTGCTGGTTCATCACTCAAACAAGTTCTAACTCTTAGATTTTTCTCTCAAGTAATTTGAACAAGTTCAACTGATGCTACTAACTTGGTTATATACTCCAAGTTTTTACAAAGCTTTTAGCTAGATTACAAAATGCACTCTAATCTAAAAACAATGCTGCACAACTTTGTCTTATGCATGCTTTCTGAGATGTCTTCATCTTTGACCATCACCTTGATTTGATCCAGATTGCACTGCATGAGATAAGTATGTTTCTGCTTCTTCTTTATTTTCCTAATTAGGCTTCCATGTCTATTTTAGTGTAATTCGATCCATGTGATTTGTCAAACTTAAGCTCTAGTCACTTTCAACTGCTCTTTGCTTCATCAGTTGAAAGTTCTGGTTGCTTTCAACTGCTCTTTGCTTCATCAGTTGAATGCCTGGCACATCAGTTGAATGAATTACAAACTCCATCAGTTGAATGCTGTTCCAGTCTCATCAGTTGAATTCCTCAGCATCATCAGTCGAACACTTTGTCTTCAGTTGAATGCTTGATTTTCATCAGTTGAAACATCATCCAGTCTTCATCAGTTGAATAGTTACATCTCATCAGTTGAATATCCTTCACTTAGATAAAATTACATGGCATTGGATATTTACAATTAGCCATCCTATTCTACCCATCCGTTGATAATTCCCAAAGACAAGAAATGTAACAATTACAACTGAAATTTGATAAAGATTCTAAGTAAGACATGTTACAAAATGTTTATGTTATCATCAAAAATTATTGATTCCTAACATGGATTCATCAAGTGGTTTAGTGAAGATGTCTGCAATCTGATCAGCTGTGGGTACAAAATGTAACACCACAGTACCATTCATGACATGTTTTCGAATGAAATGATACCTGATATCTATGTGCTTGGTTCTGGAGTGTTGCACTGGATTGTTTGAAATGGCTATGGCACTGGTGTTGCAACAAAATATTGGAATTTTGTCGACAGAAATACCATAATCATTTAATTGATTTCTGATCCAGAGAATCTGAGCACAGCAACTTCCAGCAGCTATGTACTCAGCTTCAGCAGTAGAAGTGGACACTGAGTGTTGCTTCTTGCTGTACCAGGAAACCAACCGACGTCCTAGAAATTGACAACTTCCAGACGTACTCTTTCTATCAATCCTGCAACCTGCATAATCAGAATCTGTATAGCCGGTTAAGTCAAAACCAGTATTCTTAGGGTACCAAATACCTAAACTAGGTGTACCCTTAAGATATCTAAAGATTCTTTTGACGACTATAAGATGTGATTCTTTAGGATCAGCCTGAAACCTAGCACACAAACATGTTGCAAACGTTATATCTGGTCTACTAGCAGTGAGATAGAGTAATGAGCCAATCATACCTCGATAGCTTGAGATATCAACTTTCTTACCAGATTTATCCTGGTCAAGCTTAGTGGCAGTGGCCATGGGTGTCTTTGCCGGTGAACAGTCTTCTAGATTGTACTTTCTTAGAAGATCTCTGACATACTTTGATTGGAAAATAAAGATTCCATCTTCCTTTTGGCTTACTTGAAGACCAAGAAAGTAGGATAGCTCACCCATCATACTCATTTCATAATTACTCTGCATTAACTTAGCAAATCTCTTGCACAAGTTATCGTTAGTAGAACCAAATATAATATCATCAACATATATTTGAACAAATATCATATCATTATCATGCAATTTGTAAAAGAGAGTTTTGTCTATGACACCTCTAGTAAATTTATTTTCAATTAAAAATTCAGAGAGGGTGTCATACCATGTCCTTGGTGACTGCTTGAGTCCATAGACAACTTTGAATAGGAAGTACACAAAATCAGCAAATTCTGGATTTTCAAAGCCAGGGGCTGTTCCAGATATACTTCTTCTTCCAGCTTTCCATTCAGAAATGCACTTTTCACATCAATCTGATAAACTTTGAAGTTGGAGTGTGCAGCAAATGCAAGAAATATTCTGATGGCTTCAAGACGAGCAACTGGAGCATAGGTTTCATCATAATCAATTCCTTCTTCCTGAGAATAACCTTTTGCAACCAGTCTGGCTTTTTTTCTCACAACAATGCCATCACCATCTAACTTGTTACGGAAGACCCATCTAGCTCCAATAGTAGATTTTCCTTTTGGTCTTGGAACCAGGGCCCAAACTTCTTGTCTCTCAAATTGATTGAGTTCTTCTTGCATGGCAAGAACCCAATCAGGATCAGCAAGTGCTTCATCTATTTTCTTTGGTTCTAGTTGAGATAGAAATCCTAGAAAATAAACATTCATTTGTCGTAGCACTTCTAGTCCTTACACCAACATCAGGATCACCAATAATCAGATCAAAGGGATGATCTCTGCTCCAAATCCTTTCCCTTGGAAGTTGTGTCCTTGATGATTCAGCTGTATTGTCAGTAAGCTGATGTGTATGACTAGTTGATCCACCAGCTCCCCCTGAGTTGTTGCCAGGTTGACTTGATGATCCACCACTAACATCCGTGGAATCTCCAGCATTATTGCCATTTCCTCCACCATTGCCTGGATCATTATCATTGTTGTCATCACCTGTTGCAACCTCAGGTGGTACATCATCATCTGAATCAGAATCTGGATAGTTGTCAAGCTTCAGAGATTCAGATGGATCAGCAGATTGTAAACTTGGGAGTTTAGTGTCATCAAATGTTACATTGACACTAACTTTCACTGACAGAGTATCAATTACAAAAACTCTATAAGCATTATTTTTATAACCAACAAAAATTGCTTCAGATGCCTTTGGCTCAAACTTGTTCAAGTTCTCTTCACCATCCTTGAGAACTTAACACTTGGCTCCAAAGACATGAAGATGTTTGACAGAAGGTTTCTTGTTGTTATACAGATGAAATGGAGTTTTCATATGATCCTTGTTGATCAAAGTTCTATTCTGGGTATAGCAAGCAGTAGACACAGCTTCAGCCCAAAAGTACAGTGGAAGCTTTGATTCAGCAATCATAGTCCTTGCAGCTTCAATCAGTGTACGATTCTTTCTTTCGACGACTCCATTCTGCTGAGGAGTCCTTGGTGCTGAATACTGCCTTCTAATTCCCTTTTCAGAGTAAAAGTTGATTAGAGTTTGATTCTTGAATTCCGTGCCATTATCTGACCTTACAGCTTTCACTGGCACGCCTTTATCCAATTCAACTAACTTTATATGATCAATCACTGTCATCGGGGTTTCATCCTTAGAAGCCAGGAAGTAAACCCAAGTAAATTTTGAGAAGTCATCCACAATAACCAACGCATATCTTCCTCCATCAATAGATGCAACATTCACAGGGCCAAACAAATCCATATGCAACAAATGAAGTAGATCTGTAATGGTATTGATGGTTTTGCCTTTGTGAGATGCTCTCTTCGCTTTTCCCTTCTGACAAGCTTCACAAAGATCATCAGTTGAGAATTCCAGGGAAGGCAAGCCTCTCACTAGATCTCTCTTGACTAGGGAGTTCATGGTTTTGAAGTTGAGGTGTGAGAGCTTCTTATGCCATAACCAACTATCTTCAGCAGATGCTTTGGCGTAGAAACAGTGAACTTCGTTTCCTGGTCCTGAAGACAAATCAGCTACGAATATATTGCCTTTCCTTATGCCACATAGTGAAGGACGCTTATCCTTGATATGCTTAATGATACATATCTCCTTTTCAAAATGAACATAATATCCTTTGTCACAGAATTGACTGACACTCAGGAGATTATGTTGAAGTCCTTCAACTATTGCAATATCTTCTATGATGATCCTTCCAATTTTGTACTTGCCATATCCCACAGTACGACCTTTGCTATTATCAGCAAAACTGACTGTAGGGCCAGCTCCTTCTCTTATGTCTTCCAGCAGGGATCTGTTGCCAGTCATGTGCATTGACGCTCCACTGTCAAGCACCCAAGTAACTCGTACAATTCCACTGGCACCCTGCAAAAGACAACTTGATTAAACCTTCTTTGGGACCCACACTTGATTGGGTCCAGCAAACTTAAAGAATTGATTTCTATCAGGTAATACAACAGAGCCTCTTGGACTGATACTAGGTTCAGATCTGACTGAACTTACTTCCTTAACAACAGCCTTATAAACCTTGGTTTTAGGCTTTGGAACATAAGTCTCCTTCCTAACACGAGGAGGACTAGCAGTCTTTGATCTAGCATGCTTATTGTTTGTGTGTTGTCTAGGAGGTGTGTTTTCATTTTTAGCATGCAAATTTCTAAAATAAGCAGACATCATATTGAAAGCAGAAGTCATGCAATTATCAACACCACAACATTTATGATAAGCATCAACAACAGGAGCAACAGGCATATCAGTCACAGCAGTAGGAACATCAATAGATTCTACTCTAACCTTGTCAACAGATTTAAAGTTCTCAGTAGAATGACATCTATTGTTCTTGTTCTTACTATTCACAAAGTTATTAGGCTTGTTGAATTTAGTTCTCTCAGAGTTGACACCTAAACCAGCTTTAGGCAACCTAACATTGCCTTTCACTTTGATTGGTTTCAGTGATGTCAGGATCTCATCTCTCTTCACATTACTCTCTTTCATTTTAAGGTCTTCCTGTTTGAGTTCATATCTAATGACAACAGGAGTTTCTAACAGAGGTTCAGCTTCTGAGGATTTAAACAGGGGTTGAGGGGAATCTTTCAAAACAAAAGGAATTCCTCTCTCCTCAGCACTCTTCTTAAAGGGAGTAATGTTACTAGCCTTACCTACAGATTTATTATAGTCAAAACCTATTCCAACAGTTCTCTTGATCTCTTGTTTATCATTAAGTTCTTTGACTATAGTGGAGGCATCCTTAAAGGCTTTACATTTCACTTTCTCTTCATCTAGCTGAAGTCTTAAAGCAATCTCACCTTTCTCTAGAACTCTGACTTTAGCACATTGTAATCCTAAATCCATAGTCAGTTGTTCTATCTTAGGTTTTAATACGTTCATCTCATTCATTTTATAAGCATGAATATCTAAGACTAGTGTATCAATTTTAAGATTGGCAGCTTTCAACTTTTTAATAGCATCATCTCTTTCAAGTCCTAGTTGCATAAAAAGTTTAGGGCATGTAGGATCTACCTGAAAGCTTCCAGCAGGAGGAGTTGAAGATGATCCAGCATTAGCCATAAGAGCAACATTCCCAAGCTGCTCCTCTTCATCACTATCTATATCATCCCAACTTTTCCCTTCTGTCAGATAAGACTAGCTTTTGAAATTTTAATTTCCAGAAGTACCCTGATGCTTTCTCACTAGTGCATCATACTTCTGCTTCAGCTCGTCGTAGGAATCTTTTCTCTTTCCTTGAACCATGGGCTGTTTGCATTCAGTTGCAAAGTGTCCTGGTTCACCACAGTTAAAGCATTTGAATTTGCTTCTATCCACCATCCCAGTCTTGTATCCTCCTTTGCTCGTAGAAGATGAATAACCTCCTTTCTGAAACCTGTTCACAGTAGGTTTGTACTTGTAGGAGGGATTCTTCCTGAATCTCATGTTTCCAAACTTCTTGGCAAAAAGAGATAGAGATTGATCTTCCAATTGTTCTAGCTCTTCCATTGTATAAAACTCTTCATCACCACTGGAAGAGGCAGTCTGACCCATCTCAGGTACAACAAATTCCTGAGTGGTTTTAGAAGGAACAACAACATCCTTCTTCTCTTCCGGTACAGGTGACGCAACAACTAGAGCTGTGACACCCCTAGATCTGGGGTTAGCAATCTAGGTTGTTACAATCATCATAATTCCAAATTAATGATACTTATCTCCATATGTCCACTTATCACAGTTATAACCCCATCAATACGTATGCCAACAGATTATAGTTCTCAGAAACAACAATACATATCTTAAGTTGTGAAAACATCAGAATAGAAATCATTACAAACCAAGTTAAATCCTTCCCTAGGATAGAGGCTAATACCTTTCCTACGTGGAACAGTATTAGACACAAAAGTTTCTTAGTATTTTAAAGGTTACATATCCAAAATGATTCAACCCTAACTGACCACACCTACTACCTGGGGTGGAGTGCTCGCGATCATCCTATGGAATAGCTGCGCGTTTCCCACGCGCTTCCTGGGGGTAAGCTTTGTCGGGGCCATGCTGCTGATCTGTTGTGTTGTGATATATATATATAGATATGCAGAAAAACAAGAATGAGCGATATAGCTCAGCAGTAGCATAATAACATATAGCATAATCTCAGTTCATTAAAATATAAAAAGGAACTGTCCGGTTATAATCGTACCGTATTCTTTTACTTATCGAGGAACTAAAGTTCTCTGCTTAAACTTAGTTCGTTTTTACCCTCTCGATAGTACGTCAAGGATTTCGTCATTCACTGATCACACACTATCGGTAATTCAGCACCTAGGCTTTCATTACAGTGCGTATCACAATTCCAAATGGAATAAAGGGACTTTACAGGAGTATACCCCGATACTTGCTGATCAGGCATCGTATCGTCAATTCAATCTTTTCTACTAGTAGATGGACGACTTCCTTTTCGGTTATCACCCAGACCGCATATGGGTCTATTATGCTTTTCGGGCATCTGTTTCATTGCCGAGCAGATATTATGCTTTTCGGGCATCTATTTCACTGCCTAACATAATAATATTTTTCACAAGTACTTTCAATCCCGAGATGATTCTACCTTATAACTGGATCGACAAGAATCATCATTCCCCGAGTAATTATCCACTCGTTGGTAGATTGTCTATCATATTACACCTACCTCCGGAATTATTAAGGGAGGTAGTAGATACTTGTGTGTTGACTTTAGTCAACTGATAGAGTAAGCGCTTTAACTTAGAAGTTATGATTTGGGAGTGGGTCGGAATTTGATTTGAAATATCAATGTAAAGAGGGAACCTTATTAAGGTGTACAATATTTGAAGTCAGAGTGATGTAAGAAGCTTATTGGTCGCTCCTTTGCTTACAGCTATAGTGTTAAATATTCTTTGAGAACTCCTTTTATAAAGAAAAGGGCTTAGGGAAAACTGAGGTTTGTCTAGACAATCGTATACCTCTTTTGATTCCTTTTTAAAAATGGTTTTATGATTTTTAAATCACTCGTACAATATGCATTCATTTCTTAAGTCACTGAAAATATTTAATCATAGGTTAAATTAGCTTTAACCTCGTGGTTTGGAAAGCTTTTATAAATCGATGAATGTTTTGAAATTCGTATTTGAAACCCATGTTTGATAATATATTATTGATTCATAAAATACTTAATGGAAATACTTGAGTTTATTTAATAGTTCCAAAAAGCGTTCATATCCAGTTATTCGAATACTTGTTATCATTATATGAAAATATACTGTCTCCGGTGCTTTCCGGGTTTTTGGATGACAAATTTAAAGGACATTCCAACTCCCATTTGATATTTGGATAATGGTACATACTCTTCTACCCTTGGCCTTGTACGCCTTGGGCCATCTTGGTATGTACAGATATATATATTTATGTACCCAATGTCGTTACGTCTCAATTGCATAATCTTTGCGCTTTAATGCAAATTCAATTAGCAGTTATGCATATAATTATATCACAACAACAACAGTTATCAAAATATCCATATGTAGGGATTTTCAAGTTTGGAAAACTTGCCTAGGGATCTCGAGGTGGGGTGATTCCGGGATTCGGGACGAAAATCTAGAATAATCAATATCGTTCGATTAGTCCCTTAACAAGGATTACTATCACATTTTACGACTCTCGAGATTTATTAATCGTACGAAGTTGACTCATCCTAGACCTTGGATCTACTTAACATATTTACTACGTATTCAAGTGTCAATCACATTGACCATTAATACCTTAACGCATTAATCAATATGTACTTAAGTTTTTTATTATTCGAGCGATTCTCTGCTCGCGACCTCACTGCGCAGCCCCTACTCAATCATTTTTATAAAATCGAAATTTCAACATTTTCAATCAATTCTTTTTGGGTTGTTTTCTACACTCCAAGGGCCTTCTTCACAAAAATCACCAATGTCTAGTTCACTGTTTAAGTAGCCAGAATTCAGTAGCAAAATCACTAAACCGTTGCGATTTTTATCCCGTGTGCTTGCTAGACTAAAATGGCCATAACGTTTTAACCACATATCCAATCAAGATGATCCTTATATGCATAGAAACTACAAAACAAGACCTTTACTGTCATGGGCAGTGGTCTTTAAGGTATCATATTTTTCTGTCCGAAAATGGGGAGCAAACAGCCCAGTGGTCAACAAACCCATCACACATGCTCCTACTTAACATGCTTCTTAATTTCAAGCCAAATCATTTAATCACATGGACATTCCATAATCACTAACAACACTTAATCTACATATTTTGAACCATATTAGTTCAAGCTCATGACAACCACAATGTAGCCTAGCAATCATCTAGCAAAATCTTGGCCAAGAACACAACCATTACATCAAAACTCATGCTACTAACACCACTTACAAATCATTCAAAAACCTTGCCATAAATTGAAAGATGGAAGAGTATTATACCTTTCTTGGAATGGTGTTAACACTAACTAAGGGTTTGTGAGCTTGGATGAACCTTGATCTCTTACTAACTAGCTTGAAACTCCATGAAAACACAAGAAAAACATAGTTAGTTACTATTCACCAAGACACTAGCTCATTTATTTGACATGGCTATACTTGGTGGGTTGCCATGAAATTAAAATCTCACCTTAGTTATACCTTAAGGAAGCTTGGGATAAATTTTGAGGATTTATGGAGCTTGGATGGGTGGAGAAAAATTTTTCTCCTTCACCCATTTCTTACTAGTTCTTGCTTGGTGCTTGCTTGCTTGTGCTAGATACTTGGTTAAACACTTGCTTGCATGTGTTCCTCTCATCATTACAAGTACCCAATGCTTGCACCAACACTTCACTCCAAGCTTGCAATTGTCAAAGCAAATCCCATGAATTTAGGAAGCATGTGCACTAGTTACTATTCTAGTTTAGTTAATGTAATGCTAGTTCATTTTCCAAGTATCTTGGTTAGCTTCCTAACTAGCTAGTTGCATAGCATTTGCATGGGGTTTGCATGGGGTTTGCATGGGGTTTCAAGTTGTCTTGCCAACTTATGAATTTATCAATCCTTCGCTATAATGTTAGTGCGACATTTATTCTTGTATATTCCGTTGCGTTGGAATTCCTGATATCGTTCTTGATCATCTCATCGTTTCATCTTTTGTTCCATAATAATATAAAATCTCTTACTTAAAGAATCACTACCATACCATAATCCAACACATGCATATTTATAGCTATTGCAATGGCGATAAAATTACTCCTCCTGATTTATCCGAAATCTTTACATTGCTAACGAGGTCTTACATGAACTCTCTTGAGTTACCCCATCTCATTTAATCAAATAAGGTTTTAAAATATTACAAATTTTGGGGTTCTTACAAGAGCTCTCGAATGGTTCAGTGTTTTACCCCAGCCATATCTCTGTTTACTTTGAGCTTGTTCAAGTTCATAAGTTTTCAACACTCCGTAGAGTCTCTCCAGAGATATCTCATTCAGATCTCTGCTTTCCCTGATGGCAGTGATTCTGTGTTCCAGATGTTCAGGAAGTGTTAAGAGAAATTTCATGTTGACCTCTTTCTTGTCGTAGTATTTCCCATTTAAATTTAGATTATTAAGTCTGATAAACACTTCTGAAATCCCTTCTCCGGTATTGGAACCAAACTGTTCATACTGAGCCATCAGTATCTCTTTCTTGTTTTCTCTGACTTCATCTGAGCCTTCATTAATAATCTCTAACGTATCCCAGATTTGCTTGGCGTTCGTACAATTAACAACGGCATTGTACATTATTGGATCTAGAGATTCTACCAAAATCAGTTGAAGAGCGTCATCTAAGTTCATCTGTTCACCCTCTTCATATGTGTACTCATGAAGTTCTTTCGGAATGGTCTGATGAGGTATTAATACACCTTCTTCTTCGTGTGCTAATATGACTTTCATCGGAATAGAAACACCCTTATTTAATATCCCGATATATTTTCTGTTGGCTGTGCGGAGGAATAATAACATGTGCCTCTTCCATAGGCTAAAGTGTTCCTTGCTGAATGGTGGGATTTTGATGCTACTGATCTTTTGTGTACTCATGTTTAAGGAATTGAAGTGAATAGTGTTTGGATGAGATTTGAATTTTTGAAAGAAAAATATTTTAAATCAGAATTAATTTTTGGAATAAAATTAATTCGAATAAAAAATATTTGGACGTTATAGAGTGTGTATAGGATCTGATACGGAAAAATGGTATCAACCTGGCTCTGATACCAATTGTTAGGTCCTGAAACGATTGTAGAAGGGGGGGTTGAATACAATCGTCACTAAAAAATCGCGGCGGAATAATCTGATTTGAATTAAACTTGTTAATCAGATTTTAATTAATTAATATAACAATGTTTTAAGTCGTTATATAATTAATATGGTTCGTTTTAATGTCCACTAAAGTTCGTAGAATAAATTCGACAGGATGTATTCTAGTTTAGTGATTAAAACAACCGAGTGATCAAAGCACAGAAAACTGTGGATATAACGAATAGCAAGTTACAAACAACTTGAAAGTTTACAATGCAATGAACACTTACAAATGAAGAAGTGAAGCCATATTTATAGGCAAATCACTTGGATCTAGGTATGACATTGAAAGGAATGACTTTCTAGCTTATGAATGACATTACAAAGCAAAGCCATGCCAACCACTAAGAAGGAATGACATTAAAACACAAAGTCATGCTAAACAAAGGGAAGGAATGACATTTTATGAGAAAGCCATACTGAAAAACTCGGTATGACTTAATCAGACTTGGCCTTCAAGTGTCATTCGGTATGAAATTGGAAAACAAAGTCTGAAGGCACCTTTCGGTATGACATATAAAGTCATACAGGCGCAAGACACAAGTCATACAGAAATGTCTGATTAGCAGACACGGTATGACATTTAGTCATACCAGGAAATGTCTGAATCAGAGGAACGGTATGACTTATTATCATACACAGAAATGCCATGTGATCATACACGGTATGAGTTTAATAAATAAAGTCATACCGACTGCTTAAGTCAGCCAGATGAGCACGGTATGACTTTGTTTAATAAAGTCATACCGAGCTTTAATTGCATATTAAACAGATTTATTAAATATATAAATATTCAATAATTTCTCACTTAATTACATTAATCATATAAATTCATAAATTAAATTAATTCGAAGGTGAATCAATTTAATAAATAAATTATACAACTAATTTAATTATTATGATTAGTGAGATAATTAAATAAATACTTATATAATTGAATATCTTCATCAGCAGAGACTTCCGGCTTGATTAAAACTTTGTAGATCTTTGTCATGATCGAACGGCCACTTGTAGTTGATGCAGAACATTTAATCTGAGTAGCTGACACACAAATGTACTGTCTGGTTCATCTGTATCTAGCTGAATTAAATATTCTTTATCAAATAAACATTTGAGACGAGGCTTGTTCGTCGAGTCTATGTCTTCGTAGTTCTTCTTCATAAGTAACAGTAGTATGGAATCTTATGAATAAAAAAAGTATTAAAACTTTATACCTTCTAGACTTCTGGACGTGCTACAAAAGATTATTTGTACACTGAGGCTTGAACATATTAAGAACTTCTTCCAGTGGTGTGCAGCAGCATCCTGAAATTCTTCAGACATATAATTTCAATAAATCACTTGACGTTCTTCGTACGGATTCCTTCAACAGTACTTGCTATTTACCTTGCTTTCTTATCAGAGTTGAGTTGGTACCTCTTTAATTACAAATAGGCTAAACATATGCCTTTCAAGGTATCCATTCGAGAATCTTTAATGTCGGTAGTTCCTTCATAGATTACTACTAACTTGTTCCACATTTCTTGTGCGGACTTGCAATTGTTTACTCGTTTATATTCTTTTTCTGCAAGTGCACTTGTGAGAACCATTTCCGCTTTAGCGGCGATATTCATTCTATCTTCCTCATCGTGAGTATATTCACTAACTTTCTTTTCGATAGTAATATCGTCGACTATTTTAGTCGGAATAATTGTACCATCTTCTATGGCCATCCAAACTTTGACTCCTTGACTTCTAGCATAAATGCGGAATCTTGTTTTCCATGTGGCAAAGTTCGTGCCATCAAATAAAGGAGGTCTAGAATTTGAGAGACCTTCACTACAACCGATGGCATTAATATAAGCCATATCGGATCTACTTTTTATAGTGCTTAAAAGTCAAATAGCACAAATAAAAGCAACTGCTCTGATACCAATTGTTAGGTCCTTATATAGGGATAATTAAGCTAGAAGGGGGGGTTGAATAGCTTAATCACCAATTTAAAAACTTTATGGCGTTTTAAAAAGTTTATCCCCTTTTTAAAAGCTTGTATCTAGAGTAATGGCAGTTGCAAATGCGGAAGCAAAGGGCAAAGAAAGAAAAATACCACACGAGGGATTTTATCCTGGTTCGCGGTGGCTAACTCAACCGATGGAGTCCACTCACCCCTAGTCCAGTCCCCGAGCTCCTCCCCGGACTCGAGATTTTCTCTACTAAAAAGATACTCCTTTAAAGTAGGCGGAGAAGCCATTACAAATATATATCTTGGAGCGTAACTTCCCGTTACCTCCTCACTATAAATGTAAAAACACCTACAAAGCTTGTCTTGGAACGTAACTCCCCGTTACTTCCTCAAAGTCGATGTAGAACCTTGTGTAGTCTTTGTACTTCTACACCTTTTGCCGGTCTCGGGTCTTAGGTATTAGATCTTGGGTCTTTCCTCTTCCTCACGGTGCAATGACTATTAACTCCCCGTCAATACGTCAAGGACTTGGGTCTTAGAACGAAGATCACCTCACTTCACTTCACCTCACTGCAAAAGTTAGAACACAATATCTACTAAAATATATCTTTTTTTAATAAGATTTTAGTCCGCTAAGTCAGTCCAATAATCACGGTCAGGTATAAGGTTCGTCGATTATAACAAAACTAACGGTGATTAGTCCAACAATTTATATCGCGCGGAAAATATAAATAGTTGATTTTATAACCTGAGCAAGCCACGTACGGGCACGCTACGAGAGTTATGATTAATTAGTGTCGAGTGATTTATAGATATAAGACGCAGTCGAAAATCACACTCACACACACGGGATCGGGAACCACGTAACTTATCTTAATGATATCCCCACCGAGCACAGGGCTGAAAAATGGGTGTCTCACTAAAACAAGAAGGGTATGTTGGGCGTAGGGATATAACAGTTAATCACAGATAACACGCACAACAATAACTAACTTATTACCTTTGGCCTTATATCCGGCTTTCCGTGCCAAGGCAAAGATCCCTCCAAATTTGGTGAGGAAATCTCAAAGGATACGAGTTAGTTTCCAGGACAAAACACACGCACAAATATATAACGAGTGGCTAACTCGTGCGTTTTGTAAACAAGGAGAGCTTTAAAGATGAAGAGAATATTTTTGTTCAAAAGCCCTTTGTCAAAAATGGTCGGTTAAGACACGAGTAAAAACGAAGCTAAAATAACCACTTACAAAAAGTTCGCCGGAAAAATTCGTCGGAGGTTCGACCGGATTTTGGCTTTGCACACGAACTTTTGAGAGCCCTTCGGGAGGACAAAAAGAGTGGTATGAAAATGAGCTAAGCGAGATTTGGCTAGGTTGGGTGGTACGAAGCCTCGGGGTTTAAAACCTTGTGTATATAACGAAGTATATGAAGAATCGAAGGTTTTAAAGATGAAGTAAATATGGTGGGTGCTTTAATAAACTTTGGGAGAGTATTTTCACTTCAAAATCTCAGCATATATTTGGCTCTTAGCTTGAAGAAAATGGGTGGGGGGAGGCTTTGTATTTATAGGCAAATGGTGGAGGATGATGTCATGCATGACATAAGCAAAAGATGAAGTCATCCATGACACAAGCAAACCTTGGCCACCAAGTACTTCCATTATTCCATGTGCTCAATTAAGGAAGCCAACTAGCACCTTCCTTTTGAATTCTCAGCACTTAAAAAGCTCTAGAAGTTGCACGCAAATCGAGATAACGGTAATAAATCCGTTACACTTAAATAATGTGATTTTTCGAACGTGCGAAATAAATTCCAGAAAAATTATGATAAATCTTAGAATATTGGAAAATGGCACTCTGGAAATTTTGGTGATTTTTGGTCAACCCTAGCCTGGTCAAACGTTCAGTCGAAGTTCGGACAGACAGCTAGAAAACACAGAAAAATCAAAGTTCTCGAAAAATTCTGAAACTTTTGCCATGCATTAATAATAATATATAACTGGCTAATATTAAGTTTCAAGTCAATTTGGCAAGTGAAAGTATTTTATTTGGATTTAAAACGATTAAATCAGCCTTTCGGGTTTCGAATAAAATACGACAATTCTTTTGAAATATGGTTGGGAACTATTTTAAAGTATTTAAACTGATTTTCTAAGATTTAAACTAGTTTACGAAAAACTGAAACAATTCGTCTTTTAAATACTCGAGAAGACCTTTTGACGAATATCTTGATACCAAAATACTTAGAAATAAAGTGTTCATGATAAATCATGATTTTGATACGTTGAAAAACCTTTCTAAGTATTGTGAATATTTTTCTCCGAAAAATAAAGAATTTGAGAGACCGGGAGAAAATATTCCAAAGGTATATTTAAAAATGATATTAATATTAAAGGATTAAACCATTGAAGATTAAAGGATTTATGATTTTAAAAGATTTAAAATAATTTATTCCGAGAGTAGATAAAACATTTAAATATGGAATAAATTACTTTAAACGAAATTTTTGTTTTTAATGTCACATGAGTGGTCTAAAGAATATCACATAAGGATAATCCTTTTTCGAGCTTCATGTATTTTAATGTTGCAATAGGAAGATGCAGGACATCATATTTTACGATTCCTCAACACGCATATTGCGAAACAGAAATATTCCTTTAAAAATAAATATATTTTTAGTACGAAGGAATAAAAAGGTATTTTTAAAATGACTTGCCAAAAATAACTCTTAACTTTTGATTAATCAATTAAATCAATGACCTATTGGGAGGATTACTAAGTGAATTTAAATTTAATGTTTATCACAAATACCAAAACAAATATAAATAAATTTATATCGAAGATATCCTTTCACTATAATCCTCAGAAAATGCAATAGTCAAGGTATTCATCTATCTCACATATTAGTCATGCTACTCTTTCATTGCAAGTGCGGAGTGCATCGTGTGTGGATAACATGCTCTCTAGTCAAACAAAATAGAGACCAACAAACTTCAACAGAGTCTTAACCATAAGTCGTTAATCAGAATAATGCTTAAATACTCTGTTACATTAGAATCAACTCTCGCTTAGGGTCGCCAAGGAGCTTCCATGCCGCTCTTATATTTTTTTTCACTACCTATTATTTGGTGGGTATGTGTTCGGTCTAAGGTCAGGACGCTTCTCAGGGTAAGTGAGTTATGACCACCATAAGACTTCACCAACCAAATTGTTCACACATGCAATTTAATTAGGTGGCTTATTTGACCGTGCAATGGTTGAGATCCCTAAAGATTTATGCATTAATACCCGTTTAGCGAGTGTTGGGTCAGCAATCCCAAACCATAAAAGGCTTTAGGTTACTAGGCACAAAGTCCCCTCAGACTTAATTACTCGAGTATTAAAGAGCCCAACCCAGTCAATTATACCACCATTTTTTTTTGTGAAACTTATTTCTACTATTTTTTTTCAATTTTTTTTTCTTTTTTTTTTTCAATTTTTTATTTAGAAAGGCATGTATATCCCAAAGTTTCCCCCCATTTCAGAATTTATACACTCTAAGCTCAAAAGGGAATAGTCAAAATTCTACGCTCGGCTCATAGCTAAAACTCAAGAAATAAGCTGGTCTATAATCTTGTCTCTAGAGTATTATATAGTGTCTTTAAAATTTCCGCACAAACAACTTCTAAGCATGCACAACATCACATATAATAATTTCATGAATGTTTGTTATACCATGTTGACATCCTATGATGATATATTGTGCATAATGTCTTGGTTGATAATCTTGATGAAAATGCACTTAAGATAATAAAAAAAATAAAAAATATATGCATCTATATGCTCTACTAAACAAATATGCTCTATAATTAATGCAACTAATATGAATTTCCTGATAATGAGACAAGGCAATATTACTATATGCTCTACTAAACAAATATGCTCTATAATTAATGCAACTAATATGAATTTCCTAATAATGAGACAAGGCAATATTAAAAAAATTATCTAACTAAAAATATTAATTTTTTATGTTGAAAACCCCTCCCCACACTTAAGTGGTTCATTGTCCTCAATGAATAAAAAAATGTAAATAATATATATAATATAATATAATTATAGTAAAAATTAACTATAATATTCTAGAAAGAAAAAGAAAACTCCCCTGATGCCGAACTTGAATTGTAGTGTGAGTAGTATAATTTCTTCTGTCCGCTGTTTAAGAAGATTCAGAAAGCTTCTCTAAACACTAAAACTTGATGGTTGAGTGGTTGAAGTAGCTCTACATTTCAAAATTGATCAGGGATCGATTCCTTGCCTCTGGTGGATGAGAACAAACAGGGTGGGCCAATTCGGTAACTGCAGACGGAAGTGGATGTTAATGGACCAGAGATATAAAAGCACCACACAAAGATGCAGATAAATAATCCGCACATAGCAGAAGTTGGAAACGGGCGTTCACACAAAATTGGATGGCCGTCCCAAGCATCTGGAATTGGCAGATATGCAAATTGGCAGGTCTTCAAATATTGAGCGGCCGTCCTCTCTCACTGTAACAACGCGTAAGAAAAACAAAAAATGTAGACGCCCAACTTCCAAAAGTTGGTTGGCCGAACCTCATGCTTGCTTAATTTTTTTTTTTTTTGTTCTTTCACCTATGAAATTTCTTCTTTTTTTTCTCTGAAACACTTCACACAAAATATATCAAGGCATCTTATGAGAGTAAAAATAATATATTAAAAACTATCTAACTAAAAAAAATACTAAATATATATCACTAACCGTACAAAATCATGGGTTGTCTCCCAAGAAGCGCTTTTCTTTAACGTCTTTGACTAGATGCACCTTCTTTTCAAGGCTCCACCAAATCAACAGAGGTCTTGTCATGAACAAATTGACATCCCCAATAGTGTTTCAACATTAAATCTTTTAAAGGCCATTTAATTATCTTCATCGGCACCACATCCTTGATAAATATATTCAGCTTTATCCCCTCATAATAAATTATAGCATCCTCAACAAAAAGAATTTTCTGCACTGAGCGGATAATATCACAAGAAAATAACATGGGCCATCCAAAACTTATCATGTGTCTTTGTAAAATCTCCGAAAATTTCTCTTCCTTATCAGGTGGTAAATCTGTCGAGATAATTATGGACAAAGTCGTAGATGAGCTAGAGTAAACATCTGGAGTATGGGAGGACATCGAATTCAGTTCTAAATCAATTGGAGTTTCAAGAGTCTTTGAGGATTTGGTTTCTGTAGATTGTATCTCCGAAGGATATAAAGAATTTAAAATTCTCATGTCTTGTAAATTATTCTCCAACAAGTCTTGATGATCATCTTCAATATTTTCAAGCTCTGAATTCTTGATCACATATTCCTCTAAAGAATCTTGATAAAAATTATGCTATGATTTTTCAGAAACCAGAGAATCAACTGTAAAGACCTCCGAAGATTCATCCACAAAACCTTCAAGAACAGAACTTGTTTGAGAGACCTCAAAAACTTCTTTGCTTTCTACTAACACATGCTCACCATAATCTTTCCCAACATCTTCCAAAATTTCAGTATCAGTTAATATCCCAATAACTAGCTCCCCAACTTGATCCCCTAAGGTCCTCAACGAATCTGCTTGATTTTGGATATTATCTAGATTATTTATAGCTCTCTACAACAAATTTTTCAGAGAACTATATTGATCTTCATGTTCAGTGTTAGGAATCAATAATTTTTGATGATAACATAAACATTTTGTAACATGTCTTACTTAGTATCTTTATCAAATTTCATTTGTAATTGTTATATTTTTTGTCTTTGGGAATTGTCAACGGATGGGTAGAATAGGATGGCTAATTGTAAATATCAAATGTCATGTAATTTTATCTAAGTGAAGGACATTCAACTGATGAGATGTAACTATTCAACTGATGAAGACCGGACCATGTTTCAACTGATGAAAACCAAGCATTCAACTGAAGACAAAGTATTCAACTGATGATGCAAAGGAATTCAACTGATGAGATTGGAACAGCATTCAACTGATGAAGCTCGTAATTCATTCAACTGATGAGACTAGCGCAACATTCAACTAAAGCCAAGAGCGGTTGAAAGTAACCAGAACTTTCAAGTGATGAAACAAAGAGCAGTTGAAAGCGACTAGAGCTCAAGTCTGACAAATCACATAGATCGAAAATCACATGGATCGAATTACACTAAAATAGACATGGAAGCCTAATTAGGAAAATAAAGAAGAAGCAGAAACATACTTATCTCATGCAATGCAATCTGGATCAAATCAAGATGATGGTCAAAGATGAAGACATCTCAGAAAGCATGCATAAGACAAAGATGTGCAGCATTGTTTTTAGATTAGAGTGCATTTTGTAATCTAGCTAAAAGCTTTGTAAAACTTGGAGTATATAACCAAGTTAGAAGCATCAGTTGAACTTGTTCAAATTGCTTGAGAGAAAACCTGAAAGTTGGAACTTGTTTGAGTGATGAACCAGCAGCTGTGCGAATTGTAAACAATCCACAGATTCTTCTATATAAAATCTCACGGGTGGATCATTCAATCCACCCGTATTTTTAATACTTGGTGTTTTTCTGTTTCCAGTATTTTTAGTGTATTGTTCTTGAATCTTTTAAAATTGTAAAAGATTGTATTCAACCCCCCCCCCCCTCTACAATCTTTCTTATAGTTAGTGTAAAATAACAATTGGTATCAGACCAAGATTCCCAACAAACAGGGAAAAAGATCAACACTGCTAAAGAAAGATGGGAAAGAAGGATGCTGGAGTGAAGATTCCTGTTCTTGACAAAGACAACTACTTTCACTGGAAAGTGAGAATGCATTTGCATTTGTTGTCCATTGATGAAAGCTATGTGAACTGCATTGAGAAAGGACCTCATGTCCCAATGAAGGTCTGCACCAGTATGGGAGCTGATGGTGAAGATATGGTAGGTAAAATGATTCCAAAACCTATCCATGAGTATTCTCAAGAAGATACTGAAGAAGTGCACAAGGACAAGAAAACCATGAACCTTCTGTTCAATGGTTTGGATCAAGAAATGATTGATAGTGTTATCAGCTGCACAAGTGCCAAAGAGGTTTGGGACACCATCAGGACCATCTGTGAAGGGAATGAGCAAGTAAGAGAAAACAAAATGCAGCTTCTGATTCAACAATATGAGTCATTCCATTTCAAGTCTGGTGAAGGTTTGAGTGACACATTTAACAGATTTCAAAAACTGTTAAATGGTCTAAAACTTTTTGGAAGAGTATATCAAGTTAAGGATTCAAATTTGAAATTCTTAAGAGCTCTTCCCAAAGAATGGAAGCCTATGACAGTCTCTCTCAGAAACACACAAGAATTCAAAGACTATACTCTAGAGAGACTGTATGGAACCTTAAAGACTTATGAGCTTGAAATGGAGCAAGATGAAGAGATTGAGAAAAGCCAAAAGAAAAGGCATTCATCTGTGGCTCTAGTTGCATCTCTTGATGATGCTGTCAAGGACAAGGGAAAGTCTCAAGTTGAAGAAACTGAGAAGTTGGTCAAAGAAGAGAGCTCAGAGTCAAGCAAAGGAAAAGGAAAAGAGAAAGATGTAGCTGATTTTGGTGAAGAAAGTGATGGAATTGATGAGCATCTAGCCTTCCTGTCAAGAAGATTCTCCAAACTGAAATTCAAAAAGAATTTCAATTCTGCAAAATCATTTAAAGGCAATCCCAAGTCTGATAGAAGCATGGTTGATAGATCAAAATTCAAGTGCTTCAACTGTGGGAATGCAAGTCACTTTGCAAATGAGTGCAAGAAGCCTAAAGTTGAGAAGAGGTCAAGTGAAAACATTGACTATAACAAGAAATATTATGAACTTCTCAAACAAAAGGAAAGGGCATTCATCACAAAGGATGATTGGGCAGCTGGGGATGATTCTGATGAAGAGGAGGAGTTTGTCAATCTAGCTCTAATGGCCAACTCCACAGATCAAGAAGAAAACACTGGAAGCAGTAGTCAGGTATTCACTACAAACTTAGTTGAGTTAACTAAAGATGAATGCAATGCTACCATAAATGAAATGTCTACAGAATTGTATCATTTGCATGTTTCTTTAAAATCTCTCACTAAGGAAAATAGTAGGATTAAGGAAGCTAACACCTTTCTTAGTGACGGAAACAGGGCTTTGGAAGCTCAATTTATTGAGTTTGAGAAACTTAAAATTGAGTGTCAGACAGCCAAAGATGATCTCTTGGTTGTTCTGAAAAGAGAAGAGATCATAAGAAAACAGCTTGATAAGGAACAAGAGATTATTGCTAAATGGAAATCTGGGAGAGATGTTTCCACTAATATCATCAACATGCAAGGTAGAGAGACCTTTGTGGAGAATGAATGGAAAAGGAATAAGAAAGTTCTTGAGATATCTGAGAACAGTTCAGGTGATGAGAATACTGATGATGATCATCAGTTGAAAAGCAAAGTCTCAACTGATGAGAGTCATCAGTTGAACAAAAACGCACCAGTTGACAAGAAAGTTCTCAAGAAGCTCAACAAGAAATATGGTCCTATTAAAAAGAACTTTGTTAAAGGAGAGAATAGTTCTTCTGAGACAAGTGATAGTGTTAACAACACTCTTAACTCCAGTAATAAGAACAAGAAAAAGTTGGATGCTAGTGAGCATAAATCATAAGAGACTAAGAAGAAGAAGGGAAATAGAAATGGTAAAATAGGAGTTAACAAGCACACTAATTACACACCCAATGCAAGTGCCCCTAGGAAAACCTGCAGTAAATGTGGTAGTGTAAATCATTTATCTGCTAACTGTAAAACTGTGATTGCTCCTAATCTATCATTGCCTATTCCTATGACATCTGTTTCTCACATATGAATTTATCTGCTATGAATATGATGCCTGGTTTATTGCCTCACAACTCATATTCTCAGCCCAGCATGCCATATATGTTCAATCCATATTTCAATGCTTTTAACATGCCTCAATTCCATTCAAATTTGCATGGCATGAACAATGTATGCATACCTCAAATGCCTGTGTTTAAGAACAATGTTGATGTTCCAATCTCTCAACCAAAACCAAAGATTGAACCAGTTCAATCCAAGGGAAAAGTTGAGAATGAGGGAAAAGCTGTTAAGACTAACAAATCTGGACCCAAAGCAATTTGGGTACCAAAATCAACTTGATCTGTTTGTGAAATGTGTGCAGGGAAACCACAAGAAGAATTTGTGGTACTTGGATAGTGGATGCTCCAGGCACATGACTGGTGATTCTTCCCTGCTCACAAAGTTTGTAGAGAAAGCTGGCCCTAGCATTACCTTTGGAGATGACAGCAAAGGATATACTATGGGATATGGCTTGATTGCAAAAGAGAATGTCATCATTGATGAAGTTGCATTGGTGTCTGGTCTTAAGCACAACTTGCTTAGCATCAGTCAGCTCTATGACAAAGGTTACAAAGTTAATTTAACTCCTGCAGCCTGTGTTGTCACCAAAGGAGATGACAACAATGTGGTTCTAATTGGACAAAGGAAAGGAAATGTGTATGTAGCTGACTTCAATTCTGTAGAGTCTGAATCTATCACTTGTCTTCTCAGCAAAGCAAGCTCTGATGACAGTTGGCTATGGCACAAGAGGTTGTCTCAACTAAACTTCAAAACCTTGAATGAATTAGTTAAAAAGGATTTGGTAAGAGGAATACCAAAGCTGGAATTCTCCAAAGATGGTTTGTGTGGAGCTTGTCAGCAAGGAAAGCAAAAGAGAAGCTCTTTCAAAAGCAAATCTCTTTCATCAATTGTGAAGCCCCTTCAGCTCTTGCATATGGATTTATTTGGACCAGTCAACATAATGTCCATCTCAAAGAAGAAATATTGCTTAGTGATTGTTGATGATTTTTCAAAATTTACTTGGACTTTCTTCCTGCATTCTAAGGATGAAGCTGGGAAAATCATCATCAATCATATCAGGGCATTAAATAACAATCCAGATGTCAAAGTTGGAAGGATAAGAAGTGACAATGGAACAGAATTCAAGAATTCTGTGATGAAAGAATTTTGTGAAGAAAAGGGAATTATTCATGAGTTCTCTGCACCAAGAACTCCACAACAAAATGGTGTAGTTGAAAGCAAGAATAGAACTCTTATTGAGGCTGCCAGAACCATGATTAATGAAGCTCAACTTCCAACCTATTTTTGGGCTGAAGCTGTGAACACTGCTTGTTTTACTCAAAATATTTCTCTAATTACCAAACCTCACAATCTAACTCCTTTTCAACTCTTCAAAGGAAAGAAGCCATCAATTAGCTTTCTTCATGTATTTGGGTGCAAGTGTTTTGTTCTAAGAAATCAAGGTGAAAATCTTGGAAAATTTGAAGCCAAAGCAGATGAAGCTATTTTTGTTGGATATTCTGATGGAATATCTTTTAGAGTATACAATCTGAGAACCAACATTGTTATGGAATCAATTCATGTATTTTTTGATGATAAAAAAATCCAAGGATTGACAGATGAAGGATTTCATGATAATCTCAAATTTGAGAATGAGGGTGAAGGTGATCTGTATGACAGTGATGATGATTATGATGACACTGTTCAGAATGCTGGAATTAATCCTGGAATTAATATTCCAACTGATGATTCTCTAGTACAAGAAACAACTGCTATTGAAAATTCAACTGAAGCATCAGTTGAAACTACATTGGAAGGATCAGTTGAAACACCTCAAGGATCATCAGTTGAAAGAATGTCTCAAAATTTCAATCAATCTAGAAATAATGAGATGTCAAATTTAGGGGGAGCTTTCCAACATGGAAACCTGAACTTCAACAATGAAGCTACATCATCAAGGCAATCACTTCCACCACAAAGAAAATGGACAAGGGATCATCCTTTTGAGCTAATTATTGGAGATGCAAATGCATCTATACAAATAAGAAGAGCAACTCAAGATGAGTGTTTGTATAGTGCATTCCTTTCACAGGATGAACCTAAAGTCATAGAAGATGCTCTCAAAGATGCTGATTGGGTTCTTGCTATGCAAGAAGAATTAAATCAATTTGAGAGAAACAATGTATGGAAGCTGGTACCCAAACCTAAAAACGGAACAATTGTAGGCACAAGGTGGGTATTCAGAAACAAGGTGGATGAGAATGGAGTTGTCACCAGAAACAAAGCAGGGCTTGTTGCTAAAGGATACTCTCAATCTGAAGGAATTGATTTTGATGAGACTTTTGCACCAGTTGCAAGATTGGAAGCAATAAGAATCTTCTTGGCCTATGCTGCTCATGCAAACTTTAAAGTTTATCAAATGGATGTCAAGAGTGCTTTTCTAAATGGTGAACTGGAAGAGGAGGTATATGTCAGTCAGCCTCTTGGTTTTGAAGATCCAGAATTTCCAGAGTATGTTTACTTTTTATTAAAAGCACTTTATGGACTAACGCAAGCACCAAGGGCATGGTATGACACTCTATCTCAATTCTTGTTAGATAATCATTTTTCTAGAGGAACTGTGGATAAAACACTATTTTACAGAAATGTAAATGGTGCCTTTATTCTGGTTCAAGTTTATGTAGATGATATAATTTTTGGTTCTACATATGAGAGACTTTGCAAAAAGTTTGCTAATCTAATGAAAAGTCAGTATGAAATGAGCATGATGGGAGAGCTCACCTACTTTCTTGGTTTACAAGTTAAACAAGTAAAGGAAGGTACATTCATAAATCAAACTAAGTACATCTATGATTTACTTAAAAAGTTTGATTTAATGGATTGCAAAGAAGCTAAGACTCCCATGCCAACAGCCACCAAATTAGAGTTAAGTCCTAATGAGAAATCTGTGGACATCTCTAATTATAGAGGCATGGTTGGTTCCCTTTTATATCTGACAGCTAATAGACCAGATATTATGTTTTCTACATGCCTTTGTGCTAGATTTCAATCTGATCCTAAAGAATCACATCTTATTGCTATAAAAAGAATATTCAGATATCTTAAGGGAACACCAAATCTTGGTATTTGGTACCCTAAAGACACTGGATTTGATCTAATTGGATATTCAGATGCTGATTTTGCAGGATGCAAAATTGATAGAAAAAGTACAACAGGCACATGCCAATTTCTTGGTGATAGGCTGATTTCTTGGTTTAGCAAAAAGCAACACTCTGTATCAACCTCTACAGCTGAGGCTGAATACATTGCAGCTGGAAGCTGTTGTGCACAAATATTGTGGCTGAGAAATCAATTACTTGATTATGGTTTAAATCTCTCAAAAATCCCAATATTTTGTGACAACACCAGTGCTATTGCTATAACTGAAAATCCAGTACAACACTCAAGAACCAAGCATATTGACATCAAATACCACTTCATAAGAGAACATGTGATGGCTGGTACTGTTGAAATGCATTTTGTTCCTAGTGAAGAACAAATTGCAGATATTTTCACAAAGCCTCTTGATGAATCCACATTCACAAGGTTGGTAAGTAAATTAGGTATGTTAAATTTCTCCTAATTTATAGTGAATTTTTCTGTAATTTGGCAGCCAGAATTTAATTAATTTTGATTTATCAAAATTAAGTGAAATATAATTCTGGAGAGAGTCTGTAATATTTCAACTGATGAACTAGTGAAATTGTTTCAACTGATGTTTGAAACAATATCCTCTTGTTTTGTTTTTCATTCAACTGATGACACTAGTTGAAAACACTTTCAACTGATCATCATCAGTTGAATAAGAAGTTTAAAAGGGGCGCTTATTTCATCCGTTGAAAATATTATTGGATCTGAGCCGTTGAAATTTCTTTTGTCTCTCTCCTGCTTTATACACACGATCGTGTGTGTAATTTTTGTAGAGTTCAATAAGAGTAATTTCTTCTCAACGGTAATTTCTCAGCCAATCACAGCAATTTTCTGAGAAAGTATTTAAGTGTTTTAACTTATTTTTATTTCTTTTCATCTTACTCTTTCAAATTCACAAACCCTCTACTCTCTCTCTGTGCAAACACAAGTTTATACTTTCTTCAAGCTTTTTCTCTAAACTACAATGGCGCCAATGAAGAAATACACTTCACCAAGTGGGTTCATCTATGAGAAGAACAACTTCGCTTCTTTTGTGGACACAAAAACTGTGAAAGAGAAGGAGTTTCACAGAATGATGGAGTTCATCAAAGTCAGCCAACTCTCTCACGCCATGCTTGCAACTCCCACTATCTATCATGAAGTAGTAGAGGAAATGTGGACTTCTGCAGAGTTCAATAGTGAGGATGAAACTCTAACCTTCTCTATTAAAAATAATATTCATACTGTTAATTCTGATATCATGAAAGCATGTTTTAGCATTCCTGAGGATACTGTTTCTTCTTTTCCTAGTGATGTTCAGTTGGTTAACTTACTTTATGCCATAAATTATGTTTTGCCAACTGATGCCTTAGGAAAAATAGAAAGGAGAGGTCTTAGGAGAGAATGGAGTTATCTTTGTGATGCTTTTATTAAGTCTTTCTCTGGTAAAATCAGTAATTTTAATGCTATTACTTCTCAGATTTTACAAATGCTTTACATGTTCTTGACTAATGAATATTTTAATTTTGGTGGTTTGATGATCCAAGAGATTGGGGAGAAACTAGGTGATAAAACTGATAGACCTAAGAATATATATTATGTTAGATTTCTCATGATGCTAGCTAATCATCTTGATGAGAAGCTAGTTATCACTAACCAGGAAGCCAAGCTTCCCAGTTTTCTGCAGGAGAAGAGAGTCTTTAAAGACCTCTTAAGGATGAATCTCTATCCCTCCTTGGAGGTGGTTTATCTGCCAATCATGGAGCCTGGAAAAGAAAAGGAGGTACATGGCTATCCTACTACTCTCTCTCAACCATCATCTTCTTTACTTTCTGCCATCAGGGCTGTTGAAGAGGCCCATCAACAGTCCACACAAGTGGCACAACCTTCTAAATCCAAGTCTACGACACCAACCTCAGGTGCCTCCCAAAAGGCATCTGTTGTAAAATCCAAGAAACAAAAACCAGAGGGGGGAGTGTGATTGGAGAAGGTGAGGGGGGGGGAGGGTGAAAATCAAAGAAGCCCTAAGGATAAGGATGGTGAGAAGAGTGATGCCCTGCCTAGCCACTCTGCAGTCTCCCAAAAGATTGCAGAGCTTAAAAAGAATTCAAGCTCATCCCTAGCAGCATCCTCCCAAAAGGATGTTGTTATTGAAAATAGTCCCCATCCAGGGACACAGCTAAAAAGGGGGAGGGACACCACTTCTTCACCAATTAAGGCCTATGGGAGAAAGAAGCTGAGAAGTGACAAGGTAAAGCACATTGCACACACTTCTTCTCAAAGTCAGATTGATGTGACTTCAATAAATGTGGAGTCACAGCCCCCTTCTTCCTCTCAACAAATTACACATATACATGATCTTACTATATGTACCATTCAAACACAATCCCCAACCTCTTCTGTGGATGTGGAATTAATCCACACCACACTTGTAAATTCTCCATCTTTAGATTTCTTGGAGAAGCCCCATTCTGAGATTGATCGTCATCATTTTGATGATTTGTTGGATCAATCTCATCAAATTTATTCTTCTGTGACAATGTGTTCTGTGGACTTACATGCAAAATCAATCACCACAGGCTCAACTGTCAGAGCTTCTAAACCTATTTCTTCATTTTCTTCAACTGATCTGTTAGGTCCAGATACGATTGTAGAAGGGGGGGTTGAATACAATCGTCACAAAATAATCGCGGCGGAGTAATCTGATCGGAGTTTAACTTGTTAATCAGATTTTAATTAATTAATATAACAATGTTTTAAGTCGTTATATAATTAATAAGGTTCGTTTTAATGTCCACTAAAGTTCGTAGAATAAATTCGACAGGATGTATTCTAGTTTAGTGATTAAAACAACCGAGTGATCAAAGCACAGAAAACTGTGGATATAACGAATAGCAAGTTACAAACAACTTGAAAGTTTACAATGCAATGAACAAGAACAAATGAAGAGGTTGAAGCCATATTTATAGGCAACACCTTGAACTTGTATGACAAACATGGTATGACCATGCTACAAAGATCAGTATGACAATATGAGCTAATGTCATGCCACAATTGAAATCAGTATGACAATAGGAGCTAATGTCATGCTACAATTGAATCAGTATGACAAACTGAAGCAATGTCATACTGTACAATTTTCGGTATGACAATCCAGTATGACATATGACTTGGTGGCTAAGTGTTGAGACGGTATGACAATCTCTAGTAATGTCATACCACTTGAACTCGGTATGACAATTAAGGAGATTGTCAAGCCTTGTTTAATTCGGTATGACAAACTGAGTAATGTCATGCCAATTGGAACGGTATGACAAACTGAGTCATTGTCATGCCACTGATGAATGGAACCTTCCAGGTGCGGTATGACAATCTATGTGATTGTCATACCGTGCCCAAAATCAATATAAATTGATTTTTCTTTAATTTAATTAATTCAATAATTATTCACTTAATTATATTAATCATATAAATTCATAAATTAAATTAATTCATGTGTGAATTAATTTAATAAATAAATTACATAACTTATATAATTATTTTGAGATGTGAATAAATTAAAAGAATAATTATACAGAGCACAGTCTTCAGCAGCAGGTCTTCTGACATCCTTTAAAAGATCTGATTCTTTGTCTTGATTGAACGACCACCTATTGTTGATGTAGAATATTTAATAGAAGTAGCTGACACACAAATGTACTGTCTGGTTCATCTGTATCTAGCTGAATCAAATATTCTTTATCAAATAAACATTTGAGAAGTGGCTTGTTCATCGAGTCTTTGTCTTCGTAGTTCATCTTCATAAGTAGAAATAGTTTGGAATCTTCTGAATAAATAAAGTATTAAAACTTTATATCTTCTGGACTTCTGGACGTGCTACAAAATATTATTTGTACACTGAGGCTTGAACATATTAATGAACTTCTTTCAGTGGTGTGCAGCAGCATCCTGAAATTCTTCAGACATATGACTTTAATAAATCACTTGACGTTCTTCGTACGGATTCCTTCAATAGTGCTTGCTAATTTACTTTCTTTCTTATCAGAGTTGAGTTAATACTCTTAAATACAAATAGGCTTAACATATGCCTTTCATGATCTCCTTCATCAGTTGAATAGTGTTTGTCCTTCAACTGATCTGCTTAACAGCTCTCATCAGTTGAATGTCTCCACTACTCATGTTTCAACTGATGTCCCTCATCAGTTGACAACTGCTGCTATTTCAACTACTCTACCATTCTCTACAGCAGTTGATCACATGGTGGCACAAACACTTTTAGGACTGAGTGAAGTGAGTTCTGGAGTGGAGAGGCAGCCTAGGGAGCTGGCAAAAGGAGAAGGAGTGGAGAGTCTGGCTATTTCTTCAAGCCAGGAAAAAGGAGAGGAAAAGAGTGGCCCTTTAGTAAGGGTAAGTGAGGGAGAGGTAAGGTGTGTGGTGAGCCAAGGGGAGCCCTTTATGCAAGAACAGAGAGAAAATGAGAGAAATGCAGGTGTCAATGAAGGGTTTAGTGAACAAGAATATCAAGCAGAATACAGATCCATATTGGATAGTGTTTCACTAGACCCTGAGACTTTTACTCATGGGATGTATTCTATCCAAGCTTTTGCAAGGATGGATAATCAAACAGCTGAGAGGAGTCTAAATCTGATTCACACTTCATCATCTATTCTTAGAGCAAAGGAGGCACTTACAACTCTGCCTGCCAATGCTGGAGATGATTTTCACTATGATGACAGTGATGAAGACCTCAATGATGCTCTTGAGGAATCTCTTGGTGAACAACCTACAACTTCTCTTCCCTCTTGGCTCTCCATTCAGTCCGCCCATGCAGCTGCAGTCAGCATGGAGCTACAAAGGCAAGTCTCCTCCATTCTCCAACCTCAAGCTGGGTCCTCTTCTCCATCCATCTCAGCCACTATTGCCAGTCAGGCTCTGGACAATCTCAAACTCCACAAGTATCAATCTCTCCACTTTCAGAAGGAGGTAGAGCATCTCAACTCTCTCATCACTTTTGTCAAAACTGATCTCACCAAACAGAATGATGAAAAGACTCCTACTCAAGTCAAGTCTGCAATATCTGCAACTGAGAAAAAGCAAGTTCAGTTGGAAAAGCAAGCGGAGGCTCTGGAAAAAAATTTCCACATTTTAAATTCTAGGATGGAAGAGATGCTCCAGCATCAAAGAGTGCAAACTGGACTTCTCCAACATCTTCTTCTGGCCTCTGGCATTTCTCTTCCCAGTCCTTCCACTACACTTGCTGCTAACAAAAAGGGGGAGAAAGAACCCTTGCCTACTCCTGCAGAGTTGGTAAGCAGAATTCCTCCTCCTTTCCATACTGAGAAAGAAAAGAAAAGACTTGAAAGACTTGCAGTTCTGGATTCTATTGAGAGGAGAGTAGCTCTATTGGGAAAGAACACTTCTGCAACCTCTCAATCTTCATCTGCATCCACCACTGTTCCAACCACTTTTCCCACAACAACTACAATTCTCAGGGTGATCACCCCTGAAATTGTTGTTCCTTCCAAGAAAGAAAAGGGTGAGCCATCATTTATGAATGAGTTCAAGGCCATCCTATTCCCAAACAGTTGTGGTTACTCCAGGCCTTGAAAAGACTCAAGCTCAATCTACTTTCCACTAGCCAGGCCTAACAAGAATGAATACAAGCTTTTGGGCCAAGAAATTAAGACCTATAAAGATTCTACAGATGTGGCCCTGAAATCTCACTTTGCCATCATCTACAAGGAAGGCCAAAAGCTGTTTATTGGAACTGGCCATCCTCACAACTCATTTGAAAAAGCTGAAGAGGTGGCCAGAGAATGTGAAAGAAAGGAGTATGAATCTCAACTCTCCTTGAATCAAGAAATAGAGGTTGATGAAAGGTATGTTATTGAGCTAGAAGAGGAGTTGGCAGCTGAGCTTTAAACTGAGAAAAGATTGACTCTTGAATCTTCTCCAAAGAAAAAGAGAGTCAAATCTAGATCTAAGATGCCTGAGGCAGCCAAGAGAAGAGAAGAAGTGCCTGAAAAGCTTATCTCAAAGCCTTCTTCTCCAATCAAGGACACCACAGTGGTACATCTAGATGTCAACTTCCATGATGAGCCAATAATGCCAAAGGAGGAGCCAATTGTCTTGGAAGATATCCCAATTCCAGCTTTTCTTGTTCAAGAAACTTCCAAGCCAAAGAAGAAAGGCAAGTCTGTGGCTAAGAGGGTCGCTAACCCTCCTAAACCTCCAGAAGAACCTGAAAATCCAGATGACTATCTTGTCATTGCCAATATTGAAGAAATCTCTGAGTTGGAGCTGGAGCTGGATGATCTTCAAGAAGTAAGAGGAATAGAAGCAAATTCCAAATTACCTGAAAGATTGGCATTCTCTTACAAAAACAAGGGTGATGTCATCTGGCCTCTTCACAGAGTTCTGAATTCTGAGGGATTCAGTTCTTTAACAAAGATATATGCTTCCATGAAGAGGACAGGAGGATTTACACCACCTACAAAGCAAATGGTACTAAAGAGAATCCTTGAAATCAGGAAGGAATGGTCCTCAGATGATAGTCTGCAGAGAAGGCTGAAAATCCCCTACACTGGAAAAAAAAATTCACCATGAACCTACTCCAATCATGGAATTTAGGGACAGTCAAGGTGTTAGGAGATTTTTCAAACCTAAAGATCAACTCAAGGTTGCTAGCTTGAATACTCTAAAGACTCTCCAATGCAAGCTCAACAGGCAAAACAGTGATGAAGAATGGTTCTACAGGATCTTTCAGAAACAGATTGATATTCTTGAAGAAAAACTTAAGTCCAGAAGAAGAAGATCTTCTAGGAACAAGTAACTGCTCAGTCTAGAGGATCATAATCATCTGTAAACTTTTCTAACTCTTATATTTAATTTCTGTATTTTATTTTATTGATGTTTTGTTATCATCAAGTGTAGAATTTATGTCTGCATCTTCCCCAGTCATAAATTGGGGGAGATTGTTAGGAATCAATAATTTTTGATGATAACATAAACATTTTGTAACATGTCTTACTTAGTATCTTTATCAAATTTCAGTTGTAATTGTTATATTTCTTGTCTTTGGGAATTGTCAACGGATGGGTAGAATAGGTTGGCTAATTGTAAATATCAAATGCCATGTAATTTTATCTAAGTGAAGGACATTCAACTGATGAGATGTAACTATTCAACTGATGAAGACCGAACCATGTTTCAACTGATGAAAACCAAGCATTCAACTGAAGACAAAGTATTCAACTGATGATGCAAAGGAATTCAACTGATGAGATTGGAACAACATTCAACTGATGAAGCTCGTAATTCATTCAACTGATGAGACTAGCGCAACATTCAACTAAAGCCAAGAGCGGTTGAAAGTAACCAGAACTTTCAACTGATGAAACAAAGAGCAATTGAAAGCGACTAGAGCTCAAGTCTGACAAATCACATGGATCGAAAATCACATGGATCGAATTACACTAAAATAGACATGGAAGCCTAATTAGGAAAATAAAGAAGAAGCAGAAACATACTTATCTCATGCAATGCAATCTGGATCAAATCAAGATGATGGTCAAAGATGAAGACATCTCAGAAAGCATGCATAAGACAAAGATGTGCAGCATTGTTTTTAGATTAGAGTGCATTTTGTAATCTAGCTAAAAGCTTTGTAAAACTTGGAGTATATAACCAAGTTAGAAGCATCAGTTGAACTTGTTCAAATTGCTTGAGAGAAAACCTGAAAGTTAGAACTTGTTTGAGTGATGAACCAGCAGCTGTGCGAATTGTAAACAATCCACAGATTCTTCTATATAAAATCTCACGGGTGGATCATTCAATCCACCCGTATTTTTAATACTTGGTGTTTTTCTGTTTGCTGTATTTTTAGTGTATTGTTCTTGAATCTTTTAAATTTGTAAAAGATTGTATTCAACCCCCCCCCCCCTTCTACAATCTTTCTTATAGTTAGTGTAAAATAACATTCAGGCTCTTGTTGTTGCGGTTGCTGAAAGTAGTCAAATGAATAGTCAAAATTCACTGATAAAATTCTAAGATAAGCTTCTTCACTGCTACTTAAATTATTGATAGGTAGCATCCATGATTGATTGCAAGAATTGGATACTGGGTCACTCCAACTTTGATTGCCAGCAAAGTAAATGGAATCTAATTTAGACGGACAGTAGTCATAGGCATTAGCTCCGCAATAATACACACAAGACATATTGTCAGCTTGACTCCATTGAGGACTCATTGTTTCCCACTCAGGTTGATTCAATCTCATGCTCATATTTTTAATCATCTCAGACATAGACGATAATCTAGCCTGCAAGAAAAGAATTTCATGATCACGAGAAGCGCACTCTTCTTCATATATCATATCCATCGCATATGGAAAATACATAATTCTGTGTTGTTAACCTGACAAACAACAAGAATTACTCGAGTAAGCACCAAACAATCAAACCAAACTGCAAGATAACTATTTTTTAAATAAATAACTATAACAGTCCCCGGCAGCGGCGCCAAAAACTTGTTGCGTAAAATACTAATGTGCAAGTGTACACAATCGCAAACAAGTAATATAGTAATAATACCAGATATCATTCCTTAAGGACTGACTTATGAATCAAAGGCCTTGTTCTAAGCTTTGTGTGGGCTCTTGAATCACTTGATTTTGACTTACAGAACTCCAGATATGGCCCAAATAGTGAATGTTGCGCAGCTGGCCTTAAAATCCGAATTTTATTCGAATTAAACTCCAATTCTTGCTATTTAAACTCCAATCCATATTTGATTAGAATTCCTTGCATCCTACAATAAAAAATTAATATTTATTTAATAAAAATCCAGTTAAATACAAAACAACTAAAATACAGGGACAATAATAAGATAAAATGCACGCTTATCACATCCCCACACTTAGCATTTTGCACGTCCTCGGGAAAAGAAAAACAAAAACCTATGTCTAAACTAACTAGTACCACTTCCGTAGGTGATCACGATTGCATTTGGCATATGCAACAAGCCCTTTAAACCCCTAGACAGCTATAGTGGACGAGTAAGGTCTCGTGAGGGTTTATAGTGAATATACCCACAAAATTCATTTTTTCCTGCCAAGTCCCATATATGCAATATACATGAATGCAAACTATATGAATATATCACAACTCCAATCATGCAAGTATCAACCTTGTTAACTCATAATCCTCAGAAAATGCAATAGTCAAGGTATTCCAAGGTATTCATCTATCTCACATATTAGTCATGCTACTCTTTCATTGCCAGTGCGGAGTGCATCGTGTGTGGGTAACATGCTCTCTAGTGAAACAAAATAGAGACCAACAAACTTCAACAGAGTCTTAACCATAAGTCGTTAATCAGAATAACGCTTAAATACTCTGTTACATTAGAATCAACTCTCGCTTGGGGTCGCCAAGGAGCTTCCATGTCTCTTATAATTTTTTTCACTACCTATTATTTGGTGCGTATGTGTTCGGTCTAAGGTCAGGACGCTTCTCAGGGTAAGTGAGTTACGACCACCATAAGACTTCACCAACCAAATTGTTCACACATGCAATTTAGGTGACTTATTTGACCGTGCAATGGTTGATATCCCTAAAGATTTATGCACTAATACCCGTTTAGCGAGTGTTGGTTCAGCAATCCCAAACCATAAAATGCTTTAGGTTACTAGGCACAAAGTCCCCTCAGACTTAATTACTCGAGTATTAATGAGCCCAACCCAGTCAATTATACCACCGTTTTTTTTTTGTGAAACTTATTGCTACTATTTTTTTTTTTCAATTTTTTTTCTTTCTTTTTTTTTTATTTTTTATTTAGAAAGGCATGTATATCCCAAAGTTTCCCCCCACTTCAGAATTTATACACTCTAAGCTCAAAAGGGAATAGTCAAAATTCTACGCCCGGCTCATAGCTAAAACTTAAGAAATAAGCTGGTGTAAAATCTTGTCTCTAGAGTATTATATAGTGTCTTTAAAATATCTGCACAAACAACTTCTAAGTATGCACAACATCACATATAATCAAGATTATCAACCAAGACATTATGCACAATATATCATCATAGGATGTCAACATGGTATAAAAAACATTCATGAAATTATGAAAATGCACCTAAGATAATTAAAAAATAAAAAAAATACGCGTCTATATGCTCTACTAAACAAACATGCTCTATAATTAATGCAACTAATATGAATTTCCTAATAATGAGACAAGACAATATTAAAAAAATTATCTAACTAAAAATATTAATCTTTTATGTCGAAAACCCCTCCCCACACTTAAGTGGTTCATTGTCCTCAATGAATAAAAAAATGTAAATAATATATATAATATAATATAATTATAGTAAAAATTAACTATAATATTCTAGAAAGAAAAAGAAAACTCCCCTGGTGCCAAACTTGAATTGTAGTGTGAGTAGTATATTTTCTTCTGTCCGCTGTTTAAGAAGATTCAGAAAGCTTCTCTAAACACTAAAACTTGATGGTTGAGTGGTTGAAGTAGCTCTATGTTTCAGAATTGATCAGGGATCGATTCCTTGCCTCTGGTGGATGAGAACATACAGAAACATCGCGTAAGAAAAACAAAAAATGTAGACGCCCAACTTCCAAAATTTGGTTGGCCGAACCTCATGCTTGCTTAATTTTTTTTTTTTTGTTCTTTCACCTATGAAATTTCTTCTTTTTTTTTCTCTGAAACACTTCACACAAAATACATCATGGCATCTTATGGGAGTAAAAATAATATATTAAAAACTATCTAGCTAAAAAAAATACTAAATATATATATATATCACTAACCGTACAAAATCATGGGTTGCCTCCCAAGAAGCGCTTTTCTTTAACGTGTTTGACTAGACGTACCTTCTTTTCAAGGCTCCACCAATTTTTTTTTTTTTGTTCTTTCACCTATGAAATTTCTTCTTTTTTTTCTCTGAAACACTTCACACAAAATATATCAAGGCATCTTATGGGAGTAAAAATAATATATTAAAAACTATCTAGCTAAAAAAATACTAAATATATATATCACTAACCGTACAAAATCATTGGTTGCCTCCCAAGAAGCGCTTTTCTTTAACGTCTTTGACTAGACGTACCTTCTTTTCAAGGCTCCACCAATTTTATTTTTTTTGTTCTTTCACCCATGAAATTTCTTCTTTTTTTTTCTCTGAAACACTTCACACAAAATATATCAAGGCATCTTATGGGAGTAAAAATAATATATTAAAAACTATCTAGCTAAAAAAAATACTAAATATATATATCACTAACCGTACAAAATCATGTGTTGCCTCCCAAGAAGCGCTTTTCTTTAACGTCTTTGACTAGACGTACCTTCTTTTCAAGGCTCCACCAAATCAACAGAGGTCTTGTCATGAACAAATTGACCTCCCCGATAGTGTTTCAACATTACATCTTCTAAAGGCCATTTAATTATCTTCATCTGCACCACATCCTTGATAAATAAATTCAGCTTTATCCCCTCATAATAAATTATAGCATCCTCAACAAAAAGAATTTTCTGCACCGAGCGGATAATATCACAAGAAAATAACATGAGCCATCCAAAACTTATCATGTGTCTTTGTAAAATCTCCAATAAATTTCTCTTCCTTATCAGGTGGTAAATCTGCCGAGATAATGATGGACAAAGTCGTAGATGAGCTAGAGTAAACATCTGGAGTGTGGGAGGACATCAAATTCAGTTCTAAATCAATTGGAGTTTTAAGAGTCTTTGAGGATTTGGTTTCCGTAGATTGTATCTCCGAAGAATCAAAAGAATTTAAAATTCTCATGTCTTGTAAATTATTCTCCAACAAGTCTTGATGATCATCTTCAATATTTTCAAGCTCTGAATTCTTGATCACATATTCCTCTAAAGAATCTTGATAAAAATTATGCTATTATTATTCAGAAACCAGAGAATCAACTGTAAAGACCTCTGAAGATTCATCCACAAAACCTTCAAGAACAGAACTTGTTTGAGAGACCTCCAAAACTTCTTCGCTTTCTACTAACACTGGCTCACCATAATCTTTCCCAACATCTTCAAAAATTTCAGTATCAGTTGGTATCCCCATAACTAGCTCCCCAACTTGATCCCCTAAGGTCCTCAACGAATCTGCTTGATTTTGGATATTATCTAGATTATCTATAGCTCTCTGCAACAAATTTTTCAGAGAACTATATTGATTTTCATGTTCAGGCTCTTGTTGTTGCGGTTGCTGAAAGTAGTCAAATGAATAGTCAGAATTCACTGATGAAATTCTAAGATAAGCTTCTTCACTGCTACTTGAATTATTGAGAGGTAGCATCCATGATTGATTGCAAGAACTGGATACTGGGTCACTCCAATTTTGATTCCAGCAAAGTAAATAGAATCTTAAATTAGACGGACAGTAGTCATAGGTATGAGCTCCGCAACAATACACACATTACATGTTTTCAGCTTGACTCCATTGAGGACTCATTGTTTCCCACTCAGGTTGATTCATTCTCATGCTCATATTTTTAATCATCTCAGACATAGACGATAATCTTGCCTGCAAGAAAAGAATTTCATGATCACGAGAAGCGCACTCTTCTTCATATATCATATCCATCGCATATGGAGAATACATAATTCTGTGTTGTTAACCTGACAAACAACAAGAATTACTCGCGTAAGCACCAAACAATCAAACCAAACTGCAAGATAAATAATTTTGAAATAAATAACTATAACAGTCCCCGGCAGCGGCGCCAAAAACTTGTTGCGTAAAATACTAATGTGCAGGTGTACACAATCGCAAACAAGTAATATAGTAATAATACCAGATATCGTTCCTTAAGGATTGTCTATTTGTATAAATTGCAAATCAATATCAAACAATTCAATTATAGAACACAAGAATTTGATTTTGGATTTTCTAATTAAACTAATTATTAAGCAACTAAATTAACTAACTAATAAAATACTAGCAAAGAGATTTGGATGAGCTTAGATACTAAAAGTTAAGTCAGGATAATTACTTCCCCCTAATATGTTCATGCTGGCAACAAAGCAGTGTAATATTATAACAAATCACAGTTTACTAACCTGAAATTTAATGGTCATAGGTTTCTCTCGAAATCACTATGGTTTAGATTCTATAATTAAACTAAATATGTCTATGCAAAATTTAACTTCCAGAATACAAATTAAGCACAAATTTCACACGGCTATGCATGGTCACAATATATGTCTATACCGCAACTAAATTATAATCAAAAGATATAATCATGCACAATTCAAGTTTTGTGTCAATTAATCATAACCTTCTCAGTATTATAGTTAACTATATAATTTACTAGAGTTGGCCAAACAATAGCAAATATTAAACATGAAATCCACTTGAATGAATATACTGCAAACTGCATATAATACTTTTAATCTAAATACCAACAATCCCATATTTGGGTTCCATAAAAATCCTAACTCATAACAGTTAGTTCATAATCAAAGTACCAAAATAATCCCAAGATAACCAACACATGTTCATAAGAACAAATAATTAAAAGATAAGAGAAAACAAATCCAATTGAATGTCTTCAATGGCTGAAACTTTCTCCGTTGATGGCTTCTCCTCCTCCCTTGTGCGGCTTCTTGTCTCTTGCGTGTGCCTCCTCTCTATATCGTACAGTGTGTCTCTATCTCTATTAGGTATGAATATTAAACCCTAATCTCTATATTAAGAGTATTTCTAATGAATTAATGAAAATACAAGGAGATTTCCGAATCAGAATAGAAATCCAAAAGAGGAAATTCATAGCTGTATTTTGGACTCTGATTCTGGGGTGATACGGCTGGGATGAAATTTCAAGACCACTTCTGAATTAAAGGCCTTGTTCTAAGCTTCGAGTGGGCTCTTGAATCACTTGATTTGGACTTACAGAACTCCAGATATGGCCCAAACAGTGAATGTTGCGCAGCTGGCCTTAAAATCCGAATTTTATTCGAATTAAACTCCAATTCTTGCTATTTAAACTCCAATCCATATTTGATTAGAATTCCTTGCATCCTACAATAAAACATTAATATTTATTTAATGAAAATCCAGTTAAATACAAAATAACTAAAATACAGGGACAATATCAAGATAAAATGCACGCTTATCACCTACTGCCAACAGGTTTCAAAAAGGAGGTTACTCATCTTCTACAAGCAAAGGAGGATACAAGACTGGGATGGTGGACAGAAGCAAGTTCAAATGCTTTAACTGTGGTGAACCAGGACACTTTGCAACTGAATGCAAACAGCCCAAGGTTCAAGGAAAGAGAAAAGATTCTTACGAGGAGCTGAAGTAGAAGTATGATGCATTAGTGAAAAAGCATCAGGGTACTTCTGGAAGTCAAAGCTTCAAGAGCAAGTCTTATCTGGCAGAAGGGAAAAGCTGGAATGATACAGACAGTGATGAAGAAGAGCAGATTGGGAATGTTGCTCTAATGGCTAATGCTGGATCATCTTCACCTCCTCCTGCTGGAAGCTTGCAGGTAGATCCTACATGCCCTAAACTTTTTATGCAATTAGGATTAGAAAGAGATGATGCTATAAGTAAGTTGAAAGCTGCTAACCTTAAGATTAATACTTTAGTCATAGATATTCATGCTTATAAAATGAATGAGATGAAAGTATTAAAGCCTAAAATTGAACAACTGACTATGGATTTAGAATTACAATATGCTAAAGTCAAAGTTTTAGAGAAATGTGAGATTGCTTTAAAACTTCAGCTAGACGAAGAGAAAGTAAAGTGTAAAGCCTTTAAGGATGCCTCCACTATAGTCAAAGAACTTAATGATAAACAAGAGATCAAGAGAACTGTTGGAATAGGTTTTGACTATAACAAATCTGTAGGTAAGGCTAGTAACATTACTCCCTTTAAGAAGAGTGCTGAGGAGAGAGAGTCCTTTTGTTTTGAAAGATTACCCTCAACCATTGTTCAAATCCTCAGAAGCTGAACCTCTGTTAGAAACTCCTGTTGTCATTAAATATGAACTGAAACAGGAAGACCTTAAAATGAAAGAGAGTAATGAGATTAGAGATAAGATCCTGACATCACTGAAACCAATCAAAGTGAAAGGCAATGTTAGGTTGCCTAAAGCTGGTTTAGGTGTTAACTCTGAAAGAATAATATTCAACAAGCCTAATAGTTTTGTGAATAGTAAGAACAGAGATAATAGATGTCACTCTACTGAAAACTTTAAATCTGTTAACAAAGTTAGAGTTGAATATGTTGATGTTTCTACTACTGTGAATGGTATTTCTGTTGCTCCTGTATTTGATGCATGTCATAAATGTTGTGGTGTTGATAATTGCATGACTTGTGCTATCAATATAATGTCTGCTTATTTTAGAAATTTGCATGCTAAAAATGAAAACACATCACCTAGACAACACACAAACAATAAGCATGCTAGATCAAAGACTGCTAGTCCTCCTCGTGTTAGGAAGGAGACTTATGTTCCAAAGCCTAAAACCAAGATTTACAAGGCTGTTTTTAAGGAAGTAAGTTCAGTCAAGAGTGAGGCAAATATCAGTCCAAGAGGCTCTGTTGTATTACCTGATAAAAATCAATTCTTTAAGTTTGCTGGACCTAATCAAGTATGGGTCCCAAAGAAGGGTTAATCAAGTTGTCTTTTACAGGGTGCCAGTGGAGTTGTTCGAGTTGCTTGGGTGCTTGACAGTGGAGTGTCAATGCACATGACTGGCACAAGATCCCTGCTGGAAGACATAAGAGAAGCAACTGGTCCGTCAGTTACTTTTGCTGACAATAGCAAAGGCCGTACAGTTGGATATGGCAAGTACAAAGTTGGAAGGATCATCATAGAGGATATTGCTATAGTTGAAGGACTTCAACATAATCTCCTGAGTGTCAGTCAGTTTTGTGACAAGGGATATTATGTTCATTTTGAAAAGGAGATATGTATCATTAAACATATCAAGGATAAGCGTCCTTCACTATGTGGCATAAGGAAAGGCAACATATACGTAGCTGATTTGTCTTCAGGACCAGGAAATGCATTTCACTATTTCTACACAAAGGCGTCTGCTGAAGATAGTTGGTTATGGCATAAGAAACTCTCACACCTCAACTTCAAAACCATGAACTCTCTAGTCAAGAGAGATTTAGTGAGAGGTTTGCCTTCCCTTGAATTCTCAACTGATGATCTCTGTGAAGCTTGTCAGAAAGGAAAAGCGAAGAGAGCATCTCACAAAGGCAAAACCATTAATAGCATTACAGATCCACTGCAGCTATTGCATATGGATTTGTTTGACCCCGTGAATGTTACATCAATAAATGAAAAAAATATGCCTTGGTCATTGTGGATGACTTCTCGAAATTTACTTGGGTTTACTTCCTGACTTCAAAGGATGAAGGGAATTAGAAGGCTGTATTCAGCACCAAGGACTCCTCAACAGAATGGAGTCGTCGAAAGAAAAAATCGTACATTGATTGAAGCTGCAAGGACTATGATTGCTGAAGCAAAGCTTCCATTGTACTTTTGGACTGAAGCTGTGACTACTGCTTGCCATACCCAGAATAGAACTTTGATCAATAAGAATCATATGAAAACTCCATTTCAGCTGTATAACAACAAGAAACCATATGTCAAACACCTTGATTTCTTTGGAGCTAAGTGCTATGTTCTCAAAGATGGAGAAGAGAACTTGAACAAGTTTGAGCCAAAGGCATCTGAAGCAATTTTTGTTGGTTATACTAATGTTGCTTGTAGAGTTTTTGTAATTGATACTCTGTCAGTGAAAGTTCGTGTCAATGTTACATTTGATGACACTAAACTTCCAAGTTTACAATCTGCTAATCCATCTGAATCTCTGAAGTTTGACAACTATCCAAATTCTGATTCAGATGATGATGTGCCACCTGAGGCTGCAACAGGTGATGACAACAATGATGATAATGATCCAGGCAATGGTGGAGGAAATGGCAATAATGCTGGAGATTCCACTGATGCTAGTGGTGGATCATCAAGTCAACTTGGCAGCAACTCAGGGGGAGCTGGTGGATCAACTAGTCATACACTTCAGCTTACTAACAATACTGCTAAATCATCAAGGACACATCTTCCAAGGGAAAGGATTTGGAGTAGAGATCATCCCTTTGATTTAATAATTGGTGATCCTGATGCTGGTGTCAAGACTAGAAGTGCTACATCTAACGAATGTCTATTCTCTGGTTTTTCATCACAATTAGAACCAAAGAAAGTGGATGAAGCACTTGCTGATTTTGATTGGGTTCTTACCATGCAAGAAGAACTCAATCAATTTGAGAAACAAGAAGTATGGGCCCGCCCTGGTTCCAAGGCCTAAGGGTAAATCTATAATTGGAACTAGATGGGTCTACCGGAACAAGTTAGATGGTGATGGCATTGTTGTGAGAAACAAAGCCAGACTGGTCGCAAAAGGTTATTCCCAAGAAGAAGGAATTGATTACGATGAAACCTATGCTCGAGTTGCTCGTCTTGAAGCCATCAGAATATTTCTTGCATTTGCTGCACACTCCAACTTCAAAGTTTATCAAATGGATGTGAAAAGTGCATTTTAGAATGGAAAGCTGGAAGAAGAAGTATATCTGGAACAGCCCCCTGGCTTTGAAAATCCAGAGTTTGCTGATTTTGTATACTTTCTGTTCAAAGCTGTATATGGACTCAAGCAGTCACCAAGGACATGGTATGACACTCTCTCTGAGTTTTTAATTGAAAATAATTTCACTAGAGGTGTCATAGACAAAACTCTCTTTTACAAATTGCATGATAATGATATGATATTTGTTCAAATATATGTTGATGATATTATATTTGGTTCTACTAACGATAACTTGTGCAAGAGATTTGCTAAGTTAATGCAGACTAATTATGAAATGAGTATGATGGGTGAGCTATCCTACTTTCTTGGTCTTCAAGTAAGCCAAAAGGAAGATGGCATCTTCATTTGCCAGTCAAAGTATGTCAGAGATCTTCTAGGGAAGTACAATCTAGAAGACTGTTCACCGGCAAAGACACCCATGGCCACTGCCACTAAGCTTGACCAGGATAAATCTGGTAAGAAAGTTGATATCTCAAGCTATCGAGGTATGATTGGCTCATTACTCTATCTCACTGCTAGTAGACCAGATATTATGTTTGCAACATGTTTGTGTGCTAGGTTCCAAGAGTACACCTGGTTTAGGTATTTGGTACCCTAAGAATACTGGTTTTGACTTAACCGGCTATACAGATTCTGATTATGCAGGTTGCAGGATCGATAGAAAGAGTACGTCTGGAAGCTGTCAATTTCTAAGACGTCGGTTGGTTTCCTGGTACAGCAAGAAACATCACTCAGTGTCTACTTCTACTGCTGAAGCTGAGTACATAGCTGATGGTAGTTGCTGTGCTCAGATACTCTGGATCAGGAATCAATTAAATGATTATGGTATTGATTAGGGCTGAGCATACTTATCCGAAACCGGTCCAAACCGGCCGATCCGAACCGTCCAAACCGAATATTTCGGTTTCTTAACGGTTTGGTTTGGTTTTGGTTTTGGTAATTAAAAAACCGAAAATTTTCGGTTTGGTTTCGGTTTTCACTTTCAAACCGACCGAAATATCCGAACCGAACCGTTATCACATATGTTATGTAATTAATTTTATAAATTTAATTTAGGTATTTAAGTGTTCAAGTGTTGATCAATATTATAGATATTTCTTATTTTATAAAATTATTCTTCCCATTTTTCTCCATTCTTATTTTATCTACTCGTCATTGATAATCAACCTTTCTCTCTTTTCTCTTTTAAATAAAATACTTTTTTTAGTTTTAAAATAAAATGAATTATTTGTTTTCATAACAACGTATAGGGGTAGCACCTAAAATTATTTATATCAAATAATTATACAAGTTTCATCTTTATCTTTTATTAAGTATGTTGTTAAGTGACAAAAAAAAAGGAGCACGTGGAATTATTTTAAATTAATAAAAGTTTATGATATTTTTAATATTTTGGTATTAAACCGAAACCAAACCGAACCAAACCGTTAGGAATCGATTCGGTTTGGATTGGTTTTTACAACATTCGGTTTGGTTATGGTTTGTACATTTTCCAAACCGAAAAATTCGGTTTGGTTCGGTTTGGACCTCCAAAACCGTCCAAACCGAACTGTGCTCACCCCTAGTATTGATGTTAACAGAATTCCAATATTTTGTGACAACACCAATGCCATAGCCATTTCCAACAATCCAGTGCAACACTCCAAAACCAAGCACATAGATATCAGGTATCATTTTATTAGCGAACATGTCATGAATGGTACTGTGGTGTTACATTTTGTACCCACGGCTGATCAAATTGTTGACATCTTCACTAAACCACTTGATGAATCCACTTTATCTAAGTTGGTTTGTGAACTAGGGATGTTAAATATGCCATGATTCTCATTGTATATATCATATATATGCTCTATAGTTTATTATATATTTTTGTGAATTTTCTGTGTAATTATATCTATTTTATTAGATTTTATATAATTAGTTGTAAATTATCTGATAATTTTCCGTGTAATTATGCATGTTCATATATGTCTCTATAATCTTCTAAGTGCTGCATACTCCCTTGTAATATTCTCTGTGCATTTAGATAATTATATGTATATATTTTGTGTTTTTCAAAATTAATTAAGCATAAATATTTGATTTTAAGTTAATTCATTTCATTGAATTAAAGTTAAATTCATAAGTATTTATATTTAATAAAAGTTGAATTTTACAATATATATGTGTAATATATTATATATTATGTGTATTATATTTTTGATTTAATGTGCAAAAGGTTTTATTTTTTAAATTATCAAAAATCATAACATTCATATGTTTTTCTTTTAATTTTCTGATTTTCCAGTCGGTATGATATTTTTATATAATGTCATACCGCTTTAAGCGTGTCTTGTAAGCTTCTACTGTGTGGCATGACTTTTCTAAGAAAAGTCATACCGTGCTATGCATACCTCCCCTGCTTTCGTTGGTATGACATAATTTAAGAATGTCATACCGCTTGCTCGAGAATGACATTCTCAAGAGCTCGGTATGACATTCTATAGAAAAGTCATACCAACCCTTAAAACCTGTATAACTTGACTTGGTAAAGTCATACCTCATTCTCACTTCATCATCTCCATTACATACACACACACATGCACTGCCATTGTTGTCTTGCTAGAGTTTTTCAAGTTTTCACTTAAAAACTTGCTGGTTACTTTTATTCAAGTGTAAAAACTTGCTGGCTACTTATTTTAATCACGAAATAAGTCAAATTGCTGCCCAATTCTTCACTGAGTTTCGAACCGAGTTCGACTGAGTCAGGGCGGTTCCGAACGGTTTTGACCGAGTTATTGCTGTGGATTATCAGTGTATAGTGATTTGTGGTGGTTTTGGTTTGAGTGATTTCAAAACCCTATTCTTGTAATTCGAATTTTAGGGTTTTAGGAGCTATTTGGGGATTTTCTGATTTATTGGAGACTAAGACCGTGTTTGGAACCGTAAAATTGGCCATTTTCAAGATTAATTAAGTTTTAATTCGAATTTACTCATTTAGTTCGAATTATTAATTAATTAATTGATATTTAATTATTAATTGAAATTTGCGAGATATTTGAGAATTAATATTTTTATTTGAAAAATTCTCGCTTAATTCAATTTTTAATTCAAAAAAAAATGGTCGGTCGTCTTGTAATCGAGGAGACAAATTTGAATGGATTCTTTGACCCGGAAGCAAGTTTGGCTCATTTTAGATGTAATATCCGGGATTTCGACATGTGTTTATTTATACCAGTATGTAAATATTTTGTGAATATTATATGAATTAATTGTGAATTATATGTTAAGTGACTTGTTGAATGATTGTCTATGTATGTTATGACTTGTTAACTTATAATTTTTATATGATCAGATCAAAATATGGAGAATTTAGGCACTCATTTGGTAAATTATGGATTATTATATGATTTGATATTTGATTTAAGGATTTAATTAAGTATATTATATATTATTATTATTAAATTGATTTTAAACCCGTTTACTCGATAACTAAAACCCGGGGGGCTTTCGGGAAAGTTTCGCCGGTTGGTTATTTGAGACATTCTGAACAACTTTCGTGTTTTAACTTTTCCCATCTGGTGTACGGATTTACGTGAAAGATTTTCGGAACGATTTTATGAATATTTTATTGTTATTTATCGTATCAATAATTGTGTACACCGGAAAATTTTAACACCCCAAATTATCTTGACTCAAACATTATATTCTCGTATTTCGTGCCAATCAAAGCTCGGAGCCCCATAAGTTCTCGTAATGTGTGTATTTGATATTTATCTCTAAAGTCGGTCCCGAACGGATCAGTTTTATTAATACTTAATGATTAAGAAGTGTATTTTATATCCGGTATGATCCAAATGGGGGCCAGTTATTCGTAATTATAAATAGGATAATTATTATTTTATTTTTCATAATTATCATTTCAATACACGAGAATCGAGAGAAACCGGGTTATCGTTCTTCATGTTCTTGGAATTCAATCGAAGATTTGAAGACGTTATCGGACTCAGAATCGAACGTGCAAGCAGTCAAATCGAAGATATCGAAGCGTAGAATCCATATCAAGCATCAAAAACCACTCTAGATTCACAGGTTAGAAGTAATTAGGGTTTTTAAATTCGAGTTAATTAGGGTTAAATTAGGGCTTTTTGATTTTGATGTGTTTTATGTGATTTTATGCTTCCATGTTGTAGATAATCTTCTCCTGATCATTTTGGTATATCATATGTGTAATTTGGATGACAATAACATGTTCAAAATTGAGTTTAATTGTTCGAATTAGAAATTAGGGTTTATAGCCGTTTGAATGTTTTTAATTGGAAATTGGGGTTTTGTTATTCTGGAGTTATACGTGTAAATTGAAGTATGGAATGGATTAGGGAGGTTTAGAGGAGTCGAATGGTGGTGTCAAAAGTAGGGTGAGGTTCAGGGATGGCCAGAATCGAAATAAAGAAAACTCGCCGGCGACGGCGAGTTTCTTCGCCCTTTTCCGGCCAAACCGAAGCTCTATAGGTCGAATTGAAGCTGTGTACATGTTTGTTGAGTCAGGGAGAGTGATTCTGGAGAGTTTGACAGCCAACGGAGGCCGGGAACACCTTCTCCGGCGTCCGGCAGCGATGGCGGTGCCAAACTACAGTTTGGTACCCCATCGTTTGGAGATGGTGAAGTGGCTGCACCGTGGTTTCATTTTTAACACCTCAAACCCTGAAGTTTCGAAACCTTGCAGTTTAAACTTTGAAGTTTTAAAACTTTTAAAAACTGATTTATTTTAAATTCTTTTAATTTCGAAAATCATTTATTTATTTTCAAAAATAGTTTTTAATTATTTCTTTATTCAAAAATGAATCTAATTTAATTTATTAATTAATTTTAATTAGTAATTAATTATTATAATTAGTCAATTAATTTAAATATTAATTGATTAATTGTTTTAATTATTTATTAATTGATTTTAATTGATTTATTAATTAGATTTAATTGCTTTAATTGATTTAAAAATCCAGAAAAATAGTTTCAAGCTTTAGAAAATTATTCTAAAATATGTTGAAGGTTCGTTAATTGATTTCAAGTGATTTCGAACCTTGTTTCGAGTATTCGGACTTGTTTATTCAGTTATAAATTGATTCTTTTACCAATTCTTATTCCGAAAAATGTTTAAAAATTCATAACAAATACCAGAAAAATCATTTTAACCCCAAACCTTTTCTAAAAGGCTATTTTATTGAGTAACTTATGTGTTATGTGCTATGTGTTACTTGATTGATATGTGAAATACTTATGTGAACACTGTATGATTGTTTTATTAGTATCTTTTGAACCGTATATCGGATTTAAGTGAAACGAAGGGTAGCTAGAAGCTTGTTTCGATTATGAAACAAATAGAATGATATAAGATTGAGTATTGATAGATGAACATTGTGATTATCAGAGAAGGACAGGCTTAGGAAAGGAAGGCAAGTAGTATTGGAGTGATTCTGTTTAGTGAAAGCTATAAAGAGAAGTAAATCTTCCGGATAAGGCAAGTGCTCTATTCTCAACTTATACTTCTGTAAACTCCTTGAGTTACTCTTCTGCATATAGTGTCATTGTTCTGGATAGATTTGAAAGTACTTCTGTTGATATATTGTGCTATTGATCCTGATTATTAAGGAACCTTATTCAATCCTTTCAACACCTGAATTACAAGCTGAACCTTGATTTTGATTTCAATTAAACTTATACCCATTTCTTTGAGACTTGATAACACAGATCACTTGCTCCGATATTCTTCCATCTTTAAATGCCCAAACAGTACAAGCCATATGCTACAATACTTCACCAAATTATACAATGTCTTACCAAATACCTATATTACTCTTTTGAAGAATGTTCACACATATACACCCTAATACTTGAAATCCCTACAAGTTAAACATATTTGAAACCTCAAGCTATTTTCACTTACATTGTTCTCTCCACAAAACCTCAGATTAGCTTCACCATATACTTGGTCTTTCTTTCAACCTCAAGACATTCTTCAAACATATTGTGAGGATACTTAAACCTACTTCTGAATTGTCCTTTGATCCTGATATTTATTGCACCACAAATTATCATGATTTCGATTTGACGATTATGATTCTGTTTTGGTAATATTGCTTCTGTTCAAATGGTATTGATTCTGAGTTATTGAGATATTGTTGATTTCATTATATTGTTAAAGAATTGGATGGTTTTATAAATGTGGACCAGATTCGTGGTCAGACCAGATTCGTGGTCATTAGGCCAATGTGTGCCTTGGATCCAGTGATAGAGCTTGGTATGTACCTGGCTCGGGGTTAGTGCGTGACTGATCAGCAGCCTAACCTTGGTTTTAAATAAAAACTTGAATATCCAATTCTAATCATTGTTTTAAAAAGGGAATTTGATGCCTTGATTCATTTTTGTTGATAAATTTTGAACTTCAGTTTATTGTTTATATTACTTGTTGAGCTGTAAGCTCACTCTTGCGATGCCTTATGTTCTTTTCCAGTGAAGAAAGAGACTACTGTTAGCGAGGACCCACAGGCTAGCCATCAAGCTAAGGTATCAGGATGAGTGTTGGAAAGCCTTGCTAGGAGTTGCTGATATTATAAACTTTTGAGTATCGTTGTGTGTAAGCACTGCGTTTTATGTTTGTAAGTTGTAAGATATGGATTGGGATTTGACGTATTGTAATATGACTTAAGTTGTGGCTTGTTTCATACTATAACCTGGAGCGATCCGTGGATGTTTAGGGTCAATGCATATATTATTATGGTTTACAGGTTTATATTGTTGTGTGTGACCCCCAAGTCTATGACTCGGATTTGGAGGGTGTCGCATTAGACCCTGCGTACGTTTTCTTAATAGTCAGTCGCTCGTCAACACTGCTATTACAGCTCATGCAGAACTCCAGATACAGCCAATTCAGGACTTTTACTCGACGGCCCTGAATACTACTCTGTTAGATAATCATCAGGTGTCTGGAGAAATACACGGAGGACGTACTATTCATATTAACACTGATGATGTGAATAGGATACTTGGTTTTCCGAGGAAAAACGTTGCTGAGCTCTTAACTGAAGATGAGTTAACTCAATTCTTTCAGACTATTTTATATCAGGGAGAAATATCATTGCCTAGGATGTTGAAAGGCAATCTGAAGCTGGAGTGGGACATTTTCTTCGATACTTTGGCTAAAGTATTTGCTCCTACCACTCGCAAGAACTTCAACGTAATATCTTCTCTGCTTCAGAAGATTGGCTTTTGTATTTCTCATAATCGCCCGGTCAACTTTGGTAAACTTATACTTCAAGCTATTCTTAGAAAGTTGGGACCGCTTAGGAGTCGGTCAGTCCATTACAATGCAAAAGTCTCGTGCTTCTATCCAAGGTTCATAATGTTGTTCCTTAATGATAAGATGACTGATGCTGAGAAGAACCACTACTTCAACTCTCCAGTGGCACCAGTTCCTCGTGCCTGCAACAAGTTGATGACTCAGCTGGACAATAAGAACAAGTTTGCAACTGTTCTTCTGATCACCACTCCTCATATGCTCCAAATGTTCAACACTCCACAACAGCCGTATCAGCTTCCAGTGGCTCCTCCTCAACCTCAACAACTGCAACAACAACCTCAACCTCTGCAGATTCAACAACCTCAACCACAACAATCTCAGAAAGAACAATCACCGCACCAATCATCTAACCAATCATCACATCACTCCCCCCTTCATCAACAACAACTTGACTTTTCATTTGAAGGTGAACCGCAAGAATACGACTTCTTCGAGAATCAACCATCTTCATCTGAACCACTACCATACCAAGCACACTCCCAAATCATACCACAAACACAACCAACCTCACAACCTTCACCATCTGACTCTCCAATCAACCCAGAGTTGCAGTCCTTTCAACAGGATCTACAGGTAGCTCAGGTACTTTCTAACTTCTCATCTAATTTTAATGTTGATACGTCAGATTATGTTTGTGATCTTGATTTTGTTTACCAGAATACCAGCAATGAACCTGACAACACACAGGTTCATAACCAAGCTGATGATTTTCTTTTACCAACTCTTGCTTCTCCAAACACTTCAACCAACACTTCAATGCAACCAGTTCGTAAAGTTGCCAGGAAACAGAGTGCAAGTAGTTTACTGGGTCAACCCGCAGCTCTGTCTTCCTCTAAGAAGCAAAGGGTGGAAGCCGTGGAGACAACTGCAGCCTCATCCTTGCCTTCCCAACAAGGCTTGGATTTTGAACAGGCAATAAAACAGTCTCTGGACCCATTCTCTCTACAGAATGAGGCCATTGAAATTGACCGTCCTGCCGCGGTACCCTGTACTGAGTCAAGCACTACGCTAGCACTCACGCTAGTGCCAGACCAAACAGATTCACAGGTTACTATGTTTACTGAGTGCACAGGTTTTCAAAATCAATGTATCATGTATGAAAACTTTTCTGATCACTCTTTCTTTTTTGATCAGGCGGTACTTGGCAGCGTGCAAGTAAATCTGCCCTCAAAGGCTTCCGGAGGACAATTTGTTCCTCCACTACCTTTGAACCCATCTCAGGGGACACTGGTAGTTTATACAGGTACAGCAGGAAGAGTGAATGAACAGAGTGATGAAAGGCAAACACCGAGCGATACACATGCACGTGAGGTTAGTGAAACTGCTTTGAGTGTACGTGAGGTGAGTGCACACACTGACCCTGCTCTGTTTGAGGAACAAATGGCTAAGCTGAGAGCTGAATTAGCCAGAATGATTGCTGAAAATGAGAAACTGAAGGGTGCACGGTTGGTGACCCTAGAACAGAAAGCTGATGAGAGGCCATCTAGTTCTTACAAGGATGAGCTTAAAGAAGAAATCCATGAGTTAGCTGTCCAGATGAGATCAAACCATGAACTTTATATGGCCAAATTTGATGATATCGACAGTAAACTGGATCAACTCCTCAAAAACTCAAAGTCTAATGATCAAACCTCTGGAGAGGATACCTCAACTAAGAGGGAGAATAGAGGAGACAAACATGGATGAGAAAGGCAATAGATCGAATCAAAGCAACAAAGGAAATACCACTTCTGGATCTGCCCCTGACAAGGAATATGAAAAGTCCAAAGGCAAAGAACCTTTACATCAGTCCGACAATGTCTTCAACTCTGACAGCTATGATGACTATCCAAATGACATGGATGATGATGACGTCTTCGATGCTACCTACCGTCAAGCAGAAGAAGAAGGTAAATTTGATGAGAGTTATTTGTTTCAGGATGAAGAACCTGTTGATCTTGAACATGAAGAGAATGTCCGGAATTCAAAGCTGAAAATGAAGCTAGGAAGCGTAAGCTTCGAGATTACCAAAAACTTCTAGAGGACAAGTTGATTACAGAAGAGCAAATCAAGATTGAAAAACAGAAAATCTATGATATTGCATGCAAGTAGAAGAATCTTGATATAAAGAGAAAGGAAGGGAAGAGCTGGGACATTGCAAAGAGAATTTTCAATGGACCTCAAAGGGAATCTTTCAATGACAGAAAGTTTTTATCTCTGATCTACGATCTTCGAGAGGTAAACCTTGACGAGGATATATTTATGCATGCCTTTGCTTTAGAATTGGAATACTTAACTGTGGCAGTTAATAACTTGCTGGAAGAATGGGAGCTAATTGTCTATACACAGAGAAATGGTTCATTCAGACTATCTGTCGAATTTCTTAAATCATTATCTGTATCTGAGCTTTGGGTGCTTCGCAACATGGTAAAGCGCTGCTCCAAACTGAACGAACTCCTTCATGACAAACTGTTGGATTGTGCTGTCTTCAACAGTCCTCAGGTTGTCAAGAATCCATACTGTGTGAAGTTCGTTCACAAGGAGATCTTTAGCACTGTATATCTCAATGAAGAAGCTCTGCCAAAGTATCCAGCAAAGCAACTTGCTCTTGCCTCCACTCTTCTCAGAACCAAGGGCTTCGCTTCTAAAGCCAAGTCTGATGCTGATGATGTGATTCTTGCTTACTGCACTCGAATGAATGTTGCTCAGTACTTTCGAAAGATGAAAAATGTTACTAAATCTCAGCCATCAGACTTCCATGAAGACCCTGTGGAAATGGAAGTACTACACCAACTGGCTCTGGCAAGAGAAGGTAAGAAACCTGGTGAGTCCACTACATCAAAAGTGTCAACCAGGGAAGAACCGTCAACTATTGTCCTTCATAGTTCTGATACTGAAGAAGGAGAAGTTGATCTTCAGATTCGTTAGGGATTTGTAATATATTTTCAGTAAGAACATCCTTTTGTAATCTAAAGTATTTTGAATTCTGATGAAGTTTAATTAAATACCAGAAACTTTTTGCTATTTACAATTCATGTTTTATCCTTTGTCTTATCAGTTAGTTGAGTTATCCTCTCGATAATTTGCATGTTATGCTAACAAACAAATAGGGGGAGATTGAAAGGCACACGTTTACCCTATTTGTAATTAAAGAGGTACCAACTCAACTCTGATAAGAAAGCAAGGTAAATAGTAAGTACTGTTGAAGGAATCCGTACGATGAACATCAAGTGATTTATTGAAATTATATGTCTGAAGAATTTCAGGAAGCTGCTGCACACCACTGGAAGAAGTTCATTAATATGTTCAAGCCTCAGTGTACAAATAATCTTTTGTAGCACGTCCAGAAGTCCAGAAGGTATAAAGTTTTAATACTTTATTTATTCAGAAGATTCCATACTATTTTTACTTATGAAGAAGAACTACGAAGACAAAGACTCGACGAACAAGCCACGTCTCAAATGTTCATTTGATAAAGAATATTTGATTTAGCTAGATACAGATGAACCAGACTGTACATTTGTGTGTCAGCTACTCAGATTAAGTGTTCTGCATCAACTATAGGTGACCGTTCAATCATGACAAAGATCTACAACGTTTAACAGAGTCAGGAGTCCCTGATACTGAAGGAAATTAATTCTATAAGTATTTCTCCAATTATTTCACTTATCAAAATAATTAAATTAGTTGTGTAATTTATTTATTAAATTGATTCACCTTCGAATTAATTCAATTTATGAATTTATATAATTGATATAATTAAGTGAGTAATTATTGAATATTTATTCAATTAAAAACAAATGTTTATTGACAAAATGACTCGGCGTGACATTCCCAAAGAATGTCATACCGTGTCAGTCTATCAGACTTTCTCAGACTTGGCAAATAAAGTCATACCGTGTCAGTCAATATGACATCTTCAGACATGGCAAAGTCTGGCATGACATTATGTCATACCGTTTCTTATTTGTAGGCTTTCTATGGTATGACTTTAAAAGTCATACCGTGTCTACTAATATGGCTTTCCCTTATGTCATTGTGTCTTGTGTTTGTATGACTTATAATGTCATACCTTTTGATGCTTTATGACTTATTAAGTCATACCTCTTGGTACCTTATGACTTTGGTTGTTTAAGTCATGCCAATTGAAGATCGAAGGCCAAGCAATTAATGTCATACCGTGTGTGGCAGAATAATATTTTCCAAATAATGTCATTCCTTCTCTCTTTTTAGCATGGCTTTGTATTGTAATGTCATACCTTAGCTAGAAAGTCATTCTTATTAATGTCATACGTAGTTCTAAGTGATTTACCTATAAATATGGTTTCACTTCTTCATTTGAAAAGTGTTCAAGCATTGTAAAAGCTTTCAAGTTGTTTGTAACTTGCTATTGTTATATCCACAGTTTTCTGTGCTTTGATCTCTCGGTTGTTTTAATCACTAAGTTAGAATACATCCTGTCGAATTTATTCTACGAACTTTAGTGGACATTAAAACGAACCATATTAATTATATAACGACTTAAAACATTGTTATATTAATTAATTAAAATCTGATTAACAAGTTATATTCAAATCAGATTATTCCGCCGCGATTTTTAGTGACGATTGTATTCAACCCCCCCCCCCCCCTTTCACAATCGTTTCAGGACCTAACACATAATCATGGGGCTAAAGATATGAAGATAGGGATTCACGTAGCAAAAAAAAGGGGAGTCTCTAGGGAGTGATTGATGCACACAACATAATTATGCAGGGAATCTTTACACTATCTTTGTTTTAAATTTGATTTTATTTGATTAACTTAAATTAAGGGTAAAAATTTCATCCAAAAAAAAAGTATATTTAAGTTGAGAAAAGAGCAAAAAAATGGATTAGTCACATTCAGACAGTCAGTTGGTTTATTTTAGTAATGTGGAATCTACTTATTTAGATTTTATGATATTATATTTTAATAAATATGGTTCTATGATTATTGTTATTTGGTGTCAGACTAACTTGATTGATAGCTAGGAAAAAATAATATACTAATCATTAAAATATATATTATCATTAACTTATGATTTAAACTCGGAAAATGCAATCCATTATAGATAATATTTTTTCAAATACATATGTGTTACACACACCGTATTAAATCTATGATTCTTCACGCCAGAATCCGTCTAAGTGGATTAGATATACATAAAATATTATTAATTTATTTAATGTGATTTACATACAAAAAAATTTATTCGAAAGACGACAAACTTGAATAATAATTAAATAAAATTATATCAATGGTTACAGAATAATGGACAACAAAATGTTTTTTAGTTATGTCAGAACTGATGAGCAAATAAATATTTAATCTCGAAAATTGAAAATAATAAATTTAAAATAGATTTTACGTGAAGACATGCTTAAATACTTAAACCAAATTTCCTGGAAGCTTAAATATGTATTGAGATTTATATCATATCATAAATACCTATAATTGAAAAGATAAAATCGTTTAAAATTAATGTGTTGTCTAACCTGTGCCTAATTGACTTGTACAACAAAAAATTAAGAATGTATAACATTAAAATGTTATTATTTTGTCATGAGGGCTCAATAATTTGAACTGGTTGATTTAATAAAGAATTTATTTTGATTTAATGATCTATGATATGATTAAATCAAAAGAAAATAGAAGGTATAAATCTGCAAATACACAGAATTATAAATAAAATTAAAAAAAACATGTGAAGTTAAAATGTTATCATTGGTCTCAATGAGGAGAAGAGGTTTCTTTGAAAAACGATGTATATCCACTAAACACACAGTTGCATGATATTATGCAAAGTGAAAAAAAATACAACATAATTGTATTTACAATCTTGATTGTAAATTGTAAATTTAATTTATCATGATGGTGTTAGGGTTATACTAAAATATTCGTTTGAAGTATATAACAATTATTTGAGAATCTTGAATGCATGTTTTCACATTGTCTAGTATCAAATGGGATAGCAGAAGATTAGATTGTCAGACTCCTTATATAATATAATAAAGGTTCACAGTCGAGGTGGTGTTAGACAAACCACTGGAACGGCTGAAGTATTATTTGGAAATAGTTTATCTTGACTATTGAATAATACTTATATACTTTGTGTATATTGAACGGGATCAAAATAGTAGAATAATTGTTTCTTTAATTCTGACAATAAAGAACTAAGATTCTATGATGTTATTAATGCTTAAGTTCTTAATCCGGATATAGTGATTGACACTTGTATTTAATGCACATGCCTTGACTCATAAATTAAGTAATTTATTTTAAATTACGAATTTATGTATTGGGCAATGACATTATATACAGAGTGGGATATTGACTATAAAAGGAAACCGTGTCCGAAAAATATATTCGGGTGATGATGTCCTCTTGAAAGCTCATAAAGATAATTATGCTTTAGTCCTACAGGCAGATTTGTTCTTGCATAATTATAAGGTTGAGTGGATGATCAAGGATAAAAGATATTAATTAAATTAATTGTCAGAAATTAATTTAATTAATGGACATGCGATATCTTAAATATGGGGAATTTATAAGCAATTAATATGGGAGCCGAATTAAATAATTAATTTACGGAATTAGGAAAGGTAGTGCAAATATTAGTTCTTTAGTGGATAGAATTAATATTTAATGACATTGGGCCTGGCCCGGAATGTCATTGGAAGGCCTGACCTAATGATCCATGATCCCTGCTGTAGCCTATATATATTCTCGTTCTCCTAAAGCTGAAAGACACACCAAAAACGAATTAATCCTAGAGTCAGAGAGAGGCAGACGTTTTTCTCAAGGAGACAGCTAGGGTTTTGGGTTTTCGGAGCTTTAAGGAGAGGCACACCTTGGGAGATCGAAGGCCACACTTCGTCCAAGGAGAATCAAGGAATACAGTAGAAGACGTGGATTTGAATCGCTTGCGCCGTAGCGATTAAGGTTAATATTCTGTTCGAACTTTTAATTAGTATCATAAAACGCAGGACCAAGGTCCGATTGTTCCAACAGATGGGTCAGTGTTTATTCGAATGATCTTGTTCAAATCAGATTGACTTCTATTTGAACCAATAACTGATATTGATCTTGATCCTTTGTTTGAATTTATGTATCTTCCCCTGCTATATGTAAAACATAAAATAGTAAAATTTATTTATCATAATTGGTTATTGTTTATTTGATTTATTTGTTAAGGTCACATCAATTTTTAAATTATTTCATAAGTAGTATTGATCTTGATCTTTTGTTAAATTTATGTATCTTCTGCTGGTATATGTATGATATAAAATAGTAAAATTTAGTATATGAAAAATATGATATATATGATTTGATGAAATTAAAAAAAAATGAAATTAATATCGGCAGTGACCACAATTGCTGTTTTATGCATCTAATCTATTCTAATAATACACCTTTCATAGATACTATATAATTTGTCTGAAATGGTAGCAAAGAATCCAAATTTAATGATACATTTTAAAAATAAATAGTCTATTCTAAATTAGAGCCATTTTTCGTTAATTATATGAAATTTTAGAGGTTTGTTATGACCGTAGTGAGGAATGTAAGAAAGAAAGTTTATTCTCGACATTTAAATTAAATGCGTAATTTTATGAATTATACATGAATATTTAAGAAAAACCATAAAAAAAACTTGAAATTGTGGCAAAAATTATATTACCAAGCTAAAAAACTTTACAGCACAGCACTAAGGCAAGGTGACATGTTGATATTACGTGGTGGGAATGATCAGTTCGAGGTCCTTGGATGTGTCATGAAAAAGGATGAGCTTGACCCCATCCATGCCTCTACAGGTAACGTGATCTGGATTCAAGATTGCTCCCGTCTAAAATCATAGGAGATGGCCTTGAACTCTTTGGTGAATGACAGTGCTTAGCACAAATTATGAGGAACCTGGAGATTCACATGAAGGATTGGACTGCTTCCTTTCAGCACTTGATACATTAAGTGGAAAGACAGAGCACGCTGATCTAAACACACGTACTCTCGAAGTAATAAAACATTCATAATGAAGAGTGCTGATTATCCTAGTGCAAGAAACATAAAAAATACCAGGATTCAGCGTAGATTGCAATGCATAGTTAGGATGATGATTCTCCTTCGGCAAGGCAATATTCCCTCTGTTCATGTTATTCTTCCCGTCTAAAATCATAGGAGATGGCCTTGAACTCTGGATAACACAACTCATTTCATACAGTAAACCTACAAAAAATCAAACTATTTTTTACACAAACAAACCATAAAGCCTATCTGGTGAATCACAGTGCTTAGAATCGATTATGAGGAACCTGGAGATTCACATGGAGGATTGGACTGCCTCCTTTCAGCACTTGATACATTAACTGGAAACACAGGGCACTATGATCTAAACACACGTACTCTCGAAGTAATAAAACATTCATAATGAAGAGTGCTGATTATCCAAGGGCAAGAAACATAAACAAATACCGGGATTCAGCGTAGATTGCGATGCATAGTTAGGATGATGATTCTCCTTCAGCACGGGATTCCCTTTGTACATGTTACTCTTCCCATCATCTGTGCCAGTAACCATGAACCGTCGCTTGGGAAGATTGCCATTGCTGGAAGGAGACAACGGTGAAAGAGTAACTCGCTTACGACCACCTACGTAAACGAAGAAGAATCACATTGAGTCAAAAACTCAAACGGGAAGGTGCATGTCATACTACAAAGAACATTACCATTTTTATCCATTGTCAACAGATCAAAAGCATGAACAAGACGGAGTCTTCGATAAATCATATAGGTGAAAAGGAACACTAACGCACGATCAAACGATACATGATGAACATTAGCATTGAAGAACGACAGGAGAATGCAGAGCCAGTCCAAGGAGGAAATTTTGTGTACGGATGATAATCAAACTGTGTGATTGAAGACTATACAATACAAATGTAGCGAGAAATTCAAAATTCCTATAATCACGCGATGCATGCTTGGCAGTTTCTCACATTCTATAATTAAGGTGTTGAACCTGAGTAAATGTCACTACAACATAAAAAGCTTATAGCAACGCAGAGAAACCATTGTCCAAAGTGCTATATATGTTGCAATAGGTTCTATAGCAACAAAAGTGCAAAATTTTGGCGTTGCATCTGACCGCGTTGCAATTGGTCGATTTAGCAACGAATATAGCTCCATATAGCAATGAAATTATTTTATTGCAATAAATCGATATAGCAACAAATGTTTGTCTATAGCAACGCATTAGTTGTATTGCTTTATCTTAATTTCGTATCATTTTAATGAATTTAAGGCAACAATATTAGACCAATTGCAGTGATTTTTAACCATGATATAGCAATGATTTCGACCATATTGCAATACTTTTATACATTTTTTGCAACATAATTAAATGAAATAGCAACAATTAAAAAAAATTGAAAAGGTTATCGATGCGAATACAAATAGCCAGGCATATGTAGCCACAATTTTCAATTGTTTACAATCCAAAAGCGGTATCTTGACCGTGACAATATAGTATTACAAAACATTCCATATCTTACTCGCATAATTCAAACAAATGACTTAGTCTAAATGTTAACATTTTCCTTTGCCATTTCCCAATTCACCATTTTTCTTTGTCATCCTCAAATTTATTAGGTAGTGTTCTGGTTGTGTTTTTTTGCACCAGTTCAATGCATGTCAGATCTATTTCCATGGTTGTGATGCCTCATGTGCTTTCATCACAGCTTTTTTCATTATGCACCTGTTTTAAAATATGAACAGGAAGCACACACTTGAGGGGAGGTTAGACATGTTATGCATCAAAACTTTATAGATTCAGAATTACATACTTTTTGCAAAATACTAAGCTGATGGCAGAGCTGATTGGTGATGGTAGAAAGAGTTTTGTAGTGCGATGTGACAAGATCTGGTCTGATAATAAGCGCCATGCATATATGTTAATTTAACCAAACTGCCTTCTCTGACTTTGGACTATGTACCACAACCTGGCCATTGCATAGCACAGAAGTAAAAAACAGGAAGATGAAGAAGAGATATCTAGATCTGAAATTTACATGAATAGTTGACAAGTCACAAAACTTTCATTCTTTAACCATCAAGAAATTAGGTCTTTAAGCCTCTCAAAACATTTGTTGAAAACATAGCAGAATTTCTGAAAATAAAAATCTGCTGAAGTCAAGGTCAGTTATATGATTATAACTTTATATATATTTTTCTCAGGAAAGTGATTCTTTTTCCACAGTAAACTAGACATCAGAGGTTACAATCTATCAAAAATATACAGCATATTATGAAATTTTCCATGTGTCCCACCTGGATGCAATTATCACCAGGATTGCATTTAGCATATATTTGATAAGATATAATTATCAAAAGAGTAAGATGAAATAATTGATAGAATAGAGAGATGAGTATGTGCATCAACTTGACAGGAATAGAATTTCCTAAGTCTCTGAGATACATTAATTTTTCCTGTGCCATACTTAATTTCCTGTGCAGGGGAACTATATTCTTTATCCGAATCCAAAGTTTTAGATGTCAACTGTTTCAAATGAAACAATTCAAAAGCACTCCTATATACACTTATAAATATGACTGGCACAAATGCAGAATATTTGACAACAACAATAATGGAATATTTACAATCAACTCACTGTTAAAAGTTTATGAAGCCATTTGAATCTCGCAAGTTCATTAAATCATATCATACATATTTTGTATCATATCACCTCACCCATATTTTATTTTTCTCACATCCGTGATGATTTGATTAATCAATTTTTGAAGTAATGTAGAAACCGTTTTTTAAATTAACATTAATATCCTTGGTAAGATTGACAAGGGTTCTAAAGCCCTGAAGGTGAAAGAGGGGAAACAATTGAATATTTTCCAAGTAATTCCAAGTATGACAGTATATTTAGATGAATGCTCACCTCTTCGATTATAGGCAGATATTCTTCAGCTGGCTGAAAGAGATAAAACTCATTGTCCTGCATGCAAGAATCTGAATAGCTTTAGAATCACAGGTGCACGCATTAGATTCAAAATACTTGGCAAATAAAGAAAACCTGCTAGTCAGGAAGTTTCTCAGATTTAATATGTTCAGTAGGCACTGCAGCCGTCGTTTCTCAGATTTATTATGTCCATACAGATTCTGTACAAGTTTCTGAGCTATATTCACAATAAGTATAGATACTTATTGCACACTCTGCTACCAAGGGTTGCACTTGTTACTCTGCTTAACGTTGGCAATTGGAACAATCCTTGACTTAAAGAAAAATCAGAAAAAGAAACGAAATGAACATAAACGGGGATCAGCACTACCATATTCTCCTAAATATTTTACCTAATGCCAAGAATCCAGGATCAGCACTACCACCACCTGTGTGCAGTTTAAACAGGTCACACCATCAGATTTTGATTAATTCTTGACATCAGTATAAACTGCAGCCAATAATAAGTAAACCGCTTTCAATATATCCAGATCAAAATTGAATGTGAGACCATGTAAATTATTATTGCCCATGATACATTAAAACTGAACTGAACTAGCTCCACTCAAAAGTTAGAAGGTGACAAACTTAACTTAAAAAGCACTTGGTGAGGCTATAAGTTGTACAATTTCCTCTAATTCCAATAAATTATTCTCCATATGAAAATAATTTAAGAGAATAAACAGCAATATTAAACAAAGTTGCGGCTTTAACAGTGCTTTATCATACTATTAACAAACCAGGTACATACCTTACATTACCAAATACAACCACCTAGTCGCGATCAAGTAAGCTTAATGATTTGCAGCTCCAACTTTTATTAGGCACTTGCCCATATACTATGTAGCTTTGTTAAGTACATGAACTTAATATCTTTGCCAAAAGCAGAATATCGTAGAATGAAATTTATTATAAAATCAACTCATGTCTACTTGTCTAGTACCTCAGAAGTATAATCAATAGCCTGCTCTGCACCAGCGTCGATCAATACTTTCAACACCACAACACACATGACAGCCTGCAGCCACAACAAGAACTGCAGCAAAACCTACTGCTCCTCCTTCACCTATCACTACTACCTTTTGCCTGAGGAGAAAAAATTAGCAACCAATTAAACCCAGTTACAACAAGCTGAGGCTTGGGTTCCTTGCGCTTGGTTTGTCTTATAACCAATTCAAATCAGGAAATTGGTCTCTTTGAGGGAGCCTACTCATTTAACATATAAATGGAAAAACAAATTCATTTATAAGGTAAATGGTAATATACCTATAGCAAGACATCAAATATTACACGAGAAAAACATACCTAATATCATCAACTGAAAGTGAGAACAGAGTTAGATATGATGATGCAACCCTCAATCGAAATTCATATCAATATAAAACCCTAAAGCACCTAAAAGAACCCAAATTAGCAATATATATTTAATACTAAAGAATGATATCCCAAACCTAAATAGAAACGCAATCATAATTGAAGCCCTAATCAACAAAAAGGACTTAATTGAAACACCCATTATTATTTACTAACAAATATTAATCGATCGGGGTAAGAAAATTAATTTGGGGAAGAAAATCAACTATAAAGTTCAGTTATTACCTTTGACCTTGAATATTGAGCGATTGAGGGTGTTTTGGAGCTTGAATCTGGGAGCTCGAGAGTTTCTCTAGCTTGAATCTCCCATGGATCCTCTTTCTCGCCTTGGCCAATAGTCGTTTTGAGCTGCAATCTTCAGAGGATAATGTATGTAATAATAAAATTTGTAATAATATTAGTAATAATAAAATGTATCTGAAAGCCCGATAAAATGTAAAAAGAAAGAAAGCCCGCTTACTTTTAGAACCCGGGAAATTTTTTGGGCCCAAAATTTTGAACTTTATTGCAACAGTCATAGAAACTCGTTGCAAGTGTTAATGATTTGGTAAAAAATTACACTCATTTGTAACATATTTTAAAAATGTTACAACAGCTATAAATTTGTCAAAACCAGTTGAGAAACAGCAACGATTTATGAACAAATTTCTGACTTGGCGTTGCTATAGCCCTTTTATGGTGTAGTGTGTCTACGTTGTTTTTTAAATGGATAGATCCATCTTGGTGGATAATCCATGATCAAGTGTAAAACCAATGTAAAACTATATCGGGTTGACCCATTTGTAAACGGAGCATCCATTCTTAAGTAAATGTACTAGAAAGTGCATGATTTGCTAATCGAAAATAATTTGTAGTGCTTAAATATAATTTGCTTTCAAATTTTTGTAATTTGTAATATTTTATTTTAAAATGATGAATTTTTGAATTTTTACTTTTTTAAAATCTGACGAGTTTGGGTTTGAATTTACATAATTCAGGTTTTTCGGGATTCAAATTCAAATTTTGATAGATATTAAAAAATTGAGTTTGGATTTGTTTTTTTTGCAAAACCCATTGACCTGACCCGTTTTTCATCCGAAATCCCGACACGTTGAAATTTATAGAGAAAAGGCCCCCGCTATCAAAATTTAGAGTCAAAATGCCCCAAGTAGCACAACTTCAAAAATTGGCCCCAGCCTGTCACTTGTAAACGGCAATCCGGGTCACGTTACTAATCAACATACAAAACGCAAGTTAGACTTGCGTTGTATATGTTTCATTATTTTTTTCCATTTTTCTTTTTAAACATAATTTTGATAATTCATACTAGTGTTACGTTTTACCCCCAAAACACAACTTAAAGTTAAGTTTAAAAATCAAAACACCATTTTAAGTAGCGTTTTGAATTATAAAAAATATATATATAAATGGGTAATCCAGAATAAATTAATAATTATAACGTAATTAACAGTCATTAATATTGTATAGTTCATATTTGGTTGCAGAATGATTAATTCATATTATAAATTAATTGGCTGAACGTTAGGGTTTAGGACTGAGGGTGAAGGCCCTGAAGCCGAGAAACCGGCGGAATAAATAAATTTACAATCGTTAACATTTAGGGTTTAGGTTTGGGTTGCAGAATGATTAATTCGTACTGTAAATTAATTGGCCGAACGTTAGGGTTTAGGATTGAGGGTGTAGGGCCGGTAGGCCCTACTCCCTCGAGCCTAAACTCTAATTAACGCGAGGCCCTAAAGCCGAGGAACCACATTAAAAAATTAATTTTAAAAATAATGATTAATAGTTTTTAATATTTTAGGGTTCATATTTGGGTTTTAGAATGATTTATTTATCTTGAAATTAAATTAATTTAAAAAATATATTCAAAACTCAATTTTAAGTTGCGTTTTGGAGTAATACAAGCTAAGTCTATCGAGAAGATGAAGAGAGGAGGATGTGCAGCATGCTTATTTTAGTAGTTAAAAACGTGAGATTAACTCACGTTTTAGAAGTTAGAGCAACTCCAATGCACCCCACTCCTTACCTATATTTAGTCTACATGGACAATATTTGAGGATTGAGAACAAAAAACAAAACTCCAACCTAACTCCCTATCCCTCATTTATTTTAGGTGAGAGAAAGTTCAACCCCTTATTTGAGGGATGAAAAAGCAAACCCTTATATTTTCCATGTCATCACCAGCTCATATATCCTCTTGTTTTTCTGTTATTTACCACTGCAATTTCTCTCTATTTCAGTTGCATATGTGAATTTGAAATATAGGGGATCAATATAGGGAATACCAATGGAGCAAAATAACTTTTTGGTCCCCTATATTTTAAGTAATCATTATTATATAATATTTTAGGGGTTGAAAATAGGGAATTGCATTGGACTTGCTCTTAACGTAGCTTGAATGAACGTTTTGCAAAATGAGAAGGCCCGGCCCACATAAATTGAACGCCTGGTGATTTGAGAAAACTTGAAAACGCCAATCGCATTTACGTTTGTGTCCAAACGTAGTATTAAATCACGTTTTGCTGTGACAATCAGGATATTTTAACTCAACGTGACTTTCAGGACCATATCTATATCTTCTTAATGTGTGCAATGCCCATTTTGCCTATTTAACCACGGGTTACCCATGTTTTACCCAATTCTTATATACTAAAATACCTATCTTACTTATATCCTCTATACGACCCGTTAACAACCTGCGCGACCCGTTTACAGCCTCTTAACCGGCTAGATAACCAACTGATACAGTACCTTGCCAGCTTGCCTTCTTCGCGGCTATTAATTCCCGATTGATTGTGTTGATTGCAGATTGATTGTCTTGATTGCTAGATACAGATTTCTTCTCTTCCATTATGGAAACTGCACGTAATCAGGGATGCATCTTTGACTATGCTTTTGATTTTTCAAAATTCAAACATAATTTCTTTGCTTGTTGTCAAAGAGTTCTTGTGTGGGTTTGTGGAGTGGTTTTTGACAGTATTCTTGCTGGCTATGGATTCACGTTCGCAGCAGCCGATGATTAATTTGTCGGGCTCAGGTTCGTACAAAAGAGGCATGATTTTGCAATAGGATTGGTTTAATTGTGCTTTGCACCTCCGTATGTGCGAGACTCATGTGTTGTCTTTCATGTGTAGGTCGGAAGAGGAACAAAGAAAATCAATCAGATGCTTCCCTTGCTGGTATTCGCGAAACAATTGCCTCACATTCATCATTTGAGCCGTGTTTCTTTAGCTTATGAACACCAAGTGTTTGTGTTTTCAATTCATAACCGGCACATTTTGGCAGGTATTCGTCAACGAGGTTCTGGAAATGCTCTGGATTTGTTCCTACAGAGACGCGCTGAAAGCATTAAGAGATCCAAGACCATCGGCACTTCGTCAGAGTTCGACAAAAACAGCAGAGGTAAGAATAGTATCCGCGCATTGTCATTGTGTGCAATTGTTCATTTGTGATCGATGTCTTACACCGTCATGGTCATTCTGCGCTTTTTATTATTGTAGCCACGAGTCAGGTCCCTCTATCAACTATTGATCAGAGTGCATCATATCAATGTGAGTTCAAACATAATTTTAGACTATGCTTTTAATTTTAAACTATGCTTTTAATTTTTCAAAATTCAAACATAATTTCTTTGCTTCCTGTCAAAGAGTTCTTGTGTGGGTTTGTAGAGTGGTTTTTGACAGTATTCTTGCTGGCCATGGATTCACAGCTTACGTTTCTTTCTAGAGTCACTTCACTGTGTCCAATGTTGATCTTTCATTTGTCTTGCAGCAATCAGGCGTGCCCGGTTGTCCAATTTTGATCAAAATCCAAGCCCTGTCTCTGTGTTGGATTCTACCGTCACAAACGTGATGCCTTCTACCAATGCAGCCACAGGTTGGATTCAAGTAATTTTAAATTATGTATGTAATACTAAATATTTGGTGTTAGTCAACTGAAGAAGCATGACATGTTAAGAAATTGAAACATTCTATTCACCAGGCTTGGAAATATTTTATTTATTCATTAAAATAGTATTTGAGAAGGAGTACATGTTTAAAATGCCTTTCTATTGGCGTCCTCCGAGTAGACGTATTGAAATCTACACTAAATTGCTAAGAGCTACTAATCCCCAACTCACTTAAGAGTGATGTTAATAGTCTACTGTAAATGATCTAAGCCAAATGAATACTGTAAATGGATACACTTCTGGTAAACGAGCAAGTGATGTGAATTCTGCACGTTGCTCCATCGTCACCTTGATCAACAGGTTCACTTCTGGAATGCAGCATAGAATGTTTGCAGAGAGGAGATCTACGCTGACCTTTAGCAGATAACTTGAAGACATACCACTGTCTCCAGAGTGATTTTTTAAATTTTTTAAATGTTATTCGAGTAAGTTAATTTCTGCACTTCTTTTTTCTTGCAGCAATCGGGCGTTCTCCATTATCCAGACTTGATCAAAATGCAAATCATGGAGTTTTGTTGGACTCTACCGTCACAGGTTCATAGGCCTGAAGCTGTCATATCTACCATTTTAGTTGTCCAGCTCTGTACCTGAGAAATAGTTTCCTACATTACGTAACTCATAATGCTTGAATATGACTCTGCTGTTGAATTTGTAACCAGGTGTCAAGCGTAGAGGGCGTGGGCCAAGCATTGAAACATTGTTTAACCAGTCTAAAAAATCAAGCACCTCAGGTGATTCATTCACATATTTTAGATTTTAGATTAATGAAACATGTGTAATTTCATTAATGTCATGCATATATTTATACGGGTGTTGCCTTCTACCAGCAGGTGCCGGGTTCTCCCCAAGCAATTTATGCCAAGGTACACTGTCCAGCTCTGGACACAATATATCCACTGAGTGCCACAAGTAACTAAAATAATCAGATTAACTCTGGCAACATCCTGTGCAAACTCTTGCGTTTTTTATGCCCTATAATTTATTTTTAAAGTCATACCACGGTGTCCATTATTATTAATTGTCCATCTCTAGACCGGATATATAGTTTCCTGTATTACGTAACTCATAGTGCTGGAATATTTATCTGCTGTTGAATTTGTAACCAGGTGTCAAGCGTAGAGGGCGTGGGCCAAGCATTGAAACGTTGTTTAAGCAGTCTAAGAAATCAAGCACCTCAGGTGATTCATTCACAAAATTCAGTTAAATTAAACATGTATAATTTCAGGGTCAGTCATACATATATTTATACATGTGTTGCCTTCTACCAGCAGGTGCCACAGTCTCCCCAGCCGATTTATGTAACAGTACAACGTCCAGCTCAATACACCATGCATCCTGTGCTCCAGTTAGTGCCACAGGTATGTAAAATAAAACACTGTAGGTTATGGCAAAGTCTGCTGTTAACTCTTGCGTGCAATGCCCAGTCCACAAGCGTGGAGGTCGCGGTCCTGGCTTACAGTTAAAAGCAACATCTACTGGTGCCCTTCAGTCTGGTTCGAACTTATCAGAAGTCCTTCACACCGGTATGTCTTCTGACCCTTTTAGATACACGTCGATTACTTCAGGCACAGTCGTTAAAGACGATATGTTTCTTTCTTTCTTCCCCCATTGTATTTCATGTACTGATTTGATGTAGTACTTTAGCTTGTGTGTTAGTCTAGATTTGTTCTTTTCATGTTATCCATTCCTCAGATAAGTGTTTAAGCTGTTCAGGTTTTGGGTGTCAAATATTTTGCCTCATCATACCATCATGAACATCACTAATCAATACCAACTACTCTGATTCATCACATTATAGCTGCGACCCTTCTTTTGTACTGCATCCATTGGATTTATTCAGGAGAGGATTTTAAACACTGATGTTAAGAGTGATCTTAAAATGAATGTAATTGTGCAAAAGAAGCAAGGTTCTGATATTAAACTGGAACACAGAATATATAGCAACTGTCATAGTGGTATTTAGAATAATCACCTGCTTTTTACAATGTATTATTTATAGCATATTGTTTTTCTCTTTTTTTTCTTTAATCACTTAATATTTTAAATTATACATTTATGCTAAATCTAATAATAGGAAGTTAATCGTTACAATCACTTAACTATCCATGTTCAAAAGTTACAAATAACAGGAGTATTTAATCCTTTACATGGAACAATGATATCACACTTCTAATATAAAAAAGATTGAAATTTGACAATGAAGTGGAAGAAATTTATTACGCTGAGATTTGATGCTTAACCTTTGATTTCTACTTTTATATAAATATTTTATAGCAAAATTAAAAGTATCAATATTTATGAATATTGATACTATTTAAATTATGGCAAATGTATCATTTATAAATTATTGTTTTCTCTTTTTTTTTCTTTAATACTTAATATTTTATTTAAAAAATACATGTTACAAATAATAATAGGAAGTTAATCGTTACAAACTCTTAACTATCCATGTTCAGAGATTGCAAATAACAGGAGTATTTTCTTCTTTACATGGAACAATGATAAAACCCTTCTAATATAAAAAGGATACTAATTTGAGTAGTTACCAAGGGGACTGAGTTGATGGCACCAACAAGTATTGACGATATCCAAACTCCTAACAAGGCTCCACCTCCATAAAGAAGTACAGTAGATTTGTTTTCAACTGCATCCCACTATTGTTTGCAAGGGATATATAGGAAACATGCACAACTTTGTTAGCATGTTACTTGAAATGAAATGTAGAAAAGCACTGAGAAAAAACACATGTAATATTTTCACCCCAGGCCATTTCTTAACATTGTCTGATCTACCTTTTCCTTAAGATCAGTGAAAACTTCCCCATTATCAGTAGACTCATCTGTCGATGAGGCCTTGGTCTGGAACCGAGAAGGAATCCTGGACACTTAAATTCGAATAAGTTTAAATGTTAGTATTACAGATTAAAATAGTGTTATTATTCTGTGAAGCAATTCAAATTTAAAATAGCCTCAGCATGAACCAAATTGCACAATATTACTGACAGAGTAGAGTGCATCTACAACTTTATCAGAGGAACACACACTTTCATATATGATATCATCTCCGAATTACATGGTCCATGTATGCCTTCGAATAATTAGCAATCATAACACTAATAAGTTTAAGCTTGATTTGAAGATCTGTGACTGCACTACTAAAACAGACTTATATCTCTGCATTTGCAAATTTTACAGTTCAAAATGTTCCGCAGAGAAATAACTGCACAAATTTTTATGCTCAACAGAGTGTTATATTCATGCTATTTCGATTTATTAAAAATATTTTGTATACATTAATCAAGAGTGAAGCAAAAAATTATCCTTTGAAAATTATCACATATTCATGTTTGTTTGAAAAAATTATAATACGAAAAACACATTACTTTCTTTAAAGTAAAGGGATTATAATCTCATGAGTTGTATTATAATACAACTCTTGCAATCACTTTTTGGATAAATTCATTAGGATTATAAGGTATTACAATCACATAGAACTGGACTAAAACAATGATTAAGAGTTAAACTCATAGGATTATAATCCCTTATTATTGAGATAAATAGTGTAATAATTCTGGGATTATAATCTCTCGAAACAAACATTACCATAGTATTGAAATCACAGAAGATAGTAATTTAGACGAAAATAGTCCTCACTAATAAAGTAGCACTCTATGATTATACAGTCCTAATGCTGCTAGGCAGTAGCACTTTAAAAGAACACAAAAACACTAAATAACAGAGAAATGGTTAATCATAACAGAAACAAAAATTGAATTCAAGTACCTGAAATCCCATTAAAGGAAGTTGAAAAGGCAGGTGGAAGGGAGAATCTGGGTGGAAGGCAGGGACAAGCACTTCCAGTAACAATAAACATCCATGTTCCTAAAATCTTTTAAAGTGGTTCTAAATTTGTGAAATATATGCATAAATCTATTTGTGGCAAAGAGGATTTTCACCTAGCTGCTGTTAAGAGTCATCTTAAAATAATTGTAATGCACAGGAATGGAATTCTAATAATAGGAATAAATATTTTGTGTAACTGTGTAATGTGTTCAGAATTCACACTTCGTTGTCAATTATTATATTTGAGGGTGTACCTCCGAATAGTGATGTTGCAGTGCTGTCTTGCGGAGTATTTGTTGCTGTCTTGATTATTTTCATATTTTGCAGATGCTGATAGGATCCATTCTAAACGTGACAGAGCCTCGATATCTGGAGCGAAGAACCTTGAACACCTCTTCAATGAAGCAGCTGACACGGACATGGATCAAAATTTGCCACGTGAGCGTGAGTTTATTCATGTCAACAGCAACACTTATTTAGGTTCAATCTACCTGTCATTTTTTATTAATGAGCTAAACGTGTCTGACCTTTTTTGTCCCAAATCGCTGCAGATCTGGATCTATGGGATGGGTATATGAACCTTGGTCCTCCGACAGAACAGTGTAGTAAGTGCGGGGCTTGCATGTGGATGGGTGAACGCAACAACAAGTCCAGGAGGACTGCAAGACCTACATTCTCCCTCTGTTGTAGGGATGGAATGGTGAGTCTTCCATTAGAAGACCATCCTCCAGAGCTGCTTGCATCCCTTTTGTACGGAGGTCCAAAAACAACGCACTTTAGAGCAAATATACGTGTCTACAACTGTATGTTTTCCATGTGCTCCAGTGGTGGAAAGGTGGACCACAAAATTAACAATGGCAATGCCCCTTACTGTTTTAAGATCAGAGGAGAGAATAAACATTTAATGGGTAGTTTACTCCCTGCTGAAAGTGACACACCTAAATTCTGCCAGCTTTACATATATGATACGGACAACGAGGTAGAAAACAGGATGAATTCTGTTGGTTCTAGACCCGATGAGATAGATCCCGAAATTGTACAGTCCCTCATCCGTCTTTTTGATCAGATTAATCACCTTGTGAAATCATTTCGGACTGCCCGTGAGAGATTTAAGAGTAACGAACAGGATGAATTCAGCTTGATTCTAGTATCGTCCGAAGCAGCCAGCGGAAGAAAAAATATCATTGGTCCTTCAAATGAGGTTGGCGGTTTGATAGTTAATCCTAATGGAGATGCTCCCGGTGTTAGAGACACAATAGTCCAGTCACGTCGTAACGGACTAGAAAGAGTATGGGAAACTGACAAGCACTTCATGCCCCTTCAATTCCCAATATTGTTCCCCAGAGGTAAGGATGGTTGGCACCCAAAACTACCACTTCGTAATACGAAGAGGCCAGTCGTCAATCAAGATGATGGAGCGGAAGATGATCCGGATAAAAAAGTTAGAGAATTTGTATCAATGAAAGAGTACTATTGTTATAAGTTGATGATACGTCACCACGAAGGTATGACTATTGTCATATCAACTAATTCTTGCTGTTGAAACAAATTTGTAACTGATTCTACAAACTATATTTTTACTATGTTTTTATATTAATACGTGTTGTTTGTGTAGTTTGGAAAGATTTTTACGCAGTTCTGTCTTTTGTTTGTAGGATTAACACCTCATCTTGGTGGTAGGCTTTGGCAGCAGTATATTGTTGATGCATTCACTCCCATTGAACAGTACAGATTGGACCAGATAAGCAGGAACCAGACCACAATACGATCAGATTTGTACAACTCAGTCAGAGATGCAGTTCGAAGGGGAGAAAATGATCCGTCTCACGTTGCAAAATGTGTCATCTTACCTGCATCTTTCACGGGATGTAAACGTTACATGTCTCAATATTATAAGGATTCACTGGCACTTTGTAGGAGCATAGGCCATCCAACATTATTCTTGACAATGACATGCAATTCCAAGTGGCCTGAAATTAAAGAGATGATGCAACACCTTCCTGGTGTAGATATAAGCGATGCTCCTGATGTCACTGCTCGCGTCTTTAAACAAAAGGTTGACCAGCTAATTGATCTTATCAAGAAGCAAAATTTTTTCGGAAGGTGTATTGGACGTGAGTCTACTGCCTTACTAAGTTTAATAATCTCTGTCATACTCATTAAATGTTCCCTGACAAATCATATATGTGTCTCTAAATTTGTGTTTCTTCTTAATTTCTTCTTTTGCAGTAATGCACGTTATAGAGTTCCAAAAACGCGGTCTCCCACATGTTCACATGCTCATCTGGTTAAACGACGCCGACAAACCGAAAAATGCCGAGAGCATAGATAGGATTGTTTCTGCAGAAATTCCTGACAAGGATGCGGACCCTGTGGCATATTCAGCGGTGTGCAACTATATGTTGCATGGCCCGTGTGGGAAGGATGCCACGTATTCACCGTGTATGGTCAAGAACAAATGCTCTAAACATTTTCCAAAAAGGTAACAAGCCCGTTAATGAAAAAGTATTGTCCACGAATTATTTGTTTAACTGACCTGGATACTTTATTATTTATTATGTCATAGCCAAGTGGCCAAAGTCGGCATTTTAATAATTGATCTTGACTGATAAAATGACATGACATGCTCACACGTAACTCATTTTATTTTTCTAAATACTAAAGCTACTGTTTTTGAGCCTATATTTAAAAACATCAGATTATCAGAATACTACAGCTTGTGTTGTAGTCTAGATTAATCCGTTTCATGTTGTCCATTCCTTGGATAAGTGTTTAGAATTGTCAGGTTTTGGGTGTCAAATATTTGGCTTATCATGCACATATACAATACAGTGATCAGCACCATGTATAGTATATTGCCAGACACTTAATTGTGGACTACTCATTTAATTTTTCTAAATACTTAATTGTACATGCCTATGCAGACAAGCTAACCAGGACACAGATTAAAGCCTCGGTTGATCAAGGAACGAACTTTTCGGCGTTAGTGTTCTGTCAAGACAACTGATAAGAATGCATCAGTCTTTATGCATTACAATTTTATTACATTACATTAGATGATTTGAATGATTTGAAATAAATTGTTAAAGGTATTGATGCGCTGTTTTACTACTTGTGTGGGAATGGACAATTGCTTTTCAAACTGATATTTGAACATATCTGGATCTGTTGCGACCTATGTTGTTTAAATGGGGACGGTTCTAGCATCTGATCTAACGCTTAAAAGATTAACAGTTAATAGTAACTATTTATTCACCAGTAATACTGGCCATGGCTATTATAAAACTTTAGAAGATAATGGTACACAAAATTCTATCAAACCACGATATTGGATGTAGCAGAAAATATATTGTTTGGTTCTCTCTTCACTTCACTGTATAGTCCTTAAATCAGATTAGATTCCTTTTCAAGCCTCTGACGTTTGAAAACAGAGGACATCAACTCCTTCCTAATAATTGTTAGAGACAAACTTATGGGAATATCTTGGTTTTCCAAGGTCGCTTCCAACCTGATGAGGATCTAGATCTTCCATTATGCTCTATCAAGGCAATCACGGAGACTCCTTTGTGTGTTATGATTGTAATCAAATCTATATTTCTCCAATTTATCTCTCTTGGATGTACAGATAGAGGGATTAACTACAAATAAGTGGTAATCATATTTGAGCAGTTTGGATTACAAACACGGTATGAATGTAGAGCATACAAGTCTCGCAGTGACTACACAATTATAGAACAACTCCTCAAGTTTTTTTGTATATGTTACACTTGGACAGACGTGCATTAGCCTGAGCTTCCAAGGTGCTGTGGTTATCATGATAGGCTGCACTGATCTCATTTGCATCAAGATATATTCTGTCCAAGTTGGCTGACAGGCAGGAGAGTTCATTAAACAACATGAATCTCATTACTTAATTATTTTCAGCCTTATAGCTCACCGGGCTGGAGTTTGTCGGCATTCACTAACCACCGTTTTCCAAAAAGTTAACAAAATCCGGTTACCATTTTGTTTTTGTTTGTTTTTTTGTCAGGGGTTATCATTATATTTTAGTTATTCTAAAACAATTAGAATATACCTAGACAGTTGTTTGAATGTTAGTCATGAATCACGAGTACTTTTATTTTACTGAAAGTTTAAATTTACGTTATGAGGAATATCTACACTGTCAAGGTTTTCAGCACAAAAAAAACTTTTATTCATATTCTCACTTACATCACAATTTAAGAGGCACTTTATACAATTACAATTCATTATAATTGATTTCCGTGGTAAGACTACATACATTTGAACCCTTTTAGAGCAATACTCCTGGGACAAAGATAAGATATTTCTTTGTAGCATTAATCATGGTATTGATATAATTATAAAGAGAGTGCTTTCTAATAATATAATTTTTTATTATTCTATGTTTAGATGACTGGAAAATATAATTCATTTTGTCTGGCATTAAGATTCAGATTATTTCAAGTATGTCAATGCATATGTTAACATTAGTGATACCATAAAGTTCACAACGGACAAGTTAGTAATATCTATATAGTAGTCTATATCATAATTTCATTAATTTTTTGTTATTTTTCTAGGATCCGTCTTTGTATCTACAATGCCATTTTCCAGAGTTCACGTCAACCCGAACAACGATGAGAGCGATGAAATGCGTCAAACGTATTGTACCCTTTTCATTTTCGTATCTGTTTAGTCTGATATTTTTTTTACCTTTATTGTTTTAGAACCTATAAATTGTTACATTATGCTTGGGATTGTGAATATTTTGTTTTTATATAGTTACGGGAGAAACCGGCTCTGAGACTAAAAGGTCCACATCTCACATTCGGTACGAAGGCCACATGCAAATTGTTCGAGGCGTCAGATTAGTTCACGGTTGCTATTGTGTTTTTCATCGAAAAATAAATTGTTACATTTCGGGTTGTTTTTCTTTTGGAGGACTGTAATGTAACAATAAATATCACGTTGGTTTTCTAAAACTTAATATTGTTTTTGGTTTATTGTATTGGTTTGGCCATAATTTCCATGTCAATTTTTATATTTGCAATCACCAGTGATTTGATTTTCGCAAGTATTATTTAAGGTTGCAAAACAAAGTATAAGCACATGTTTAGAGTTCATAACCAATTTCATGAAACTATACCCATATCAAACATACCCATATCAATATAATAAACGATCATGAGGCTATTGCAACATATTAGTTAGTTAATCAAAATTTTGTCGATGGGTTGTTTATTTGTAAAATCTATACCTGAATGTCCCCATTGCTGAAATGAATTATATTAACAATATACTCTTGACAAGGAATATAGTTTAATTAACACTTAAGTGAACTTTAGAAATCATAGTGACCACGGCTTACTAATGCACGTAGTATAGTTTATGGCTTACTAATACAATAACAAAATTATTTATAGTCACAACGATATCTTTAGTCAAAATTATTTGTACCTAATTCCCGTTTATAGTCAAAATTATTTATAGTCACAACGATATCTTTAGGATAGTGGTTTTCCTTTTAATTCATATTTTAATATTTTAATATTTTAATATTTTAATTCAAATTACTAATAATTTCTCCGCATGCGAAGCGCGGGCATAATTCCCTAATTATTAGTTAATGTGTCAGGACCTACACCCAAATTTATAAATCCCACCTAAAATCCCACCTATCTCGTCTACCGTTGTTGTAGACCATACAGTAAAACAAAAGCCCCTGCTAAGTCTCCCGCGCGACTCTATATATACACAGAGCAGATACATAAAGCGGTGGCACAAATTGTCAGTACTATAAAGACTTATAAAAGCTTAAAGAGTGATGTTGAATATGAAGATGATGGTCGCAGCACCACTTGTTGTCCTCTCACTCTCCATCGTCTTATTTCCTATCTTCAACACTTACCCATGTGAGTCTATGTGTTTGTTTTTATCTCTATGCTGACGTTGTTTGTTTTATTAATGTTATTTGTTTTCCCAATATTAGTTTTGCGGAACTGGGGATGGACTAGACAAGTAGCCGATTTGTTGGTGATAAATGGGACTATATATACAAGTGATTCGTCCCTTCCGTTTGCGGATTCAATGGCTGTTCGAAATGGTCGAATACTTAGAATTGGGGATTATTCTTCAGTTCAGGTTTCGGGTTTTTTATGAATTGACTGCATTCTACTTTGTTTTTTTTTTATCATTTAGCTGTTTGATTGGAGTTTGAGAAAAAGCAGGCTCTGGCGGGATACGGGACTGAATACATTAATCTACAAGGAAGAATTGTGGTTCCGGGATTTATCGACTCACATGTTCACTTTCTATCCGGGGGACTGCAGGTACTGCTGCATTTCCGTCTCGGCTTCTGTTTAGTATGGCTTCAACACCTCAAATATTTGTCTTTCTCATTGCAATATTCAAAAATTAGTATCTAGCTTTTATTTGTGGTGAAGCTTATTGCTCTTCGTTTTTTTCCCTTTTTCGTGTAATATTGAGTTTCAGATATGCATATGGTGAATTGATAAGATAAATAATTATGTAGTGTCTCCTAGAATTTTAGGTTTTACTTTTTGAAAATAAGTTCAACACTCTAAAAATGTGTTTGTACCAAGCGGTAAGGGAATCTTCAAGAAACGCCCAAGGTTCTTTTGCCCTGCAGTTGTCAATATATAAATAGCAAACCAATTTTGTCTCCCTGTGTTTAAATAGACAATTGGACGAGTACGCTAAAGGGCCCATATGATTTCCTGAGGAGCCTTGGTAATCCTGATAGAGCCATTGTAGGATTATTTCAAATAGTAACCGTCTAGGAAGCACCAACTCGGATACGTCAACACGGGACACGGGGATTCTCCAAATCTTAAAGAGTCTTGGATACGGGACACGGCAAAAAAAAAATCATAAAAAAACATAATATTTATATATGTTAAATATTGGATTATATTCATAATAATAGAGTTTCTTTCATGATGAGACACATATCTATTCTGCATTTTCATTCGAATGATCATCTTGTATATATATATTCTGTATATATATATAAGAAAGTAGGAGATCTAGTGATATGTATATAAACGTATGTCTGATTGTGTATATATGCGGATAGAAGATGAAAAGAGCTGACTGCTGAGCAATATTATAAAAGAGATGGGTTAGGTTAAATAAGATATGGGCTGGGCTGACTTAAAAAAAACATATAGGTTAGAGTTTTTTTTAAAGGGCCGTGTCGGCCGCGTGTCGGCCGCGTGTCATGTGCTGACACGCCACACGGCGAGTCGGACACGTACTCAGCCGAGTCGGTGCCGAGTCGCCGTGTCGGACGTGTCGGACACGGACACGGCAGCCTTTTTGAAGTATCGGTGCTTCCTAGGTAACCGTTATTCCCCACCTCCAGTAATTCTACTGAGTGAGCTACTTCCAAACCTTTGGGTAACATAGTCAGTTTATCTTATGAGTCAAAAGTCCTGCAAGATATCTATTAGTATGCTTATTTTTAGGGTGCTTGATTTACTTACAGAACTAGACACAGTTAGGTACTGTATCTCAAAAAACTGATTTGAAACCTCATACTTTAAATTTGAACCCCAAAAATCTCAAATAGTTTTGTTAATCATTTTTGAAGTTAACTGGAAGTTAAGCATGATATATAAAGATATTTGAACTTGTATTCTACAAAGGGGAAAGAAATATACCCATATAAATTTTTCTATGTTCTTTTTTGAAAAGAATACTGGCTGTGTTATTGTCATCATTATTATTGTTAATATATAAATATAAATCATTTGAGTTTCTATATAATAGTCGGTCAGAATGGAAGAGGTTAAGTGCTAAAAGATCTCTCATTTCTTTACCTCCATTTAGTGTTTTTTGAAAATTCCCCACCTTCCCCGACCCCTCAGAATAAAAATAAATGTAGAGAATCCAAATCTACTGTAGACAGTGAAGTACCATAATAACGAATTCTTTCCAGAACGATTGCAGTGTTGTAAGTAAAAGTTTGCTAATTGGCATAGTATTTATATTGTCCAGAACCACTATAGATATCTAGACCCTAAAATGTTGCAAACAATTTGACTCTGTAACCATCTTCATTTCAAACTCATTACTTTATATATATTAAAACTCTCATATTGATGAAATGGTACTTATCAATCGATTGACTAAAAGAAAAAAAAAATATGAACTGAGCAGAAACAGCTTTCACTTCTTCACAGCCTATTTATGGGTCAAATTTAAATCCAATAATCATCTAATAAACCTTTATCTTTTGAATGAATGCCTAATCATAATGGTTCTCTTCACTAGTCTAAAAATAAAATGATAATCTGATGATCCATAATATTTATATTATCATTGCATCTGAGATTCCAATTAAACCTTGAGACCAAAAATGCGCTTCACGAAAAAACTTGCCAACCGTAGTTGACCCCAGAAGATTGAACTTCGTTATTGAGTTAGTTAGGTTTCTCTTTCCTGCATACCTACTCCAACTACAAGTCCAGGATCTTTGTAAATCATGTGGAGTCTGAATTAAGACCGACAGTTAATATTTCTGATTGAATTATTCCCCTTACAATTTTCTTCAGATGATATCTTTACAAAAATTTTCAGAACATCAATGACTTGCATTACTTATTAGCTTTCTAGTTAACACTTGTCTGCCTCCCTGATATTGTACTAGTTTGTTGGGAGACTTAAGGGGATGGAGTGGACTATTTCGCCAATTATTTGTTTAAATTCATGATTATTTTTGCAATAATAAGCTATTTGTGTAAATAATTTGATTACATGGACTGAATAGATGGCACGAGTGGAACTTCGGAAAGCTAATACAAAAGAGAAGTTTGTTGAAATTGTCAAAGCTGCAGCAAAAAGTAAGTCCTTGCCGCCCTTTCTTACTATGTTTGAATTATTATCACTGATATCATAATTTATAGTTTTTTATCCATATTACGCAGACTCAAACTTCTGACATTAATCTTAGCTTGAATATACTTGTCATCACTTGCTGCTGCTTTGATGTCTGATCTCTACTAATTTTAATTGACAAAGGAGGAATGTGTTGTGGGTGAATTATTGTAACAACCAGTAGAGGGTTATGCTGGAATAGCAGTAGAGACAGGTGAGGTCCCCCTGTAGAAACATCTACCGCCAGGTTAATCAGGTAATCGGGTGGTTGTTTACGTGTTTGGTGGACTAAATCTAGTCAAAGAGGAGTATGCTTAACTAAGCCAATCAAATGATTGGAATCAATATTTAGTGTCTATATCTCGTAGCCATACCCTTGCAAATGGCCTACATAGCCTTAGTATAGGTATGAAGTCCGAGTGTAGTTCTTGTGCAGTAGGATTTTTCAGCACAAGCTGATAATCATCAAATACAGAGCTCCCTACCCGTGTGTACCTCTATGACTGCCAAGGTAGTTGTGGGAGAGGTCACCCGTACCAAAATGCCTTTAAAGATGTATACCATTGATATTCATCATATTATCATCCTTTTATCATGCATCTGGACGTTTAACATTAACCAGTATAGTCTTCACTCAGCTACTACTTTCTATGGCTTGTTCCTAAAGTTTAGGAGGTAGAATCCGTGCACAACTGTAATTCTGGGAGAGTTGCCGTGCCTTAGACTTGTTTTGGGTAAACTGGACCCGTGTTGCTGTCCTAAGGCTCCTTAAAGGAGGTCTATCAATACTCTAAGGTACCTGATTCACTGGTACCTAAGCTTATCTTCATGGTTGCTGATCATAAAACCTCTTCTACTGGCTACACTTTTCCTCTAACAGGCTGTGGGACCTTATAGCTATCCTATAACCAATCATTATCTATTGACTGATCATATGGCTATTTTAATGGGAAAACCCTATCCAAAGCTATATTACCTATCCATTCTCAACCTCTAAGTCCAATGGGCCTTGACCTTACCCACTTAAATTTTGGGGACAAAGGGAAAGTATGAAAGATGGTTTTCAAGGAATTTTATCCCTAATAAAATTAATTCCCTTTACCTCAAGTTGTTTAATATAGACGACAAGAGGGAAGGGAAGTTACAAAATCTTACACTTTGCTCTCAAATTTTATAATGGGAGGCGATCATAAATAGAGATAGTAGGATCACAACACATTTATTTCATATCGTGCTACCAAAATGTATTTTCTTAAATTTTTGTTTAAGAATTGTAAGTGAATTAAGAGGAAAGCAAATTTACTTGCCTTCATCATAAACTGACACTCTAAATGAGATGCAAGAGGATGGTTGTCTGAACTGGATCCCTAATTCACACGAATATCCTTGCCCTGTTTAAGTTTTTGCATAATTAAAATAAAATTGTAAACAGTTAGATCTTCTTTCATTTCATTTCTATAGATCTGCTTTCATTTCAACTTGGGAGCACATGAATTATAAAATTGCAAATAGTCTCTAGATCTGCCTTCATTTTAACTCGTGAGCACATTAGAAAACAGTTTCACTTCATTTAGAAATAAAGAGATCATGTGCGAGTCATTTCACTTTCTCTTCTCTTACCTGCGCCTACATTCTGATGATATGATGTTAAAATGTTGGGAGCAAGGCATTGTGACAAAGAGAGAGGAAGTGAGTACTTACCTTCGTTGCATGGCATGTACTCTTTAATGCCATGTAACACATGTTTTATGGAGACGTTATATAACTGTGGAATCATTTGCGCTGTCGTACTATTCAAGTACCTAGTATCTGGACTTTAAACACTTCTTACTATACGAGTACCTAGTTCTAGACTTTGAACACCTTTGTTCTGTAACCTGAATACTAAAACTGAGATCAGGTCACAACTTGAGTAGACCTGGAATAGTGGAATATGGGATGATGGCATTTTGGTATTTTCTGAGATAACTTTTGTTAGAGTGTATAGTTGAATATTTGTTTGCCTGACAGCTATTTAAAACCAACATTTTAGATATGGAGCATGGTTCTTGGATATTGGGAGGTGGGTGGAATAATGACTTTTGGGGAGGAGAATTGCCAATGGCCACCTGGATTGATGATATTACAGAAAACAACCCTGTAAGAGAAACTTAGACTTATCTAAATTTGTAACTTAAGGTAATGTCATAGCTTAGCCTTATCTGAATTTGTAACTGAAGGTTATGACACAGTGCCCTTAAATGTTCCATAATCAGGTGTGGCTGTCTAGAATGGATGGGCACATGGGCTTGGCAAACTCATTGGCACTGGAAATTGCTGGAGTAACTAAAAATATAGAAGATCCAATAGGTGGCACTGTTGTTAGGAACACTGGTGGAGGTAATAAGTCTTATCAGCTAAACTTTGAAATAACTAACAGTCAATTCTATCAATTTTTTTATTAATCTTCCGGCAAGACCCATTTTTATACATTCAAATTTCAAAGTAAGCTTCTTCTACAGCAAGAGTGGCTGCTTGACGCCTTGACACAACTTCAGCAGCAAGTTATAATCTCGATGAGAAGTAAAAAGCAAAAGTTCTCGTCAATGAACATAGATTGCTCTTATCTTTGCAGAACCAACAGGCTTGCTGATAGATTCTGCAATGAAACTGGTCCTCTCATGTATCCCAGAGGTGTCTAAAGATGATAGAAGGAAAGCCTTGGAAAGAGCCAGCAATCTTGCCTTGATGAGGGGTGTCACAACAGTTGTTGATTTTGGAAGATACTTCCCTGGGACTTCAGTAGAGCTTCCTTGGGAAGATCTTACAGGTATCATCACAAAATATTTTCGGGTACAAACTATGTTCGTAATGTGGAACCCTTTATGATAACTTAAATTCGCATGTAGACCAGATAAATATATATATTAAGAAAGTGTCCATGCGAAGTAAAAGAGTAAAAAAGGGGGATTTTTTTTTTTAACCCCGAAATGGAAGTAAATATCTTACCCAATGTTTTATGTACTGTATCATTGAGTGAGTTACAAAACCTGATAATTCGTGCCTACTGAAACAAGAAATTGTATGCATGTGGCTGTCCTGACATTGTATAAATTAGTAACTAGGTAACTGATTTCTAAGTTTATTTTGCAACTGCAGATGTGTACAGATGGGCTGATATATATGGAAAAATGAAGATCAGGGTGTGCTTGTTTTTCCCAATGAGGACATGGCAACGTCTAGTTGTATGGCTTTGTATTTACTATAAGTTTTTCAGCTTCACTATTTACCTCATATATAGGTCTTCTAAATAGAGGTGGATTGTGTTTGTTAGCATGTACTCCCTTACATTCTATGCAAAACAATGGAAGTATTCTTGGGTCGTAGTCTCTAGTATGGATCTACCTGGAGTGAAAATGATTTCATATCATTGTAAGGTTTAATTGCATCGTATGAGTTAAGGTAATTGTAGCTTGATCCAGATAACATCAAAGGTACATTTAACTGAGAGACTTACGAGTTCTAAATATACAACTCCATCCCAGACGTTTTAATTTGGGACTGTTAAGCTATATATTTCTGAGTCGGCAGCATAATTAAAGTGAAAACTCCTTGTCAATCATTATTTAATTTCCTAAAGGCACTTAGCTCTGTTATCATCTCACGACCTTTAATTTGATTTGACACAATTTTATATCTCAAATTTTAGGTTTTTAAGAGTGCCATTTACGCTTAGGCAATAATGTTACTGGCACAAATAAAGGCCATGCACACACCACAAACTTTACATCTCTGTCTGTTTGGAATGTCTAAACCTAAGCTATCACCTTTGGCATGACGTCTTCTGTGTTGAAGTATAGAGCTTCTCTGTCCCTATGTGATAGTTCCGCAACTGGGCGGTGTCTAACATTTTAATGTTTGTCAAGCTCATCTATTGCAGTTAACGTACAAAAAAATCTATATGGCATGCGTACTTGGTTTATGTGCATTACTTTTATGCTATTTATGATATTCTGTGATTTAATGAAATTGAATTATCTTAATTACGTGTTCCTTGATTATTATATATTTTGTAGGATCTTATAGGCCAGACAGGTCGTAAATTGAGTCAATGGATTTACTTGGGTGGTGTCAAGGATTTTTCCGATGGCTCATTAGGTTCTAGTAGTGCACTCTTCTATAAGGTGAGTCATCAATGTTTAGGTTCGTAGAAATGATTGCATCTAGAGACCATGTGTCAGCAAAAATTGGCTTGTTATGGTCACTTTTATTTGATCTGTCTGGTATTCTGCTATCTCATACAGTACTAAGTACAATAATTAAAACCTTAGGGTAGTCATTAGCAAGGATGGTACAAGTGTGGCACTTGATTTATAAGTTTGTCAAGCATTTTTTCTTTGTTCCATCCTCCTGTTACTACAAATGACTAGCCATCACTTTTTGTTTCTTTTAACATGTATATTTACATAACAAACATCCAGGTCTTGCTTTATTTCCGTGCTTCGAAACTTATACTGGTGCAGTGGCGCACTGGAAGTCAACATATTAAGAGCTCTAGAGCGAAACTTAACATTTTATAACCAATATGATCTTATTAAATCTCACTGTAGAATGAGCAACAGGCTGACACATGCTTGGTTCTTGTACCTTATAGGACCTATTAACTTTGTTACTAATATTTTCCATATAATGCAAAAGGTTTGTTTTATATTTTTCTCTAGGCATATGCAGAGGAGCCTCATAACTATGGTCTTCAAGTCACAAATATCGATGATTTATTAAACTCGACTATCTCATCAGATAAATTTAACCTACAGGTGACTCTCTGTCATAGTATAAGACCCTTTTTTAGTGTATATATATACTAATACACCTGAGTTTCTAACAGTTTTTCCATTGATATATTTAAGGTTGCTATTCATGCCATAGGTGACAGAGCAAATGGCATGATCTTAGATATGTACACTTCAGTTGTTGCAACAAATGGAATGCGAGATCGCAGATTTAGGGTAAGTTTCTCTCAGGAGAATGAGGCTTGCAATATGCTTCATACCTGCTGACCTCATATAATATATATTTTATTTAAGAAAAACTAGCTTTTAATACAGCAGTTGGCAGCTTTTTCACATTTGACTACTTATCTGTCAGGAACATACTTCAAGCTGCATGATTAATTTTAAGTTGTTACACATGCATCTCAAATGTGACTGACTGCCATTAAGTTCCATGAACAATCCTACCTGCTCATTTTGTTTTAAGCTACCATTTGAAGGTCTAGTCATTAGTGGTAAAGTTTTCATGCTAGTGTTTCGGATGACACTTATGTCGTCTTTAAAAAAACTAAAAAAAATCAACCGAGGCTTCCAATATTTCTTTCTAAAACCAGTCCTCTCTCTCATTATTTATAAAATAAATGATCAATATTTACTGCAGTTGTCTAGTTCAATGACCTAGTGCTTTCATGGCAGAGGTTTATTTGGTTATTTATATGGTGATACTCTCGCACAAGGTAAAACTCTTCCTTCATCTGCTAATGGGACTCCAAAATTTAATGATGATGGCATGGTTTACAAAATTTCATGGAGGTGGATATCGAAAACATATTTATCACTTTCTAATGCTCGAGCTATGCGAGGCCTGCGATGAACTTGAGAACTCTGCTGAAGTATTTAAAATCAAGTCCAAACTTCGTGACCAATGATTGAAAATTGAAAAACCTCAAAGGTGTTAAGAGGGCTTACCATGATCATATAATATATCTAAACAAGAATTTTCTAAATTAGGGGCTCATTAGAAATTTGGTTTTGACTTTGGTGTTTATTGTTGTTTTTGGCTTTTATGGTGATAGTAACAGGATGATGTTTTCCTTGTTAGCTACAAGTAGATGGCTGGATAAGGAAATAAATCATCTTAGTGTTTGAGTCTATTTGATATATTTCTTAGAATGGCGTATTAGTACATTAGATAAAATTTTAGTGGCATAGAACTGTCTTTCAGGTGAGTTGCCAAATGTGTGAAAGCTGGCAGCGGGAGTGCTGACTGACATATTAAATATTGCTATTTTTGTAGCTTTTATTTTTTTCTCTTAACATCACTTCTCCTATACTTTCTGGGCAAACTATATACTTGTTTGCAGATTGAGCATGCTCAGCATTTGGCCCCAGGTGCTGCAGCGAAATTTGGTCAGCACCATATTGTTGCGTCAGTGCAGGTTTTTAAGCTTTTTCTTTTTACTTATATTGTGGCATACCGATATGAGGATTAAATGGGCTGGTGTGAGTTTACAAATATATATGAAAATTGTCAACTCAGTACTGCAAGGATTGTCTTCCAAAATTGCAACTCAGTAACTCGATGAAAGCATAATTCAAATCTTTGTATGTACAATGCCTAAAATATGAGTTAATAATGGTGTTAAATTACTTCTATTATCATTAATAATCATCACCTATGAGTATTAATGATTAAAATTATATGTGTATGCTGTCTCTTTTTTAATAATAGGTTGGTGTGAATATATATGGATCTTACATGATTAATCATTTTTCTTAAAATGGATAGCATGGAAAATATTAGTCTTTGTGTTTTCTTATTTTATAGAGTATATATTGTTGCAAGTTTCTTATTTATATTTTTGGATATTACTTGTAGGCACTACTAATATATGTCCTCACACTCTTTTTGATTGATAAAAAATGATTAATGTGAGTAATTAATACACAGAAAATTAAGTCATTGATTTGTTGACAAGCTAGCATGATAGTTAGAGAGATCAATCAGGTTACTCACGCTGCTTGATTTAAGTTGTCAATTGAAAAATATGCATGTTGACTATACTTGATATATTAATTTTTTCTGTGACAGCCAGACCATTTACTGGATGATGCTGAATCTGCAATTAAGAAACTTGGGCTGGAAAGAGCTCAAGAAGGATCTTATATGTTCAAGTCGCTTCTTAATAGTGATGCAGTATTGGCTTTTGGTTCTGATTGGCCGGTGAGAAAAGCTTTCAGAATCTTACGTGGACCTGATTACCATTGTCGTAGTACATTATGGTTTTATAATAATGCTTATATTATGTATTGCATACTTTCTACTGGCATCACTTATTCAGGTTGCTGATATTAATCCTTTGAGTAGCATCAAGACAGCAATGGAAAGAATACCCCCTGGTTGGGAAAATGGTTGGATTACTACTGAGCGCATTAGTCTGCCTGAGGCATTAAATGCGTAAGATTTTCATCTATATTTCCTTTATCTTCTTCTTTTTCCAAACTTTGGGGTCTACTCTGTAAATATTGATTTCACATCTTCTGACAAGGACATTGAGGTACTAATATGCAGCATTAACTCAAATTAAAAGCTCATCAGTTTATTATTTATTCTCAGTGATGGGATATTTTAGTTTAGATTAAAGTTTCCAGTCTTTCTATAACTTGTGCAAGTAATGACCAAGTCTAGATTATCATGAGTAGTATCCCCTTGCAATGCATAGGTTTTCATATAAGTATTAATTTGATATCTGTAAGAAAAGGTTTTTTAATAATATCATATTAATTTCAAATATTTGTAGAAGTATATGTAATTGGCTAATCGGCCATTCTTATATTGTTTTTAGTATCCAAATTTTTGTAGCTACGTATTGTACTTTCTTCTTTAACTAAAACATGAAACATAAATATTCATTGAATTGTCAGGAATCTGACATCAATTCTTTTTTATGTTTTAATAAATTTTAATAGTTGATCATCTTTTAAAAGTATAGTGAAAAAGAGAGATCCTCGTATGCGTTTTATATAGTATGTAATATACAAATATATCAACAGATTTGCTAAAAATTAATTAAATTTTAGTGCTAGACACCGATATGCATCCAAGCTTACTAAATTTGAGTGATTGCAGGTCCACAATATTAGCTGCGAAAGCATGTTTTCTTGATAAAGACGTGGGATCATTATCTACTGGAAAAATGGCAGATTTTGTTGTGCTGATGAATGATTCGTGGGAGGGTTTTGCTGAGCATGGATACGGATCGATTGCAGCAACATATGTAGGTGGGAGACAGGCTTATATTCGAAATATTTGACTTATCTTGTCATTATGCCTTCAGTTTAGTGGTTAGTTGTTGATGGGTAGTAGTTCCGATGGTTATCCTGCATGATAGAAATATAAGAACACTGATGCACACATGAATTATACTTGCGATAGTATAGGTCGTGGAGAGCTTTTGGTTCAAGGTTTAGGAGTTTCAGCAAGCTGATAATAGGAACAAGGGTTGAAGAGAGATATATTATTCAATATTGTTATTGTAACATTTCATTGATTAATAATATATTCTCTTACAAGTTGGTAGGGGACCAGGACGTAGACCAATAGAGTTAGAGGACGAACCTGGTTAAAATTCTCTATGTGTTTAGTTAGCTGTTGTTTATTATTCTGCTTTGCATATTGATTGTCAGTTCGCTAACGGTGTATTTCAAATCTTAACAGCGAACTGTCTCGGTAGTTTTAATTCAGTAACTTATGAAAATCGGGTAACACCTATCCTCCCGTTGTGCATGTTTAGATATAAATTTTTTTTGTTAAAATCTACGTGGTATGATATATACAAATTTCACCACTCCAATGAAATCCTATATTATAAACCTTTTTGTCAAACCAACTCTAGGTTTAACAATGGAATGTTACATCATTTATTACCATGATTCTATCACATCACTATCTTACAGATTTAACAAATTTCATATATATTCATGGAGTTGTGTTCTTTAATTTGTACCTCCACATAATATTAGAAAATCAAATTTCTATGAATTCTCCCCGGTACGAACCACAGTCATTAAATATAACTTAATTAAAGTGATTTAAGTTGGCCAATTAAAAACTTGCACAACCAACTTGAAATCAATTTGTACCTAATTTCATCACAACTTTAAATCAGTTTATATCTAGTTTGTTCTCATTTAAACTTGTACAACCAACATTATATAATACTTTAATTTGATTAGTCAGATCAGAAACAAAAACCTAATTCATCGCTAAACTAGATCATCGGTGTATATAACTGATCATTCAATTTTACCCATAAAATTAATCAAATCAAATTACAAATTACTTAAAACCCATATAACTGATAATATACAAATCAACAGTGCAATCACAAAATCATTACCCACAAAATTAATCACCAATTAATACTATTAGGGCTCATTTGTTTGCAGCTTAATATAGCTGAATGGCTACATCTTACCGAATAATATCAGTTAAGAGTGTTTGTCTGGCCTATTTCATGCTCTGAGTGATTCATACATGGCTGTCCGTTTCATTCTAAAATTGGTGAATGAATGACTCGGAAGTCGCTGCGTGCTATCCAAAATAGCTGCGTGCTATATGTTGTATTTAAATGTCAATCTTAAAAGAAGTGTACATCCAATTTGTTTACTACATTTTATTCTAAGTTTTGTTTGCAATCAACTGAAAACAATATAATCTTTCAAAAAAATTGAAATAATATAATAGTAAATCAATATAAATTTTAACTTTATAATTATTTTGAATAATAACATATGCAATATTTTTTTATACGTGTTTAAAAAAGTTTTCATCTTATTAAAATTAAGTGATATATATTTTATTTAAACAAATCATTATATTTTTGATATATTATTCAGATATTTCAAAATATTATTTATCAAACAATATTACTGATTCAGAATTCAGATGATTCAGTCGTTAAGATCATTCAGATATATTAATCATTCAATTCACATTTGTCAAATGACTCCTTAGTCAATAAATGCAAGAATGACTGAAGCAAGCGGCTGAACTAAACATAAGCATAATTTTTGGACGAGGTAATTGCATATCGCACCCCTTAAGTATCGTTAAAAACGATAGAGTACCGATACTTTAAGAAACTCAACTCGCACCCCTTATCTTTATTTTTCAAAACCGAGATGCACCCCCTGCCGTTAACTTCCGTTAACTCAGTGCACTCCGTTAAGTCAGTACATATATAATTGCAATTCGGACCCCCTAACTTACGTTCAAAAACGATATGGTATCCATATTTTTGAAAACTCGAATCGCACCACCTATTTTTACATCTCAGGAACGATACGCACCCCCTCCGTTAAATTCCGCTACCTTCGTTAAAATTCTCCCCCGTCTCAATTTACATGTCCTTTTGCTTTTTGAGGTGTTAAATTGACTAATTTTTTACTAACTATTTGAAAATATGTATTTATTATTTTAGAAAATAGAAAGTTACATATTAAAATAGACTAGATTTAATTTTTGATAATATTTTTTTAAATTTTTTTGATCAATTTTTCCAAACAAAATAATTAAAATTTATATATTTTAATCAATAGATAAATTTATGTATTATATAATAAATATCACATGATATTTATTTTTTATTTTTAAAATAGTGTATATTTTTAAGTACCTAATACACATGTCACTAAAAATTTAAAATCATTCGATATATAAAATCATTTTGACTTGGGGATAACTTAATTAAACAAAAATTTAAAAAAAAAATATCATCAAAAACTAAATCTAGTCTATTTGTTTTCGCAAATAATAGAGGGTCCGAATTTCACAAATAATAGAGGTAATTGAAATTCGGACCCCTTACTATTTACCTCTATTAAAATAGGCTAGATTTACTTTTTGATTAAACGACAAGAGGCTTATATAAAAAGCACATTGTAAGTCTAAATGTAAAGACAACACTATCTGTTACATAGGGATGATAACTCAACAATAGAACAGGACAAGTAAATAACACTACGCCTGCACCGAAATCGGAAGATACGAAGACAAAGGTTGAAGAAGCCATCTACAGTCTTGAAGGAATAAGTTCACTGGAAGAAGTTCATTAATATGTTCATGCCTCAGTGAAGAATAAAGATTGAAGTATTCAAGATTGTGGAAGCAATGAAGATGTTGTCCAAGTACTCGAAAGATTTCAGTGCAACCCCTGAAGCAAGATATTTCAGGATATCTTGGTTGGTTATTTATAATCAACAAATTGAAGCAATACTCAAGTCTGGTGTGACTGATTAAGTACGTTGTCAAGAAAAGAAGACGGAGAATCAATTCTGTATTAGTCGTTCGTGAACCAGACCAGTGCACAAGACGTCAGTACGTGTGAATTGGATTCGAAGGATTCAATCAAGAATAACTTAATCAAGTCAAGGCAAAGCGACCTCCAAATTAACTAGTAAACACTTATATGTATATATGTGTAACATATATGTATATATATAAGTGTGCTAGATTGTTCTAAGTTAGAACAAGGAAGAAATGGAGCCAAAACTCTTCCTGGCGCCACATGCCTTTCAAGAAGGAACAAGGAAGCTTTTGGTTCCACCAAAAGGCTTCCTTGCGCCGAGATTTCTTAAAACAACTTAATCAATTCTTTTGAATTGATTTGGTTGGAACAAGGAAGGAAGTACTGGCTATTTCACCTTACTTGCGCCACACATTCATGCATAAACAATTAAACAATTCATTTGAATTGTTTTGGCGCAAGTTGAAGGAGGAACAAGGAAGAAATGGAGCAAGCTAGAGAGGAACAAGGAAGAAATGGAGCAAGCTAGAAAAGAACAAGGAAGGAATGGAACAAGGAAGGAATTAATTATTTTAATTCTTCCTTGCGCCAAGAATGGAACAAGGAAGAAATTATTATTTATAATTTTTCCTTGCGCCAAGAATGGAACAAGGAAGAAATTATTATTTATAATTCTTCCTTGCGCCAAGAGTGGAACAAGGAAAGAATTATTTATTATAATTCTTCCTTGCTCCAAATTCATCAGCCAGCCATTTCTCCTTGCGCCAAAATGGAACAAGGAAACAATTTTGTTCCTTGCGCCAAAATGGAACAAGGAAACAATTTTTGTTCCTTGCGCCAATTTGTATAATAACAATTCTCTTGAATTGTTTCAACTGGAACGAGGAAGGAATTCTCGTTTAATTTCTTCCTTGCGCCGTTTGATTTATTTAAACAATTCTTCTGAATTGTTTTGGCGCAAGTTGAAGGAGGAGCAAGGTAGATTGGAGCAAGGAAGTTATACAAGGAACGAGGAAGCTTTGTTCTGATTGGTTGAAAGCTTCCTTGCGCCAAGAACAAGCACCAGCTGAGTGTTGAATCCCAAGTCTATAAATAGGGGCTTTGTGTTTCATTTTGAACACACAACTACAACTACCCACATTACACACTTTGTAAAGGGCACACACTACACACATACGAGAGCTTAGATAGAAGATCTGTTTTGATAGGCGTTTGTGTGTAGAGTGTATTGTAGTCTCTGCAGCCAACCTTCGGGTTTGGATTTATAGCACCTTCGAGATATTTATCAATATACAGATATACCTTGGAAAATATTGTGTGTTGGTTTAATATTTTCATATCCTCAGAAACCGACCCAATAAATATCCGGAACACGAAACCCATTACAGGACTGCAATTTATTTATCCGCAAGATTCGAAAGAATTTTAAATTGTAGTGAGTATCGTATTCAACCCCCCCTTCTACGATACTTTGGACCTAACAATTGGCATCAGAGCGCAGGTTGATTGATATACAAATCAGGATCCTTATCGTACGGAAAATCAAGAACCTAGCTTTTGATATTTGATTAGGGGAAATGTTCTTCCGGTTTGTGTTGCTGAATTTGTCCGTAGGCCTAAGCAAGGATTATCTGTTAGATACTGAACTTTGGACCGGGACTTATAATTTTATACTTTAAATTTTAATAAGTTTATTTTATAAATTTGACTTAATTTATTTTAAACTTATTAATTGAGTTTATTATGAATTAATTAAATTTATCTTATAAACTTAATTAAATTTACTTTATAAACTTTACTAAATTCAATTATTAAATTTGTGTAAATTTATTTTAGACTTGTAAAGTTCACTCTTAGACTTTACCAAGCTTATCATAAATTTTTATAAATTTATTATTTAAATTTGTATAGTTTATGATTTAAATTTAAGTTAAAATCTTGAATATAAATTTAAGAGGATTTAACTGATTATGGATATAAGTTCAAGTTCAAGGGTTCTATTTCATTTGTTCTGGAAGCTATGATTTAATCGGAGACGAGACACTTGAATATTTTCAAAAATTAAATTTATCTAATAAATTTTAATATATTTACTAAATGAATTTGAAATAAATTTGTTCTAAACTTGTTCAGTTTATTATGAATTTATTTGAATTTATTTTTTAAATATAATTAAATTTACTTTATAGATTTAACTAAGTTTATTTTATACTTTATTTCTTTCATCTTTTAAAACTTATTTTTAAATTTATTTTCTTTATAATTTAAACTTAGTTTAAATAATCAAGTGTCCCGTAACCTTTTTGATTATTCTACTCCAAGACAAATCAGATTGATATTTAGTTGAGACAGATCAGGCTGACAGATTACAAGACAAACACCGGGTTTTCAAATACCAGATTCTCAGAACCGGTAATGGAAGTACATTGATGACCCAATCCAATTGATTTCTCAAAGGATTATTAGAAGCAGTTTTCTATGTTCGACAAAGCTGATTGTGATTCGACGAAAATTCTATTGAAGACTGATTGGACACTACTGACAGTGAATTTTGAAGAAGGTACTTCAGGCCTTGATTTGAGTAATTACTCCTACTTGATTATCAGATCACCAGATCAGGATGGGAATTTGCTACATCTACAATGAAGCATCTTTTCAGGGCTCGGAATGTCAACTTTGAATGGCACCACTGGTAGTAGGAAAAGAGAAGTTTTTACGGACGAATCTTCAAGGGATTTCAATCTAACTTAGTGATTCAGGGATATACAATTACATAGTGAATTGTATAAATGCTAAATTTATCTGGAATCAACTGAGATCAAAGACAGAGAACAGTGGAGGTTTAAGGATATAATTATCGAGTTACTACCGCACCAAATCAGTTTCGTGCATTTATGTCAGAACCTTAGGATTGAACAGAAGAGTTTGTAACTGCTGAATTTGAGGAAGCTCAAGTCGACGAAAGTTAACACTTTTGAAGAATGTGAGGACATAACTTCAAGGATTAGCATAACACTGTCTGAGAGGTTTAGTCATGTCAGATTCAGATGGAATCCATTGGTTTCAAGTGGAGACTCTTCATTCAGTTCGACAGGTTGTTTGAAAACTGAGTTGGTCAGTACACACAATATTGATTGGTATCTTTAGTAAAGAAGGGTTGCTATATATATTTGAAGCCTCGACAAACAAGGATGATAGGGATTGTCTAAAATTCAAGTGGATGTTTTGAAAGAAACATCACAACAAATTCTTATGCTATTTTAGGAAAGGTGTGAGCTGGATCAGTTGCTGATGAGAAGGATGATTATGGTTATCTGGCTATCCTAGCATTCTCTGAAGATGACTCACTTCGCACTTCTCAGGTAAGAATTCTTTCTAACTATGCAATACATATTTCTTTATATTCAAAGCATGTTATAAATCTCTGAGTAGAATTGTTTAACACACAAGCACAAGCATGATAGCATCACAATAGATAATGTTGAACTAGTATGCTAGATGACTGTTCTGGTAACTAGGATTGATGATAATCTTGTGCATGTGTCTTTAGCAGATTCTTAACATGTGTATGAATATTTAGGATTTAATTATTTGCAATGGTGAGATTAGAAGCTTTCCTTTGGAACACGACTCTTAGTTTTAGGAGTTATGATCCTAGCATATATAACTTTGTTAAAACACTTACTTTCAGATTCCCTAGTACAACTAGATTTGCTTATTTATCCGAATTGTTTGTTAAGGAATTCATTTGTTCTATGATGGAATGTCTACTTTGTGTCAGTAGAACTTTTAGAACTTCATGTTAGATCTAAAACTGACTTAGGTAATAGAGATAGTATAATGCAATATAACAATAGATTGGAATCAGATCCTTATGCTCTTAGAAGATTATTGAATATATGTAATTCTACTTGATACCTGTTGCACTTGTGTTAATTGGTTTAAGTAGAGAGTACTGAATCTTCTGAATTGCATAACTGCCTATCTTGCTCTTGTCTTATCTTTGATTGTTTGCCATGTGTATTCAACATCATGTCTGCTTTTTCATGTCATGAATGCATGTCTTTGTACTTGCATTGATTTTAGAAAAGCATGTTTGAGAATCACATTAGGGCAATGTCTAAATAAGAATTAGCATGTTAAGGTTGCTTCTGTTGTTACCACTGTTAAAGAAAAATCTCTAATCCATCCGGACCCAGTTATGATTGGGGACCATAGAACTCTTTCCATTTGTGATTGCAGGTTACATATGTTCCATATGATTTTTGGTGCACTCTGTTTGCTGAGTAGCTGAAATCATATGATTCACAAAAAGTACCCTGTTAGCAAATGTGATCATGTGAGCAGTTCCGTCAATAATCTTTGAAAGATGACAACAAAGATTCTCTTGCGGGACATGCCTGTTTTCCGGGAATGTCATCATGGAAGCATATCTTTCTTGCAAGGAGTCAAAACACACATTCCTAGTATCAGACGGTTCTCTGACAAAGGATATTATGTCAGTTCATGGAATAGTGTTTTATCTTAAATCATGAAGGATGTGAATTTTACTCATAGCTAATATGGAACTTCAACTGAAGATGGAGTGAGCTGTTTTGATAGTGAAGCTTCATCAGATGAGTATTAGCTATGGCACTTGAAGCTCTCAAACTTGTATGTCAAAACAAGGAGCTCTTTTTATTACTAAGAAGAGAATTGGTGAGAGGACTACCTCATCTGGAATTCATTATGGATGAAGATTATGAGGTATGTCAATAGGGAAGTCGAAGGAACATCGCACAGAAGCAAAGATATGATTAACATTACTGAGCCGCTTCAGATGATATGTATGGATTTCTACGGATCAGTCATGTCTGCAAACAAAATCGGATATCTTTTTGCGATGATCGTTGACTACTCTAGATTCTTTCGTGTTGTTCGTATGTGTTCGAAGGACAAGACATCACAAATAGAGGTTGATCAAGATGAACCCTGATCATTAATAAATCCAGAAAGACACCATTCTTGTCAGTGGCCAATCAGAAGCAAACACTAACTCTTGGTATGTGTTTGGAGAAAATGCCTCTTTGCAAGTCTTGCATTTGAAGATCAAAGAATACTTTCCTCGGCTACTCAATGGAGTCTACAGTCTACAGGGTGATTATGATTGATCAATATATAGAAGGTGATTGTAAGTCTAGGCGGGATATTGAACGACACTTTGCTCCAAGCTGTTAAAGGTGATATTATTTGTATAATAATGATTCAGATCCAAGAAGAATCTCTTTGCAAGGATAAGGATTATTAAAGAAATCCCAGCAACAGCTTAGGGGGAGCATTTGGTGGATTCACTAGTCAAACTCAACACCACATTGAAGATGAACGGGACATATCAAGAACGTATCTGCTTAGACAAAGGGTTTGAGTCTATATCATTCTCGGGTTCTAGTTCTTAAATGTTTCTAATGGTGAAGTGAAGACTGGGAGAGCTATTGTGAAAAGATGTTGCTTCTTTGGGTTTCAATTTGAAGTGAAATTTGAGGAAGATTCAGAAGCTCTTAGAGGGATTCAGATTGAGTGATTGCACAACAAGATGATCTCAATCAGTTTGAAAGTAGATAGTGCGGATTCTGATACCCTGACCTAAAGACAATTAAGTACTTAGTACTTGTCGGGTATTCAGATTCCAACTGGATAATTTTGGCTCTGTTACGAGGGACAAGCCAAATTTGGTTGCTTAGAGTTACTTCAAAGGAGAAGGTTATGAAGATGTTGGAAACAGAATCTTCAAGTTCAGGACTCTACATCTTAGGGGACTCAACGACCTTCATGATTGAACTAAAGCCCCATTGCCGAGACTCTGGTTCAGGATATTACAATGAGCTAGAAGATGAAGATTCATACAATTTCAAGGACTTTGCAATTGTAGATCCAACGGAATTTGTATTCTCCTTCTTCACCGGCTCTCTATGAGTTGCTATCCAACACCTGATGATCGTCACGGACATGGTATGACTTCTGACTAGCATATTATTTTAATATCTATTTGCTAGAGTCATATTTGGTATTCAAATCATTACCTCTCATGATACAAGGCACAAACAATTCAACTATCTGTGCTGTGATACCATGATTATATTATATGTGGACTAACGTCACTTGTGCAAGATAATTGCTAAGTGAATGCAGATTAGTGATATGATGAGTTTGTTGGAAAGTTGCAATTCTTTATGGCCTACTAGTTAGCCTAAAGAATGATGGCAATAAAAGGAAGTCAAGGATCTTTTGAATATGCGCATTTTGGAAGATTCTAGACCTGCCAAGACTTATGCAACAACCATTGGACTTGATCAGTACAAGAAAGGTACATCAACTGAAATGTCAAGTCTCAGAGGTATTCAACTTATCACTTTACTTAACTGCAAAATGATCACATGTTATATTTTCTTTATGTCAATGTTCATGGTTCTGAGTGGATTTTGGAGAACATATCCATTTAGTTGTTAAGAGGTTTATAGTTATTTTTGGGGATTGCCTAATCTATTGGAATGGTACCTCAAAGATACTGTGCTTAACCTGTACAACTATATAGATATTGTTTTACAGATTGTCAAAAAGACAGGGGATTTATTCTCTCATGAAGCTGTCATTCGTGGAAGGAGGTTGATTTCTTGTTATAATAAGAAGATTTCAAGAACAAGGAAATAACTCCATTTCCAGCAACTCTGTGAAGCACTCTCTACTCCCTGGAACCTAAGGATCTTGCTATTGGAACCTAAGGACCTACTGCTCGATCTAGTGCTCGTTGACATAAGGTATTACTTCTTTCATGAGCATGTTTATCGTATTTCTTGAATGAATTCATGAGTATTAAATTGTCTATACATAGGACTTGTGAATTTATTTAAAATCCAGTACCTCGTGCTTTTTGCTATTCTATGTGATTTCCATGTTTATTGCCTTGCATGCTTAGATGGTGATTATATGGTTTAGCGTGAGTGTTTGTTATTTCAATTATTTAAATTGTGTTGCATGACAATTAAGTGACTTATTTGTTCATGATTTAAATAATTAGGGATGACATGAAGCATGACTTAATTATGTTATTTTTCTTGATCTATACCTCTTCAACAATTGGTATCTAGTAGAGAACTTTGTCATAATCTAGTCGTGATATATCTGTATTTGTGAACATACTTAGGATTATTTTCTAGGTTGAATTCATTTATATTGGTATATAATCTGTAGCATGACTTATTTGTTTCTAGACTTATGACTTGTATCAGTAATTGGTATGTGGTTAGAATCTAGTTAGAATTTAGTCATGATATACTAGTATTTGTGGAGTTACTTAGATTCTCTCTAGGCTGAATCCATTTATATTAGTGTATATATATATTTGAAGCATAACTATTTGTGTTGGATATTTGATGATTTACTAATTGATATTTTATTTCATGTCTAACTACATATAGTTGTGATACTTTTAGTGTTAGTGATATTTTTGCATGCTTATATGTAGATCACTAATATTAAGTGTTAATATTTTCTGCGAGGAGTTGTGTGAGTTTACTTGTACTTAATGCTAACATGTATAGGGACTTGTGAACTTTTCCTCAACTTTCCCTCGGGCTTGCGAATATCTTTGTATGATTGTCATGATTTTTGTTGTTATATGATGATCTGATAATTATATGATATTGCGTAGGTAATTATTATTTTATCTTAGTTAAATTGTGATCCACAATTATATGCTATTTGTTTCATGATTAACTTTGATTGAATAATAGAAGCATAATTAATTCATTTTTGAAATATTTAATTGGTATCTATTTTTGATGCTTTATTGATGTTTTATTTGTGAATTGATTGTGATGTATTGGCACTGGTGAAATATTGTTGCATATTTCTTAAAACCACTGGTGCTAATATATTTTAGGTGTTTAATATTCTGAGTACAAGGGAGACAACATAATCTTTATTCTGTCTCATATTTATGTTCTGGAGTGGTGAGTTTCTTCAAAGAAATTTTCTTATCAATTGATTTCAACAATTGCTATCCACTACTCTATTTCATAAATATTTCTTAGAATATTTTGCATCTATACATGTAGCGTCATAGGACGAGACATTGATTATCTTGTATTTGTGTACTTGGTGATCTTTGTCACTTGCAGCGTCTGTTTTGACGATGTGCTAGTATGAGGCCTTTTCACTAATTATTGTGGTGAGTGCTTTATATACTGTAGCGCATAAATTTTCTTGTTTCCTTTTTTAATTGTAGTGAGAAACAGGAGTCTGTGTCTTTTTCAAAGACAAGTTCATTTAAACCTTTTATGCATAGATTCAGACTCTCGTACTCAAACCAGTTTTTAATGGAAAACTTCGATTCTTTCATCGGTTGTGATTGTCATTCTTTATGAAAATCATTTTACAGTCACAACTGATTCATTTTTCTCAAAAGATTAAATGCAATTGCTTTCATTCAAAATCATCGATTTTCAAAAATGCATTTATATCTCATTCTGTTCTTCGGTACTTTATCAGCCTCTTGGCTTTCCTAAATAGTCATAAGGTTGAAAACCAACAATCTTTATCCCAGACTATAAAACCAAATTCAGAACACATCCCAACTTTTCCCTGGAGTAATAAGGAACTTATTAGACTAGAGGTCAATGAGGGAGAAACTGTACTCGTTGCAGCAAATAAGGATGTGAGGGATAGTGTACCCACAGCTCTACCTCCCAAGAAGAAAAGTTGTTTTTTTGAAATTGAGGTAACTGTTGCTCATCTGTATTCTCTCAACAGAATATAGAGCTGAAAAGGCAATTAAACAGTCTCTGGAATCATTCTCTCAACAGGATGAGTCCATTGAAATTCGCTCGTCAGCCAGAGCATCTTGTATTGAGTCAAGCACATCATCAGTAATCACTCTGATGAAGAGCCTAAACAGAAAATCTTATGGACACAATACAAGAGAGTGCACAGTAAGGTTAAAGGTTTTGTTCCAGAAGCAACTTCTTCATTTACCATTTTATGGTAGATAAGATGGTTGATGCCTTTACAGGTGTAAGGAGGAAACGAGGATCTCAATAGCCAAATCTTCAGGATTCTCGTCTCCCTCCCCAGATAAGAACAGATCTGGATCCAATCGGAATTGATTTCCTATTTATAGGAGATCGGCAACTCTCTGACTATGAGTCAATTTATTGATGAGTCGGTTGAGGATCGGGGATTTACGAAACCCCATTGCACCGCCAGTGACCTCTCTTGAAGGGGCTATGGTGATTTTCTCATGCAGGTACAGAAGACCATACTTTGAGTGCTGAGAGAAACACTGTGAGCCAAACACTGAGAATTAAACACTTAGTGAGATTCTGAGAAGAACTAGTGAGACATCAGAATGAGAAATATGTGAGCATGAGTGAGTGCAAACACATTGGTTTTTGAGAAGAGTGAAACACTTGTGAGGTACATATAATAATTATTGGTATTGAAAGCTCACAAGTTGTTGAAAGAATTGACGGAAGCAACTACGGTTCATTCCATTTCACGGTGTGAACTTATGGTTGATGATTTTCTTGAATAAAGTGTCTTCACAGACATTGAGGAGGACTTAGGCCTTTGCCATAATTAAGCCTTTGTCTAACCTCCCAGAGCAAACAACTCTGGATCCTTAATTGGATAAGCCACTTAGTGGTTGGCAACTTGTGGACCATGATTCGGATTTATCTGATGAGTCTGCAGGGACTGGGAATTACGAACTCCCATTGCACCACCGGTGACCCCCTTTAAGGGTGGCTAAGGTGATTTTCTTGTAGGTACTAAGCATTTTGGAAGCTCAGTATTTGTGTGAAGGGATATACTTACAGAACTCGTGAGTGACACCCTTACCCAAAAACCGAGAGAAATTTGAGTGTTGAGTGATACACCTGCAGAACGTTTTTGTGAGACACCCACTGAATACCAAATTCATACCTAAAGGCAAAGTGGATACTATCACTGGAATGTTCGACTGACTGCCGTTGGAGCCATGTTAAAGATGTTATCGAAACCTTATCAGGGATCTAACCATTGGTATTGCAACCTAAAAATATCGGGAAGCTTTACCATTTGGTAACGCTAAAGGGACACGGTTGTCAGATTTTACTCATTACTTTTCCGTTTGGAACCTATTCTTTCAGCATAGGGACCAACCCAATCAAAGTAAACCCTTCTTCTGAACTCTTTCTTCGACCCCAGCTTTAGCGTTGTTTAGTTCTCTATGGGGAGATTATCTTTTGGTACAGGAAGTATTGTACACATTCCTTGACCTATTTGATACCACATATCCTTGGAGGATTCCACAACTAAGGGGGAGAATATATTTAGGGGGAGAATATATGAAAGGGGGAATAAAAAGTAAGTTAGCTTTCTTCTGCTGTCTACAACTAAGGGGGAGTAAACTACTCTTTAGCTGTGTAATACGGAGTAGGAGATTCATCTTTCAACTAAGGAGGAGGATTGATCTTTCATCTAAGGGGAGATAGCTACTTATCACCAAGGGGTACTTGATCAAGGTAATGGGAGGAGATGTAATAACAACTCATGTACACCTCACCACTGTGTTGTATTCTTATTCAGGTGGTACGTGGTATGATTCCTAGGAAGTAGTGGTATTGGTTCACCACTATCTTTGTCAAAGGGAGAAGCATAAGCAAAGACTTGTTTCTTTACTTTTGAGGAATCATGGTGATACATTTATTCTTCAGAAAGTGGTACACAGGAACTTATTCATCACCACTGAAGAATTTAAAGAAGCTGCTGATTGTTCTTTGCATAATGGAATGTTTTGAATTCTCTTCAAGACAGACTATGAGGATTATCTGGCACTTAAGCAAGAACCAGAGAAATAAAGGTGATATGCACATCTGTTATTTCTGTTCATGAAATCTGGAAATGTATTATATGATCCAGAAACATTGTAGCATTATTTACTAGTCCAGGACGTTACTTTTTCTAGTGTTAGTTGAGTTATCCTCCAGAGGATTTGCTTGTTATGATTAACAAACAAATAGGGGGAGATTGTAAGTCTAAATGTAAAGACAACCCTATCTGTTACATAGGGATGATAACTCAACAATAGAACAGGACAAGTAAATAACACTACGCCTGCACCGAAATCGGAAGATACGAAGACAAAGGTTGAAGAAGCCATCTACAGTCTTGAAGGAATAAGTTCACTGGAAGAAGTTCATTAATATGTTCATGCCTCAGTGAAGAATAAAGATTGAAGTATTCAAGATTGTGGAAGCAATGAAGATGTTGTCCAAGTACTCGAAAGATTTCAGTGCAACCCCTGAAGCAAGATATTTCAGGATATCTTGGTTGGTTATTTATAATCAACAAATTGAAGCAATACTCAAGTCTGGTGTGACTGATTAAGTACGTTGTCAAGAAAAGAAGACGGAGAATCAATTCTGTATTAGTCGTTCGTGAACCAGACCAGTGCACAGGACGTCAGTACGTGTGAATTGGATTCGAAGGATTCAATCAAGAATAACTTAATCAAGTCAAGGCAAAGCGACCTCCAAATTAACTAGTAAACACTTATATGTATATATGTGTAACATATATGTATATATATAAGTGTGCTAGATTGTTCTAAGTTAGAACAAGGAAGAAATGGAGCCAAAACTCTTCCTGGCGCCACATGCCTTTCAAGAAGGAACAAGGAAGCTTTTGGTTCCACCAAAAGGCTTCCTTGCGCCGAGATTTCTTAAAACAACTTAATCAATTCTTTTGAATTGATTTGGTTGGAACAAGGAAGGAAGTACTGGCTATTTCACCTTACTTGCGCCACACATTCATGCATAAACAATTAAACAATTCATTTGAATTGTTTTGGCGCAAGTTGAAGGAGGAACAAGGAAGAAATGGAGCAAGCTAGAGAGGAACAAGGAAGAAATGGAGCAAGCTAGAAAAGAACAAGGAAGGAATGGAACAAGGAAGGAATTAATTATTTTAATTTTTCCTTGCGCCAAGAATGGAACAAGGAAGAAATTATTATTTATAATTTTTCCTTGCGCCAAGAATGGAACAAGGAAGAAATTATTATTTATAATTCTTCCTTGCGCCAAGAGTGGAACAAGGAAAGAATTATTTATTATAATTCTTCCTTGCTCCAAATTCATCAGCCAGCCATTTCTCCTTGCGCCAAAATGGAACAAGGAAACAATTTTGTTCCTTGCGCCAAAATGGAACAAGGAAACAATTTTGTTCCTTGCGCCAAAATGGAACAAGGAAACAATTTTTGTTCCTTGCGCCAATTTGTATAATAACAATTCTCTTGAATTGTTTCAACTGGAACGAGGAAGGAATTCTCGTTTAATTTCTTCCTTGCGCCGTTTGATTTATTTAAACAATTCTTCTGAATTGTTTTGGCGCAAGTTGAAGGAGGAGCAAGGTAGATTGGAGCAAGGAAGTTATACAAGGAACGAGGAAGCTTTGTTCTGATTGGTTGAAAGCTTCCTTGCGCCAAGAACAAGCACCAGCTGAGTGTTGAATCCCAAGTCTATAAATAGGGGCTTTGTGTTTCATTTTGAACACACAACTACAACTACCCACATTACACACTTTGTAAAGGGCACACACTACACACATACGAGAGCTTAGATAGAAGATCTGTTTTGATAGGCGTTTGTGTGTAGAGTGTATTGTATTCTCTGCAGCCAACCTTCGGGTTTGGATTTATAGCACCTTCGAGGTATTTATCAATATACAGATATACCTTGGAAAATATTGTGTGTTGGTTTAATATTTTCATATCCTCAGAAACCGACCCAATAAATATCCGGAACACGAAACCCATTACAGGACTGCAATTTATTTATCCGCAAGATTCGAAAGAATTTTAAATTGTAGTGAGTATCGTATTCAACCCCCCCTTCTACGATACTTTGGACCTAACACACATTATACCTAACTTACGTTCAAAAACGATATTATACCTGTACTTTTGGAAACCCAAATCTCACCACCTATCTTTACAACGATACGCACCTCCTCCGTTGAATTCCGTTACCTTCCGTTAAAATACTCCTCCGTCTCAATTTACATGTCCCTTGTCAAATTGACTAATTTTTGACCAACTATTAAAAAAATATTTATTTATTATTTTAGGAAATAGAAAGTTACATATTAAAATATACTTTCTAGCCTGTTTTAATAGAGGTATCTAGTCTATTTTAATATGTAAATTTCTATTTTCTAAAATAATAAATACAAATTTTCAAATAGTTGGTAAAAAATTAGTCAATTTAACTCCTCAAAAAGCAAAAGGGACATGTAAATTGAGACGGAGGAGAATTTTAACGGAAGGTAGCGGAATTTAACGGAGGGGGTGCGTATCGTTCCTAAGATGTAAAAATAAGTGGTGCGATTCGAGTTTTCAAAAATATGGATACAATATCGTTTTTGAACGTAAGTTAGGGGGTCCGAATTGCAATTATCTATGTACTGACTTAACGGAGTGCACTGAGTTAACGGAAGTTAATGGCAGGGGGTGCATATCGGTTTTGAGAAGTAAAGATAAGGGGTGCGAGTTGAGTTTCTTAAAGTATCGATACTCTATCGTTTTTGAACGATACTTAGGGGGTGCGATATGCAATTACCTCTTTTTGGACCAATCTACATCATTATCGCAGCAATCAACTAAGAACCCCAACCCTAACCCTTACATAAAGTTATACACGCCATACACGAAGGGAAGGAGATGTGATTATCTTCCTTCACCAATTAAAAATTTTGAACATCTAAAAACAGCAAATCGTCTCTAGATTGTCTTCTTATCGCCTCTCAACTGTCTCTCTTGCACGAGTTGCTAATGACAGGTTTACATTTTTAGTTTTAGTTGTTGATTTCCTCAACATATGATTGTTGAGGACGGAGATCTAAGTTATTATCTCATTTTACTGTTAGAGTAAGTTATGAAATTTGAACTTTAATAAAAAATTGTGCCTACAAATATAATATTACACAACAAAAAATGGCAAGACGTTAGTGCTTTAATGCAATCAAAAAATGAAGTACATCAGTAATGTTACTGTAAACTTAGAATTTCTTGAAATTCGGGTTTCAAGATATTTTCGACTTTAAAGTGAAAAATATATATTTGTATAATAAATATAGAGTCGATTTAAAGTTACAAATAAGACAGAAATTGAATTAAAGTTAGAAGTTAGTATGAGATACTTTTTTCAGTCACTTAATTCTTTAAAACTTTTTTTAGTATCTCATAAGTCATAATTAATTATTAAATTATTTTTATTATTATATTTTTAGTAACTAATCTATATCATACTATAATTACTCAACACAGATATAATTTGTATTACTAAAAATTTGGTTTGGTATGGTCACATAGTTTTTATCATTCCCAAATTCTCTTTTATTTTCTAAAAAAGTAAAGATAAATAATATTTTATCTCAGTTATAAACGTATTTTACTTGAATACAAACACAAATCATCACAACTCTAATGTATGAAAAGATAAAACACAAATATGAAAGAGGTAATTGCATATCGCACCCCCTAAGTATCGTTCAAAAACGATAGAGTACCGATACTTTAAGAAACTCAACTCGCACCCCTTATCTTTACTTCTCAAAACCGAGATGCACCCCCTGCCGTTAACTTCCGTTAACTCAATGCACTCCGTTAAGTCACTATATATATAATTGCAATTCGGACCCCCTAACTTACGTTCAAAAACGATATTGTACCCATATTTTTGAAAACTCGAGTCGCACCACCTATTTTTACATCTCAGGAACGATACACACCCTCTCCGTTGAATTCCGTTACCTTCCGTTAAAATACTCCTCCGTTTCAATTTACATGACCCCTTTGCTTTTTGAGAAGTTAAATTGACTAATTTTTGACCAACTATTTGAAAATATGTATTCATTATTTTAGAATATAGAAAGTTACATATTAAAATAGACTAGATTTAATTTTTGATGATTTTTTTTTATTTTTTTTTATCAATTTTGCCAACCAAAATAATTATATGTCACTAAAAATTTAAAATCATTCAATATGTAAAATCATTTTGAATTTGTTTTCGCAAATAATATAGGGTCCGAATTTCGTAAATAATAGAGGTAATTGCAATTCGGACCCCATATTATTTACCTCTTTTAAAATAGGCTAGATTTACTTTTTGATAATATATTTTTTAAACAAAATCTAGTATACTTTAATATGTAATTTTCTATTTTCTATAATAATAAATAAATATTTTTTTAATAGTTGGTCAAAAATTAGTCAATTTGACTTCTCAAAAAGCAAAAAGGGACATGTAAATTGAGACGGATGAGTATTTTAACGAAAGGTAACGGAATTCAATAGAGAGGGTGCGTATCGTTCCTGAGATGTAAAAATAGGTAGTGCGATTCGAGTTTTCAAAAATATGGGTATAATATCGTTTTTGAACGTAAGTTAGAGGGTCCGAATTGCAATTATATATATAGTGACTTAACGGAGTGCACTGAGTTAACGGAAGTTAACGGCGGGGGTGCATCTCGGTTTTGAGAAGTAAAGATAAGAGGTGCGAGTTGAGTTTCTTAAAATATCGGTACTCTATCGTTTTTGAACGATATTTAGGTGGTGCGATATACAATTACCTCAATATGAAAAGATACAAACAAATCACCAAGACTCTAATTGACTCTTTTACTGTCATACAAATATGAAAAGATAAACAATAATTTTTTTGTATTTATAATGTATTTTATTTTAAAAAACGCAAATCATCACGTAACTCTAACAACAATTTTAATCCTATACAAATACAAATAATAATTCTTTTTATAACTAACATTTTTGCTAAAATCACAGCAATTACCTGTCCAGCGCAGTGTTGTAAAAAACAAAAATCAGACTTAATCGATGAATTTACGAAACAAAAATTAATCAGAAACTAATCGAATTGATCGAAAATTAATCGGATTATTAATTGAATTAATCGAATATTTATTTAGTGCGGATTCGCATGGTTCTCACAAAGACCAAACATGTCGTCTAAAATCTCACTCATCGTCTTGAGATTTATTAGACAAAGCTTATAAGACGTCTAAATCTAATTAATCCTCGAACCAAAAAGAATCTAATTATTCCGAAACAATTAAAAATGTAGGGGCCAGTGTCGAGTATTAGAATCTGTCAAACTAGTTTGTATGTGCTAGAGCAATACTTAATCCTATCGGGGAATCTCAGTCGGTCTTAATTAGATACTATTTGAAAGGATTAATTATCTAATTGGTCACTGAAGTGGGTTTAATATATCAAATTGGTCACTGAAGTGAAAACGGTATCAAGATGATCACTAACGTTATTATAAATATCAAACAAATACCTCGAAATATGAGTTCAAACAGAAAAAATATATTTATAGAGTTTTATATATTATTCTTCAATGTTATCACAACTTTATCTATTATTTATTTTTAATTAAACTAATAAAATAACTATATAATAAATAATAAATAATAAATAAACTTGATAAATTCTAAATATATTATCATAAATACTAGAAATCATAACCTTTTAGTTGGTTGTGAAAACATTCAAGAATGATGTGTAAAATTCTATAAATAATATTTTCATTGCTTGAACTTATATTTCAAGGTACTTATTTGATATTTATGATGACTTTAGTGACTATTTTGATACCGTTTTCACTTCAGTGACCAATTTGATACATTAAACCCACTTTAGTGACCAACTAGATAATTAACCCCTATTTGAAAAGAGGTTGGTATAACAATAGAGATGGCAGAGTGTGTAAACAAAGTGAGGAAAAACAAGAAACCCCACTGCATCTTTCTCTTTGCTTTCTCTACTTTTCATGTGCCTTAAACTAGTCCCTCTGCCCCCAAATGCCCCTTCTTTCACTGCACCATAAAGATAAAGCTCAATTTCTCTCATTCTACACTCACAAAACAATTCTTATAATTGCACTACCATACATTTATGTTTACATTTACATTATATTTACAACATACATTTGTAGCTAGAGACCAGAAGGAGACAGCATTGGTCCACACATTAATTTACTTCCAAAAAATATCCCACAAAATTTTCATAGTCTACCCCCACCCTTTTCTTTTCTATATGCTGTACACTTTCTTATTACTAACTCACTCATTGTTGAATCTCCTTTATGGGAAAATAATTTACTCATTTCCCGGTACTCTTAGGTCTTGTCTACTATCCTTTCAAACCTTGGTTTCCTTGGTTATCACAAAAAAAATTCATGAAATAATAAAACAATAACAATACCATAATCCAATTTTCCCTTGCCCCTTTGATTGTACATGGCACTTGCTTCTTCCGAAAACCCATGGCTATCATCAGAATTCAGCCATTGAGTAGGCAATCCTTGTTGAAGATCCAGTTCAATCCAAAGGCAGAAGCACAATCAGTGTTGTCTAATCCTCTACTCCCACCAAGAATATATAGTCTGCTGCTGCTGAACTGTAGATTCTAGATTCAAACATGAAACTTCACAACCCCAGGCTTGAATCTCAATTCATGTTTGGCCAAGTCACCCGTCTTCAACAAATATTCTCCCTACAAAATCTCTAAATCTCTTGGAATATAGCTTTGGATCCACAGCTGAGATTGAGGTTGGGTCAGCTTGCAATGATTTGTATGCATGCTCTAGCTTTTTGCTTATATCATAGTCTTGTAAAATATCAATGATCCCAAAATACAGGACCACTTCATAAGTTTCACCGCTACCAGGACTGTACTGATCACAATCACTCCGTCTAGCCACTCGTTCAGCCCTTGCAGGCATATTTGCTCCCAATCTGATTAGTGGTTTCCTGTAAGGCGTGTACAATCTCATATTCAGCATGTCTCAGCTTGTGCTGTATTGGTGTGTAAACATGATGTTTGGCATATAATGGTATGTGATGAAATGATCCCCGTGAATTCAGTGAAATGTTACCTCAATCTAATTTAGTCGAATATGGCAACTAATAGTTTACATGTATATATTATTGTAATAATAAGCTTGTAATTGCTAGGTTATCAGGTCACAGCATTAAACAACCAGACTCAAGTGTACAATTAGCGACTAGCATAAAAAGATATTTAATGAATATGTTCTTATCTTTAATATAGCAATTACCAAGACCATACTCTAGTAAGATATACCCCACAACAGCTGTGACCTGAACTACATCAACATATTGCCAGCTGAAGCTTCTTTAAATTACTCAACCACCAAAATGATATTCAGTGAAAAGGATAATGGCTAGCCACTAAGTGCTAATTTAAACAAAAGACCGAATCATAACCGTGTTTTCAACCTTCCAACTGCCATAATTAAACTATTATTGGATGTTAATGATGTTAGATGAAAACAGGTATATGAACTTATGAACTACTTTCTAAAGCGTCTCTGTCCTTACGGTCTACTTCAGTTTATTCAATGAACCCAGATAAATTTTCAAGACAAGCACATACCGGCCAGCGAGAACACGATCCATGTCCTGTAGCTCTGCTTCTAGAAATCGACATCCACGCATAAACTTTTCATTCTGATATGAATCTTTCTTTCCTGTAAAGGAAACACGGTGTAAAATAAGGTTCAGGCCCAATTAATTTACTAGAATGCATTAATTAAGAAAACACTAAGTTACCATTTCGTAATAAAAATGGGGACAAGCCTATTTTATCTCCAGTATTGTCATCTCGAAAGTGGAGACCAACTAATAGACTATAATCCATAATTTTCTCAGCTTCTAAAAACTCACAATCTCGATCAATTTGTCTGAAGAAAAAGATAAAAACAATTAGTTCCGGTCAAATGTTAGGCAACAGAGAGTGCAACATTACAACACTGTAAATGATCTCAATTCGTAAACTTACTTGATCATATCTTGGAACCAGTTCCGCTGGAGGCGGAACACATAATTTAGGTCAAGGTCCTTGAGGGTGGTAGTCTCATCAATTTCTTCCTCAGCCTTATTCGTCATGCGGCCGTGAGATGATCCTTTTAGGTCAAATCGTTTATGAATTTGATACTCTGAGCAGAACAAATTGCCCATGACAATGAACCTCGTCTATTTTCAATTAAAAGCAATACATGTTTTAGGGGTAGTAATAAATTTATTTAAAAGTGGAAACCTACTTAGACCTAATATCTAAGACATTAGCATTTATCACATACCTTGACTCCGCCAACTGGTTTCACGCAATGGACACCGAAGAACTTCGTGACAAGGGAATTCTCGTAGCGACAAACATGTTTGTAATAACTTGGAAGCATCTTAATTAGCACCTAATAAACAATATACCAAACTTCAACTTTAAATTGTCAACTTCATGATGAATTTAGACCATGACTTCCTATAAAGGACCTTGTCGCCATCTTAGGATGTCATCTAACAATTATTAACAAAGAAAAGTCAAAGAAATAGAACTAACCTTGACTTCAGATTTCTTCACTGTCTTGATCATAAATCTATCATCTTGCGTCAAATAAAAAAGACTTCCACTCTTTCCTGGAGAAGAGAGTTCCCGGAGTGCATCACTCCCACATATAGCAAGCATATAATCAGCTGGATCAACTTGAAATAACTCCCTCAAATGTCTGTATACCCAAAAGAAAGAAACAATTAGCAAAATACTACTACATGTATCACAAATCTCAACAAAAATATATAATCAAATTTAACAGCATCACCAAACATATAAAGAAATCACTACCTAAACACAACAGGACAATAATCTTTCCAACGGAATTCAGCCGACGGATGAGGAGGTGTCATCTTTGATCCTTCTGAAGGAAACCTAGTCCAGAACTTCTCTCTAGGCTCAAAATCATTAGGTTTAAGATCTCTAACTACTGAAGCATGTTTACCGACTGAATGCCTGCATAAATCATAAAAAGATCAATCACAACAATCAACCATAACACAACAGAAATAAACAACAATATACATATATGTGTGTGTGTGAGGAAAAAGAGATAAACGAATTACCGGATACCCAACTGAAGATTAAGCATCAAATCATAATGCTTATGTCCCTTAGATATCATCTGCCCCGGCTTCTTAACTTCCCTATTAAAACAAGGATTCCTCCTAAACTTTCCAATATCATCCTTCCCCAACAAATTAACATGTGTATACAACATCGTAGCCTCCACATTATCAATAATATCACAGGTAATATCTCCCGCATCACCATCCGATTCCCAAATACAGATCCTCGGAAAATTCCTCTCATTCAAGCTCCCTCTAGCAGCCTCCAAACTAACGGACGATCTCTTTGTCACCACTGCACCACAATCACTTACTTTGTCACGCAACACCAAACCGTCCACAAACATATCCTCTTTACAATTCCCAATTCCTCCTCCCGCGGTCCCGGGATAAAAAGTCCCATTCAAAACCTCATCACCCCACCTCCCAACATAACAACTCCCATCAGGCCAAGTGAACACCCCATTCCCCTTGGGCACACCATTCTCCCAATCCCCATCATAGCGATTCCCATTGCGCCACACCAAAACCCCTCTCCCATTGATCGAACCATTCCGCCACTCCCCCACATACTCATTCCCATTCCTCCACACATACTTCCCTTGCCCATCTTGCAAATTCCTCTTCCAATTCCCCTCGTAATAATCACCATTCTTATATCTCTTCACACCATACCCATGTTTCCTATCATTAGCCCAACCACCCCGATAACTATCACCATCGGATCCAATAAAAGTACCGAACCCGTCCATCCGACCCGACTTGAATTCCCCCTCGAAAGTCGCGCCAGAAGGCCACGAGAAGCTCCCTTTTCCGCTCGCCTTTCCTTTTCTCCACTCGCCTTGGTACACACATCCGTCGCTCCACAAGTACTTCCCGAATCCATGCGGCACGTTTCCCAAGAATTTTCCGATGTACAGATCTCCGTTGGCCAACTGCTTCTCCGACGATGACTCAGCTCCGGTGGGTGTCACGCGCCGAGTAGTCGCCTGAGATCGGCTTCTGCTGACGACCACCGACTCAGCTTCTCTCTCTACAATTCTCTCTCTATCTTCCTTTTCATTCAAACCAGCAGTGTTATATACATCATCCTCTGTAAACATAATTGGGTCTTTAAACTTACCTTGTCGCTCACGCCGACGCCGGAGAATCAGCCGGCATGATTCCAGAATTAGTATGCTTACGTAGAAACAGTGAGGTTGTATGTATATGTTCTGAAGAGAGAAAGTGAAGAGGTGGTAAGTGTACAGTCGAATAGCAGAAACAGAGACAACAGATTACAAATAAGATTATTTACAACGGTTTTTCTAGTGTGTGCCCATGGGCACATGCTAAGCGCGGAAGTTTATAAGTTTAGGAGATTTTGATTAATTAACCTATCTTAATAACGGTGGACCACCTGCAAATGCAACAACCACACCAATCAAAATCTTCCAAACATCTCAAAATCCGCGCTTAATATGTGCCCATGGACATACACAATACAAACCCTATTTACAAATAAGAAAGAGAGAGTAATATTTTGGATTTGATTTGGGGATTAATCAAGAGCTGACGGCACCACCTTGGGAAATGTTTTCCTTCGCATTTTGGTGGACCACAGTAGTTTTTTTAGCAGTAAAATGCCTTAATTAAGAAAATTAACACAAGTTGATCGAACAATTAATTTTTAAGCAATTAATCGCATTTCGTTAAAAAAAATTAGCAGTATTACATATTTTCTCCCGACAACATAATAGGAGGAACAATCAAGTAATTTCAGCAAATAAAGTAAAGTAATAGAAAGTGTTGTCCATCAAACTCCCTCCATAATTTGAACCCTAATCCTCTCTTCAACCCCGATCTTTGTGGAAGCTTTTAAATTAGAGAAAATGGTGTGGTTGAATGAGAGAAAATGGCGAGGCGACTAAGACGAGAGGAAGATGCAAACATATATCAACCGTACGAGTATCCTAGATATCAATGTAAGTAGTTCGAGTTTTAGTTTTCACTTCGCATTTTGATCGGACCATGCATTTGTGAAGTAGTAGTGTTCAAATTTTGGGGCTTTCCACTTAATCGTATGTTAAGGTGTGTGCATATATCTAGATTTTGTGTAAAGAAACCGGATTTGCTTCCTTTTTCGTATGTATCTACTTGTAGGATAGCTTATTTTTGTGTGACAGTCTAGGGTTAGCTATGCATAGCTTATTTGCTTCCTTTTTCGTATGTATACCCGTAGCATAGCTAATCAAGCATGCGTGTTGATAAATGTTTTTGTTCAATTTGTTGATTATAGTGTATGATTGGTTGATTTTGTGTTTTACTATCATAATTTCAGTTCCAGAGCAGCAGTTCGCTATTAAGTTGTTTTATAATGGAAAAATGGAAGAAAATCCCAAGAACTATGTTGGTGGTTCAGTGGCGTATGTAGATTATTGTGATTCTGATGAAATGTCTCATTTGGAGATCAATGCAATGTTGGTTTCACTAGGTGCAATAGGGGGATATTATAAGTTGTGGTATAAGCTACCTGGAACAAGTGTGGATGTAGGGCTGTTTGATTTGGATACAGATGATGACCTTTTAGTGATGTGTGATCTAATTAATCCGAAAAAAATACTTGTAGAGGTGTACGTGAATTTAACCCCCGCTTTTAATGTTAAAAGGGCTACTTATCAAGAAGAAATCCATATGATGGATCCATTTCCATATTCAACACAGCAAGAGATTGATATGGAAACAGATTTGAGGAATGTTAACGGCCTGTATGAGAATTTTTCTGATCCTTATGATAGTAAAGATGATCACCAAAATAGGGTAGTAGATGATGAAAGTGATGAGAGCTTTCATTGTGATGGATCAAATCAAGATAGTAGTGATGATGACCTCCTTTTTGATAAAAATGTTGACAAGACAGAACTTGAAGAAGATCATAATGAAAATGAAGATGCTGATTTAGATGAGAATGATGATCAAGGTAATAAAATACTTTTACGTTTGACCTATAAATTTGATTTGACATGCATCTGAAGTGTGTTTTTCTGATTTGCAAAAGCAGCCACACCAAGGAAGAAAACAAAATCAACAAACCATCCCTGAACAGATGCAACATGGTGAACGATCTCATCAAAATACTCAAGCAAGTTCAACCTCTGGAAACAATTGCTCCCAAGAGGAGGAGAGATTAGCCAGAGAATTTGTGAAATTGAAGCCACATTTTCAACTTTTGTTATTTGTTTAGCCCTAATAAACTTACCTTTTGATGCAGTATAAACTTAATGAAACTTATGTTGGTAGTTGGGGGTTGTTGCCACCCTCATTATTTTTGGTAGGCCTTTATTATTATGTTATTTTTGGTAGGCCTTTATTATGTTATTTTTGTTGGTGGTGTAAGCTTTGGGACTACCAGATTACAAAATCTGAATTGTACGCTTTTAAACATTAAAACTTGTTGAATTGTGTGGCTTTAAGACTTAAAACATATATACGATTCCAATGCAAATTATTTTGGCTTATATTTGTTCTCAATCGAGTTTGGTAGTAACTTTAGAAGTTTATTACAGAGCTATTTAAAAGACAGAGATATGACGTAAAACAAGACACATCAGTTTCATTACTCAACTCCATTCATTCATCTTACATAAGGCAACAAAAGGCCATTTCATTACATCATTCATCATACATAAACAGAGTCATTCATATATAAAGTCAGACTTAGGGTTCAACTTCCTTTTCACGAGAGCTAAAGATACAATTGAAAGATATACAATAAGAAAAACACACAACACATCTTTCATTTTCGAGCAACCTCCTTCGCTTTTTTCACTACTTCAACGTACACATCTCGAAACCTGAATCAACTCAGCAAAATGTTCATCGTCTTTAAGCTTGGAACGCCTAAGCAGTCCATTAATGGTGGACTTGGCTCTTGTATCCATCTCTCCTTCACCCCAACGAAAAAAGCTGCAAGCACTAGTTGCACACATCAACAACTTGCGTCCCGAATTGTATTCTGTCCATGACACTTCTCGACAGCCCAATTTCCGCACTAACATTGTTGATTCATTGTAATCAATTTGGGAGAGATAAATAATTAGGGTTTGGCAGTGTGGGATGGGCCATGGGGGTTATACATTTATATATACACATAATATAGTCGTTCGATTGTTGAACAAACCAATCTGCCTTCAGGAAGGTAACGTATGTCTGCCTGATTTAACGGAGTGCAATAAATTGCTTGATAATTAATTGATCGTTCATTTTGTGTTAATTTTCTTGAAAAAGGCATTTTACTGCTAAGAAACTAGTTTGGTCCCCCAAAATGCAATTTAGTCTATAAATATACTCCTATAAATTTATTTATTTTTAAATAATTTTCTAACAAAATAATGAACCATGCATCTTCAAACGTAAAAAGTACCCAATTTTTATGAGTGATATTTTTTTTATGACTTATTCTTCTTATTACATTTGTCCTTTCTAATCAGGAGTGTAAAATAATTTGTGTGATACTGGATATCCACCTACATAAGTATCAAATCATTTTATTTGGATATAAATTGGTACATGGTATTTGGGATCCGAATCTGCTTAAGTATCAGATCATTTTATTTGGATATAACTTATTTAGGGTATATTTGGAGTCCGAATCTAAACCAAATTTGAATCAGTATCAATTTTCAATTTTCTAACCGAATAGTTTATGATACATTGAACACGAGCCGAATTGATCCATTTATATTGAGTATCATTTTTATTCAAATATTAAAATAATCATCATTTAGTCTAAATAAACATAATATTATATATAATAATTATGAATTTAAATTATAATATATGTATGTGTGACGCCCCCAGATCCACATCCCGCAGATCTGGTCCGCCACTAAACATCTGGCTCAAAACAACACTTGAATTACATATTAATATTACATAATCCAACTCTTGCCCCACAAGTCCAGGGTCGCTTGTCTTACAACATTACTACCGAGTCCAACTTTATTACATAAATGGAAGTCTGATTTTAGGCCATTATAATAACTATAGCTCGTACTAACAAGCAGCGTAGTCTAGCAGTCTCAGCTTGGGTGATGCGCCTTTTCCCTGCCTTTGCCAAAAACCCATTTCCGGGCGGTTCTCTTGAGTTGTGCCATATTCACTATTTACTGCTCAAAAAGAATAAAATAGATGCAAGAATGAGCAATCAAATTGCTCAGCAAGTCCACATAGAACAAAATAACAATCAACAGAATATGCACGTAAGGCATAAAAAACAATTCAAGTCAAAGCAACAAAGCAGCTACCGTCAAATGACAACACAAGTTCAAGTAAAGAAAACGCTGGTCTTCCACCTTTCGGCAACACTACATGGCTCGATCAGCACCATTTCGTGAATACCGTTCTCCTGTGTGACCTTTGCAGTCGGATCGTAACCGCACAAGACACACCTACCACTCTCATTTGCTAGCATAAGAGTTAACATTTGTAACCCTAAACTATCTGCCTTACCAGATAGTAAATTCAACTCTACCACGAATTTAAGAAATTCGTGTTGACCAGCTTGAACAGATTCCTCCGAATACAAGGAAATTCTCACGAACAAACACTACTCATCTTTACCAAAGACGTGCGAACAATGCACCCTTTCAACAAAGATTACCCGAAGGTAGAAGTGAAGAATAATTAAAAGAATTAAATTCCAAAGAATAAGATGATCTCCAAAAAGGGAGTAAGTTAATTGTGGTGAGATCATCGCTGCCATGTATTCACTTCGAGTTTCAAAGATTCAGAATATTATCATTATAGGATTAGCTCATTCTCGAACAATGGGTGGGCTCGAATTATAGAAAGTGATCATATGTGAACAACATCTTTAAAGACTTCAAAATGAAACGGAGACATTTTCTCAATTCACAATGGTACGAAATGAAATATTTCCACAATCAACACTTATCACAAAATTATGAAATAGACACGAAAAATTTCACGTCGAGACAAGGATAGTGAACTTGCCTGACATCCTTAGCTTGATAATATTCCAATTTATCACGTATAATCAGGCTTCGCCTTTCCAGGCAATAAATATTCTATATCACGCAAAATGATAATTTCAGTATACTCGTAAAAATAATGATCTTGACTCATTTATTAACTTAAATCTATATAGCTCTCTATTTAAATAATATCTTGAGTTTTTAATTGATTATCTAATTCTTTTTTTATTGCACGGACTTCACTAAAATGTTATACTATCACTTTGCCCACTTTTACACAGGTATAACATTTGGACTAATGTAGTTACATTAAAATTATATAATACCCAATTCCCTTTCTTTTTATTCTCTTTCTTTTATTCTTAACTAATAACCCCAATTAAACCTTTAATATGCAAAATTCTATTATTTATTACCACGGTGTCCACTGACATTTGAATGATTCTTCCCCTAATATTAGATTCCTTCACTTTCTAAACAATTCAACTCATTCCTTATTAAATTCTTAAACACCAATTAGGATATTTATTAAATCTCAAATCTCATTCTCTCTTTAATTATACCTCTAAACATTCTTTTTAGCTCCGTTTTAATCGCTCAATATAATAAATCTAAAATAACTTCCCATCTATCCTATTTATCTCTCCTTTTAATATAAAACCAAATTCTTTTATAAATCCAAATTATTATACAATTTATTTCCTTTTATTAACCCAATTATCATAAGTCAATCATTTCTCTCCCATTATTTTCTTTTTAATTCACTCAAATCCATCCTTTTATATTTAATTCCCACATTTTATCAATTTTATTTGTTCTTATTAGCACTCTCACTTTTCAATTTACCAAAATATCCCCATCTTCCCCAAACTCACCTTTCTCCCTCATCCCTCATCCTAGGGGTGTGCATGGTGCGGTTTGGTGCGGTTCCGGACATTAACCGTTACCAAACCGATGAATGCGGTTCGGTTCGGTTAATCATCATTAACCGTAACCGCACCAATTAAAACGGTTTTTCGGTTGCGGTTAACCATTAGTCGGTTGCGGTTTTTTTTCGGTTTTTCCACTATTATTTACTACTCTTGTGCATAATGATTTTTTTAAAAAAAATATAAAATTTTCATGAACATGTACAATATGTTCGGTTACTATTTACTATTGTTTCTATATGAGGATATAGGAAACATTACATACTTTCATCTAAAAAATCTTAATACACAATAAAAACTAAAACATACATATTTTGATAAGAAATTAGATGATGTCAAGTCAATAAAATTACCCAAAATCAACTAATTATGAAATTCAAATAAAAAGTTTTCAAAAAGTACATAAATAAAAAAGTAGAATAGGTTTCATAATAAAATTTGATCAGCAGATTAACAGCAGAAATATTTCTGCTTTGTGGCAAATCACAATAGCCCTAAGTTTCAATCAAGCGCTCCACCAAATATTTGAGTGCCTGGTTATTTAAGTGACTTAGCAAGTATGCAAGTACGGGTCTGTGGAAGAAGAACCTCTATATAAAATTAGATGTGAAGTTTAAAAATGACTAAGGTGCTTTATTACTATTATTGATATATATATAAATATATTTATATATATATATTTCGGTTCGGTTAATTTCGGTGCGGTTTTAACATAAAACCGAAAATAAAACCGCACCACTAATTTCGGTTTTTTATCTCGGTTATTTTCGGTTTTATTTGCGGTTTGGTTTTTTTTGGTGTGGTTTTTCGGTTTTTTTAGGTTTTTTTGCGGTTTCGGTTTTTTCTGCTCGCCCCTACCTCATCCTACTCTTTTCTCTCTCTCTCTCTCCCCCCTCTTCCGCGTCTCCCTCGGTTCCCACCACTCAACGCCACCATCGGCGACCTTTCTCCGTCGCCACACACACACGGCTCACCCATCTCACCCACACAACACACACAAAACCCCCACCTCAATCTCTCTTTTCCCCTGCTGTCTCTCTTCTTCTCGACCTTCCCCTCCGTTTTAACATCGCCGTTACCCTCCGTCGGCATCGTCGACGTGAGCTCCGGCCAGCCACCCCACACACTTACTGCTCCGATGCCAACCACAATTCCAATAATCAACAACCATTAATTCAATACACTTCATATATAACCCCCAAATTGATTAAGAGCTCTAATTTAATATATGTATATTAGAATATATGTGTCAATGGATAGTAATCGCAGGTGGGGTTAAGAAAATGTGCTATTAAAATGAATTTATATCTCATAAATGGTTAATTTAAGCTAAAAGGGAGATTAATACCTTAAAATAGATTTTGCAGATTTGATTCTCTTCTGGTCAAATCGCCAATACCTCCGTATTGCTTTTGTTTTGATAAAAGAAGTACTGACTAATTTCCTTGCTATTTATACAACATTACTAATTACCATTAGTATTTAATCATACTTTAGCACTTGCTAATACTCCACTAATCATTTTTAATTTATTTGTTTACTTGGAGGCTACACAATTTTTCTTGGGCGTTACTCAGTAGCCTTAGGCTCCAAGTTTCGAAACTTGGGGCTCAAGTCCCGCTACGTTAAAAATATTCCACGGCTTGGCTCGTTTATTCTCGTTTCGGTTTTTGTCCGACAAATATTTAAATATTTTACAAAAAGAATAAATAAATCAACTATTATTTATTTTAATATTTCTGATAAATTCCAAATATATATAAATAAATTATTTCGACTAGAATGTAGATTATTCACTGGTCAGTATATAAATAGATATCCGAGACTACTATATTCTTGTATAAACAAAACTCTCGTGTTCAATCTAAATATCGGACCCACACAATTAACACCTCGTGTATTCTCAAATCTTTTCTCAACTACAATGTTTTAATATTTTATAAATTAAATTAGAGAATAATATTGTAGCTCTTTCTACTCGATAATTAATTAAGCTTGTCAACTATTTTGTGTACCAGTGAGTATAATATTAATGAGTCACGAAATTTTAAAAATTTCGTGTCTATTACTCATATTCAAGAATATTCATATTGTTGACGCACACATCTAATTAAATCACTGGCCAGCATCAAATATTATGTACCGCACAATAATACACTTTAGAGTTTAACTTAATATTTCTGACATTGGAAATTAAATAAAATAATTTTTACGCTTTTGGTACTGGTAAATTTTTCGGTTGTTACATTGTAATTTATTATATATATATATATATATATATATATATATATATATATATATATATAAATGAAGATAACATACATCATCACGGTGAATAAATCATATTTTATGAATATTTTAACTTGAATAAGAATAAAAATTTATAAGATAACTATTTGATTACAAATGTAATGGTTAAAGATATAATCTGTATATAAGTTCGAATCAAATACGAAACATGAATTATATTCGGCTATTCGGGTAGAATCATTTTATAAAAAAATAATACAAGTCCTAATCTGAGCGAGAATATGAGTGCACATATCCGGGTTTATATTTTATTAAGGTTTAATTTTTCTGCTAGATTTTGATTATTTTCAAAATGATATGAAACATGAATCGTGTTTTCGAGTTAGCTATAAGCCAAGACATAAGATAGTCCAGATCGATTTACGGTCTTATTTCTAATTATATAAATTTACAATTCAATAATCAACTTATAAGGTTCTAAATTTAAAAATTATTAGCCTTAATCGGTTTCGAATTTTCAAAAGGGTAATTTATATATAATTTGTTTGTTTTTCCAGATAATCAAATTAGATTGCATACACTCATTCTATAATTTATTTATATTTTAAAATATCAAATTTAAAGATAACAAAATTATATATACAACTAGGATTGGCAGTTTCATTTATTTTGTCAGGTTGACAGACTCACGTTCACTAAAAAAAATCCTTTTATAGCAAATTAATTATTAAGAAAAATTGATAACCTTAACAAAAAAGCAGAAAAAAGAAACATTAATAACTTTGTCTTGGGCATATCACATTATACCCACAGTAATCGATCATACCATTGCTATCCATAATGGAACGGAATATTTACCTATTTATATAACCAATCGTATGGTTGGCCATGAATTGGGAGAAATCAAAATTTTAACAAACTCAAATCCGACCCAAAATTAGGTTAGATTACTCCATCCAAACCTTCACCAGCACAATTCACAGATAACTCGGACCCGACCGAATTATAATAATTTATTAAAAATATATATATATATATATATTTCAAATATTAAATAAATATCAATTAAATCTTATACATTCATTTATATTATATAATATAAATAATATATATAATAAAATAATATAATATAAATATATATATATATATATATATATATATATATATATATATATGTATGTATAATATTCGATATCATATATACGTAGTTTGTGATTAGTTATGGATAACTCGAATTTGACATGAAAATGATCTCTTTTTCGAATTAATTTTAGACAATCTAAACCCGAAATCCTTTCACCAAAATTCAGACTTAGTAGATCGTATTCGCGTCGGATCAAAATAGGTTTGATTTTGTCACCCCACGTACAACATCAAACTTCGCTCATAATTTTTTTTATAAATGATCAAATTAAATGTCATAAATGAATATCGTCAAATTATAATAATTTTAAAGTAATAGATTTTGAAGACAAAAACTCATGAAGGAGTTTTATTAAAGTTATAAATTATTTTAATTACACCAGATCTCATTTAAAAAAGATCAAACATCTAGTGTAAATCTACCTTTTAGAATTATATTAGTTGAAAGACATATGTTCAGCCTATTTGTATTTAAAGAGGTACAACTCAACTCAGATCAGAAAGCTCAGTAAATAGCAAGTTATCGGAATCAGTACGAAGAACGTCAAATGATTTATGGAAATCATATGTCAGATAAGTTCCAGGATGCTGCTGCACGCCACTGAAAGAAGTTCATTAATATGTTCAAGCCTCAGTGCACAAATAATCTTTTGTGGCACGTCCAGGAGTTCAGAAGACATAAAGTTTCTATACTTTATTTCATCAGAAGATTCCATTTAATGAAGATATACGTACAAGACGAAGACTCGACGAACTAACCAAATTCTTATTGTTTATATGACGAAGAATATTTGATTTAACTAGATACAGATGAACTAGACAGTACATCTGTGTATCAGTTATTCAAATTAAATATTTGAAGTCAAGCAGAAGTGGTAGTTCGTTCGTTCGACAAATCAAGAAGAAGTTATTAAAGTTTAAAGAAGACAGGAAGCATTTCTACTGAAGATTGGGTGATTAAATATTTAATAGACTATTATTTCACTTCTCAAATAGTTATATTAATTATGTAATTTATTTATTAAATTAATTCACTCTCGAATTAATTTAATTTATGAATTTATATGATTAACTTAATAAAGTGAATAATTTTCTATTTTATATTTACTACATTATTACTTCTTTTTATCACCAAAACCACCCAGCAAGACAATCTGTGATTGTCTTGCCGATCTGCCCACTTGGAATGAAATCAGTGTGCAAGACAATTCAGTTGTCTTGTCTTTCCGAGTGTTTCAATGGTGTGCAAGACAATTCAACTGAATTGTCTTGCCGAAGGACTTGTGTGGCAGCAAGACAATCCTGTTGTCTTGTCTTGCCGAGAGTCTCACTTCTTGCAAGACCATCCTGTTGTCTTCTCTTGCCGAATGCAAGAAGGTGTGCAAGACAATCTCCAATTGTCTTGCCGTTTGTAGTGTTTGTCTTTCTGTCAAAGAGATTGTCATACCTTCCCTTCTGATTGTCTTTCTGACTTGGTTAAAGCTTGGTAGACAATCTGTGATTGTCTTTCCTTGCCCTGATTTGTCTTGCCCAAGCCTAGATTGTCATACCCTCTTAGTAATTGTCTTGTCTAGTGTTTGTCTTGCATGTACAAAGATTTGCCTATAAATATGGCTTAGTTTCTTCATTAGAAAGTGTTCATCACTTTGTAAATCAAAGCATTTGTAAAGCTTTCAAGTTGTTCGTAACTTGCTTGATCGTTATATCCACAGTTTTCTGTGCTTTGATAACCCGGTTGTTTTAATCACTAAATCTAGAATATACCCTGTCGAATTTATTCTACGAACTTTAGTGGACATTAAAACTGAACCATTTTAATTATATAACGACTTCAAACATTGTTATATTAATGATAGAGCATATATTTATATATGCTTTTATATGATTTTATTCTCATAATTGTAGTATTTTGTAAATAATCGGGTAATTACTAATTGATTTTAAGTGTTTAATGGCAGGAAAATAAATATTCCTAAGTTGGATGAAATTAGCTTATTTGGGCTTTTATTTGATGGAAATTCGGACTTTATGGGCTACCTGCGAATCAAATCTTGTTTGGGCCATAACTTGAGCTCCGGGCGTCAGAATTAAGCGATTCAACAGCACACGCGAAGATATTGGAATTTTCTACAAGTATAAAGTGACCCAGCTCTCTAAAGACAAATGGATCAGCCCAGAATCAGGCCTGAAAGTCAGCCTACAAATTTCTTTTCAGAATCAAAATTGTGTTAGGAAAATATATTTGTTTTTCAAGGAAACCATTAAAACACTATTATTATTAGGTTTTGTATGATTAGAAAACATATTGAGTATTGTGTGTATTGAGAGAGAGAGATAGAGAAAGCTTTAGGAGATAGCTTGAGCAAAGATTGAAGGGATTCAGTCCAAGTTCGAGAGATTTCGTCAAGTTGTATTTTCTTCACTCTTGTACTCTTTTGGCATGATTTCAGTAATATATATATTCGTGTTTTATTTAATTGTTATGGGTAACTAATCCTCTAATCCGAGGATTGGGGAGTATTTGTTGGCTTAATATGTTTGTTTGATCTAATATTGTGATTTCTCTATGTATGCTAATCTGTCATTGAGCGCTTAACACAGTTATAGGAGTCGCGAACCTGTAATTGTATCTGTAGGATTTATAATGAATCGGGAGAGGATTTATATTTCTTGTACATGATATGACAGACATAACTTGATTTATCAATCGGGAGATTATTAGGCGAGTTGTGAAATAGAAAATCCTTGGTTCGTGATAGCTTGTAATTTGGTTTTGATTGATCATGGGAGTGACTTCAAGGTTAAATTATAGGTATTATTTTGTATCTTGGGAGAGAACATTATAATCAATAGAAGGATTGTTTTTAGCAGGGTAGAGACTTGAATATCACAATTGATTGACATACATTGTAGCCAGCAAAGAAACCTGATTCTTGGATTGCTTTTTATCATCGTTAATTCACACTTTTAATTGCTTTATTAGTTTAATTTAGTTGATAGTAAAAACCAAAATTTATTCTCCAAACTTCTAAATAGAAAGAAATAATATACTTGATTTGATATTGTATTCAGTCCTTCCCTGAGAACGAACTTTATAAAATTTCACTGCAACAAAATTGGCGCCGCTGCCGGGGAAGGCAGCAATATTAAGTTTAGGTTAATTATTTCTTATTGTTTAGATTTTATTAAATTTGTTTCCAAGATCTATCTCATTGGTGTTTCGTTTCAGGTACACCTGATATATGCGTAGATCGAAAAGTGTTGGAAATTTCGAACCAGATCCGGAAATCGAGCGCACTTTTCGAGTTAGAAGGCAAGAAGCAAGGAAAAAGAAAGAGGAGGCCAAGATGACTGATAACAATAATGCAAACGAAAATCTCCATGTTATTGTTCCTGATGAGTCATCCATTCAGGATCATGAGACTCCTAATCCTGCTAATTGCATGTACAAGACTCCTGCGATTGGTGCAACTCAATATAACATCAATCCCAGTCTTATTCAGATGGTGAGCAATTCAGCTTTTGAAGGAGACATTGAGAGAGAGGATCCACACCGACATCTAGAGCGCTTCGTGCAAATGTGTGGTTCTTTCAGAATCAATGGGGTTACTGCTGATCAAATTCGTCTTCATATGTTCCCTTATTCTATAAAGGGAAAAGCTTTGGAATGGTTTCAACAGCTTTCAGATGCTACTCTGGCTACTTGGGATAATCTTTCTACTGAGTTCTTATCCAAATATTATCCTTCTGACAAGACTCAACAGATGAGAGCAATTATTCTTACTTTCAAGGCACAACCAAGTGAAGGTTTGTATCAGGCATGGGAGAGATATAAGGCATTGTTGAGAAAGTGTCCACATCATGGTTACGAGGAGTGGATGGTTCTGAGCACTTTCTATGGAGCTCTAAATTCTGATATTCGGCTGAGTTTGGATGTTGCAGCTGGAGGAAATTTTAAGAAAGCACCTGTTACTCAAGCTAAGGCACTTCTCGAGGAATTAGCCTCAAATAACTATGCTTGGGCACCTAGTGGTACAAGCTCAGTGAAATCAGCACAAGACACTGAGATGATGAACTTGCTCACTCTTAAATTGGATGCTCTTACTCAAGAAGTTCGTGGACAAAGGGCAAATGTCAATGCTATTTCTACTCCAATGGAAGGGTATAATGATCCTGGTACTGATCAGTACTTACATGCACAACAATTTCCAGAGGAAGCAGCTTTCATCCAAGGAAGACAATCATGGCCTGTTCAGAATAATTCTTATTACAATCCAAATCAGAGGCCCAACAACAATCTTTCTTACAACAATAATCATGCTGTTAATCCATCATATGTAGCACAGAAGCAGCAACCTCCCGGTTTCCAACCACGTCAGCAGTATCCAAATCAACAACAGTTTCAACCTCCACCAAAGGACAAGAAAGAACCTGCTGATTGGGAAATTGCACTCAGTAAGATGATACAAGGGACGACTGGAGCTTTTGCCAATATGGAGACCAAATTTGAAAAAGTGGAGTCAAGGCTTGATCAGATGGCTTCATCACAAAAGATGTTGGAAGTTCAAATTGGGCAAATTGCTAATAAGGTTGGTGTTCGTGAGCAAGGATCTCTACCTAGTCAACCAGAGTTGAAGGGTAATGAGCAATGCAAGGCTATCACTTTGAGGAATGGAAGAGAATTGCCCGAAGTCGAGGTTGTCAAGCGTAATGAAAAGGCCCCTTCAAAGAAAGACGAGCTAGTTGAATCTGAGGCTGAAATTTCAGAAAAGGAAAATGATGAGCAGAAAGAAGATGAAATTGCACCAAAGGTACCAGTGAAACCATATGTTCCTCCAATCCCTTTCCCACAAAGGCTGCATAACAAGAAGTTGGAGAAACAATATGAGAAATTCTTGCAAACCTTTCGGCAATTGCATATAAATATTCCTTTTGCTGATGCCTTGGCACAAATGCCATTATATGCCAAATTTTTGAAGGAGATGTTGTCTAGAAAGCGAAAACTTGAAGATGTGGAAACCATTACTCTCAATGCGGAGTGTAGTGCAGTCATTCAAAAATCAATTCCGCAAAAGTTATCTCCCGAAGATTTCTCTCTATCTCCTTAAATCTAGAAGTGTAGAAGAATAATTGGGTGTTTTGTTACTAACTAAATTATACTACTAAGCAATTAAAATCTAAGATTTATCGATGGAGAAAACAATCCAGGAACAGGGGTTCTTCAATTGGTTTCATGAATGTCTAATATGTGATATCTTGTTCTCCCACTTTGCTAAAAACAATTCTTCTAATGCTTATATTGTTCTCTCCCAAGATACAATATATTGCCTACAACTATATCTTGAACGCCACTCCCATGATCAATCAAAATATAAGCCATAAACTATTGATACCCAAGAATTTATAGTTTCATAACTCGCATATTAATCTCCCGATTCAATAATTGAATTATGTCCATCATATCATGTACTAGAATTACAAATCCTCTCCCGATTCATTATAACTCCTATGAATACAATTAAAGGTTCATGACTCCTCTAATTGTGTTAAGCGCTCAATGATAGATTAGCAAAAGCAAGAAGAATCACAACATTATCAGACAAACATATTAAACCAACGAATACTTCCCAATCCCCGGATTAGGGGATTAGTTACTCATAATTGAATAAGAAACTGTATATGTATGAGTAAACCAAACCATGAGTACAAGAGTCAAGAGTAGAAGAATACAACTTTAAGAGCTCCTTAAAACACCGGATGAATCCCTTCAACCCTTTGCTCTATCTCCCTCTACAAGTGTTTCTCTCTCTCTCGATACAAAATAATCTCCGATATATCTCTTTCTGATGTAAAACATTACTTCTGGGAAGAACCTCTGCTCTATAAAGAATGTGCTGATGGGATTATGAGAAGATGTGTTCCTCACGATGAGATTCCTAATATCCTTAAGCATTGTCATGCTTTGGAGTGTGGTGGGCACAATAGTAGCATGAAAACAGTGGCAAAAATCTGGCAATCAGGATTCTATTGGCCTTCAATGTATCAAGACGCGAGAAATTTTGTTTCCACTTGTGATAGACAGGAAACATATCGAGACGGAATGAGATGCTTCTACAGCCTATTCTTGAGGTTGAGCTGTTTGATGTATGGGGGATAGATTTCATGGGTCCCTTTCCATCTTCCTATGGGAACAAGTATATTCTGGTGGGAGTTGATTATGTCTCGAAATGGGTGGAAGCAATTGCTAGTCCTACCAATGATGCTAGAGTGGTGAAAAAGTTCTTACAAAAGCATGTCTTCACAAGATTCGGAGTGCCCAGAGCTATTATCAATGATGGAGGGTCTCACTTTTGCAATAAACTGATTGAAGACCTTTTGAAAAAGTATGGTGTGACTCAAAAAGTTGCGACACCTTATCACCCTCAAACGAGTGGGCAAGTGGAGATCTCAAATCGAGAGCTGAAACAAATTCTTGAGAAGACAGTGACGAGTTCCCGAAAAGATTGGTCGAGGAAGCTAGATGATGCTTTATGGGCCTACCGTACTGCTTTCAAGACACCTATTGGAATGTCTCCCTATAGGTTGGTTTTTGGAAAATCTTGTCATTTACCTGTTGAATTAGAACATAAGGCATATTGGGCAACAATATTCTTAAACATGGAGTTGAAAGATGCGGGACTAAACAGGTTGATGCAACTCAGTGAACTTGATGAATTGAGACTCCAATCCTATGAAAGTGCTGCAAGTTATAAAGAAAAGACCAAATTGTGGCATGACAAGCATATTCAGAAGAAAAGTTTCGAAGTTGGACAAAAGGTTCTTTTGTTTAATTCGAGACTTAAACTTTTTCCTGGGAAACTCAAGTCACGGTGGTCTGGACCGTTCGAAATTGTTAAAGTGTATCCATATGGTACTGTGGCAATTACTCGAGAGGGGTCTGAAATTTTTAAGGTGAATGGTCAGAGGCTCAAGCCATACTTGATCGGGGAAGAATCACAAGGAGGAGATCATTATTTTCTCAATGATCCTAGAACTTGATCCAGATCAGGCGTCCGGCTAAATGACGTTAACGACAGCGCTTCTTGGGAGGCAACCCAATATCTCTGTAAGTTATTATATTATATAATTTTTGTAATTTTTAGGAATATATATATATATATATATATATATATATATATAAAATTTTTTATTTTAATATTGTTAACTCCCTCAAGGTGCCTTGATAATTTTTTGTGAAGTGTTTCAGGAGTAGATAAATAATTTCTAAGAGTTTCGGATGTGAAAAATAAAATTTCGAGACAGAATTTCTGACACCGGATAAAGCGTGCCATCTTTTGGAGCCACAGCTGTTACCTGGGCAGACAGCTTCAGAGCCGTGGCTCTTGATTTGCCTCCTCGCGGATATACGCGGACAGAAGGGTTCGAGCTGGCAGCTCTACAATATCTCCCCATGGCTATTTAGCTTCTGTCCGGAAGAAGCACAGCGCACTATTCTGTGCTGGTTCGCGCGCGTGTCTGCCTGCAAGGCCATCAACCGGCCCAGCCCGCAGTCAACCGGCCCATCCAGCAGTCCAGCCCGTCAAGGCCCAGTTCGCCAAGGCCCAGCCCAACACTAATGTCTCGGCGTATTGCTGCGCGGGCCATGTGCTCAGGTGCTGTGTAAAGCCTGAATGCTAAAAATAATTGTTGGCAGATGGGTTTGAACCCATAACCTCCAAGGTACATGACTCAAAGACCAACCACTTGGACAAGCTTGCTGTTGTGATCCAAATCTTTTACACTTCACTTAACCCTGATGCAAAGAACTGCCTGTGGCGAGACACTTCGTGCTATTTTCAGGGGAGTTTTCTTCTTTTCTTTGTATAAATAATTAGTATATTATATATTATTATATTATATATTATTCATTGAGGACAATGAACCATTTAAGTGTGGGGATGTGATCTCACGAATAATATTTATATAAAAAAAATATAGAAAATAATAAAAAAATTGTATATTGCCTTGTCTTAAATTTAGACTATTCATTGTAGTTGCATTTAAATTAGAGCATATAGTTATTTAATTTAGCATGCATATTTATTTATTTATTTTTTTTATTATTATTATATTTTCTTTTTAGTTTGCATTTGCACAATTCCATGAATGTTTGTCGACCAAGTCAATTTCCTATGATGAGTTTATTTGCATAATTTCTTGGCTAGTAATCTTGATCATATGTGATGTCTTGCATGCTTAGAAATTGCTTGTGCGGTAACTTGTAATTACACTATAACTGTTCTAGAAGCGAGATTTAGACTAGCTTATTTCTTGAGTCTTAGCTATGAGCCGGGCGTAGAATTCGGACTATTCCCTTTTGAGCTTGGAGTCTATAATTCTTAAGTGAGGGGGAACTTTGGGATATACATGCCTTTCTAAAAGAAAAAAAGAAAAAAAAAGATACATGTATTAGCAATAAAGTTCACAAAAAAAAAAATGGTGGTAGAATTGACTAGGTTGGGCTCATTAATACTCGAGTAATTAAGTCTTAGGGGCCTTTGTGCCTAGTAACCTAAAGCCTTTCATGGTTTGGGATTGCTGACCTAACACTCGTTAAATGGGTATTAGTGCATAAATCTTTTGGGATCTCAACCATTGCACGGTCAAATAAGCCACCTAAAGCATGTGTGAACAATTTGGTTGGTGAAGTCTTATGGTGGTCGTAACTCATTTACACTGAGAAGCGTCCCGACCTTAGACCGAGCATGTACACACCAAATAATAGATATTGAAAAAAAGAAAAAAAAAGAGCATATATAAGAGAGGCATGGAAGTTCCTCGGTGACCCTAAACTGTAGTTGGCTCTAATGTAACGAAGTGTTTAAGCATTATTCTGATTAACGACTCATGGCTAAGATTCTGTTGAAGTCTGTTGGTCTTTATTTTGTTTCATTAGAGAGCATGTTGAGCACACACGATGCACTCCGTACTTGCAGTGAAAGAGTTGCATGACTAATATGTGTGATAGATGAAATCCTTGATTGTTGCATATTCTGAGGATTATATGTTGACAAGGTTGATTATTTCATGATTGGGATCTATGCATATTCATTTAGTTTGCATTCATATTAGTTGCATTCTTAAGACTTGGCAGAAAAAAAAATGAATTTTGTGGGTACATTCGCTATAGGCCCTCACGAGACCTTACTCGTCCACTAGGGCTGCCTAGGGGTTTAAAGGGCTTGTTGCATATGCCAAATGCAACCGTGATCACCTACGGAAGTGGTATATATCTATTAGATGTTAGCTAAAGTTTATTTTATTTGCCCGAGGACGTGCAAAACACTAAGTGTAGGGATATTTGATAGAGCATATATTTATATATGCTTTTATATGATTTTATTCTCATAATTGTAGTATTTTGTAAATAATCGGGTAATTACTAATTGATTTTAAGTGTTTAATGGCAGGAAAATAAATATTCCTAAGTTGGATGAAATTAGCTTATTTGGGCTTTTATTTGATGGAAATTCGGACTTTATGGGCTACTTGCGAATCAAATCTTGTTTGGGCCATAACTTGAGCTCCGGGCGTCAGAATTAAGCGATTCAACAGCACACGCGAAGATATTGAAATTTTCTACAAGTATAAAGTGACCCAGCTCTCTAAAGACAAATGGATCAGCCCAGAATCAGGCCTGAAAGTCAGCCTACGAATTTCTTTTCAGAATCAAAATTGTGTTAGGAAAATATATTTGTTTTTCAAGGAAACCATTAAAACACTATTATTATTAGGTTTTGTATGATTAGAAAACATATTGAGTATTGTGTGTATTGAGAGAGAGAGATAGAGAAAGCTTTAAGAGATAACTTGAGCAAAGATTGAAGGGATTCAGTCCAAGTTCGAGAGATTTCGTCAAGTTGTATTTTCTTCACTCTTGTACTCTTTTGGCATGATTTCAGTAATATATATATTCGTGTTTTATTTAATTGTTATGGGTAACTAATCCTCTAATCCGAGGATTGGGGAGTATTTGTTGGCTTAATATGTTTGTTTGATCTAATATTGTGATTTCTCTATGTATGCTAATCTGTCATTGAGCGCTTAACACAGTTATAGGAGTCGCGAACCTGTAATTGTATCTGTAGGATTTATAATGAATCGGGAGAGGATTTATATTTCTTGTACATGATATGACAGACATAACTTGATTTATCAATCGGGAGATTATTAGGCGAGTTGTGAAATAGAAAATCCTTGGTTCGTGATAGCTTGTAATTTGGTTTTGATTGATCATGGGAGTGACTTCAAGGTTAAATTATAGGTATTATTTTGTATCTTGGGAGAGAACATTATAATCAATAGAAGGATTGTTTTTAGCAGGGTAGAGACTTGAATATCACAATTGATTGACATACATTGTAGCCAGCAAAGAAACCTGATTCTTGGATTGCTTTTTATCATCGTTAATTCACACTTTTAATTGCTTTATTAGTTTAATTTAGTTGATAGTAAAAACCAAAATTTATTCTCCAAACTTCTAAATAGAAAGAAATAATATACTTGATTTGATATTGTATTCAGTCCTTCCCTGAGAACGAACTATATAAATTTTACTGCAACAATTAATTAATCCTAAATCTGATTAGCAAGTTATATTCAATCAGATTCACTTCCGCGATTATTTTGTATCGATTGTATTCAACCCCCCCTTCTACAATCGTATCTGGACCTAACAATTGGCATCAGAGCGGTTGATACCATTTTACCGTATCAGATCCTATACAAACTCTGTAACGTCCAAATATTTTTTAATTCGAATTAATTTTTTTTTTTAAAAAAAATTAATTTTGATTTAAAATATTTTTCTTTCAAAAATCCAAATCTCTCCAAACACTATTCACTTTAAATTCTTAAAAAATGAGTACGCAAAAGATCAGTAGCATTAAAATCCCACCGTTCAGCCAGGAACACTTTGGCCTATGGAAAAGGCACATGTTCCTATTCCTCCGAACAGCGAACAGAAAATACATCGGGATTTTGGACAAAGGTGTTACTACTCCGATGAATGTCATATTAGCACACGAAGAGGATGGTGTGTTAATACCTCATCAGGTCATTCCGAAAGAACTTTCTGAGTACACAGATGAAGAGAGTGAACAGATGAACTTAGATGACGCTTTTCAACTAATCTTGGTTGAATCTCTAAATCCAGTGATGTACAATGCTGTTGTAAATTGTACGAACGCCAAGCAAATCTGGGATACATTAGAGATTATCAATGAAGGCTCAGAGGAAGTTAGGGAAAACAAGAAAGAGATATTGATGGCTCAGTATGAACAGTTTGGTTCCAATCCCGGAGAAGGGATTTCAGAAGTGTTTATCAGACTTAATAATTTGATAAATAATTTAAATCTGAATGGGAAATTCTATGACAAGAAAGAGGTCAACATGAAGTTTCTCTTAACACTTCCTGAACATCTGGAACACAAAATCACTGCCATCAGGGAAAGCAGAGATCTGAATGAGATTTCTCTGGAAAGACTCTACGGAGTTTTGAAAACTTATGAACTGGAGCAAGTTCAGAGTAAACAGAGATATGGCTGGGGTAAAACACAGAACCATTCGAGAGCTCTAGTTGTTGAGTCACCTGCACCGGAAGAAAAGAAGGATGTTGTTGTTCCTTCTAAGACTACTCAGGAATTTGTTGTACCTGAGATGGGTCAGACTGCTTCTTCCAGTGGTGACGAAGAGTTCTATACAATGGAAGAGCTTGAACAGTTAGAAGATCAATCTCTATCACTGTTTGCCAAGAAGTTTGGAAACATGAGATTCCGGAAGAACCCTTCCTATAAATACAAACCTACTGTTAGTAAGTTTCAGAAGGGAGGCTATTCATCTTCAACAAGCAAAGGAGGATACAAGACTGGGATGGTGGACAGAAGTAAATTTAAATGTTTCAACTGTGGTGAACCTGGACACTTTGCAACTGAGTGCAAGCAGCCCAAGGTTCAAGGAAAGAAAAAGGATTCGTATGATGAGCTGAAGCAGAAGTATGATGCCTTAGTAAGAAAGCATCATGGTACTTCTGGAAGTCAAAACTTCAAGAGCAAGTCTTATCTGGCAGAAGGCAAAAGCTGGGATGATACAGATAGTGATGAAGAGGAGCAGCTAGGGAATGTTGCTTTCATGGCTAATACTGGATCATCTTCACCTCCTCCTGCTGGAAGCTTTCAGGTAGATCCTACATGCCCTAAACTGTTTATGCAATTAGGACTTGAAAGAGATGATGCTATTAAAAAGATGAAAGCTGCTAATCTTAAAATTGATACTTTAGTCTTAGAAATTCATGCTTATAAGATGAATGAGATGAAAGTATTAAAACCTAAAATAGAACAATTGACTATGGATTTAGGATTACAATGTGCTAAAGTCAAAGTTCTAGAGAAAGGTGAGATTGCTTTAAGACTTCAGCTAGACGAAGAGAAAGTGAAATGTAAAGCCTTCAAGGATGCCTCCATGATAGTCAAAGAACTTAATGATAAACAAGAGATCAAGAGAACTGTTGGAATAGGTTTTGACTATAATAAATCTGTAGGTAAGGCTAGTAACATTACTCCTTTTAAGAAAAGTGCTGAGGAGAGAGGGATTCCTTTTGTTTTGAAAGATTCCCTTAAACCTTTGTTTAAAACCTCAGAAGCTGAACCTCTTTTAGAAACTCCTGTTGTCATTAGATATGAACTCAAACAGGAAGACCTTAAATTGAAAGAGAGTAATGACAAGAGAGATGAGATCTTGACATCACTGAAACCAATCAAAGTGAAAGGCAATGTTAGGTTGCCTAAAGCTGGTTTAGGTGTCAACTCTGAGAGAACTAAATTCAACAAGCCCAATAATTTTGTGAATAGTAAGAACAAGAACAATAGGTGTCATTCTACTGAGAACTTTAAATCTGATAACAAGGTTAGAGTAGAATCTATTGATGTTCCTACTACTATGACTGATACTTCTGTTGTTCCTGCTTTTGATGCATGTCATAAATCTTGTAGTGTTGATAATTGTATGACTTGTGCTTTCAATTTGATGTCTGCTTATTTTAAAAATTTGCATGCTAAAAATGAAAACACATCACCTAGACAACACACAAACAACAAGCATGCTAGATCAAAGACTGCTAGTCCTATTCATGTTAGGAAGGAGACTTATGTTCCAAAGCCTAAAACTAAGGTTTATAAGGCTGTTGTTAAGGAAGTAAGTTCAGTCAAGTCTGAACCAAGTATCAGTCCAAGAGGCTCTGTTGTTACACCTGATAGAAATCAGTTCTTTAAGTTTGCTGGACCCAATCAAGTGTGGGTCCCAAAGAATGTTTAATCAAGTTGTCTTTTGCAGGGTGCCAGTGGAATTGTTCGTGTTACCTGGGTGCTTGACAGTGGAGCGTCAATGCACATGACTGGCAATAGATCCCTGCTGGAAGACATAAGAAAAGGAGCTGGCCCAACAGTGAGCTTTGCTGATAATAGCAAAGGTCGTACTGTGGGATATGGCAAGTACAAAATTGGAAAGATCATCATAGAAGAAATTGCTATAGTGGAAGGACTTTAACATAATCTCCTGAGTGTTAGTCAGTTATGTGACAAGGGATATTATGTTCATTTTGAAAAGGAGATATGTATCATTAAACATATCAAGGATAAACGTCCTTCACTATGTGGCATAAGGAAAGGCAATATATTCGTAGCTGATTTGTCTTCAGGACCTGGAAACGAAGTTCACTGTTTCTACGCCAAAGCGTCTGCTGAAGATAGTTGGTTATGGCATAAGAAACTCTCACACCTCAACTTCAAAACAAAGAACTCTCTAGTCAAGAGAGATCTAGTGAGAGGTTTGCCTTCCATGGAATTCTCATCTGATGATCTTTGTGAAGCTTGTCAGAAAGTAAAAGCGAAGAGAGCATCTCACAAAGGCAAAACCATCAATACCATTACAAATCCACTTCACTTACTGCATATGGATTTGTTTGGTCCTGTGAATGTTGCATCAATTGATGGAGGAAGATATGCCTTAGTCATTGTGGATGACTTCTCGAAATTTACCTGGGTTTACTTCCTAGCTTCTAAGGATGAAACCCCGATGACAGTGATTGATCATATAAAGTCAGTTGAATTAGAAAAGGGTGTGCCAGTGAAAGCTGTAAGGTCAGATAATGGCACGGAATTCAAGAATCAAACTCTAATCAACTTTTACTCTGAGAAGGGAATTAGAAGGCAGTATTCAGCACCAAGGACTCCTCAGCAGAATGGAGTCGTCGAAAGAAAGAATCGTACACTGATCGAAGCTGCAAGGACTATGATTGCTGAAGCAAAGCTTCCTCTGTACTTTTGGGCTGAAGCTGTGTCTACTGCCTGCTATACCCAGAATAGAACTTTGATCAACAAGGATCATATGAAAACTCCATTTCATTTGTATAAAGACAAGAAACCATATGTCAAACATCTTCATGTTTTTGGAGCCAAGTGTTTTGTTCTCAAGGATGGTGAAGAGAACTTGAACAAGTTTGAGCCAAAGGCATCTGAAGCAATTTTTGTTGGTTATACAATAAGTGCTTATAGAGTTTTTGTAATTGATACTCTGTCAATGAAAGTTAGTGTCAATGTTACATTTGATGACACTAAACTCCCAAGTTTACAATCTGATGATCCATCTGAATCTCTGAAGTTTGACAACTATCCAGATTCTGATTCAGATGATGATATACCACCTGAGGTTGCAACAGGAGATGACAACAATGATGGTAATGATCCAGGCAATGGTGGAGGAAATGGTGGAAACACTGGAGATTCCACTAGTGCCAGTGGTGGATCATCAAGTCAACCTGGCAACAACTCAGGGGGAGCAGATGGATCAACTAGTCACACATTTCAGCTCAATGATAATACTGCTGAATCATCAAGGATACATCTTCCAAGGGAAAGGATTTGGAGCAGAGATCATCCCTTTGATTTAATTATTGGTGATCCTGATGTTGGTGTAAGGACTAGAAGTGCTACGACAAATGAATGTCTATTCTCTGGTTTTCTATCACAATTAGAACCAAAGAAAATAGATGAAGCACTTGCTGATCCTGAGTGGGTTCTTGCCATGCAAGAAGAACTCAATCAATTTGAGAGACAAGAAGTCTGGGCCCTGGTTCCAAGACCAAAAGGAAAATCTACCATTGGAGCTAGATAGGTCTTCTGTAACAAGTTAGATGGTGATGGCATTGTTGTAAGAAACAAAGCCAGACTGGTTGCAAAAGGTTATTCACAAGAAGAAGGAATTGATTACGATGAAACCTATGCTCCAGTTGCTCGTCTTGAAGCCATCAGAATATTTCTTGCATTTGCTGCACACTCCAACTTCAAGGTTTATCAAATGGATGTGAAAAGTGCATTTCTGAATGGAAAGCTAGAAGAAGAAGTATATCTGGAACAGCCCCCTGGCTTTGAAAATCCAGAGTTTGCTGATTTTGTATACTTCCTATTCAAAGCAGTCTATGGACTCAAGCAGTCACCAAGGACATGGTATGACACTCTCTCTGAGTTTTTAATAGAAAACAATTTTACTAGAGGTGTCATAAACAAAACTCTCTTTTACAAATTGCATGATAAGGATATGATATTTGTTCAAATATATGTTGATGATATTATATTTGGTTCTACTAATGATAACTTGTGCAAGAGATTTGCTAAGTTGATGCAGAGTAATTATGAGATGAGTATGATGGGTGAGCTGTCCTACTTCCTTGGTCTTCAAGTAAGCCAAAAGGAAGATGGAATATTCATTTGCCAATCCAAGTATGTCAGAGATCTTCTTCGAAAGTTCAATCTAGAAGACTCTTCACCGGCAAAGACACCCATGACCACTGCCACAAAGCTTGACCAGGATAAATCTGGTAAGAAAGTTGATATCACAAGCTATCGAGGTATGATTGGCTCTTTACTTTATCTTACTGCAAGTAGACCAGATATCATGTTTGCAACATGTTTGTGTGCTAGGTTCCAAGCTGATCCTAAAGAATCACATCTTATAGCCGTCAAAAGAATCTTTAGATATCTTAAGGGTACACCTGGTTTAGGTATTTGGTACCCTAAGAATACTGGTTTTGACTTAACTGGCTATACAGACTCTGATTATGCAGGATGCAGGATTGATAGGAAGAGTACGTCTGGAAGCTGTCAATTTCTAGGACGTCGGTTGGTTTCCTGGTATAGCAAGAAGCAGCACTCTGTGTCTACTTCTACTGCTGAAGCTGAGTATATAGCTGCTGGAAGCTGCTGTGCTCAGATCTTGTGGATCAAGAATCAACTGAATGATTATGGTGTTATAGTAAACAAAATTCCAATATTTTGTGATAATACAAGTGCCATAGCCATTTCCAACAATCCGGTTCAACATTCAAGAACCAAGCACATTGATATCAGGTACCATTTCATACGAGAACATGTCATGAATGGTACAGTGGTGTTACATTTTGTACCCACGACTGAGCAAATTGCTGACATCTTCACGAAACCACTGGATGAATCCACTTTCTCTAAGCTGGTTTGTGAGTTAGGAATGTTAAATATGACATAGTTCTCTTGTATATATTTTTCATATGTATTATATGTGTTTGTATACATTTTGTGAATTTTCTGTGTAATTATATCTATATTATTAGATTTTATATGATTTTCTGTATATTATCTGATAATATTCTGAGTAATTATGCATGCTTGTATATTAGTCAGTAATTTTCTAAGTGCTCATACACTCCCCTGTAATATTCTCTAGGCATTTTGATAATTACTTGTAATTATTTTGTATTTTTCAAAATTAATTAAGCATAAATATTTGATTTTAAGTTAATTCATCTTTTTGAATTAAAGATAAAATCATAAGTATTTATACTTAATTAACGTTGAAATTTACAAAATATTTGTGTAATTTATAGTACTGTTTTTATTATAGATTTTTGATTTTAATTGCAAAAAGTTTTATCTTTTAAATTAATCAAAAATCATATTATTATTTTTATTTTGTTTTTCTGCAAGACAATGGTGTTGTCTTCTGTTTGGCTCGGTAAGACAATCGTATTGTCTTACTGAACCGGTTTTTTCTCTGTCCTTCTATCAAACTCGGCAAGACAATTACATTGTCTTACCGAGTCTGCTAAGCCTCCGCGTGTATCAGTAAGACAATCCTATTGTCTTACTGACATATCCCTTGTCTGCTAAATCTGTAATCTCGGCAAGACAATTCAAAATTGTCTTACCGAGACTACAATAGGCTGTCAAGACAATTGTTTTTTGTCTTCCTTACTTATACCCTCGACCTCAGCTCAACAAGACAATTTCGATTGTCTTGCTGACTACACTTCGTCTTCTCCATCTGCACAAGAACATCACACACTCGATCATTCTCGGTTTTCAAGTTTCACCACGAAAACTTGTTGGTTTACATCTTATCAAGCGTTTGCTTGCTGGTTTGGTTCAAATCGCCGGATTTCAGCCGAACCTCTGCCGGATTTTAGTCGGATTCTCGTCGGTTTTTAGTCCGTTTTCAAAGCTTTTCAACTGAGTTTGTGCTGTGACTTGCCTAGGGTTCGAGTTTTCTGTGATTGATTGTGTGTTCTTCGAACTGATTTAATCGAATTTGGAGTTAGGGTTTGTGTTGATTTTGGGGTTTTTGATATTAAGGACTCGTTTGGCTTGTGAAATTCTGAGTTGGATAAATTGACTAAGTGCCATTCTAATTAATTAACTTTTAATTCGATATTATTCTAATATTTCGAATTATTAATTAATTAATCAATTTTAATTAATAATTGAACTTTGCGAGATGATTGAGAATTAACATTTTATTTGAAAATTTCTCGCTTAATTAAATTTTTAATTATCAAAAAAATGGCCGGAGAATTTGAGATTGCTGAGACCAATTATTGTGCTAACCTGAACTTCGAGGATTGTTCTGATAGATTCAAGAAGTGGATCCGTTTCCTGACTCAACAAAGCCTCGTCAGTACTGCACTAACTGCTGATATTCCCATACAAGTGCAACCACTCTTCGACTTCTACTCTAATGCCGTCAACTCTACAACTCTCGAGAATTATAAGTTGATTGGTGATCTGCCAAATGGATGAAGAATTGTTATAACTGTCGATGATGTGAACCGGATTCTAGGGTTTCCAAGGAACAACTTTCAAGTGGAACCAACCAGTGCTGAAATTACTCAATTCTTCCAAGACATCCACTACCAGGGATAGATTTTTCTTCCTAGAATGTCTAAAAGCAAATTGAAGGCTGAATGGGATGTCTTCTTCGATACCTTGGCAAAGGTATTTGCTCCAACCACAAGGCAGAATTTTCACAACATATCTTCTATGCTTCAAATCTTTGGATTCTCTGTGGCTTATAATCGTCGAATTAACTTCGGGAAGATATTACTAAAGGAGATTATCAGAAAAATGGGTTCTGTCTCTCAGAGATCCATTCATGACAATGACAAGGTTGAGTGTCACTTTCCAAGATTCTTAATGCTATTCTTAAGTGACAAGATGAATGATGCAGATAGAGCCATGTACGTTGATTCAGCAGTGGTGCCCATTCTAAGAACTTGCACCAAGATTCAATCAAGACTTGCTAATCAAAAGAAGCATGAGAATGTGCCTCTTGTTGTGACTCCTTACATGTTGGAACAGTTTAATGTTCCCTTTCAACCTGTCCAAGTTCCTCAGCCTCTACAACAACAACAATATCAACCTGATCAACAACAACCAGCTCAACCTGAACTTCAAGAAGAACAACATCAAGAACAATCCCCTCCTCAAAACTTCCAACCACTTCAACTCCTTCAAGACTATCAATCATCCAGCCAATCCTCACAATACTCTCCATACAACCCTCCTTACAACTCACCACAACAATCACCTCACCAATCATCATACAACTCTCTTCAACTATCTCCAAACCAATCCACTCCACATTACAACTTCTTCCCAGACCAACAAGCCTCCATCATTCCTTCTCAGTCTGAACCAACACCTTCACCTACACATCTACATACCATTCCTCCACCACAATCCACCTCTCAGCCTCTGCCTGCTGATTCCGCTATCAATCCAGAGCTACAGGACTTCAGGACAGATTTACAGGTAGCTCAGGTACTTTCTAATCTCACTGATACCTTTAATATTGATATTGCAGATTTTGATTGTGATATTGGATTTGATTTCCAGACTCCCAGCATTGAACCTGTAAACACCCAGGTTCATAACCCAGCTGACGTTTTCGTTTCAACAACTGATACTTCGTCAAACACATCAACCGACACTACTCATACACCAGTTGTTCGAAAGGTAGCCCGGAAACGGAGTGGGAGTGCAATTCTAAGAGAACCCGCAGCTCTGTCTCATAAGAAGCAAAGGGTGGCAGAACCGGAGACAACTGCAGCCGTATCCATTTCCTCCCAAAAGGATTTGGACACTGACATGGTAAATATACAGTCTCTAGATTCATTCTCTCCACAGAATGCATTTATTGAAATTGGCCGTCCGACCGCGGTATCCTGTAAAGAGTCAAGCACACAACTAGCACTCACGCTAGCAGAACCTTTGTCTTTTAATTCTTCACTTAGAGAGAGCACAGATATTCAAAAATTGTCATATGAAAAACTTTCTGATCACTCTTTCTTTTTGGATCAGGCTATACTTGGCAACCTGCAAGTACATCAGCCTTCACAGGCATCTGAAGGACAATTTGTTCCTTCACAACCTACAGTTCCATCTCAGGGAACTATGGTTGTATATACAGGTACTGGTGACGGTGTGACAAACACGAGTGAAATCAGGCAAACACCGAGCGAAACACATGCACGAGAGGATAGTGATAAATCTTTGAGTGTTCGTGAGGTGAGTGCACACACCAACACTGATCTGTTACAGGAACAATTGGCTGCTCTGAAAGCTGAGATTTCAAGGTTGAATGCTGAGAATGCCAGATTCAGAAGTGGAGAGTTGGTAACTCTACAGGAAAAGGTTGTTGATCCTTCATTTTCTTCTCTCAAACAAGAATTAGATGCTCATGTCAAGGGTATTCACTCTAGGATGGACAAGTTTGATAAATCTCAGGAGCTCTGTCTGACAAAGCTTGGCAACTTGGAGCAAACTCTGGCTCAAGTTATTCATCACTTAAAGCTTAATCCGTCAACAGCTCAGTCTACTCCAGAGGATCCCTCAACTAAGGGGGAGAAGGATAAGGAAGATAAGGATGACAAAGATGATCACAGCAATTCTGATGCTGATGATAGGAGTGATAAGGGTGATGCTGACAGGAGTGACAAGGGTGGAGAAAGAGCAAGTGGCAAAGAATCTTCTGAAGCTGATAAAAGCTATAAAAGGTCTAAAGGCAAAGAACCATTACATCAATCTGAAAATGTCTTCAACACTGACAATTATGATGATTATCCCAAAGACATGGATGATGATGACGTATTCGATGCTACCTATCGTCAGGCTGAAGAAGAAGGTAAATTTGATGAAAGCTATTTGTTTCAGGAAGAACCTGTTGATCCTGAACACGAGGAGAATGTCAAGAAGTTCAAAGCAGAAAATGAAGCCAGGAAGCGTAAGCTTCGTGATTATCAGAAACTTCTGAAAGACAAGTTGATCACAAAGGAACAAATCAAGATTGAAAAGCAGAAAATCTATGATGCTGCGATCAAGCAGAAGAATCTTGAGATTAAAAGAAAAGAAGGAAAAGGCTGGGACATTGCTAGAAGAATATTCAATGGACCTCAAAGGGAAACTTTCGATGATAGGAAGTTTTTATCTCTGATCTATGATCTTCGAGAGGTGAACCCTGATGAGGATGTTTTTATGCATGCCTTTGCCTTAGAACTGGAATATGTAACTGTTGCTGTTAGGGGACTGCTAGAAGAATGGGAGCTGATTGTCTACACACAGAGGAATGGTTCATTCAGACTATCTGTCGAATTTCTCAAATCATTCTCTGTATCTGAGCTCTGGGTACTTCGCAACAAAGTCAAGCGTTGCTCCAACTTGAATGAACTTCTTCGTGACAAACTGTTGGATTGTGCTTTTTTCAACAGTCCTCAGGTTGTTAAGAACCCATACTGTGTCAAGTTCGTTCACCTGGAAATTCTCTGCACTGTCTATCTAAACGAAGAGGCTTTGCCAAAGTACCCTGCCAAACGTCTGGCTCTAGCATCCACCTTACTAAGGACCAAGGGCTTCGCTTCTAAAGCCAAGTCTGATACTGATGATGTAATCTCATCCTACTGCACTCGAAGAAATATTTCTCAATACTTTCGGAGGATGAAGGGTGTAACAAAATCTCAGCCATCTGACTTCCGTGAAGACCCTGTGGAACTGGAAGTACTTCACCAGCTAGCTCTGGCTCGTGAAAGAAAGAAGCGTGGAGAATCCACTCCAGCTGAAGAGCCTACTCAGAATGAGCCATCTACTCCAGTCATTCATATGTCAGATATAGAAGAAGGAGAAGTCACTCATACTGAGTAAAATAGATTGATTAGGATATTTGTTAGATATGTTCAAGGAACATCCTTTTGTAATCTATTTATGATCATGGTTTAATGTTTAATGCAAGCCATAAACTTTTGCTATTTACATTCCATTGTTTAAATCTTTGTCTTATCTGTTAGTTGAGTTATCCTCTAGGAAATTTGCATGTTATGTTAACAAACAAATAGGGGGAGATTGAAAGGCATATGTTCAGCCTATTTGTATTTAAAGAGGTACAACTCAACTCAGATCAGAAAGCTCAGTAAATAGAAAGTCATCGGAATCAGTACGAAGAACGTCAAATGATTTATGGAAATCATATGTCAGATAAGTTCCAGGATGCTGCTGCACGCCACTGAAAGAAGTTCATTAATATGTTCAAGCCTCAGTGCACAAATAATCTTTTGTGGCACGTCCAGGAGTTCAGAAGACATAAAGTTTCTATACTTTATTTCATCAGAAGATTCCATTTAATGAAGATATACGTACAAGACGAAGACTCGACGAACTAACCAAATTCTTATTGTTTATATGACGAAGAATATTTGATTTAACTAGATACAGATGAACCAGACAGTACATCTGTGTATCAGTTATTCAAATTAAATATTTGAAGTCAAGCAGAAGTGGTAGTTCGTTCGTTCGACAAATCAAGAAGAAGTTATTAAAGTTTAAAGAAGACAGGAAGCATTTCTACTGAAGATTGGGTGATTAAATATTTAATAGACTATTATTTCACTTCTCAAATAGTTATATTAATTATGTAATTTATTTATTAAATTAATTCACTCTCGAATTAATTTAATTTATGAATTTATATGACTAACTTAATAAAGTGAATAATTTTCTATTTTATATTTACTACATTATTACTTCTTTTTATCACCAAAACCACCCAGCAAGACAATCTGTGATTGTCTTGCCGATCTGCCCACTTGGAATGAAATCAGTGTGCAAGACAATTCAGTTGTCTTGTCTTGCCGAGTGTTTCAATGGTGTGCAAGACAATTCAACTGAATTGTCTTGCCGAAGGACTTGTGTGGCAGCAAGACAATCCTGTTGTCTTGTCTTGCCGAGAGTCTCACTTCCTGCAAGACAATCCTGTTGTCTTGTCTTGCCGAATGCAAGAAGGTGTGCAAGACAATCTCCAATTGTCTTGCCGTTTGTAGTGTTTGTCTTTCTGTCAAAGAGATTGTCATACCTTCCCTTCTGATTGTCTTTCTGACTTGGTTAAAGCTTGGTAGACAATCTGTGATTGTCTTTCCTTGCCTTGATTTGTCTTGCCCAAGCCTAGATTGTCATACCCTCTTAGTAATTGTCTTGTCTAGTGTTTGTCTTGCATGTACAAAGCTTTGCCTATAAATATGGCTTAGTTTCTTCATTAGAAAGTGTTCATCACTTTGTAAATCAAAGCATTTGTAAAGCTTTCATGTTGTTCGTAACTTGCTTGATCGTTATATCCACAGTTTTCTGTGCTTTGATAACCCGGTTGTTTTAATCACTAAATCTAGAATATACCCTGCCGAATTTATTCTACGAACTTTAGTGGACATTAAAACTGAACCATTTTAATTATATAACGACTTCAAACATTGTTATATTAATTAATCCTAAATCTGATTAGCAAGTTATATTCAATCAGATTCACTTCCGCGATTATTTTGTATCGATTGTATTCAACCCCCCCCCCCCCCCTCTACAATCGTATCCGGACCTAACATTAGTTTTCTTTTTATGAATTTAGCTTTTTGTAATAGAATTTTATATCAAAGTTTTTTAAAATTTACTTCCTCAATCTCTTTAGTTTATTAATTTATGAGATGGAGGGTTCGGTATGTATTTCAAGACTCCTATATAGTATAATTTCATAAATTATATTTTATATTACTGAATAAAAGATTAATGTTTAAATTTTATTAAAAAATAATATTTCAAAATTAAGTTATGACACTAATTTTATGTAAGTCTTAAAATATGTGTGAAGTAATGAAAAACCTCTTAAGAAATGAAAGGGAAGAATAGAGTAATAATTATACTAATTTTAGTATAAACAACTTACAGGAACTTCCAACTATTTATAATCAGGTGGTACAAAAGAAAAAAAATACCAAAAAAGGTTCAATTATTATATAAATTTAAGTGTTGAATGATTAAAAAAAGTCTTTATATATTTACAATGAGTACCTAGATAGTAAAAATCACAGTGAGTTCTAAAAAGTATTTTTTAATATTTCTTGATGTCCTGAATATCCACAAAACGTAGGAAGCAATGCGGTTTAAAAAGTAAAAAATTATTAATATATTAAGATAATTACATATTTACAAGATGTTGTCTTTATTCATTTGTATTTGTAATAAAATAATAGTTACTCCTACCGCTCAATCAAGAATCTTAAACATAATGCAAGAATTTGAGAAGAGCTAGAATTATAAGGATGTTGACCCTTATTATCACAGTTTGAAACATTAATATCTTAGATATCACGATCTGAAAAAATGGTCCTTAATATCGCTTATTAATATTACATCGTGTTGCGTTATATTACAAGAACATATACATCAGTTTTGTTAGGGTTACAGAATTACTTCAAATAGCGTTTTGCTGACTGAACAAAACGCTACACGATCTCGCTTTTTTCTTATAAAATTGAAAACACTAGATTATCCGGACCATTCTCCCCTACTTTTCTTATTTAGGGAATCATTTTTATATATTTTTTAGATTAGGCCTTTTCTCGAATTCTAATCTTCCGGATGTACGGGCTGTTTGGTTTCTAGTCTCACATTTCTCATAAAATATGGGTCAAACTACATTTGTGTCTCACTTTTAAGATTTCTAATAACTCTTCACACACACTATTGTGTTTTGTTTTTCTTTTTGCTAGTTACAACACATGCATACACCATGATTCGAACTTATGACCCTTCTTGGAGAAGCCAAGAGCTTGAACCACTGCATCAACTCACACACTCACACACGCTATTATTATATTTACTATTCATTCGGGTTAATAGGTTAAAACACCACTGAACTAACTCAAAACTTGCAATTGAATTACTGAACTCAAAAAACTTTCACTCGACTAACTGAACTAATATAAACTTGCAGTCTGATAACTGAACTGATTCTCAACATGTAATATTGGGTAACCAAAGTCAAAAATTATAAATTATAACATATTTTCATTTATATACATTAGTTTGCCCGATTAAAACTAATTTATTTAGTTTCTAATATAAAAAATAACAATTGAAATCAACTTTGTGCTTATCAAAATCATAAAAAAGATAACTATGTTACAATTATATTTTTGTATCCGGTATATAAATTTTTAGATTGAGATAAGAGAGAGATCGAGAGAGGTGGGAGATTGAGAGAGATTGGGGAGAATAGAGAGGAGAGAGATTGAGGCTATGTTGACATCGTTGTTACATACAGCAGATGCCCATACTTCTGGAGAAAGCTGATTTTCAGCTTTTACATGAAGTTGTAATAAAATTTCAATATTAAAACTCATCAAAAATATTGCTTTTTATATTATAATTCAAAATATGTAAATGTCAAAAAGATTGACAGAGAAGAGAGAGGAGAATGGTTGAGATTGAGAAAGAAGATAGACTGAGAGAGATGAAAGTGATTGCAAGTTTATTTTTGTTGAGTGCCGTATATGAAGTTTATTATTATTTTAGTGTACCTAGTTACGAGTTTTTATAAATTTAGTAATGTAAATGCAAGTTGGGATTGAGTTGATTTATAAGTTGCAAGTTCAGTTTTTATTCTGTTATTTATGTTAATGACCGTCACCTAAATACAAGTTTTATTTTCTTGAATTATGTAATTGCAAGTTTTTTGAGTACCCAATTGCGAGTTTTGGGTCAGTTCGATTATGTATTAGCCTATTAACTCCTATTCATTATATTGGTATTAATTTTTGTTCATCATATAATACTTGTTTTTACTTATTAAACTAGTTTACCCATAACTTAAACTAAAACCAAGGGTTGGTTCAGCTGGTCAAAGAGGGGACTTGATCCTCTTGGTCACAAGTTCGACTCCCGCCTTCTAGACTAGAGCCTGTCGCGTAAGTGCGGTTTACCTTGGTTCACGTGGTTTGCAGGCTATTACGTGACCTCGTGGGTTTGCCCAGTGCGCACTCGAATGGTAGTGGCTGTGAGTTCCTACGTTTAAAAAAAAAACCATAACCACATTTGTTCATATATAGTTTGGAAATTAGTTTGGTTCATTTATCCAAACAAATTCCATTTTATGAGAACCAACACCGAACCAATCACACATAACTATCATCCATCCTTCACCGCCCCCTTCTTCCATCAAATCCACATCCGTCCCATCCATCCTCACATCCCATTTCCTCCGATTCTGAATCTTTAATTTCTATTATAATAATTTTCAATAAAATCGATATCTAAATCCTTTTGGTTGTGATCTTGTTACCGTACCCATCTTTTTGCGTTGTTGATTGTCCCCAATTTTTGGGTGTATGTCTCGTTGCGTTTTTGATTCATTGTCATGTTGCGTTAAGAATATTTTTATAGTGTATTGGGAGATGTGGGCAACCCGCTTCAAATCTGGAATTGTGGTACTTATCGCGAGAGCTCACCTCGCACACCAAAGGATTGTTCAATATATGGGGCATCTGTACCCCAACTTCAGTTGGTGTAACTGATGGATATGACCACTGGCCTATCACCGGTTTTTTATGTACGCGGGTTGATTGTGATTCTACTATTTTCAGTGATGTTGGTGTCGACTGGTTGCTCAAGAAACTTTTGTAATAATTTTTATTATCAAGAATATTTATATTCTATCTGGTAAGCAATCTGAAAACAAAACGGCTATTTGTTTAGCTCGGTTTTTGTTTCACAATCAGGTTTGGGAGTTTGTCGGTTCTTATATTTTATGTTCAATAAAATCTTATTGTTCGTAAAAAAAAAACCAAACCAATCACACGTTTTGCCATAATCTACTTCTATATATTAAATGGCAACCAAGGGCAAAAAGAGCAAAGAAATTGGCGGTGAAATGTTCACTATACCCTTTTATTACATGTAATTACAAAATTATCAGATGGTTAATTTTATGCATTTAAAATATTAAATATCAATAATTAATGTATTAACATAATAATTATCCATTCTAATCACACTTATCACTTATTTATGACTACTCATTACAAAAAAAATTAAAATATTAAATGCCAACGGAGTTAGTTAATTAGTTAATTTACACAAAATAAATTTGTGTGACTTGAACTTGTGACATTTAATTAAATCTCATGTAAATTCAACAATCATAATACTAAATAAGATCTCCTTATTTCCATTTTATTTAAAAAAATATAATTTTTTTTTACATGTGCGGATATTTCAAATTATTTTCAATTATAATTTTTTTTGCATATGCGGATACCACGAATTAAATATCTCCATTTTTTTAACATGATTTCCAACTTTCGATTTTTTGATGTATAATCCAAGTTGTCCTGATTTTGCCTCGAGTTATGCCGAGTTTTACTGGAGTTAGGCTCAGGTTATATCCAACTGATATATTTAACTCGAAGTGTGGGTAATCGACCGAGTTACAGGTCAAGTCGGTCAAATTTAAGAATTTATTCTAAAAATTGATTATTAAACAAATAATCACATATAATTTGTTAAAAAAATAAATCAATCTGTTAATATAGATAAACTTCTATCATAATTTAAAAAGCAATAGATAATCTATTTATCGACTGATAATCAATGTATTATTAACCAATAATTTATAAAGTACACTAACGAGTAACATACATATATAAATACGCAGATATTTATCAAAGAGAGAACGAGAGTGGGGAGGGAGAGCCAGACGAAGAGATAACAGGTACTATGTGCATCTTTACTACATGACTGACTCACGCAAATATTCTTCTATACATGCATGTCTCTCGGTGTTCGATCATATCTTTTCCTTATGATGGTAGCACATGAACATATTAATTCAATTTTAACTATCTTACCATTTCATGGTTAATCATATAATTCACGCGAATCATTCTTATAATATTTTATCATTTATAGACACATTCGACTATGTTTTGATTGAATAACACGATATTCTATGAACATCTTTCACATGCGAAATCTATTGTGCCAATTCCATTTATATGAAAATTTGTTTGTTTTGCTGAAGCAGTTATCATAGATATTATTAGCTTATTTTAAAAGAAAAATTATATTTAAAAATTTAATAAAATTAATATACTGTAAAAAATTCATATTAAACTATTATTAAAAATAAATAATATAAAATATAATTTATAATTAATAGGCCCGTGCTTCGCACGGGCTTTTACGCTAGTTAAACATTAACTGTCAACAAAACTAGACAATTCTTACTGGTAATTAGCAAAACAATGGTACCTTTCAATATGCCACACTTCTACAATTTTACTACGAATTCAGGATTGATTTCAAAGATGCACTGATGCACTTTATCCTGTCAGTTTTTGGCTGCAGTTTCTAAAATATCTACATGATTTTACACTATAAGAACATCAATAATACAAAACTTTGAATTGCAACACAATTTGAGCATTTTCTTTCTATATGCAACTGATAATATTGCAGTATAATTTACAACTAGATCAGGCTGCAACTCCTCCTTTAACCAGAACGAGGACACCTGATAAATACCAGAAAAACAATTCTGTAATATTACCTGTTGCTACCCATCATTTCAGTTTCTTACAGGGTAATGTAATGGAAGATCATGTCATACAACCGCTATTATGTACTCTGTGGCTCACATCAAATTTGATAGCACTCTATCTATATTTCTATGAACTATACAAAAATAGAGAATGTTGTAGAAGCTGAAGCGTACTTAGTCTGCCACCTGGTCAGAAGATATTTGACCGAATATATCCGGACATGAATCCCAGTTTCCATTTTCCCTAGCTTCCCAATATCCACCTATATACTGGTAAGATTCACTTCCTTCACACTTGGCAAACCATTGTGGCTTCCATCCCCTCTCCTGCATTTTACGAGCCTAAATCCCAGCAAAAAAATCTTCAATCAGTTCCGATAATTAGGAAGCAAGTAAGCAACTGAGATTGCAATTCAATGCAAAATCTAGAGTTCCAAAATAAGTTACATCATATGTAACTTCAACATGTGAGCATTATCTCGCATGATAGTGATATGCACAACTTCCCATCTTGTTTATTTTATTTTTTTTTAATTTGTAATCTTTTGTTGGTCAGATATGCAAAATTTTACTCCCATTATAAAAATAACAAGTTCAGAATAGATATAATAACCAGTTAGTTAATATATGTTGGGACACTACTACAAGCTCACAGGAAAAGAACTATACTACTGTGTATCAGTTGTAAATCTGAAATTGACATTATGTTCTGGAAGTGGAATTCTTGCGGAGTCTAATGTTCAACTGGTTAAGATACGGCCACACAATTTAATTAGGATATAAGGAATAAAACGACAGAAAATGGCTGAATGCTAGCTAATTTCAGCCTGCAATTGATTGGAATAGTTTTAACAAAATATCACCAACAACTGGTACTTGGTAGCCTTGAAAAGTAATTAAACCAATTATATACCCACTTATCATCTACCACGGATTCAGTACAAACTCTAAAAGAAGACAAAATTTAATTTACCTGCCGCTGTCGCTGCTCTAATCTTAGCTTTTCAGCATTTGCCATCTCGTACTCCCCATTTTCTAGGCATCTTTGATCAGGTCTTAGCCTCGAATCTGTTCGCGGCAGCTGGTCCTGGGATCAATAAAAACAAAGTTCAGCATGCAGGAGTACTTTCAAAATTTCTAATATATCTAATAGCTCCAACAAATCGATAAAGAAATTATTTTGCAAGCGTTCACAATGCACTTTGGGTATGTAAAGTTCCACTCTACAATAGAACCTTTTCACAGTCCAAAGGTTTATTTTGTAAAGATAATCACTTGGAACATGGCATGAATAAACACGCACCCTTAATCCAGGAGTCATCTCATTCAGTGTCATTGCGAAGCGTGTGAAATTATATCTAGTAGGGAACTTAGAAGGTTTGTTTCGCTTCCAGAGCAGATGAGCTTCTGACTGATCAGATCTCTTTCCTTTAGCAGAGGTTCCATCCACATAATGCATGCTTTCATCCCACTTCCCAAACAAAGTGGCAACTGTCTTTCCATTCATATCTTGGACATTGCCTTGCACCTACAAAACAATCAAATTCAATTTTCATAAGTTTCTAATCATCAAGAATGCCTATGTCGATAGTCTGATAAGAAAATGATATATAGGCTAAAATAAAATGAAATATGTCAATTTTTAGACAAGTGGAGGTAAAATCCTGGAACAATCTTATCTATAACTTCACATATATGTCTACTATTTAAGACACATCTTTTCAAACACATTATAAATACCACTCCGCACGATCAAGATATATCATTAAATTATTTTAACTTACCTGGAACATAATGCTCTATTATCCATTTATTATTATATTAACAAATCACTTGTAGGAGTCATTCGAATATATTATAGCAAGCATCTACTTATCTACTACCATATATCTTTTTCCTATATTATTCCTTACTAGACAATATTATTGTTAATTACAAAACAATTTTTTATAAATAATATAAAATAATTTACAAGTAATTTAATAAATTTTATGCTCTGCGTTATTCTCCAATCCTTCAGAAACAAACTTGGCCACAAATTCACAAGAAAGAAGAATAAAAAATTCAGTTAATGACTTCTGAAAATTCCACATTACTGTTATTTTTTATCTTTAACTGGAATAGGATCAACCGCATTGTTAACGAAGTCCTCATACACAATACTCAACATCTCAATCTTTAGAGGAATGTGCCTGTTATCAATATGAGTTGTTGGCCTTTATTATATTTTTTTTGTCTCCTCTAGAGCAGTCAAATCTTGCATGGTGCATTTCATTGTTTCTAGCCCAACAATGGTGTCAAGTACTAGTCTTTCGTATTCATCTTCCAATTTTGGAATCTTCTCACTTCAAAATTACTGATATTCTTCAAAAAATCTAAGGTAATCTAAACTACATATGGAAGGGAGGATGATAGCATGTCTAATATAATCTGCCAGTGCTTATTGCTTCAATTGTCATATTCATCTCCCCCGTTAATAAAGACTGCAATCGCTTAAATAGATATCTTAACTTGGAGAACATGTAAACTTCGAGAAGAAATCAATTCCTAACTATAAGGAACAAAATCCTTTTATTATTAACTAAATTTATTTGGGGGGGGGGGGGAGAGAGGGAGGGAGGGACCTGATGAGGATTCCGATCCATAATAGACTGTTCTTTGAACTTAAGTTTACATGAATGGTTTCTGCTTCCCTGTATCCGCATTGTGCCATAGTGGTCCATATACAGCTTCCCCAAAATAAGGTTGTATATGGATGTTGTGACCTGCGAAGAGGATATTAATTTTAATCGAACACTACAAGATTAAAACATATGAACCATGTTACTAATACCTTACTCCAGTGAAAAACTTCACCGTCATCAAATTCCAGGGTCAAGATTCCAACAGGATCAAGCTGAATTGAGCGACCCCAAAATTTACTTTTCAAATTGCTATCTCCCCAAAATTTCCATCCTGTACCCTCACAGTGGCATGCTACAACCATTGGATGGTGACTAACCTATGTGACAAGGTTAAAAAGTTAATTATATATATAATTAAAATGTCATACTTTAGTATGTAATAGTAAAGGTGGATTAGGCATTGCTCTCTGTCTCTGAATAATAACAGAAATCAAGAAAAAATAAATAAGAACTCGTCTTGTCCCTGCCTTCCACTCTGAACTAGTTATATCTGCATGTATTGACACGTTATTCAATAACATTCCTTTTACATCATAATGTATTTCTCCTGTCACCTGGTCTCAGATAAACTCATATACATGCCCTATTAAATAAACTAGCAGAAAGGCCACACTAATCTGGCTATAAGAAACCACCTTTTCAGAGAAAAATCGAAGGCCTTTATCGGGAAAGTCAGCCTCATACGTCTCCCCCAGCAACGGATTAAATGGTTTGCAACTCCTTCCTTCAGTAGAAGCATAACCAGAAACTGCAAATGCAGCTACATTCAGGATCCTCATAAGGCTATTACCCTGACAAAATTACAAGAATAATAAACTGTAAGCGAACAAGGAATAATCATTTTAATACAAAAAATACAAGTCAATTCATGTGTTGTACTAACATTTAAGAAAATCATCCACTCCGATGGGTTCACTAATGTTCATAAAATTTAATGAGTCATTAGTTGATTACTGTGCTGGTTATGTTTTTAATAGTCCAAAGAGATAATGTTTTGTTTGTAATGATTTGGTACCTAATGCAATTGAGAAATTTAATCTTTGCATAACAAATTATCGAAGAAACTTGCCAGAAAATTTTAGATAAAAAAACAATGATTAAATACGAACAGAACACTGCTATTGCCATAATTATGGAAAATAAGAATATATAGTATATTGCATATCATTAGCAGCTCATAAGTATATTCTAGTTATATGCATAAATTGATTATAAGGTGCTTAACAAGGCGGTTCACAAAATTTGTTTGTTCAAGTGATTGACAGACAGGTTTGACTGCTTACAATCAATCCCACACACTTTTAACCACCAGAGAAATTTTGGAACATGATAAATTAGCGGTCTACCAGAATGTCCTGCATGCAATATATGACTTGTATTAAAATAACAGAGAAACTTTATGAAGTCCCTTAATGCAAACTTACACTTTTGCCCCATTCATATGCCCGATCAAGAAGATACGAGTATTCAAGATCTTCATAACACTTCTGGAGAGTGGAGAGAGGCTCATTAAAGTACACTGGAAGACATACTTTAGTAAGATCTTTCCCAATATTGTCTTTAATCATGGACCACAGACTAACACTCTTTTCCTTTTCCACCGGGTCCGGCAATTTCTTACGACGCTTAACTTTGGGGAAGGTAGCACCAGCAGACCTAATTGAAGGGTCAATGCCCTGTAACTCTGAGCTAAATTCTTCATCTGATGAAAAAGATGATGTTAGATAGTCGGACCCACTGCTTCTGAATGAATTTGATGAGAGATATTCTTGAGTGTCAAAGAAGGCATTATCATCCTCGTCTGACTCTTCCTCCACATTGTCTACTCTTTCATTATCATCTTCAGATTCACTTGCACTTCCCTCTGGACAAAAAAGTTTTCAAGTTAAAATAATTAGATTATAAAACAAAACGAATATGGCAAAAACTGCAACAAAGAAGCAATTGCATTACGATTTCCAGGCCCGATATTTTTTGTTATGCACAGCTATGAACTTGATATTGCTTTGCATGAAATTTTAGAGGCTAAACACTTTCAATCTAAAGCCATTGCGTTCTCGTCCACTTTGTTCAATCGCAAAATATACAGTGTGTAGAATAAGGCCACATCACTCGAATTTTTGAAAACATTAACATGATACTTGTGAACTAGTGTTCAAGTGATTAGTCATTAGTACAACAACCACATACTAACAACATAGAACACTATCTAAAGTTTCTGATTACATAGGAAAACTGATGATCATATTAATGATCAGCATTAAAGAGTATATGCTACAATATTTAAAATTCTTGAAAGTGATGTCCTTCATAAAGTTAAGGCACAAAGCATCCTATTTGAGACATAAAAAATACACAAAAAAAGAAACTATAACCCCTCGTCCCTACAGAATGAATAAATTTTTTGTTCATTATAAAAAAGAAAAACGGCGGGCAACATTAAAATAAATCATTATGAAGACATAACAATAATCTGTCAGTAAGTGGGACAAAATAAGTTAGATATACTAGCCTGACTATAGGTTAGTAGATAATCAGAAACATCATGACGATGAAGCTGACAAAAGGCACTTGAAGATATACTCAAAGGCTTACAACATTTATTCTTTCAGCATGTATATACGAGAGAAGTTTGATCCTCATTTCTTTGATAAAACACTATCTATTAATGATGTGAGCAATTCCTAGTAACATGAAAGAGGACTATCTTCCTTGTAATCCTAACTTTAGATAATTAATTGGAAAGGATACTAATAATTTAAACATCACCAACAACAATAAATGATAATAATAATAATAATAATAATAATAATAATAATAATAATAATAATAATAATAATAATAATAATAATAAATAACAACTTATTATTATTATGATAATAATAATAACAAATAAAATATAATTATAATGCAGAACACATTTGCTAGCTAAAGAAGAACTCAAAAGGTAGCATGTGTTATATTTAAGTCAAACAAACAATGCAAGAGGTGAGTCTGGTGTCCACCTTCACATCATATCTTTGGTGAATAAGCGTCACCTCATTTGCCAGGAAAAGAAAATGTTGCAATTCACTCTTGTCAACATGGTGTACACCATCACCGACATTATATATTTAAATCATATATATGACTACCAGTTACAGTGTCCAAATAATCAAATATTTGTTGTGTAGAGGTTCAACACATGAATATGTAATTTATAAAGAGAGGAGATAACAAAGTTAAAAAGCGGAGGGTTTATATATTAACTTTGCCATTAGCTAGCAGAATATCAGGAAGGTTATTGCCTAGGACAATTATAATTAAATGAATCACATGACTTTAATCCTTAGAATAAACTAGGTTGAAAATAATAATAACAAAACCACAAAGGTTATGAAATCAATAATAATATGCGTCAATACTTTGAAACTGGATTAAAAATCAATAAGAAAGCAACTTCTGCAAACAACAAAGTTTCCTGATTCGCAAAATTACCACTATATTTTTCCAGCAGAGATCTAGAGGACGTTCCAACCCCCTTCAGTTGTCTTTGAGTCTCGTCAACCACCGTGTTCTCCAGATCAACCTTATCAGTCTACACAATAGAATGAATAAAAAAGTTTTCAGCCGTCAGCACGATTTAGAAACTTAATGATGTGAAGGTAGATTATAGTACAGTTCACTCATAACTGAGTATCACTGATTAAAATGATACAAGAGGGGGCTGAGAACCACATCGACAAATTTGCACATACAAATATACTTCAATTTTCTTTTTGCATACACAAAACTAAGAACTTACTTTAACTTCATTACTTGCTCATAGATGATAAATTTAGATAAGCAAATTTATTTGACCAGGCAATTTATAAAGTTACTTCCATAAGCTTAAAACCTCATTAAGCGCAATAACTCATACACAAGCATATCTTAATTGGAAACAAAAGAGGACAGATCACAATCGGGGTAGCACAAAATTGTTCTCTTGTGACACAATGAATAAATTACATGAATTGTGTAAGATTAGTAACAGATAAGGAGTCGTTTGGATTGTTAGTAGGAGTAGAAACAAAGCGCATGGGAATGGGAATAATTTAAATATTCATGAAGTGTGTAGGGAACCATTGACCTGGTTATTGGGAATGAGATTCCTATTTCAGCCATTAATATTTCCCCAACACTAACACAAGGAATTAACATTCTGATTACTGGGCCTATTGACCATAAAGTAAACCTGCATCTCTAAGATTTGACCCCCTTCAGCATTAGTAACAAATATCCATGTTGAATAGCTAAACTAACAAGAAACCTATCTAAATGCAGACCCAGTTTTCGCAATATTAAGAAAAAGATTATACCAAGGCTTTATTATTAGATACAAACTAATCGGCCAGCTTATTTAGCACCCTGGTAAAAACATGTCATTTCTAGGATTATAACAATTGGCTTCTCATGTTTGGGCTCCCATTCTGGCAGATATAAATTTCAGTAAGGCATCAGATGGGCCTCAAAAAATTTCCATGTCCTTAAATTCTTGATTTAGCAACAAGCAAAAAGTCATTTATACAAAAGTTTGATGTTTCATTTAAAGTATGAACCTACTCTTTATATGAAATCGCTTCCCTGGCTAAGACGCATCAATGTTTATTCCCACCCTGCTAACCAGTACCGCAATCTCACTAGTATTACACCACAATTTAGACACTAAAGGATGTAGTGTTCTCTTTTTAAATTCTTAACTTGAGAAACTATTGACCTTTACTAAACATTTTGTGTGCAACACCCTGATTAAAAGACGTATAACAATTTTTTAAGAATATAAGCTCAAGTCCAACTATTTTTTCCAAATTACGATTGTTTGGGGTCTGTGGTGGGGTTATAGATACCCAACTTATATGTACAAGCCAATGAATTTTGAGCTTATTTAGATTTTTGTTTCGGGGTAGACCCAGATTTATTGATTGGACTCGTGAATTTGACCAAAGTTGTCACATTCCATCTGTATACATCCAACTTGTATTCAACTCAACTTTAATACTGTCACATTTTTTGCCCTATTATGACTTTTACGAACCCGCTCTCTCCCATAACACCATTTTCATTATTTTCCGAAACAAACCCCCTCCCAAGGAAACAACAACAACAATTAAAATTATAGTAATTAATAATAACAATAATAACAATAATAATAATAATAATAATAATAATAATAATAATAATAATAATAATAATAATAATAGCAATAATAGTAATAATAATAATAACAATAATAATAACAATAACAATAATAACAACAACAATAATAATAATAACAACAACAATAGTAATAACAGTAACAATAATATTAATAATAATAATAATAATAATAATAATAATAATAATAATAATAATAATAATAATAATAATAATAATAATAATAATAATAATAATAATAATAATAATAATAAAACGGCTCTAAACAGAGAGTGACTAAAACTTTAATATGACCAGAATAAAGAACATGATATATAGTCAAAACTTTTGACGCCTTAAAAAGTAGAACGTAAGCTTCTATTTCCTCAAGCACAACACAAAATAAACATATGTTGCTAGTCGTAAACTCTACAGACACAGGTTTACTCTTTAATCTTTAAAGGGCGTAATTTCAAAAGATCAACTTTGATATTATAATACATCATAACATGCTTCATAAATTAATAGCACACTGAAACTATCTTGATGCAGTGAATTCCGTTTGACATTGACTAATTATTTATTTAAACATTGTAGATCAATTGAGGGTGATGATTAAAATTTATATACAAGTCAACCTAGTATGATCAAGATCACAGACATAGTTGATATGATTGGGACGAATATAATAGATGTTTGGGTGCATTTATGCTAAAACTAAAGTGATGAGATCCTAAAAGTTGTTTTGGTTTGGAGAAAAGACCATCCAACAGTAAATTTTCAACACAAATTTATAAATAACACTTTCATTCATTTACTACAAAAAATGAAAATACAAAGGTTTGGGCAATCTTGAAAATAAAGAAAGTACCCTTCCAAGTTCCAACTATCTATACACATAAATGGTATAAGCTTAAGAGACACCCTACTAAGTACAAGCCATTAAAAAAGAGTATAAAACAAGTAAAGCTGCTGCAGAACAACTTATTCAAGGGATGGAATGAACAGTAGGTTGTGAAGCAATCGGTGCAGAAGATACTGAAGAAGAATTCCGAAATCGAATAGCATGTTTTTTTCTATTAGTCATTTTGTGTACCTCTAAATGTCGCAGTGTGTCAACCATAAGCCAGTGTTTCTGCCGAACAAGAATAAGTTGGCTCTGCAGATATGCAAACTCATTTCTCATTATTTGTTCACTATCCTGGATAGCTTCCTCACTGACACCCTCTTCCAACAGGCGTTTCCGTAACTTTTCTGTTGAAACTGTGACATTGTCTATAGGAGACAATAGTTCAGTATTGGACATTCGGGGGAACATGCCCTTTACAGCATGCAATGCTTCAAGCCACTGCTGGCGATCCTCGCGAGTTTCTGCCCTGAGATGCAGCCTCTTAGTACCCGTAAATATCGAAAACCTTTTGTCATCCGACCTGCTTTCTCGAATTGATGAAACCTGAAATGCACCAAAAAATCAAAAAATAGAATAAGCTTAACAAATGCAATATTTGCATAGAGAGCATTTCAATGACATTGATGCATAGTATAAGACATATGACCCTGTCATCCAAGAAAGACACAAAAAACAAACACTTGAATCGATAACCAAAACATCATAGCACAACAAATACATTAGTCACATAGGTCTTAATTACTCGCAAACATTCAAAAACCATCATCAAATACAATGCAGGTAGAGCTGACAGAAACACGCATTTCCTTTATCATACACAAAAACACAATTGAAAAATGGAATACGAAACACAAACATAAAAGAAAACGCATGTAGAAAATGAGACCTTGAGATGAACTTGGCCAACAGGCGTGAAATCGTGAATTCCAGCTTTCGAATTATTACTAGACTTACTACTACTCCTTAAAATGCGCTTATTCGAATCATCACCAATAATTCTAAAGCCTTTGAAAGTGTCCTGATGAACAAACACCTTCCGATGACCATGAATCTTATAATACGAAATCACACCGTCTTCCAAAAGAAACCACCTAGGCTTCCATCCCTTACCATAATTAACCCATTTCTGTAAAACACCGCAGATTCCATTGGCAGCCACCAAATCATTCAATTTTGTATCCATTTGATTGTTGGAGTTTGCGGTCAGGTCGGATCCCGAAGGCATAATTGGTGTGCGTTTCTGGGAGAGGGTTTTAAGCGATGAAATGAAACGGAGGACGTGGTTGCGCATTACGTCGTCATTGCTGCCTGCGTCATCATCATTATTACAATTACCAGATATTTGTATATTTATATGTATGTGTATACGAGGGTTGATATGATTGGCGATTGGGGAGCGAGAAACTTAACGCGGATAAATGATGGATAGATAGATATGCGTGGGTGTCTTATAAGTACGTTTCGAATGTGTGTGAATTGAGAGAGAGAGGGGGAGGGAGGGAGAGAGAGAGAGAGATTGAGAGAGAGAGGAGAAATCGGAGGAAATGAATATGAAAAAAATAGAGGGGAATGTGCGGGTGGAGAGAAGAGGAGAAGAAATGTTTAAATATGAATGTCGCGATCGCCGCCTTTTATTGTCTGAATAGTGTTCCAAATTAAGTACACTACTCAAGTGCTTCTATGACGCCAATTCAGTACGAGTCACGCCCCGTCATTCATATTTTACTCTATTATTATTTTATTTTATTCAAATATACTATATTATTTAAAAAACTTATTTTGAATAAATTTCATATGATAATTCCACAGAGTCAACCGGCATGCATGTATATAAAAAATAGAAAATATATTATGATAAGGCCTTTTCTCGTCGATGTGTCCGTTGTCATTACTTCAGGTGGTTTGAGATAGGCCCGGGACCTGCAAAACGACACACGGGGTGTGTCCCATGAAGCGCCTCCGGCGTGATAATCAGTGATCGGAACATAAGAGCATAAGTAGAGGATGAGAGAGATATGTGATTTTGTATGCTTTGAAGAGTCAATATTTGTGATAGTAGAGAGAGTGTACATTTTGTATGTTGTGAAAATGCTTGATACTAGTGAGCCCCCCCTTAATATGCACAAAGACCTAGATTTATAGTGTAGTCATGTAGCCCCTTGTGAACAAATGGCATGTGCCGTGTTGTAGTGCAAGTCTGGCTTTACCTTGAGCAGTACATCACCATACTGCCTGTCATTGAGTTGTTGTACCTGCATGCTACAGTTGAGTTGTATCAAGTATAATAGCTACAGTGTTGTTGTCCTTGTGGCATGGGTGTGTCACATGGGTGTGTCAGTGTGAAAATCATTACCCCATGACTTTATATATTGCTTTATGTACTAGTGTCAACTCTAGCTACTTTGCCAAGTGTGATGACATATGTTATTAAATGATAATTATGCATGGTAATATCATTGCCCCCCTACTCCTGCTATTTGCTTTAGCGGATAGGAGGAGTAAAAGGAAGAAAAAAGAACATTGTGCTGAGACAAGTTTGAAGAAAAATAGATTGTTTCGGGGCTTTTCAAGTGTTGGATGCGAGCAACACGGAGAAAGGAAATTTTGAAAAATATTTGTGATGGGTTGCCCCCCCGTGTTGATTGCAGACACCACTTGGGAGATAAAGAATTTTGTGAAAAAATTGTGCTTGGTTGCCCCCCAGTGTTGGTTGCGGACAACACTCGGGAAAGAGAAAATTTTGTGAAAAAATTTGTGCCGTGAAAAAATTGGTGCTTGGTTGCCCGCCAGTGTTGGTTGCGGACAACACTCGGGAAAGAGAAAATTTTGTGAAAAAGTTTGTGCCGTGAAAAAATTGGTGCTTGGTTGCCCGCCAGTGTTGGTTGCGGACAACACCCGGGAAATAGAGAATTTTTGTGAAAAATTGGTGCTTGGTTGCGCCCAGTGTTGGTTGCGGACAAGATGTAATTATTCAACTGATGAAGACTGAACCATGTTTCAACTGATGAAAATCAAGCATTCAACTGAAGACAAAGTATTCAACTGATGATGCTAAGGAATTCAACTGATGAGACTGGAACAACATTCAACTGATGAAGTTTGTAATTCATTCAACTGATGAGCCTAGCACAACATTCAACTGATGAAGTCAAGAGCAGTTGAAAGTAACTAGAACTTTCAACTGATGAAGCAAAGAGAAGTTGAAAGTGACTAGAGCTTAAGTCTGACAAATCACATGGATCGAATTACACTAAAATAGACATGGAAGCCTAATTAGGAAAATAAAGAAGAAGCAGAAACATACTTATCTCATGCAGTACAATCTGGATCAAATCAAGATGATGGTCAAAGATGAAGACATCTCAGAAAGCATGCATAAGACAAAGTTGTGCAGCATTGTTTTTAGATTAGAGTGCATTTTGCAATCTAGCTAAAAGCTTTGTAAAACTTGGAGTATATAACCAAGTTAGAAGCATCAGTTGAACTTGTTCAAATTACAAAAAGAAAAATCTGAGAGTTAGAACTTGTTCTTGAGTGATGAACTAGCAGTTGTGCGAATTGTAAACAATCCACAGATTCTTCTATATAAAATCTCACGGGTGGATCATTCAATCCACCCGTATTTTTAATACTTGGTGTTTTTCTGTTTACTGTGTTCTTAGTGTATTGTTCTTGAATCTTTCAAATTTGTAAAAGATTGTATTCAACCCCCCCCCTTCTACAATCTTTCTTATAGTCAGTGTAAAATAACAATTGGTATCAGAGCCAGGTTCCCAACAAACAGGGAAAAAGATCAACACTGCTAAAGAAAGATGGGAAAGAAGGATGCTGGAGTGAAGATTCCTGTTCTTGACAAAGACAACTACTTTCACTGGAAAGTGAGAATGCATTTGCATCTGTTGTCCATTGATGAAAGCTATGTGAACTGCATTGAAAAAGGACCTCATGTCCCAATGAAGGTCTGCACCAGTATGGGAGCTGATGGTGAAGACATGGTAGGTAAAATGATTCCAAAACCTATCCATGAGTATTCTCAAAAAGATACTGAAGAAGTGCACAAGGACAAGAAAACCATGAACCTTCTGTTCAATGGTTTGGATCAAGAAATGATTGATAGTGTTATCAGCTGCACAAGTGCCAAAGAAGTTTGGGACACCATCAGGACCATCTGTGAAGGGAATGAGGAAGTAAGAGAAAACAAAATGCAGCTTCTGATTCAACAATATGAGTCATTCCATTTCAAGTCTGGTGAAGGTTTGAGTGACACTTTTAACAGATTTCAAAAACTGTTAAATGGTCTAAAGCTTTTTGGAAGAGTATATCAAGTTAAGGATTCAAATTTGAAATTCTTAAGAGCTCTTCCCAAAGAATGGAAACATATGACAGTCTCTCTCAGAAACACAGAAGAATTCAAAGACTATACTCTAGAGAGACTGTATGGAACCTTAAAGACTTATGAGCTTGAAATGGAGCAAGATGAAGAGATTGAGAAAAGTCAAAAGAAAGGGCATTCATCTGTGGCTCTAGTTGCATCTCTTGATGATGCTGTCAAGGACAAGAGAAAGTCTCAAGTTGAAGAAACTGAGAAGTTGGTCAAAGAAGAAAGCTCATAGTCAAGCAAAGGAAAAGGAAAAGAGAAAGATGTAGCTGATTCTGGTGAAGAAAGTGATGGAATTGATGAACATCTAGCCTTCCTGTCAAGAAGATTCTCCAAACTAAAATTCAAAAAGAATTTCAATTCTGCAAAATCATTCAAAGGGAATCCCAAGTCTGATAGAAGCATGGTTGACAGATCAAAATTCAAGTGCTTCAATTGTGGGAATGCAGGTCACTTTGCAAATGAGTGCAGAAAGCCTAAAGTTGAGAAGAGGTCAAGTGAAAACATTGACTATAAAAAGAAATATTATGAACTTCTCAAACAAAAGGAAAGAGCATTCATCACAAAGGATGATTGGGCAGCTGGAGATGATTCTGATGAAGAGGAGGAGTTTGTCAATCTAGCTCTAATGGCCAACTCCACAGATCAAGAAGAAAACACTGGAAGCAGTAGTCAGGTATTCACTACAAACCTAGTTGAGTTAACTAAAGATGAATGCAATGCTACCATAAATGAAATGTCTACAGAACTGTATCATTTGCATGTTTCTTTAAAATCTCTCACTAAGGAAAATAGTAGGATTAAGGAAGCTAACACCTTTCTTAGTGACAGAAACAGTGCTTTAGAAGCTCAATTTATTGAGTTTGAGAAACTGAAAATTGAGTGTCAGACAGCCAAAGATGATCTCTTGGTTGTTCTGAAAAGAGAAGAGATCATAAGAAAACAGCTTGATAAGGAACAAGAGATTATTGCCAAATGGAAATCTGGGAGAGATGTTTCCACTAATATCATCAACATGCAAGGTAGAGAAACCTTTGTGGAGAATGAATGGAAAAGGAATAAGAAAGTTCTTGAGATATCTGAGAACAGTTCAAGTGATGAGAATACTGATGATGATCATCAGTTGAAAAGCAAAGTCTCAACTGATGAGAGTCATCAGTTGAACAAAAACTCACCAGTTGACAAGAAAGTTCTCAAGAAGCTCAACAAGAAATATGGTCCTATTAAAAAGAACTTTGTTAAAGGTGAGAATAGTTCTTCTGAGACAAGTGATAGTGTTAACAACACTCTTAATTCCAGTAATAAGAACAAGAAGAAGTTGGATGCTAATGAGCATAAATCAGAAGAGACTAAAAAGAAGAAGGGAAATAGAAATGGTAAAATAGGAGTTAACAAGCACACCAATTACACTCCCAATGCAAGTGCTCCTAGGAAAACCTGCAGTAAATGTGGTAGTGTAAATCATTTATCTGCTAATTGTAAAACTGTGACTGCTCCTAATTTATCTTTGCCTATTCCTATGACATCTCTGACATCTGTTCCTCACATGAATTTATCTGCTATGAATATGATGCCTGGTTTATTGCCTCACAATCCATATTCTCAGCCAAGCATGCCATATATGTTCAATCCATATTTCAATGCTTTTAACTTGCCTCAATCCATTCAAATTCGCATGGCATGAACATGTATGCATACCTCAAAGGCCTGTGTTTAAGAACAAAGTTGACATTCCAACCTCTCAACCAAAACCAAAGATTGAACCAGTTCAATCCAAGGGAAAAGTTGAGAATGAGGGAAAAGCTGTTAAGACTAACAAATCAGGACCCAAAGCAATTTGGGTACCAAAATCAACTTGATCTGTTTGTGAAATGTGTGCAGGGAAACCACAAGAAGAATTTGTGGTACTTGGATAGTGGATGCTCCAGGCACATGACTGGTGATTCTTCCCTGCTCACAAAGTTTGTGGAGAAAGCTGGCCCTAGCATTACCTTTGGAGATGACAACAAAGGATATACTATGGGATATGGCTTGATTGCAAAAGAGAATGTCATCATTGATGAAGTTGCATTGGTGTCTGGTCTTAAGCACAACTTGCTTAGCATCAGTCAGCTCTGTGACAAAGGTTACAAAGTTAATTTCACTCCTGCAGCCTGTGTTGTCACTAAAGGAGATGACAACAATGTGGTTCTGATTGGACAAAGGCAAGGAAATGTGTATGTAGCTGACTTCAATTTTGTAAAGTCTGAATCTATCACTTGCCTTCTCAGTAAAGCAAGCTCAGATGACAGTTGGCTGTGGCACAAGAGGTTGTCTCATCTGAATTTCAAAACCTTGAATGAGTTAGTTAAGAAGGATTTGGTAAGAGGTATACCAAAGCTGGAATTCTCCAAAGATGGATTGTGTGGAGCTTGTCAGCTTGGAAAGCAAAATAGAAGCTCTTTCAAAAGCAAATCTCTTTCATCAATTGTGAAGCCCCTTCAGCTCTTGCATATGGATTTATTTGGACCAGTCAACATAATGTCCATCTCAAAGAAGAAATATTGCCTAGTGATTGTTGATGATTTTTCAAAATTTACTTGGACTTTCTTCCTGCACTCTAAGGATGAAGCTGGGAAAAGCATCATCAATCATATCAAGGCATTAAACAACAATCCAGATGTCAAAGTTGGAAGGATAAGAAGTGACAATGGAACAGAATTCAAGAACTCTGTGATGAAAGAATTTTGTGAAGAAGAGGGAATTATTCATGAGTTCTCTGCACCAAGAACTCCACAACAAAATGGTGTTGTTGAAAGGAAGAATAGAACTCTTATTGAGGCTGCAAGAACCATGATTAATGAAGCTCAACTTCCAACCTATTTTTGGGCTGAAGCTGTGAATACTGCTTGTTTTACTCAAAACATTTCACTAATTACCAAACCTCATAATCTAACTCCCTTCCAACTCTTCAAAGGAAAGAAGCCAACAATTAGCTTTCTTCATGTATTTGGATGCAAGTGTTATGTTCTAAGAAATCAAGGTGAAAATCTTGGAAAATTTGAGGCCAAGGCAGAAGATTCAAGGATTGTCAGATGAAGGATTTCATGATAATCTCAGATTTGAGAATGAAGGTGAAGGTGATCTGTATGATAGTGATGATGATTGTGATGACACTATTCAGAATGTTGGAATTAATCCTGGAATTAGTGTTCCAACTGATGACTCTCTGGTGCAAGAAACAACTGCTATTGGAAATTCAACTGAAGCATCAGTTGAAACTACATTGGAGGGATCAGTTGAAACACCTCAAGGATCATCAGTTGAAAGAAGGTCTCAAAATTTCAATCAGTCTAGAAATAATGAGATGTCAAATTTAGGGGGAGCTTTCCAACATGGAAACCTGAACTTCAACAATGAAGCCATATCATCAAGGCAATCACTTCCACCACAAAGAAAGTGGACAAGGGATCATCCTTTTGAGCTAATTATTGGAGATGCAAATGCATCTGTACAAACAAGAAGAGCAACTCAAGATGAGTGTTTGTATAGTGCATTCCTTTCACAGGATGAACCTAAAGTCATAGAAGATGCTCTCAAAGATGCTGATTGGGTCCTTGCTATGCAAGAAGAATTAAATCAATTTGAGAGAAACAATGTATGGAAGCTGGTACCAAAACCTAAAAACAGAACAATTGTAGGAACAAAGTGGGTATTCAGAAACAAGGTGGATGAGAATGGAGTTGTCACCAGAAACAAGGCAAGGATTGTTGCTAAAGGATACTCTCAGTCTGAAGGAATTGATTTTGATGATACCTTTGCACCAGTTGCAAGACTGGAAGCAATAAGAATCTTCCTGGCCTATGCTGCTCATGCAAACTTTAAAGTTTATCAAATAGATGTCAAGAGTGCTTTTCTAAATGGTGAACTGGAAGAGGAGGTATATGTCAGTCAGCCTCCTGGTTTTGAAGATCCAGAATTTCCAGAGTATGTTTACCTTTTATTAAAAGCACTCTATGGACTAAAGCAAGCACCAAGGGCATGGTATGGGACTCTATCTCAATTCTTGTTAGATAATCATTTTTCCAAAGGAACTGTGGATAAAACACTATTTTACAGAAATGTAAATGGTGCCTTTATTCTGGTTCAAATTTATGTAGATGCTATAATTTTTGGTTCTACAGATGAGAAACTTTGCAAGAAGTTTGCTAATCTAATGAAAAGTCAGTATGAAATGAGCATTGTTAGGTCCAGAAACGATTGTAGAAGGGGGGGGGGGTTGAATACAATCGTCACAAAATAATCGCGGCGGAATAATCTGATCGGAGTTTAACTTGTTAATCAGATTTAAATTAATTAATATAACAATTTTTAAGTCGTTATATAATTAATATGGTTCGTTTTAAAGTCCACTAGTTCGTAGAATAAATTTGACAGGAAGTATTCTAACTTAGCGGAATAAAACAACCGAATGATCAAAGCACAGAAAACTGTGGATATAACGAATAGCAAGTTACAAACAACTTGAAAGTTTACAAAGCTTTGAACAAGAACAAATGAAGAGGTTGAAGCCATATTTATAGGCAACACCTTGAACTTGTATGACAATCATGGTATGACCATGCTACAAAGATCAGAATGATAATATGAGCAAATGTCATGCTACAATTGAAATCAGTATGACAAAAGGTGCTAATGTCATGCCATACAAAATTCGGTATGACAATCTGAAGCATTGTCATACTGAACAATTTTCGGTATGACAATTGAGTATGACATATGACTTGGTGGTTAAGTATTGAGACGGTATGACAATTTCAAGTAATGTCATACCACTTGGACTCGGTATGACAATCAAGGAGATTGTCATGCCTTGTTCAATTCGGTATGACAAACTGAGATTGTCATGCTAACTGGAACGGTATGAAAAACTCAATCAATGTCATACCACTGATGAATGGAACCTTCCAGGTGCGGTATGACAATCTAAGTGATTGTCATACTGTGCCCAAAATCAATATAAATTGATTTTTCTTTAATATAATTAATTCAATAATTATTTACTTAATTATATTAATTATATAAATTCATAAATTAAATTAATTCAAGTGAGAATCAATTTAATAAATAAATTACATAACTTATATAATTATTTTGAGATGTGAATAAATTAAAAGAATAATTATACAGAGCACAGTCTTCAGCAGCAGGTCTTCTGACATCCTTTAAATGATCTGATTCTTTGTCTTGATTGAACGACCACCTATTGTTGATGCAGAATATTTAATTGGAGTAGCTGACACATAAATGTACTGTCTGGTTCATCTGTATCTAGCTGAATCAAATATTCTTTATCAAATAAACATTTGAGAAGTGGCTTGTTCATCGAGTCTTTGTCTTCGTAGTTCATCTTCATAAGTAGAAATAGTTTGGAATCTTCTGAATAGATAACGTATTAAAACTTTGTATCTTCTGGACTTCTGGACGTGCTACAAAATATTATTTGTACACTGAGGCTTGAACATATTAATGAACTTCTATCAGTGGTGTGCAGCAGCATCCTGAAATTCTTCAGACATATGATTTTAATAAATCACTTGACGTTCTTCGTACGGATTCCTTCAATAGTGCTTGCTAATTTACTTTCTTTCTTATCAGAGTTGAGTTGATACTCTTAAATACAAATAGGCTAAACATATGCCTTTCAATCTCCCCCTATTTGTTTGTTAACATAACATGCAAATTATCGAGAGGATAACTCAACTAACTGATAAGACAAAGGATTAAACATGAATTGTAAATAGCAAAAAGTTTCTGGTATTTCATTAAACATTCACCAGAATTCAAACAAGTACATTAGATTACATAAGGATGTTCTTACTGAACATATATTACAAATTCCTTAACAAATCTAAAGATCAACTTCTCCTTCTTCGATATCTGAACTGTGAAGGACAGGAGTTGACGGTTCTTCTCTGGATGGCACTTCTGATGTAGTGGACTCACCACGCTTCTTACGTTCTCGTGCCAGAGCCAGTTGATGTAACACTTCCATCTCTACAGGGTCTTCCTGGAAGTCCGATGGCTGAGCCTTTGTAACATTCTTCATCCTCCGGAAATATTGAGAAATATTCCTTCGGGTGCAGTAAGCTAGAATCACATCATCAGCATCAGACTTGGCTTTAGAAGCGAAGCCCTTGGTTCGAAGTAGAGTGGATGCTAGAGCCAGTTGCTTAGCAGGATACTTTGATAAAGCCTCTTCATTCAGATAGACAGTGCTTAAGAGCTCCTTGTGAACGAACTTTACACAATATGGATTCTCGACAACCTGTGGACTGTTGAAGACAGCACAATCCAACAGCTTATCATGAAGGAGTTCGTTCAGGTTGGAGCATCGCTTTACCTTATTGCGAAGTACCCAGAGCTCAGACACAGAGAATGATTTAAGAAATTCAACAGATAATCTGAATGAACCATTTCTCCGTGTATATACAATCAGCTCCCACTGTTCTAGCAAGTTATTGACTCCAACAGTCAAGTAATCAATTTCTAAAGCGAAGGCATGCATAAAAATATCCTCGTCAGGGTTTACCTCTCGAAGATCGTAGATCAGAGATAAAAACTTTCTGTCATTAAAAGGCTCCCTTTGAGGTCCATTGAAAATCCTCTTTGCGATGTCCCAGCTTTTTCCAACTTTCCTTTTTATATCAAGATTCTTCTGCTTGCACGCAGCATCATAGATTTTCTGCTTCTCTTTCTTGATTTGCTCTTCAGTTATCAGCTTGTCCTCTAGAAGTTTCTGGTAATCTCGAAGCTTACGCTTCCTAGCTTCATTCTCAGCTTTAAACTTCCGGACATTTTCTTCGTGTTCAGGATCAACAGGTTCTTCATCCTGGAATAAATAGCTCTCCTCAAATTTGCCTTCTTCCTCCGCTTGACGGTATGTAGCATCGAAGACGTCATCATCATCCATGTCTTGTGGAAAATCATCATAATTATCAGAATTGAAGACATCCTCAGATTGATGTAACGGCTCTTTGCCTTTTGACTTTTCAGAATTGTCAGGAGCAGATTCAGAAGTATTCCCTTTGTTGCTTTGATTTGAACTATTTCCCCTGTCATCTCTATCACCTTTGTCTCTTTCTCTTCTATCTCCTCTATTCTCCCCCTTAGTTGAGGGATCCTCTCTGGAGGTATCAACATCTGACTTTGAGTTCTTTAGGAGTTGATCCAGCTTTCTGTCGATATCATCAAATTTTGACATATACAGTGCATGATTAGATCTCATTTCGACAGTCAACTCATGAATTTCTCCTCTAAGCTCATCCCTGGAAGAACTGGATGGCCTTTCATCAGCTTTCTTCTCTAGGGTCACCAACTGTGCACCCTTTAGCCTCTCATTTTCAGCTATCATCCGGGCTAATTCAGCTCTAAGCTTAGACATTTGTTCCTCAAACAGAGCCGGGTCAGTGTGTGCACTCACCTCACGTACACTCATAGCTGTTTCACTAGCCTCACGTGCATGTGTATCGCTCGGTGTTTGCCTTTCATCACTCATTGTTTGCACTCTTCCAGCTGTACCTGTATAAACTACCAATGCCCCCTGAGATGGGGTCAAAGGTAGTGGAGGAACAAACTGTCCTCCGGAAGCCTGTGAGGGCAAGTTTACTTGCACGTTGCCAAGTACCGCCTGATCAGAAAAGAAAGTTTGATCAGAAAAGTTTTCATACATGATAAACTGGTTTTGAAAATCTGTGCAATCAGTAAACATAGTAACCTGTGTATTTGTTGGTTCTTGCACTAGCGTGAGTGCTAGCGCAGTGCTTGACTCTGTACAGGGTACCGTGGCAGAGCGGTCAACTTCAATGGCTTCATTCTGTTGAGAGAATGAGTCCAGAGACTGTTTTAGTGCATGTTCCATGTCCAAGCCTTGTTGGGAAGGCAAGGATGAGGCTGCAGATGTCTCCAGGGCTTCCAACCTAGGCTTCTTTATGGAAGACAGAGCTGCGGGTTGACTCGACAAACTGCTTGTACTCCTCTTTCTGGCAATCTTACGAATAGGTTGAGTAGTAGTGATGATTGTTGTGTTTGCAGAAGAAGGAATGGGTTGAACAATGTCATCAGTTGGGATATGAACCTGTGTGTTGTCAGGTTCATCGCTGGTAGTCTGGAAAACAAAATCAAGGTCACAAACATAATCTGACATATCAATATCAAAGTTAGAAGAGAAGTCAGAAAGTACCTGAGCTACCTGTAGGTCCTTTCGAAAGGACTGCAACTCTGGATTTGAGGTAGAGTCAGCAGGTAGTGGTTGTGAGGTTGATTGTGTTTGTGGGAAAAAGTGGGTGTGTTGTTGTTGTGGTAGTGGTTCAGATGAAGACGGTTGGGTTTCGAAGAAGTTGTATTCCTGACGTTCGTCTTCAACTGTGTGTGTTTGATGTAGAGGGGAATGATGTGGTGATTGGTGTGGTGACTGATGTGGAGATTGATGTGGTGATTGGTGTGGTTCAGGTTGTTGGTGTTCTGGTTGTAGTTGAGGTTGTTGCTGTTGCTGTTCTTGAGCCACTTGAAACTGATGCAGTTGTTGTTGAGCATTGAACTGTTCCAACAAGTATGGAGTTACGACAAGGGGAACATTTTCATGTTTTCACTTGTTGGTCAGAGATTTCATCAGTTTTGTACAGACACGCGGAGTTGGTGCAATCGGAGAATTGAAATATGAATTTTTCTCCGCGTCTGTCATCTTGTCATTCAGAAAGAGCATTAAGAACCGAGGGAAAAAGCATACCACTTTGGCATTCTGTGCAACTGATCGGCTGCTGAGTGGTCCCAACTTCTTTAAAATCGACTGAAGAAGCAACTTGCCAAAGTTGATTCGTCGATTGTAAACAATACAGAATCCAATTATTTGTAGATGGGAGGATATGATGTTGTAGTTGCTTCGAGTGGTAGGTGAAAAGACTTTTGCCAGCGTGTCGAAGAACAAGTCCCACTCAGGTTTAAGATTCCCTTTCAGCATCCTCGGTAAATGAATCTCTCCTTGATAATGAATGGTCTGAAAGAACTGGACAATCTCAGCATCTGTAGGAATCTCAGCAAAGTTGTTGCGTGGAAATCCAAGAATCCTATTTACATCATCCACAGATATAGTGATACTTCGTCCACCAGCAATATTTCCAGAGACCCTGAAGCTTTCAAGTAGTGTAGTGTTGATGGCAGAGGAGTAAAAGTCCTGGAGTGGTCTAATCTGCAAATCAGCAGCTGCAGTGATCGCCGTGCTGACTAAGCTTTGATTGTTGAGGAATCTTACCCAGGGTCTGAATCTCACTAAGCTAATATCAGGGTCCAAGTATCCATTGTAGTTCGTCTCCCCGATCACAAATTGGCCAGCCATTGTTATAATTAAGAATTGAATTAAGCGAGAATTTTTCAAATAAAATGTTAATTCTCAAATATCTCGCAAATTTCAATTAATAATTAATTAATCAATTAAACAATTAGTTAATAATTCGAATTAAAAGATTAAACTCGAATTAAAAATTAATTAAATTGAAAATGACCAAGTATACTTCCACAAATCTCCCACTATATTCCAAATAACCCAAAGAGCCAAACGGGTCCTTATCTTTACTAAAAACCCCCAAAAATTCGAACTCAAAAGATGGGGTTTCAAAAACTTTTGAATCAAATCACCCACAACTCGATCTGTACTGATAGTTCAAAGCCAAATGAGCACAGAACCGGTGACAAAACGCTTAAACTCGGTCGAAATCGTCCTAACTCGGTCGACTCGGTTGAACTCGGTGAAAAAGGTTTCGGTTTTTCAAAAATTCGGCAGCAATTCGTGATGATTCCTTGATTAAACAAAGTAACCAGCAAGCTTTTGGCTTGAAATAACAGTAACCAGCAAGTTTATAACAAAAACTTGAAAAAAAAATCGAGCAAGTACGATGTCTGTGTGTGTATGTATCGAATGGGGAAGATGAAGTAGATAGTATGACAATACAAACTTATGTCATACGGGATTTGACTTCGGTATGACAATGTGAAGAATTGTCATACCGAGGTTTAAACGGGGTTGGTGGAAAATCTCGGTATGACAATCATATTGATTGTCATGTCGAGTTGAACCGAAGCTTGTATGACAAACCAAACAATGTCATACCGATATAAACTAAGCACAACTCAGACTCGGTATGACAAACCTAAGGTTTGTCATGCCGAGTTAAAACAGATATATATAAATAAATATTATGAATTTTGATTTAAAAAAAAAACATTTTTCACTCAAAATCAAAATTCTACTACATATTATATGTTATAAATTACACAAATATCTTGCAAAATTCAACTTTAATTAAATATAAATGTCTATGAATTTAACTTTAATTCATTAAAATGAATTAACTTAAAAACTAATATTTATGCTTAATTAATTTTGAAAAATACAAAATAGACACAAATAATTATCTAAATGCTTGAAAAAATAATACAGGGGAGTGTGCAGCACTTAGAAAATTACAGAGACATATATGAACATGCAAAATTACCCAGAAATTTATCAGATAATTTACAAACAATGATATAAAGTCTAATAAAAAATATATAATTACACAGAAAATTCACAAAAATATACAATAATATATAAAATACATATAAAATATATACAAAGAGAATCATGGCATATTTAACATCCCTAGCTCACAAACCAACTTAGAGAAAGTTGATTCATCAAGTGGTTTAGTGAAGATGTCTGCAATTTGATCAGCTGTGGGTACGAAATGTAACACCACAGTACCATTCATGACATGTTCTCGAATGAAATGATACCTGATATCTATGTGCTTGGTTCTGGAGTGTTGCACTGGATTGTTTGAAATGGCTATGGCACTGGTGTTGTCACAAAATATTGTAATTTTGTCGACAGACATACCATAATCATTTAATTGATTCCTGATCCAGAGAATCTGAGCACAGCAACTGCCAGCAGCTATGTATTCAGCTTCAGCAGTAGAAGTGGACACTGAGTGTTGCTTCTTGCTGTACCAGGAAACCAACCGACGTCCTAGAAATTGACAACTTCCAGACGTACTCTTTCTGTCAATCCTGCAACCTGCATAATCAGAATCTGTATAGCTGGTTAAGTCAAAACCAGTATTCTTAGGGTACCAAATACCTAACCAGGTGTACCCTTAAGATATCTAAAGATTCTTTTGACGGCTATAAGATGTGATTCCTTAGGATCAGCCTGAAACCTAGCACATAAACATGTTGCAAACATAATATCTGGTCTACTAGCAGTGAGATAGAGTAATGAGCCAATCATACCTCGATAGCTTGAGATATCAACTTTCTTACCAGATTTATCCTGGTCAAGCTTAGTGGCAGTGGCCATGGGTGTCTTTGCCGGTGAACAGTCTTCTAGATTGTATTTTCACAGAAGATCTCTGACATATTTGGATTGGCAAATGAATATTCCATCTTCCTTTTGGCTTACTTGAAGACCAAGAAAGTAGGACAATTCACCCATCATACTCATCTCATAATTACTCTGCATCAACTTAGCAAATCTCTTGCACAAGTTATCGTTAGTAGAACCAAATATAATATCATCAACATATATTTGAACAAATATCATATCATTATCATGCAATTTGTAAAAGAGAGTTTTGTCTATGACACCTCTAGTAAATTTATTTTCAATTAAAAATTCAGAGAGGGTGTCATACCATGTCCTTGGTGATTGCTTAAGCCCATAGACAGCTTTGAATAGGAAGTACACAAAATCAGCAAACTCTGGATTTTCAAAGCCAGGGGGCTGTTCCAGATATACTTCTTCTTCTAGCTTTCCATTCAGAAATGCACTTTTCACATCCATCTGATAAACCTTGAAGTTGGAGTGTGCAGCAAATGCAAAAAAAATTCTGATGGCTTCAAGACGAGCAACTAGAGCATAGGTTTCATCGTAGTCAATTCCTTCTTCCTGAGAATAACCTTTTGCAACCAGTCTGGCTTTGTTTCTTACAACAATGCCATCACCATCTAACTTGTTACGGAAGACCCATCTAGATCCAATTGTAGACTTTCCTTTTGGTCTTGGAACCAGGGCCCAGACTTCTTGTCTCTCAAATTGATTGAGTTCTTCTTGCATGGCAAGAACCCAATCAGGATCAGCAAGTGCTTCATCTATTTTCTTTGGTTCTAATTGTGAAAGAAAGCCAGAGAAAAGACATTCATTTGTCGTAGCACTTCTAGTCCTTACACCAACATCAGGATCACCAATAATCAGATCAAAGGGATGATCTCTGCTCCAAATCCTTTCCCTTGGAAGTTGTGTCCTTGATGATTCAGCAGTATTATCATTAGGCTGATGTGTATGACTAGTTGATCCACCAGCTCCCCCTGAGTTGTTGCCAGGATGACTTGATGATCCACCACTAGCATCAGTGGAATCTCCAGCATTATTGCCATTTCCTCACCATTGCCTGGATCATTATCATTGTTGTCATCACCTGTTGCAACCTCAGGTGGCACATCATCATCTGAATCAGAATCTGGATAGTTATCAAACTTCAGAGATTCAGATGGATCAGCAGATTGTAAACTTGGTAGTTTAGTGTCATCAAATGTTACATTGACACTAACTTTCACTGACAGAGTATCAATTACAAAAACTCTATAAGCATTATTTGTATAACCAACAAAAATTGCTTCAGATGCCTTTGGCTCAAACTTGTTCAAGTTCTCTTCACCATCCTTGAGAACATAACACTTGGCTCCAAAGACATGAAGATGTTTAACATATGGTTTCTTGTCTTTATACAAATGAAATGGAGTTTTCATATGATCCTTGTTGATCAAAGTCCTATTCTGGGTATAACAGGCAGTGGCCACAGCTTCAGCCCAAAAGTACAGTGGAAGCTTTGATTCAGCAATCATAGTCCTTGCAGCTTCAATCAGTGTACGATTCTTTCTTTCGACGACTCCATTCTGCTGAGGAGTCCTTGGTGCTGAATACTGCCTTCTAATCCCCTTTTCAGAATAAAAGTTGATTAGAGTTTGATTCTTGAATTCAGTGCCATTATATGACCTTACAGCTTTCACTGGCACACCTTTTTCTAATTCAACTGACTTTATATGATCAATCACTGTCATCGGGGTTTCATCCTTAGAAGCCAGGAAGTAAACCCAAGTAAATTTCGAGAAGTCATCCACAATGACTAAGGCATATCTTCCTCCATCAATAGATGCAACATTCACAGGGCCAAACAAATCCATATGCAACAAATGAAGTGGATCTGTAATGGTATTGATGGTTTTGCCTTTGTGAGATGCTCTCTTCGCTTTTCCTTTCTGACAAGCTTCACAAAGATCATCAGTTGAGAATTCCAGGGAAGGCAAACCTCTCACTAGATCTCTCTTGACTAGAGAGTTCATGGTTTTGAAGTTTAGGTGTGAGAGCTTCTTATGCCATAACCAACTATCTTCAGTAGACGCTTTGGCGTAGAAACAGTGAACTTCGTTTCCTGGTCCTGAAGACAAATCAGCTACGAATATATTGCCTTTCCTTATGCCACATAGTGAAGGACGCTTATCCTTGATATGTTTGATGATACATATCTCCTTTTCAAAATGAACATAATATCCTTTGTCACAAAACTGACTGACACTCAGGAGATTATGTTGAAGTTCTTCAACTATAGCAATATCTTCTATGATGATCCTTCCAATTTTGTACTTGCCATATCCCACAGTACGACCTTTGCTATTATCAGCAAAACTGACTGTAGGGCCAGCTCCTTCTCTTATGTCTTCCAGCAGGGATCTATTGCCAGTCATGTGCATTGACGCTCCACTGTCAAGCACCCAAGTAACTCGAACAACTCCACTGGCACCCTGCAAAAGACAACTTGATTAAACCTTCTTTGGGACCCACACTTGATTGGGTCCAGCAAACTTAAAGAACTGATTTCTATCAGGTAATACAACAGAGCCTCTTGGACTGATACTTGGCTCACTCTTGACTGAACTTACTTCCTTAACAACAGCCTTATAAACCTTGGTTTTAGGCTTTGGAACATAAGTCTCCTTCCTAACACGAGGAGGACTAGCAGTCTTTGATCTAGCATGCTTATTGTTTGTGTGTTGTCTAGGTGATGTGTTTTCATTTTTAGCATGCAAATTTCTAAAATAAGCAGACATTGTATTGAAAGCACAAAGCATACAGTTATCAACACCACAAGATTTATGACATGCATCAAAAACAGGAGCAACAAGCATATCAGTCACAGTAGTAGGAACATCAATAGATTCTACTCTAACATTCTTAACAGATTTAAAGTTGTCAGTAGAATGACATCTATTATCTCTGTTCTTACTGTTCACAAAATTATTAGGCTTGTTGAATTTAGTTCTCTCAGAGTTGACACCTAAACCAGCTTTAGGCAACCTAACATTGCCTTTCACTTTGATTGGTTTCAGTGATGTCAGGATCTCATCTCTCTTCTCATTACTCTCTTTCATTTTAAGGTCTTCCTGTTTGAGTTCATATCTAATGACAACAGGAGTCTCTAAAAGAGGTTCAGCTTCTTAGGTTTTAAACAAAGGTTTAGAGGAATCTTTCAAAACAAAAGGAATCCCTCTCTCCTTAGCACTCTTCTTAAAGGGAGTAATGTTACTAGCCTTACCTACAGATTTGTTATAGTCAAAACCTATTCCAACAGTTATTTTGATCTCTTGTTTATCATTAAGTTCTTTGACTATAGTGGAGGCATCCTTAAAGGCTTTACACTTAACTTTCTCTTCATCTAGCTGAAGTCTTAAAGCAATCTCACCTTTCTCTAGAACTCTGACTTTAGCACATTGTAATCCTAAATCCATGGTCAGTTGTTCTATTTTAGGTTTTAATATGTTCATCTCATTCATTTTATAAGCATGAATATCTAAGACTAGTGTATCAATTTTAAGATTGGCAGCTTTCAACTTTTTAATAGCATCATCTCTTTCGAGTCCTAATTGCATAAAAAGTTTAGGGCATGTAGGATCTACCTGAAAGCTTCCAGCAGGAGGAGGTGAAGATGATCCAGCATTAGCCATAAGAGCAACATTCCCTAGCTGCTCCTCTTCATCACTATCTGTATCATCCCAGCTTTTCCCTTCTGCCAGATAAGACTTGCTTTTGTAATTCTGATTTCCAGAAGTACCCTGATGCTTTCTCACAAGTGCATCATACTTCTGCTTCAGCTCATCGTAGGAATCTTATCTTTTTCCTTGAACCTTGGGCTGTTTGCATTCAGTTGCAAAGTGTCCTGGTTCACCACAGTTGAAGCATTTGAACTTGCTTCTATCCACCATCCCAGTCTTGTATCCTCCTTTGCTCGTAGAAGATGAATAACCTCCTTTCTGAAACCTGTTCACAGTAGGTTTGTACTTGTAGGAGGGATTCTTCCTGAATCTCATGTTTCCAAACTTCTTGGCAAACAGAGATAGAGATTGATCTTCTAATTGTTCTAGCTCTTCCATTGTATAGAACTCTTCGTCACCACTGGAAGAGGCAGTCTGACCCATCTCAGGTACAAAAAATTCCTGAGTGGTTTTAGAAGGAACAACAACATCCTTCTTCTCTTCCGGTACAGGTGACTCAACAACTAGAGCTCTCGAATGGTTCAGTGTTTTACCCCAGCCATATCTCTGTTTACTTTGAACTTGTTCAAGTTCATAAGTTTTCAACACTCCGTAGAGTCTCTCCAGAGATATCTCATTCAGATCTCTGCTTTCCCTGATGGCAGTGATTCTGTGTTCCAGATGTTCAGGAAGTGTTAAGAGGAATTTCATGTTGACCTCTTTCTTGTCGTAGTATTTCCCATTTAAATTTAGATTATTAATCAGATTGTTAAGTCTGATAAACACTTCTGAAATCCCTTCTCCGGGACTGGAACCAAACTGTTCATACTGAGCCATCAGTATCTCTTTCTTGTTTTCTCTAACTTCATCTGAGCCTTCATTGATGATCTCTAACGTATCCCAGATTTGCTTGGCGTTTGTACAATTAACAACAGCATTGTACATTACTGGATCTAGAGATTCCACCAATATTAGTTGAAGAGCGTCATCTAAGTTCATCTGTTCACCCTCTTCATCTGTGTACTCATGAAGTTCTTTCGGAATGGTCTGATGAGGTATTAACACACCTTCTTCTTCGTGTGCTAATATGACTTTCATCGGAATAGAAACACCCTTGTTTAATATCCCGATATATTTTCTGTTGGCTGTGCGGAGGAATAAAAACATGTGCCTCTTCCATAGGCCAAAGTGTTCCTTGCTGAACGGTGGGATTTTAATGCTACTGATCTTTTGTGTACTCATGTTTAAGGATTTGAAGTGAATAGTGTTTGGATGAGATTTGGATTTTCGAAAGAAAAATATTTTAAATCAAAATTAATTTTTGGAATAAAATTAATTCGAATAAAAAATATTTGGACGTTACAGAGTGTGTATAGGATCTGATACGGAAAAATGGTATCAACCGCTCTGATGCCAATTGTTAGGTCCAGAAACGATTGTAGAAGGGGGGGGGGGTTGAATACAATCGTCACAAAATAATCGCGGCGGAATAATCTGATCGGAGTTTAATTTGTTAATCAGATTTAAATTAATTAATATAACAATTTTTAAGTCGTTATATAATTAATGTGGTTCGTTTTAAAGTCCACTAGTTCGTAGAATAAATTTGACAGGAAGTATTCTAACTTAGCGGAATAAAACAACCGAATGATCAAAGCACATAAAACTGTGGATATAACGAATAGCAAGTTACAAACAACTTGAAAGTTTACAAAGCTTTGAACAAGAACAAATGAAGAGGTTGAAGCCATATTTATAGGCAACACCTTGAACTTGTATGACAATCATGGTATGACCATGCTACAAAGATCAGAATGACAATATAAGCAAATGTCATGCTACAATTGAAATCAGTATGACAAAAGGTGCTAATGTCATGCCATACAAAATTCGGTATGACAATCTGAAGCATTGTCATACTGAACAATTTTCGGTATGACAATTGAGTATGACATATGACTTGGTGGTTAAGTATTGAGACGGTATGACAATTTCAAGTAATGTCATACCACTTGAACTCGGTATGACAATCAAGGAGATTGTCATGCCTTGTTCAATTCGGTATGACAAACTGAGATTGTCATGCTAACTGGAACGGTATGACAAACTCAATCAATGTCATACCACTGATGAATGGAACCTTCCAGGTGCGGTATGACAATCTAAGTGATTGTCATACTGTGCCCAAAATCAATATAAATTGATTTTTCTTTAATATAATTAATTCAATAATTATTCACTTAATTATATTAATTATATAAATTCATAAATTAAATTAATTCAAGTGTGAATCAATTTAATAAATAAATTACATAACTTATATAATTATTTTGAGATGTGAATAAATTAAAAGAATAATTATACAGAGCACAGTCTTCAGCAGCAGGTCTTCAGACATCCTTTAAATGATCTGATTCTTTGTCTTGATTGAACGACCACCTATTGTTGATGCAGAATATTTAATTGGAGTAGCTGACACACAAATGTACTGTCTGGTTCATCTGTATCTAGCTGAATCACATATTCTTTATCAAATAAACATTTGAGAAGTGGCTTGTTCATCGAGTCTTTGTCTTCGTAGTTCATCTTCATAAGTAGAAATAGTTTGGAATCTTCTGAATAGATAAAGTGTGACGACTCGGAAATTTTGATATTATTTATTAAATTGTTATTAATTTTCTAAAAGATTAGGAATAAAATTTATATTTTATTCCAATTTGTGGAATTTCAAAAACAATTTTTGTAAGTTGTTGTAATTATATGATTATTTGATTTAATTGTGTTATGTGTTAGATGTGCAATTTTAAAATTTTTTTACTTTCTGTATGGCTGTGGATTTACGGTCTTAGTTTATTTTATTATTTTGATAAATCAAATTTTCTTTTGATTTCAAAATAAATATTATTTTTATATGAGCCCAACAGTTTTGTCTGATTTAAATTATCAAAATATTTAGTTTTGGTATTTTTATATTTTCGTCGGATTTAAAAATATTTAAAAGTGTGCAAATGATTATTTTAATTATTTGCAATTTAAAATGATTTTGAGCATTATTTGTGAAAATTGAGAGAAGCTTTTAAAATATTATATTTATATTCATTTTTTTTTTGTATTCGAGATTTTTAGAATTTTAGGAAATTTTATTTTTAAATCTGGGAAATATTTTTGAGCTCCTGCATTTAAATTATTGTTCAAATTAGTTTTTATAATATTTTGGGGTGTGGTTTGTTTTGTTTATTTTTTTATTATAAACAAAAACAAGGTGCTGCATCAACACTCACACGGCACACACGCGTCTGTTTTAGTTTTGATAAAGTAGCCGACTAAAAATCAAAACAGAACATCCACATATACATTACAAAGCAGCAGCCAGAGGTTCTCTCAAATTGGGGGTTAGGGTTTCTTCGATTGTTTTCAACCGACTGATTCAAGCAATCAACTCATACTTTCCAGGTAAAGATTTGAGATTTAAACCTTGTAATTGTGTGTTTGTTGGTGTATTGGCGTGATTGTATAGTTGTTGGGCTAGGAGAGATGGGTGTCGGTGATGGTATTTGGTCGCAGCAGGGCAAAGGTAGACGGAGGAGGTCTGATGGATGGTGGTTGCGGGCTGTAGATACAGCGATGTGACGAGGGGTTGCTGCAGTTCGGAGGCGGTGTCATCGGGGGAGAGAGTCGGCGGCGGAAGTTTCATCGCCGAAGTCGGGGACGGCGACGGGATGGGTTCCCGGAGTCCATGGCTGGGTATGGTGACTGAAGAGGGTGAAGTAAGGCTGTGTGTATGTATATCAGTGGTCGCCGGCTTGGATTGGAGGTGGTGATTGATTGTTTTGAGTATTGGTTGGGTGTAGTGTTAGAGGGAGTATAGGCTGGTATAGATGATGAGAGGCTGCTGGAGGTGTTAACGGAGCGGAAGAAATTCCGGTGAAGGAGACTGGATTGGAAGTTGTAGGCAGTCGATGATTGTGTGTGTTGGAGAATTGATATGGTTGTAGTATTGAGGTATGGATTGGTGCCGAGATTGGGTTATAGAGAAGGCTGGGGTTTACCCTGTGGTGGCATGATTAGGGGTGTCAAGGAAGGGTGGAAGGAGATGGAGTGAGGACTAAATTGAGTAATTTAGTCAAGGAAAGTTGTATGTGTATAACTCAGGAACTTGTTCTAGGCGGATGGTGTTTTGATTGTATTGAATCGGTGGTGGTGCTAGATGTTTCACCGCCGGCAACAGTGACGTAAAGAGAACAAGGGGCTCGTGCAGGTTAGTGATTTTGGGGTTTCGATCGGAGGTTGGGTGCTTGATGGATGGGGTTGTATGTAGGTGAGTATGAATGTCTCAGTGTTGGCCGATGGAATTTGGAGATGAAGGTCAGTTAGGGGAGGAAGGGTGTGTACAGGAGGTCGAGAGAGGGAGAACAGAATTATTATCGTGAAGTTAAGGTTTGGAAATCAAAACTATAGACTGGCTGAGAAATGCAGAATGAAGCCAAGGGGGTAGTTTGGTGCTAAAATACGGAGCAATGCAAAGAAAAGATGGGGTGAAGGAGAAGAGAACAGGGAGAAAGAACCTGTGGTTGGGAGATGGACAATATGACTTTGGTGTTCGGGTGGGACTCACAGAGCTATTCGGAAATAGAAATGGAATAAAATATTGACTAATTATTAGTTATTGATAAATATTATAATTATTAACTTTATTATTATTGTCGATTCTTTTGATAATAATAATGATAATTAATAATTTTAATATTATTAATAATCAATGATTGACTAATGTAAATTCTGTTTTTATATTCTAAACATTGGAATGGAAGGTTGTTCTTGAGATCGAATAATGTGAATTATTGATTAGGTCTAAATTAGTAGTATTGCTATGAATAATGCTATGTGCGTTAGAAATTGATGATATTGAGTAGGTGCGATGTTTAAGACGTGCATCTAGAATTATTATATTTAAATAGTTGTATTATGATGAGAATTAAAAGTGTATTATTATTATTAAAATAATACATGATTATTATAATTAAATTTCCGGAATTTATTTTATTAGGATCTTGTGAACGTTGCTTTAAGTTTTATTATAATTCCGGAAAATATTGTTCATTGTCGGATCTTTTCATTATTTGAACCGCATACTTTCATGATCTGACATTTTGCCGAGCAACTGACATTTTGACAAATATTTATATTTTACTGGAACAGATTTTGTGTTCTTGGTTTTGAGGTTGCTCAATTTTAAAGGACGTGTTGTCCAAATTCTTATTATTTTATTATTTTAGTTTGATTAAATTTGAGTTGATTTAAGATGTGGTTGAATTACAATTTGGAATTGTAATTCTGATTGACTTGATTTATATTGTGGTAATTCGGATTGGATCATATCTAGTGGTATGTTCTCAATGAGTTATTGTGCGTATATAATCAAATATGAGATTATATGCAGGTATTATTGGATTATATATATAATTATTAAAGCATGTGAATTAAATGCTATGTGATGACGTGATTAATTGTTTAGCTAATTGAATCTAAATGTATATATATTATTATTTTTTTATGATATATTTATATGACGAAGGGTAGTAATATAATTTCGATTCTGCGAATTGACGACTTTCTGGATTGCTCTCGACTGAAATATTATAATGCTGTTATATATAGTCTCTCGAGACGCGTGCATCAACAATTTTCAGAAGCAAGCAAATAGCATGGCAAGGCAAGTCAGAAATAATTCGATAAGACCTGATTGTGCCATAAGACAGTCCAATAGAATGTAGTGACTACAGAGTTAGCAGTTGAGGCAAGTCTAGGAATCTCGAGTAGCGTGACTAGGTTGTCACGAGTTTTCTGTCAGAGGCAAGTATTCTTATTCTTCTCTTTTATTTAAAAAGCAAATATTTCAATTCCCTCTTTTGAGCAAGTTTGCAATTATGACTTGTACTTCCTGCAAGCATGTTTCTAATATTTAAAAGTGCAAATACTTTTACCTTGTCTTGTGATTTAAAATATCGAATATCTTTAGTTCGATACTTTTTACTGTTATATGAACAGTGGCAACTTTATTTAAAAAGCATTTTGATTATCTTAATCAGTTTTCTGGAAATTATTGTCTGAGTTCTTTTACAGTTTGGAACTATTGATGACTCTATAGTAGTCATATTTTGATACTACAATATATGCCTGGTCTTCTGTTCCAGACATAAACCCTAGATTTTAAATAACTAAATAACTCTGTTGATTCCTTTTCACCGTATTGCGGTGGACTTCAAAACTATACTCAGACTTTGATAAAATTGGTTTTGACAGTACTTTGAAATTGAAAACTAAAGAGTTTTCAGAAAGTTTTGAAAGGATGATTGTATGGCGTAAGGGGCTAGTGATTAGTCCAGCCAGAGAGACCAGCAAAAATATTTTGTTTTGATTGGATGTATGCGTAAGAGGCCGGGACGGCGGTCCAGTGAAGGGCTAGGTATTATATGAAATATGTATAATACCATTTCTGCCAAAGGCCAATGTGTTGCCTTCTATTTGGTACCTGTTAATTAGGACATGCTTCTACGAAGTGTGGTCCCGTGCTATCACATGGTATGATCAATTGTGATAGTGCACCCGTTAGTTGAGATTCCAATCCAAAAACTGGTCATTTATTGTTTAAGCTTATAATAGCTTATGTTTACTGTCAAATTTATCTTGTGATTTTCAAGCATATTGATTTATATGTTTGCTAAACTTTTGAGTTACAACTGTTACATTTACTTCAAAAGTTTGCTTTATTTCAAATACTCTGATTTAATTCAAAAGAAATTATATCTTGTGGCTCTTGCCTTTCACACTATCTTGCTGAGCATTTTCGCTCACCCTTGCTATTATTTCTAACCATTTCAGCTAGGGATTAAGAAGGTAACATGTATAAGCTGCGCGTAAGATTGATGATAGGCGACATTGCCAGTGAGATATCTGCAAGGTAGTTCTGGTTAGAATTGATTCATTTCAGTTGAGTTGTAAATAGACTTATTTATTTGGTTATCAGTTACTCTTCTTATCGAGGTTTAACTGATAATGTAGTTTAAGTTGTAATAAGATTTTAAGTTTTGGTTTCTGATTTCAGTACTGTAACCTATTAGCGATCCTGTTTTTAGGGGGGTCAAAGTGATTTTGATTTAAATCTCTTTTAAAATTTCCAGATTTTGAAATATCTGTTTTACCTTCTTCCGCAAATACAGGTTTTTAAATGATTTTGTTTTAGTGGCACCAAATCCAGACCCCCGGATTTGAGGGATGTCACATAAAGTATTAAAACTTTATATCTTCTGGACTTCTGGACGTGCTACAAAATATTATTTGTACACTGAGGCTTGAACATATTAATGAACTTCTATTAGTGGTGTGCAGCAGCATCCTGAAATTCTTCAGACATATGATTTTAATAAATCACTTGACGTTCTTCGTACGGATTCCTTCAATAGTGCTTGCTAATTTACTTTCTTTCTTATCAGAGTTGAGTTGATACTCTTAAATACAAATAGGCTAAACATAAGCCTTTCAAGCATGATGGGAGAGCTCACCTACTTTCTTGGTTTACAAGTTAAACAAGTAAAGGAAGGTATATTCATAAATCAAACTAAGTACATCTATGATCTACTTAAAATGTTTGATTTAATGGATTGCAAAGAAGCTAAGACTCCCATGCCAACAGCCACCAAATTAGAGTTAAGTCCTAATGAGAAATCTGTGGACATCTCTAATTATAGAGGCATGGTTGGTTCTCTTTTATATCTGACAGCTAGTAGACCAGATATTATGTTTTCTACATGCCTCTGTGCTAGATTTCAATCTGATCCTAAAGAATCACATCTTATTGCTATAAAAAGAATATTCAGATATCTTAAGGGAACACCAAATCTTGGTATTTGGTACCCTAAAGACTCTGGATTTGATCTAATTGGATATTCAGATGCTGATTTTGCAGGATGCAAAATTGATAGAAAAAGTACAACAGGCACATGTCAATTTCTTGGTGACAGACTGATTTCTTGGTTTAGCAAAAAGCAACACTCTGTATCAACCTCTACAGCTGAGGCTGAGTACATTGCAGCTGGAAGCTGTTGTGCACAAATATTGTGGATGAGAAATCAATTACTTGATTATGGTTTAAATCTCTCAAAAATCCCAATATTTTGTGACAACACCAGTGCTATTGCTATAACTGAAAATCCAGTACAACACTCAAGAACCAAGCACATTGACATCAAATACCACTTCATAAGAGAACATGTGATGGCTGGTACTGTTGAAATGCATTTTGTTCCAAGTGAAGAACAAATTGCAGATATTTTCACAAAGCCTCTTGATGAATCCACATTCACAAGGTTGGTAAGTAAATTAGGTATGTTAAATTTCTCCTAATTTAGAGTGAATTTTTCTGTAATTTGGCAGCCAGAATTTGATTAATTTTGATTTATCAAAATTGAGTTAGTTATAATTCTGGAAAAAATCTATTATATTTCAACTGATGAACTAGTGAAATTGTTTCAACTGATGTTTGAAACAATATCCTCTTGTTTTGTTTTTCATTCAACTGATGACACCAGTTGAAAACGCTTTCAACTGATCTTCATCAGTTGAATAGGAAGTTTAAAGAGGCGCTTATCTCATCCGTTGAAAATATTATCAGATCTGAGCCGTTGAAATTTCTTTTGTCTCTCTCCTACTTTATACACACGATCGTGTGTGTAATTTTTGTAGAGTTCAATAAGAGTAATTTCTTCTCAATGGTAATTTCTCAGCCAATCACAGCAATTTTCTGAGAAAGTATTTAAGTGTTTTAATTTATTTTCATTTCTTTTCATTTCTTTTCATCTCACTCTTTCGAATTCACCAAGCTCTCTTCTCTCTCTGTGCAAACACAAGCTCTTACTCTTTTCAAGCTTTTTCTGTAAACTACAATGGCGCCAATGAAGAAATATACTGCACCAAGTGGGTTCATCTATGAGAAGAACAACTTCGCATCATTTGTAGACACTAAAGCAGTAGAGGAGAAGGAGTATCACAAGATGATGGAGTTCATCAATTCAATCCAGCTCTCTCATGCTATGCTTGCAACTCCTACCATCTATCATGAAGTAGTAGAGGAAATGTGGACTTCTGCAGAGTTCAACAGTGAGGATGAAACTCTAACCTTCTCTATTAAAAATAAAATTCATTCTGTTAATTCTGATGTTATGAAAGCATGCTTTAGTATTCCTGAGGACACTGTTTCTTCTTTGCCTAGTGATACTTAGTTGATTAATTTACTTTATGCCATGAATTATGTTTTGCCAACTGATGCCTTAGGTAAAATAGAAAGGAGAGGTCTTAGGAGAGAATGGAGTTATCTGTGTGATGCTTTAATTAAATCATTCTCTGGTAAAGTCAGTAATTTTAATGCTCTTACTTCTCAGATTTTACAAATGCTTTACATGTACTTGACTAATGAATATTTTAACTTTGGTGGTTTGATGATCCAAGAAATTGGGGAGAAACTAGGTGATAAAACTGAAAGACCTAGGAATATATATTATGTTAGATTTCTCATGATGCTAGCTGATCATCTTGATGAAAAGCTAGTTATCACTAACAAGGAAGCCAAGCTTCCCAGTTTTGTGCAGGAAAAGAGAGTCTTTAAAGACCTCTTAAGGATGAATCTATACCCCTCCTTGGAGGTGGTGTACCTGCCAATCATGGAGGATGGAAAGGAAAAAGAGGTACATGGCTTTCCTACTACTCTTTCTCAACCCTTCACCTTCTTTGCTTTCTGCCATCAGGGCTGTTGAGGAGGCCCATCAACAGTCCACACAAGTGGCACAACCTTCAAAATCCAAATCTTCTAAACCAACCTCAGGTGCTTCCCAAAAGGCATCTGTTGTAAAATCCAAGAAGCACAAACCTGAGGGGAGTGTGGTTAGTGGAAGTAAGGGGGAGGGAAAGGGTGAAAATCAAAGAAGCCCTAAGGATAAGAATGGAGAGGTGAGTGCTAACCAACCTAGCCACTCTGCAGTCTCCCAAAAGACTGTAGATGTTAATATGGAAATTAGCACATCCCTAGTAGCATCCTCCCAAAAGGATGTTACTATTGAAAATAGTCCCTATCCAGGGACACAGCAAAAGAGGGGGAGGGACACAACTTCTTCACCTATAAAAGCCTATGGGAGAAAGAAGCTCAAAGGTGAGAAGGTAAAGCACTCTGCACACACACAGGCATCCATTCTGGATTTTATGCCTGTAACTTCAACTTCATAAAGTCAGATTGATGTGACTCCAATAAATGTGGAGTCACAACCCCCTTCTTCCTCTCAACCTACTGTACATATACATGATCTTACCATATCTACTGCTCAAACACAATCCCCAACCTCCTCTGTGGATGTGGAATTAATTCACACCACACTTGTAAATTCTCCATCTTTGGATTTCATGGAGAAGCCCCCTTCTGAGATTGATCATCATCACTTTGATGATTTGTTGGATCTTTCTCATCCAATTCTTTCTACTTTGACAGTGTGTTCTGTGGATTTACATTTAAAATCAATCACCACAGACTCAACTATCACAGCTTCTAAACCTATTTCTTCATTTTCTTCAACTGATCTCCTTCATCAGTTGAATAGTGTTTGTCCTTCAACTGATCTGCTTAACAGCTCTCATCAGTTGAATGCCTCCTCTACTCATGTTTCAACTGATGTCTCTCATCAGTTGACAACTGCTGTTACTTCAATTAATTTACCTCTTTCTACAGCAGTTGATCACATGGTAGCACAAACACTACTAGGATTGAGTGATGTGAACACTGGAATGGAGAGGCAGCCTTGGGTGCTGACAAAAGGAGAGGGTGTAGAGAGTCTGGCAATTTCTTCTGGCCAGGAAAAAGGAGAGATAATGAGTGACCCTTTAGCAAGGGTAAGTGAGGGAGAGGTGAGGTTGTAGGAACAATCGGACCTTGGTCCTGCGTTTTATGATACTAATTAAAAGTTCGAACAGAATATTAACCTTAATCGCTACGGCGCAAGCGATTCAATTCCACGTCTTCTACTGTATTCCTTGATTCTCCTTGGACGAAGTGTGGCCTTCGATCTCCCAAGGTGTGCCTCTCCTTAAAGCTCCGAAAACACAAAACCCTAGCTGTCTCCTTGAGAAAAACGTCTGCCTCTCTCTGACTCTAGGATTAATTCGTTTTGGTGTGTCTTTCAGCTTTAGGAGAACGAGAATATATATAGGCTACAGCAGGGATCATGGATCATTAGGTTAGGCCTTCCAATGACATTCCGGGCCAGGCCCAATGTCATTAAATATTAATTCTATCCACTAAAGAACTAATATTTGCACTACCTTTCCTAATTCCGTAAATTAATCATTTAATTCGGCTCCCATATTAATTGCTTATAAATTCCCCATGTTTAAGATATCGCATGTCCATTAATTAAATTAATTTCTGACAATTAATTTAATCAATATCTTTTATCCTTGATCATCCACTCAACCTTATAATTATGCAAGAACAAATCTGCCTGCAGGACTAAAGCATAATTATCTTTATGAGCTTTCAAGAGGACATCATCACCCGAATATATTTTTCGGACACGGTTTCCTTCTATAGTCAATATCCCATTCTGTATATAATGTCATTGCCCAATACATAAATTCGTAATTTAAAATAAATTACTTAATTTATGAGTCAAGGAATGTGCATTAAATACAAGTGTCAATCACTATATCCGGATTAAGAACTTAAGCATTAATAACATCATAGAATCTTAGTTCTTTATTGTCAGAATTAAAGAAACAATTATTCTACTATTTTGATCCCGTTCAATATACACAAAGTATATAAGTATTATTCAATAGTCAAGATAAACTATTTCCAGATAATACTTCAGCCGTTCCAGTGGTTTGTCTAACACCACTACGACTGTGAACCTTTATTATATTATATAAGGAGTCTGACAATCTAATCTTCTGCTATCCCATTTCATACTAGATTGTCTACAATATATAATATACAGACAATGTGAAAACATGCATTCAAGATTCTCAAATAATTGTTATATACTTCAAGATTCTCAAATAATTGTTATATACTTCAAACGAATATTTTAGTATAACGTACCCTAACAATCTCCCACTTATACTCAAGATATTCTTTAAGTATATCAGTGTCTATTACAAGCAATCCACTACCAACTATAATAACTATGTGACCAAGTATCTGACTCCTATCGCTTCCACGTGCTCCTGAAAAGCCTTAGCTGGTAAGCTTTTCGTGAAAGGATCTGCCCGGTTATCCTTCGATGCTATGTCAGCCACAATGATATCTCCTCGCTTAACGAACTGTCGTATGAGGTGATACTTACGCTCTATGTGTTTCGCTGCCTTATGGGCCCGCGGTTCCTTGGTATTCGCCACAACACCAGTGTTATCACAATAAATCGTGATTTGCTGTGGCAGATTAGGAACCACACCCAAATCCAGCAGGAAGTTTCGGAACCATATAGCCTCTTTGGCTGCCTCCGAGGCTGCCACATATTCGGCTTCCATGGTTGAGTCCGCGATGCATTTCTGCTTCACACTCCTCCATATTACGGCTCCACCTCCCAAAGTAAAAACACATCCCGAGGTGGACTTTCTCTTATCCTTATCTGTCTGGAAATCCGAATCGGTATATCCCAGAGGCACTAAATCAGAGGACTTGTAAACCAGCATATACTCCTTAGTCCTTCGCAGGTACTTGAGTATTGCTTTTACAGCACTCCAATGTTCTTGTCCTGGGTTTGACTGGTATCTGCTAACCATGCCCACGACAAAGCAGATATGAGGCTTCGTACATAACATTGCATACATTAGGCTCCCACATGCCGAAGCATAAGGAACTGCCTTCATGTTCTCTATCTCCTTAGGTGTCGAAGGACACTGTCTCTTTGATAGAGTAACTCCATGTCTGAAGGGTAAATTACCCTTCTTGGAGTCCTGCATGTTAAAACGAGCTAATACGTCATCTATGTGGGGCTCCTGAGATAAAGCCAACATCCTTTTCTTGCGATCCCTTATAAGTTTGATCCCAAGGATGTATGCTGCTTCACCTAAGTCCTTCATTTCAAATTGTTTGAACAACCATGCCTTTATTGAAGACAACATCTTAACATTGTTTCCAATGAGTAAAATGTCATCAACATAAAGCACTAGAAAAACCACTGCATTTCCCTCACATCTCTTATACACGCATGCTTCGCTTGGACATTGATCAAATCCATATGACTGGACTGCCTGATCAAAGCGAATGTTCCAATACCTAGAAGCTTGTTTAAGTCCATAAATAGACCTCTTCAGCTTACAAACAAGATGCTCTTGGCCTTCTTTAATGAATCCCTCTGGTTGCTGCATATAGATGGTTTCCTCAAGATTTCCATTAAGGAAAGCTGTCTTGACATCCATTTGCCAAATCTCATAATCGAGATGAGCTGCTATAGATAAAAGAATACGGATTGACTTAAGCATGACTACTGGCGAAAAGGTTTCCTCATAATCGATACCTACTTTCTGAGTATACCCTTTCGCAACAAGTCTTGCTTTCCAGGCTTTCACCTTTTTGTCTGATCCCCTCTTTTTCTTGTAGACCCACTTACATCCAATAGGTTTTACACCTTTGGGTGGTTCCACGAGCTCCCAGACCTGATTAGAATACATTGATTCCATCTCAAAATCCATTGCCTTTTGCCAAAGACTTGCAACTTTGTCCTGTATTGCCTCTTCGTATGTCCGGGGATCATCATCATGTTCACCAGAGACCAAGTCCGAAGACTCTCCCAAAAACATGAATCTGTCGGGCTGTCGAACAACCCTCCCACTACGACGAGGAACTGGTGCGGTATTAGTGACCGGTTGCACAGTCTGCTGTGGTTGTTCTACTTGTACTACAGGTTCATTATTCGTCCCTCCCACTAGTTCCTCTAAAACGATACTACTCTTGGGTTTGTGATTCATTATATAGTCTTCCTCTATGAATCTTGCATTGGTGCTAACAGTGACATCCCGATCCTTAGGACTATAAAATAAATAACCTTTTGTTCCCATGGGGTAGCCTACAAACAGCTTTACTTCTGTACGAGATTCTAGCTTAGTCGCGTTCTTGTTCAGCACATGTGCTGGACAACCCCATATCCGAATGTGTCTCAAACTCGGTTTGTCCCCGGTCCACAATTCTAAAGGGGTTTTAGGAACCGACTTAGAAGGTACTAAGTTCAGAAGATAAGCTGCTGTCTCTAAGGCATGTCCCCAAAAGGACTTGGGTAAATCCGAATAACTCATCATCGATCTAACACTCTCTAAAAGAGTCTGGTTCCTTCTTTCTGCTACACCGTTCTGCTGGGGTGTGCCTGGTGCAGTCAACTGGGATTCTATCGCATTCTCTGATAAATATTCCCTGAATTCCCCAAGCAAGTATTCGCCACCACGATCAGATCGTAGTGACTTGATACTTTTATTATGTCGCTTTTCCGTTTTAGCTTTGTACTCTTTGAATTTCTCAAAGCACTCAGAATTACGGCGCAACAAATAAACGTACCCATATCTAGAATAATCGTCAATAAAAGTGACGAAATACTCATAACCACCTTTTGCTTGGATATTCATAGGTCCACATAAATCAGAGTGAACCAATCCTAACACTTCTTTGGCTCTATTCCCCTTTGCCTTAAAAGGCCTATTGGTCATTTTACCTTCCAAGCAGGATTCACAAACTAGAAATGGCTCCACTGCCAATGAGCCTAAAGGCCCGTCTACTACCAGTCTTTGAATCCTCCTCAAGTTAATATGACCTAATCTCAAGTGCCAAAGATATGTTTGGTTCAAACTAGAAGGTTCCTTTCTTTTATTAGAGGTAGAAGATGTGTTATTCAATACCCTATGTTGTAGTTGCAGTGCGGGTTGACTAGGATTAATTATATACAAATTGTCTTGCAATGTACCAGAACATATAATCCGTTTATTCATCATAATAGAAACATTACGATCCAAACAAACATTATAACCATCCATAGCAAGTTTAGAAACCGAAATCAAATTCCTTCTAAAAGAAGGTACACAAAGACAATTGTTCAAAACCAAAATCCTATCAGAACCAAAAGATAAATGAATAACTCCTACTGCAACTACTGCTACTTTCGTAGCATCTCCCATGAACACGTAAATCTCACCACCTCTAAGCATTCTGGATTGCTGGAACCCCTGCATAGAGTTACAAACATGATCAGTGGCTCCAGTATCTACACACCAAGTGCTCGTAGAGATAGCCGCTACAAATGTTTCTGTAACTAGAGAAAGAGACATACCAGTATCGTTTGTCTTCTTAGGAAGAGGAAAATCCTTTTTCCAGTGACCCGACTGCTTGCACCGGTAGCACTTCCCCTTAGGCATTTTCACACCACCTTGAACTCCCACTGCCTTCACAGCTTTCTGTGTCTGAGCCTTTTTCTTCTTCTTATTGCCTTTCGGCTTAGAGGAAGAACCTTTCTCAGCCACATTCACTTGAACACTCTGGCGAAATAATCCTTCAGCTGCCTGAAGTTCTGTCAGCAGTTCCGCAAGACTATACTGCCTCTTGTTCATGTTGTAATTCAAGCGGAACTGCTCAAAACTCTTGGGCAAGCTCATAAGGATAATGTCAATCTGGGTTTCCCCGTCAAGCTCTGCACCAAGGATCTCTATCTCATTCAGATGTGACATCATCTTGAGAACATGATCCCTTACAGGTGTATCTTCAGCCATCTGAGTGTTCATTAAAGCCTTCATGGCTACTTGCCTAGCAGCCCTATTCTGATCTCCAAAAAGTTCTTTGAGATTAAAGAGCATATCCGAAGCAGTGGCCATAGCCTGATGCTGATGCTGCAAAACACCCGACATTGCTGCCAGAATGTAACATCGCGACATCTCATCAGCCTTTGTTCACCGCTTATAATACTCTTTCTCCTCATCAGGAGCATCAGCAGCGGGCTGCTCAGGCTTGGGTTCATAAGTGCAAAACTTGTACTCCTCAGCAGTCAACACAATGTCCAAATTACGTTTCCATTCAATATAGTTAGGTCCGGTAAGTTTGTTATCCTTAAGTATGGTGAACAGTGGATTAAACCCCATTATATCCTGAGAATCATGCATGAAAAAATCACATTACACATAAAGAAGGGTGCATAAAAAATTAAGTCCTATTGGTTCCTCTAACAATTATTAAAATTAAATGCACTAACGTTTAAACACCATAAGTTTCTGGTACGTCACGATGGATGACATGTATACCACCTAAATTTGTTTAAACGTTACTTCGGTCCTATTACTAAACAATAAGCCACGTTGGGGTGGTCCATATTATTTTTCATAGCTAAGTGTATACCATCATCAAATCTTAAATTACCCGAAACCTATGGAACTTGGTACGCCACGATGGGCAACATGTATACCTTCCAATATTTCTCGAATAGAATACTTCAATTCAATATTCGTGTCTGGTTTGACTTCTAGGCAGTGGAGGAGTCACATCGGTCTCACTTAATACCCATAAGCCTTCGAAATCGCCCCAAATCAGAGATAAAGAAAATCCGTATCTATTCGTATTAATTTAAGAAGTTTGTTCCAGTAATATCTATAACATTCTAGACACCATAAATTACATGCCACGATGGGTGACGTATACATAATTTATATTCGCCTTATATGTTAAATTACATACAAACAATGATGGAGACCATGGGATTTAATACAATATTAACTCCCTCTCCCACTTAGAATTTACTTTGAGGATTTTAATCTAGATGCATCGCCCTATGTTATTTCTTCGAAGTCCACATGCATACTATCATGGTTATAGCAACATAAAGAACACATAAAGAACACATAACATGGCAGCATACTAGCATGATTAAAGCATTAATTAAAAACATCCCTATGTCCATGTCTAACTAGCATGCGAAGGGTTAGTATCACATGGCATAACAACACAAACAAGAAACACATAATAACAATAATCAATAATCATAATAAAGCACATCCACTATTATGGCCCCGGAAAAATCAGCTTCGAATTCATCCTTCGTCAGAATCCAGATCTGTCCAGAAAACTTCGAGAGCCCGTTTGGAGGCCTAAACCGCCTCAGACTGCCTCGAAAAACTCCGAAAAACACCTTTGAAATCACCTCAACCAGGGTTCCCCGGGTGGTGCCTAGCTTCTTCTCGTTCTGCCGTCTCCGAAAAGTGCTCATTCGCCCAAATCGGACATCGTATGCAAAAGTTACGCCCAAAACAGTGCAGCACCCCCGAAACCCTAATCGCAGCAGCGGAAGATCCTTGTTTCTTGCAGCCCCGTTGATCAAACAATTACATACTAATTGTACAGACGAACCAGCCTATTCTATTACATCAGATCATAATCTAAAACAATTACAAATTGAATTACAAGATTAAACTATCACGATCAACCCTCGTGATTTACAACAGCCACGATAAACCACGTGGAATCCAAACATAACAGAATAATTAAAACACGGCCATAATAGTGGACAACGACCTGCATCACAGAATCACTATATACATTCATATATAATCATGACATGGACTACATATCATAAATCGCAGAACCGCAACCTGGCTCTGATGCCATTGTAGGAACAATGGGACCTTGGCCCTGCGTTTTATGATATTAATTAAAAGTTCGAACAGAATATTAACCTTAATCGCTACGGCGCAAGCGATTCAAATCCACGTCTTCTACTGTATTCCTTGATTCTCCTTGGACGAAGTGTGGCCTTCGATCTCCCAAGGTGTGCCTCTCCTTCAAGCTCCGAAAATCCAAAACCCTAGCTGTCTCCTTGAGAAAAACGTCTGCCTCTCTCTGACTCTAGGATTAATTTGTTTTGGTGTGTCTTTCAGCTTTAGGAGAATGAGAATATATATAGGCTACAGCAGGGATCATGGATCATTAGGTCAGGCCTTCCAATGACATTCCGGGCCAGGCCCAATGTCATTAAATATTAATTCTATCCACTAAAGAACTAATATTTGCACTACCTTTCCTAATTCCGTAAATTAATTATTTAATTCGGCTCCCATATTAATTGCTTATAAATTCCCCATGTTTAAGATATCGCATGTCCATTAATTAAATTAATTTCTGACAATTAATTTAATCAATATCTTTTATCCTTGATCATCCACTCAACCTTATAATTATGCAAGAACAAATCTGCCTGCAGGACTAAAGCATAATTATCTTTATGAGCTTTCAAGAGGACATCATCACCCGAATATATTTTTCGGACACGGTTTCCTTCTATAGTCAATATCCCACTCTGTATATAATGCCATTGCCCAATACATAAATTCGTAATTTAAAATAAATTACTTAATTTATGAGTCATGGCATGTGCATTAAATACAAGTGTCAATCACTATATCCGGATTAAGAACTTAAGCATTAATAACATCATAGAATCTTAGTTCTTTATTGTCAGAATTAAAGAAACAATTATTCTACTATTTTGATCCCGTTCAATATACACAAAGTATATAAGTATTATTCAATAGTCAAGATAAACTATTTCCAAATAATACTTCAGCCGTTCCAGTGGTTTGTCTAACACCACCTCGACTGTGAACCTTTATTATATTATATAAGGAGTCTGACAATCTAATCTTCTGCTATCCCATTTGATACTAGATTGTCTACAATATATAATATACAGACAATGTGAAAACATGCATTCAAGATTCTCAAATAATTGTTATATACTTCAAATGAATATTTCAGTATAACCCTAACATATCCAGCACCAAGGACTCCTCAACAGAATGGAGTCGTCGAAAGAAAGAATCGTACACTGATTGAATTTGCAAGGACAATGATTGCTGAAGCAAAGCTTCCTCTGTACTTTTGGGCTGAAGCTGTGACTACTGCCTGCTATACCCAGAATCGAACGTTGATCAATAAGGATCATATGAGAACTCCATTTCAGCTGTATAAAAACAAGAAACCATATGTCAAACATCTTCATGTCTTTGGAGCCAAGTGTTATGTTCTTAAAGATGGAGAAGAGAACCTGAACAAGTTTGAGCCAAAGGCATCTGAAGCAATTTTTGTTGGTTATACTAATAATGCTTATAGAGTTTTTGTAATTGATACTCTGTCAGTAAAAGTTAGTGTCAATGTTACATCTGATGACACTAAACTCCCAAGTTTACAATCTGCTAATCCATCTGAATCTCTGAAGTTTGACAACTATCCAGATTCTGATTCAGATGATGATGTGCCACCTGAGGTTGCAACAAGTGATGACAACAATGATAATGACCCCGGCAATGGTGGAGGAAATGGCAATAATGCTGGAGATTCCACTGATGCTAGTGGTGGATCATTAAGTCAACCTGGAAACAACTCAGGGGGAGCTGGTGGATCAACTAGTCATACACATCAGCTTACTGATAATACTGCTGAATTATCAAGGACACAACTTCCAAGGGAAAGGATTTGGAGCAGAGATCATCCCTTTGATCTTATAATTGGTGATCCTGATGTTGGTGTAAGGACTAGAAGTGCTACGACAAATGAATGTCTATTCTCTGGTTTTCTATCACAATTAGAACCAAAAAAAATGGATGAAGCACTTGCTGATCCTGATTGGGTTCTTGCCATGCAAGAAGAACTTAATCAATTTGAGAGACAAGAAGTCTGGGCCCTAGTTCCAAGGCCAAAGGGAAAGTCTACAATTGGAACTAGATGGGTCTTCTGTAACAAGTTAGATGGTGATGGCATTGTTGTGAGAAACAAAGCCAGACTGGTCGCAAAAGGTTATTCTCAGGAAGAAGGAATTGATTACGATGAAACCTATGCTCAAGTTGCTCGTCTTGAAGCCATCAAAATATTCCTTGCATTTGCTGCACATTCCAACTTCAAGATTTATCAGATGGATGTGAAAAGTGCAATTCTAAATGGAAAGCTAGAAGAAGAAGTATATCTGGAACAGCCCCCTGGCTTTGAAAATCCAGAATTTGCTGATTTTGTATAATTCCTATTCAAAGCTGTCTATGGGCTCAAGCAGTCACCAAGGACATGGTATGACACCCTCTCTGAGTTTTTAATTGAAAACAATTTCACTAGAGGTGTCATAGACAAAACTCTCTTTTACAAATTGCATGATAATAATATGATATTTGTTCAGATATATGTTGATGATATTATATTTGGTGCTACTAACGATAACTTGTGCAAGAGGTTTGCTAGTTAATGCAGAGTAATTATAAAATGAGTATGATGGGTGAGCTATCCTACTTTCTTGGTCTTCAAGTAAGCCAAAAGGAAGATGGCATTTTCATTTGCGAATCAAAGTATGTCAGAGATCTTCTGCGAAAGTACAATCTATAAGACTCTTCTCCGGCAAAGACACCCATGGCCACTGCCACAAAGCTTGACCAGGATAAATCTGGTAAGAAAATTGATATCTCAAGCTATCGAGGTATGATTGGCTCATTACTCTATCTCACTGCTAGTAGACTAGATATTATGTTTGCAACATGTTTATGTGCTAGGTTTCAGGCTGATACTAAAGAATCACATCTTATAGCCGTCAAAAGAATCTTCAGATATCTTAAGGGTACACCTGGTTTAGGTATTTGGTACCCTAAGAATACTGGTTTTGACTTAACTGGCTATACAGATTCTGATTATGCAGGTTGCAGGATTGATAGAAAGAGTATGTCTGGAAGCTGTCAATTTCTAGTGTTAGGGTTATACTGAAATATTCGTTTGAAGTATATAACAATTATTTGAGGATCTTGAATGCATGTTTTCACATTGTCTGTATATTATATATTGTAGACAATCTAGTATCAAATGGGATATCAGAAGATTAGATTGTCAGACTCCTTGTATAATATAATAAGGGTTCACAGTGGAGGTGGTGTTAGACAAACCACTGGAACGGCTGAAGTATTATTTGGAAATAGTTTATCTTGACTATTGAATAATACTTATATACTTTGTGTATATTGAACGGGATCAAAATAGTAGAATAATTGTTTCTTTAATTCTGACAATAAAGAACTAAGATTCTATGATGTTATTAATGCTTAAGTTCTTAATCCGGATATAGTGATTGACACTTGTATTTAATGCACATGCCTTGACTCATAAATTAAGTAATTTATTTTAAATTACGAATTTATGTATTGGGCAATGACATTATATACAGAGTGGGATATTGACTATAAAAGGAAACCGTGTCCGAAAAATATATTCGGGTGATGATGTCCTCTTGAAAGCTCATAAAGATAATTATGCTTTAGTCCTGCAGGCAGATTTGTTCGTGCATAATTATAAGGTTGAGTGGATGATCAAGGATAAATGATATTTATTAAATTAATTGTCATAAATTAATTTAATTAATGGACATGCGATATCTTAAACATGGGGAATTTATAAGCAATTAATATGGGAGCCGAATTAAATAATTAATTTACGGAATTAGGAAAGGTAGTGCAAATATTAGTTCTTTAGTGGATAGAATTAATATTTAATGACATTGGGCCTGGCCCGGAATGTCATTGGAAGGCCTGACCTAATGATCCATGATCCCTGCTGTAGCCTATATATATTCTCGTTCTCCTAAAGCTGAAAGACACACCAAAAACGAATTAATCCTAGAGTCAGAGAGAGGCAGACGTTTTTCTCAAGGAGACAGCTAGGGTTTTGGGTTTTCGGAGCTTTAAGGAGAGGCCACACTTCGTCCAAGGAGAATCAAGGAATACAGTAGAAGACGTGGATTTGAATCGGTTGCGCCGTAGCGATTAAGGTTAATATTCTGTTCGAACTTTTAATTAGTATCATAAAACGCAGGACCAAGGTCCGATTGTTCCTACAATGGCATTAGAGCGAGGTTGCGGTTCTGCGATTTATGATATGTAGTCCATGTCATGATTATATATGCATGTATATAGTGATTCTGTGATGCAGGTCGTTGTCCACTATTATGGCCGTGTTTTAATTATTCTGTTATGTTTGGATTCCACGTGGTTTATCGTGGCTGTTGTAAATCACGAGGGTTGATCGTGATAGTTTAATCTTGTAATTCAATTTGTAATTGTTTTAGATTATGATCTGATGTAATAGAATAGGCTGGTTCGTCTGTACAATTAGTATGTAATTGTTTGATCAACGGGGCTGCAAGAAACAAGGATCTTCCGCTGCTGCGATTAGGGTTTCGGGGGCGCTGCACTGTTTTAGGCGTAACTTTTGCATAGGGTGTCCGATTTGGGCGAATGAGCACTTTTCGGAGACGGCAGAACGAGACGGAGCTAGCCACGGCCCGGGGAACCCCGGTTGAGGTGGTTATTAAGGTGTTTTTCGGAGTTTTTCGAGGCATTCTGAGGCCGTTTAGGCCTCCAAACGGGCTCTCGAAGTTTTCTGGACAGATCTGGATTCTGACGAAGGATGAATTCGAAGCTGATTTTTCCGGGGCCATAATAGTAGATGTGCTTTATTATGATTATTGATTATTGTTATTATGTGTTTCTTGTTTGTGTTGTTATGCCATGTGATACTAACCCTTCGCATGCTAGAATGACATGGACATAGGGATGTTTTTAATTAATGCTTTAATCATGCTAGTATGCTGCCATGTTATGTGTTCTTTATGTGTTCTTTATGTTGCTATAACCATGATAGTATGCATGTGGACTTCGAAGAAATAACATAGGGCGATGCATCTAGATTAAAATCCTCAAAGCAAATTCTAAGTGGGAGAGGGAGTTAATATGGTATTAAATCCCATGGTCTCCATCATTGTTTGTATGTAATTTAACATAAAGGCGAATATAAATTATGTATACGTCACCCATCGTGGCATGTAATTTATGGTGTCTAGAATGTTATAGATATTACTGGAACAAACTTCTTAAATTAATACGAATAGATACGGATTTTCTTTATCTCTGATTTGGGGCGATTTCGAAGGCTTATGGGTATTAAGTGAGACCGATGTGACTCCTCCACTGCCTAGAAATCAAACCAGACACGAATATTGAATTGAAGTATTCTATTCCAGAAATATTGGAAGGTATACATGCCGCCCATCGTGGCGTACCAAGTTCCATAGGTTTCGGGTAATTTAAGATTTGATGATGGTATACACTTAGCTATGAAAAATAATATAGACCACCCCAACGTGGCTTATTTCTTAGTAATAGGACCGAAGTAACGTTTAAACAAATTTAGGTGGTATACATGTCACCCATCGTGATGTACTAGAAACTTATGGTGTTTAAACGTTAGTGCATTTAATTTTAATAATTGTTAGAGGAACCAATAGGACTTAATTTTTTATGCACCCTTCTTTATGTATAATGTGATTGTTTCATGCATGATTCTCAGGATATAATGGGGTTTAATCCACTGTTCACCATACTTAAGAATAACAAACTTACCGGACCTAACTATATTGAATGGAAACGTAATTTGGACATTGTGTTGACTGCTGAGGAGTACAAGTTTTGCACTTATGAACCCAAGCCTGAGCAGCCCGCTGCTGATGCTCCTGATGAGGAGAAAGAGTATTATAAGCGGTGGACAAAGGCTGATGAGATGTCGCGATGTTACATTCTGGCAGCAATGTCGGGTGTTTTGCAGCATCAGCATCAGGCTATGGCCACTGCTTCGGATATGCACTTTAATCTCAAAGAACTTTTTGGAGATCAGAATAGGGCTGCTATGCAAGTAGCCATGAAGGCTTTAATGAACACTCAGATGGCTGAAGGTACACCTGTAAGGGATCATGTTCTCAAGATGATGTCACATCTGAATGAGATAGAGATCCTTGGTGCAGAGCTTGACGGGGAAACCCAGATTGACATTATCCTTATGAGCTTGCCCAAGAGTTTTGAGCAGTTCCGCTTGAATTACAACATGAACAAGAGGCAGTATAGTCTTGCGGAACTGCTGACAGAACTTCAGGCAGCTGAAGGATTATTTCGCTAGAGTGTTCAAGTGAATGTGGCTGAGAAAGGTTCTTCCTCTAAGCCGAAAGGCAATAAGAAAAAGAAAAAGGCTCAGACGCAGAAAGCTGTGAAGGCAGTGGGAGTTCAAGGTGGTGTGAAAAAGCCTAAGGGGAAGTGCTACCGGTGCAAGCAGTCGGGTCACTGGAAAAAGGATTGTCCTCTTCCTAAGAAAACAAACGATACTGGTATGTCTCTTTCTCTAGTTACAGAAACATTTGTAGCGGCTATATCTACGAGCACTTGGTGTGTAGATACTGGAGCCACTGATCATGTTTGTAACTCTATGCAGGGGTTCCAGCAATCCAGAATGCTTAGAGATGGTGAGATCTACGTGTTCATGGGAGATGCTACGAAAGTAGCAGTAGTTGCGGTAGGAGTTATTCATTTATCTTTTGGTTCTGATAGGATTTTTGTTTTGAACAATTGTCTTTATGTACCTTCTTTTAGAAGGAATTTGATTTCGGTTTCTAAACTTGCTATGGATGGTTATAATTTTTGTTTGGATCGTAATGTTTCTATTATGATGAATAAACGGATTATATGTTCTGGTACATTGCAAGACAATTTGTATATAATTAATCCTAGTCAACCCGCACTGCAACTACAACATAGGGTATTGAATAACACATCTTCTACCTCTAATAAAAGAAAGGAACCTTCTAGTTTGAACCAAACATATCTTTGGCACTTGAGATTAGGTCATATTAACTTTAGGAGGATTCAAAGACTGGTAGTAGACGGGCCTTTAGGCTCATTGGCAGTGGAGCCATTTCCAGTTTGTGAATCCTGCTTAATTGGAAGGTAAAATGACCAATAGGCCTTTCAAGGCAAAGGGGAATAGAGCCAAAGAAGTGTTAGGATTGGTTCACTCTGATTTATGTGGACCTATGAATATCCAAGCAAGAGGTGGTTATGAGTATTTCGTCACTTTTATTGACGATTATTCTAGATATGGATACATTTATTTGTTGCGCCGTAAGTCTGAGTGCTTTGAGAAATTCAAAGAGTACAAAGCTAAAACAGAGAAGCGACATAATAAAAGTATCAAGTCACTACGATCTGATCGTGGTGGCGAATACTTGCTTGGGGAATTCAGGGAATATTTATCAGAGAATGGGATAGAATCCCAGTTGACTGCACCAGGCACACCCCAGCAGAACGGTGTAGCAGAGAGAAGGAACCGGACTCTTTTAGAGAGTGTTAGATCGATGATGAGTTATTCGGATTTACCCAAGTCATTTTGGGGACATGCCTTAGAAACAATAGCTTATCTTCTGAACTTAGTACCTTCTAAGTCGGTTCCTAAAACCCCTTTAGAATTGTGGACCGAGGATAAACCGAGTCTGAGACACATTCGGATATGGGGTTGTCCAGCACATGTGCTGAACAAGAACGCGACTAAGCTAGAATCTCGTACAGAAGTAAAGCTGTTTATAGGCTACCCCATGGGAACAAAAGGTTATTTATTTTATAGTCCTAAGGATCGGGATGTCACTGTTAGCACCAATGCAAGATTCTTAGAGGAAGACTATATAATGAATCACAAACCCAAGAGTAGTATCGTTTTAGAGGAACTAGTGGGAGGGACGAATAATGAACCTCTAGTACAAGTAGAACAACCACAGCAGACTGTGCAACCGGTCACTAATACCGCACCAGTTCCTCGTCATAGTGGGAAGGTTGTTCGACAGCCCGACAGATTCATGTTTTTGGGAGAGTCTTCGGACTTGGTCTCTGGTGAACATGATGATGATCCCCGGACATACGAAGAGGCAATACAGGACAAAGATGCAAGTCTTTGGCAAAAGGCAATGGATTCTGAGATGGAATCAATGTATTTTAATCAGGTCTGGGAGCTTGTGGAACCACCCAAAGGTGTAAAACCTATTGGATGTAAGTGGGTCTACAAGAAAAAGAGGGGATCAGACAAAAAGGTGAAAGCCTGGAAAGCAAGACTTGTTGCGAAAGGGTATACTCAGAAAGTAGGTATCGATTATGAGGAAACCTTTTCGCCAGTAGTCATGCTTAAGTCAATCCGTATTCTTTTATCTATAGCAGCTCATCTCGATTATGAGATTTGGCAAATGGATGTCAAGACAGCTTTCCTTAATGGAAATCTTGAGGAAACCATCTATATGCAGCAACCAGAGGGATTCATTAAAGAAGGCCAAGAGCATCTTGTTTGTAAGCTGAAGAGGTCTATTTATGGACTTAAACAAGCTTCTAGGTATTGGAACATTCGCTTTGATCAGGCAGTCCAGTCATATGGATTTGATCAATGTCCAAGCGAAGCATGCGTGTATAAGAGATGTGAGGGAAATGCAGTGGTTTTTCTAGTGCTTTATGTTGATGACATTTTACTCATTGGAAACAATGTTAAGATGTTGTCTTCAATAAAGGCATGGTTGTTCAAACAATTTGAAATGAAGGACTTAGGTGAAGCAGCATACATCCTTGGGATCAAACTTATAAGGGATCGCAAGAAAAGGATGTTGGCTTTATCTCAGGAGCCCTACATAGATGACGTATTAGCTCGTTTTAACATGCAGGACTCCAAGAAGGGTAATTTACCCTTCAGACATGGAGTTACTCTATCAAAGAGGCAGTGTCCTTCGACACCTAAGGAGATAGAGAACATGAAGGCAGTTCCTTATGCTTCGGCATGTGGGAGCCTAATGTATGCAATGTTATGTACGAGGCCTGATATCTGTTTTGCCGTGGGCATGGTTAGCAGATACCAGTCAAACCCAGGACAAGAACATTGGAGTGCTGTAAAAGCAATACTCAAGTACCTGCGAAGGACTAAGGAGTATATGCTGGTTTACAAGTCCTCTGATTTAGTGCCTCTGGGATATACCGATTCGGATTTCCAGACGGATAAGGATAAGAGAAAGTCCACCTCGGGATGTGTTTTTACTTTGGGAGGTGGAGCCGTAATATGGAGGAGTGTGAAGCAGAAATGCATCGCGGACTCAACCATGGAAGCCGAATATGTGGCAGCCTCGGAGGCAGCCAAAGAGGCTATATGGTTCCGAAACTTCCTGCTGGATTTGGGTGTGGTTCCTAATCTGCCACAGCAAATCACGATTTATTGTGATAACACTGGTGTTGTGGCGAATACCAAGGAACCGCGGGCCCATAAGGCAGCGAAACACATAGAGTGTAAGTATCACCTCATACGACAGTTCGTTAAGCAAGGAGATATCATTGTGGCTGACATAGCATCGAAGGATAACCGGGCAGATCCTTTCACGAAGAGCTTACCAGCTAAGGCTTTTCAGGAGCACGTGGAAGCGATAGGAGTCAGATACTTGGTCACATAGTTATTATAGTTGGTAGTGGATTGCTTGTAATAAACACTGATATACTCAAAGAATATCTTGAGTATAAGTGGGAGATTGTTAGGGTTATACTGAAATATTCGTTTGAAGTATATAACAATTATTTGAGGATCTTGAATGCATGTTTTCACATTGTCTGTATATTATATATTGTAGACAATCTAGTATCAAATGGGATAGCAGAAGATTAGATTGTCAGACTCCTTATATAATATAATAAGGGTTCACAGTCGAGGTGGTGTTAGACAAACCACTGGAACGGCTGAAGTATTAATTGGAAATAGTTTATCTTGACTATTGAATAATACTTATATACTTTGTGTATATTGAACGGGATCAAAATAGTAGAATAATTATTTCTTTAATTCTGACAATAAAGAACTAAGATTCTCGTTCTTCTAAAGCTGAAAGACACACCAAAAACGAATTAATCCTAGAGTCAGAGTGAGGCAGACGTTTTTCTCAAGGAGACAGCTAGGGTTTTGGGTTTTCGGAGCTTTAAGGAGAGGCCACACTTCGTCCAAGGAGAATCAAGGAATACAGTAGAAGACGTGGATTTGAATCGCTTGCGCCGTAGCGATTAAGGTTAATATTCTGTTCGAACTTTTAATTAGTATCATAAAACGCAGGACCAAGGTCCGATTGTTCCTACATCTAGGACGTCGGTTGGTTTCCTGGTATAGCAAGAAGCAACACTCGGTGTCTACTTCTATTGCTGAAGTTGAGTACATTGCTGCTGGCAGTTGCTGTGCTCAGATTCTCCTCTCTGGATCAGGAATCAATTAAATGATTATGGTATTGATGTTAACAAAATTCCAATATTTTGTGACAACACCAGTGCCATAGCCATTTCAAACAATCCAGTGCAACACTCCCGGACCAAGCACATAGATATCAGGTATCATTTTATTCGAGAACATGTCATGAATGGTACTGTGGTGTTACATTTTGTACCCACGGCTGATCAAATTGCTGACATCTTCAATAAACCACTTGATGAATCCACTTTCTCTAAGTTGGTTTATGAGTTAGGGATGTTAAATATGCCATGATTCTCTTTATATATATTATATATTTGTTTTATATACTATCATATATTTTTGTGAATTTTATGTGTAATTATATCTATTTTATTAGATTTTATATAAGTGTTTGTGAATTATCTGATAATTTTCTGTATAATTATGCATGTTCATAGATGTCTCTGTAATTTTCTAAGTGTTGCACACTCCCCTGTATTATTTTTTCAAGCATTTAGATAATTATTTGTGTCTATTTTATATTTTTCAAAATTAATTAAGCATAAATATTAGATTTTAAGTTAATTCATTTTAATGAATTAAAGTTAAATTCATAAATATTTATATTTAATTAAAGTTGAATTTTACAAAATATTTGTGTAATATATTATATATTATTTGTATTAGGTTTTTGATTTTGAGTGTAAAAAGTTTTATTATATATATGAATATTTTCGTTTTATTATACTAATACTCGGTATGATAATTCTCAGTATTGTCATGCTGAGTGCGTTTTACGGTTTAAATTGTATCGGTATGACAATGAGTTTATTGTCATATCAATGTCATTTGGTGTGTGATATACGCTTTAATAAACTCGGCATGACAATCTAATCGATTGTCATACCGAGTTCTGACTTCACCAACCACCGCCCTTTTGAAAACCTCGGTATGACAATCAATTAGATTGTCATACCGACTGTTAAACCCCTATGACAATCTCTTTTATTGTCATACCCGTGTACTTCATTTTCACCATCGCTATATACACACTGTCACATATACACACACGATTGCTTCGAGGTTTTTCAAGTTTTCTCTTCAAAAACTTGCTGGTTACTTAATTTTCAAGCCATATTCGCTTGCTGGTTTCGATTATTCCCGATTATAAGCCGTTATTCTGCCAAAATTTCGAGTTTTTCCAAACCCTCTTTCGCGATTTCGAGAACTGATTACACACGTTTCTTGCTCGATTTTGGACTGTAAATCTTTGCTGTGTTCTTCACCTTGGATTCTCAACTGCATTTCGAAGACATTCACTGATTTAGAGTTTGGATTTTTCGAATTTGGAGTGCTTGGGGTTTCGAATTTTTGAAGGTTTTTGGTGAATTTTGGGACTCGTTTGGCTATTTGGAGTAATTGGGACTTAGTGGATTTCGTGGAACTAATTTTTGGCCATTTAAAATTCGAATTATTAATTGGTTAATTGTTAATTAATTATTAATTGAAATTTGCGAGAAAATTGAGAATTAATATTTTATTTGAAAAATTTAGCTTAATTCAATTTGTAATTATAGAAATGGCTGGCCAATTTGTGATCGGAGAGACGAACTATAATGGATATTTGGATCCTGATTCCAGTTTGGAGAGGTTCAAACCATGGGTACGGTTCTTAAACAATCAAAATTTAGTCTGTACGGCGATCACTGCAAATGCTGACTTGCAGATTAGACCACTTCAAGATTTCTACTCCACTGCTATCAACACTACTCTTCTGGATAGCTACAGGGTTTCTGGAAACATTACTGGAGGCCAAAGCATTACAATTTCAGCTGACGATGTCAACAAAATTCTTGGGTTTCCACGTAACAATTTTGCTGAGATTCCAACAGATGATGAAATAGTCCAGTTCTTTCAAACTATACTCTATCAAGGAGAAATTCATCTGTTACGAATGCTTAAAGGGAATCTGAAACCTGAGTGGGATTTGTTCTTCGATACACTGGCAAAGGTCTTTTCCTCAACCACTCGAAGTAACTTCAACATTATCTCTTCCCTTCTTCAAGTCATTGGATTTTGTATCGTTCACAATAGACCAATCAATTTTGGCAAATTGATTCTTCAGTCGATTCTAAAGAAGTTGGGACCACTCAGCAGTCGATCTGTTGCACAGAATGCCAGGGTAGTATGTTTTTACCCTCGGTTCATAATGTTGTTTTTGAACGATAAGATGACAGACGCTGAGAAGAATTCATATTTCAACTCTCCAATTGCACCAACTCTGCGTGTCTGTACAAAGTTGATGAAAGCTCTAACCAACAAGAGGAAGTATGAAAATATTCCACTTATTGTGACTCCATACTTGATGGAGCAGTTCAATGCTCAGCCACAACTACACCAGTTTCAAGTGGCACAACCTCAGCAACAGCAACAACATGATCAACAGGAACAACAGCAACTACCTCAACCACAACCAGAACCACTACAAATTCAACAACCAGAACAACACCTCTCACCACACCAATCACCAAATCATTCCCTACTACATCAAACACATTCTTCACCTTCATTTGAAGACGAACCTCAGGAATACAACTTCTTCAAATCTCAACCGTCTTCATCTGAACCACTACCACAACAACAACACACCCACAATATACCCCAAACACAATCAACCTCTCAACCATTACCTGCTAACTCAACATCCAACCCGGAGCTTCAGTCCTTTCGACAGGACTTACAGGTAGCTCAGGTACTTTCTAACTTCTCATCTAATTTTAATGTTGATGCGTCAGATTTTGTTTGTGACCTTGATTTTGTTTTCCAGACTACCAGCAATGAACCTGACAACACACAGGTTCATATCCAAGCTGATGACTTCATTCAACCAACTCTCTCTTCTGCAAACACATCAATCAACACTACTTCTCAACCCGTTCGTAAAATTGCCAGAAAGAGGAGTTCAAGCAGTTTGATAGGTCAAACCGCAGCTCTGTCTTCCTTTAAGAAACCAAGATTGGAAGCCATGGAGACATCTGCATCCTCATCCTTGCCTTCCCAAAAAGGCTTGGACCTAGAACAGGCAATGAAATAGTCTCTGGACTCATTCTCTCAATAGGATGATGCCATTGAAGTTGACCGCCCTGCCATGGTACCCTGTACCGAGTCAAGCACTGCGCTAGCACTCACGCTAGTGCAAGACCAAACAGATACACAGGTTACTATGTTTACTAATTGCACAGATTTTCAAAACCAAGTTAATATGTATGAAAACTTTGCTGATCACACTTTCTTTTATGATCAGGAGGTACTTGGCAGCGTGCAAGTAAATCTGCCCTCGCAGGCATCCGGAGGACAATTTGTTCCTCCACTACCTTTGAACCCATCTCAGGGGACATTGGTAGTTTATACAGGTACAGCTGGAAGAGTGCAAACAATGAGTGATGAAGGACAAACACCGATCGATACACATGCACGTGAGGCTAGTGAAACAGCTCTGAGTGTACGTGAGGTGAGTGCACACACTGACCCGGCTCTGTTTGAGGAACAAATGGCTAAGCTGAAAGCTGAATTAGCCCGGATGATTGCTGAGAATGAAAAATTGAGGGGAGCACAGTTGGTGACCCTAGAGAAGAAAGCTGATGAGAGGCCATCCAATTCTTCCAGGGATGAGCTTAAGGAAGAAATTCATGAATTGACTGTCGAGATGAGATCTAATCATGCACTGTATATGGCCAAATTTGATGATATCGACAGTAAACTTGATCAACTCCTCAGGAACTCACAGTCTAATGCTGATACCTCTAGAGGGGATCCCTCAACTAAGGGGGAGAATAGAGGAGACAAAGGAGATGACAAGGGAAATAGCTCAAATCAAAGCAACAAAGGCAATACTTCTGAATCTGCTCCTGACAATTCTGGAAGGTCAAAAGGCAAAGAGCCGTTACATCAATCTGATAATGTCTTCAATTCTTACAATTATGATGATTATTCGAAAGACATGGATGATGATGATGACATCTTCGATGCTACTTACCGTCAAGCAGAGGAAGAAGGCAAATTTTAGGAGAGCTACTTGTTCCAAGATGAAGAACCTGTTGATTCCGAACATGAAGAGAATGTCCGGAAGTTTAAAGCTGAGAATGAAGCTAGGAAGCATAAGCTTCGTGATTACCAAAAGCTTCTAGAGGACAAGCTGATCACTGAGGATCAAATCAAGATTGAAAAACAGAAAATCTATGATGCTGCGTGCAAGCAGAAAGTTCTTGATATAAAAAAAGGAAAGTCGGAAAAAGCCGGGACATTGCAAAGAGAATATTCAATGGACCTCAAAGGGAGCCTTCCAATGACAGAAAGTTCTTATCTCTGATCTACGATCTTCGAGAGGTAAACCCTGACGAGGATGTCTTTATGCATGCCTTTGCTTTGGAAATTGATTACTTTACTGTAGAAGTCAATAATTTGCTAGAAGAGTGGGAGCTGATTGTATATACACAGAGGAATGGTTCTTTCTGATTGTCTGTTGAATTTCTCAAATCATTCTCTGTATCTGAGCTCTGGGTACTTCGCAACAAGGTGAAGCGTTGCTCCAACCTGAACGAACTTTTTCGCGACAAACTGTTGGATTGTGCTGTCTTCAACAGTCCACAGGTTGTTAAGAACCCATACTGTGTGAAGTTCGTTCACAAGGAGATCTTAAGCACTGCCTATCTAAATGAAGAAGCTTTGCCAAAGTACCCTGCTAAGCAGCTGGCTCTAGCATCCACTCTACTTCGAACCAAGGGCTTCGATTCTAAAGCCAAGTCTGATGCTGATGATGTGATCTTGTCTTACTGCACCCGAAGAAATATTTCTCAATACTTTCGAAGGATGCAGGGTGCGTGTTACAAAATCTCAGCCATCAGACTTCCGTGAAGACCCTGTGGAAATGGAAGTGTTACATCAACTGGCTCTGGCAAGAGAACGAAAGAAGCGTGGTGAATCCGGCACCAGGGAAGAACCGTCAACTCCTATCCTTCACAGTTCAGATATAGAAGAAGGAGAAGTTGATCTTTAGATTTGATAAGGAATTTGTTATATATGTTCAAAAGAACATCCTTGTGTAATCTAATGTACTTGTTTGAATTCTGGTCAATGTTTAATTAAAAACCAGAAACTTTTTGCTATTTACAATTCATGTTTAATCCTTTGTCTTATCAGTTAGTTGAGTTATCCTCTCGATAATTTGCATGTTACGTTAACAAACAAATAGGGGGAGATTGAAAGGCATATGTTAAGCCTATTTGTATTTAAGAGTATCAACTCAACTCTGATAAGAAAGAAAGTAAATAGCAAGCCCTATTGAAGGAATCCGTACGAAGAACGTCAAGTGATTTATTAAAATCATATGTCTGAAGAATTTTCGGATGCTGCTGCACACCACTGAAAGAAGTTCATTAATATGTTCAAGCCTCAGTGTACAAATAATATCTTATAGCACGTCCAGAAGTCCAGAAGATATAAAGTTTTAATACTTTATTTATTCAGACGATTCCACACTATTTCTACTTATGAAGAAGAACTACGAAGACAAAGACTCGACGAACAAGCCACTTCTCAAATGTTTAATTGGTAAAGAATATTTGATTCAGCTAGATACAGATGAACCAGACAGTACATTTTTGTGTCAGCTACTCAGATTAAATATTCTACATCAACAATAGGTGGTCGTTCAATCAAGACAAAGAATCGTATCATTTAAAGGGAGTCAGAAGACCTGCTGCTGAAGAAAATGCACTATATAATTATTCAATTAATTAATTCACATCTCAAAATAATTATATGGGTTATATAATTTATTTATTAAATTGATTCACAATCGAATTAATTTAATTTATGAATTTATATAATTTATATAATTAATATAATTAAGTGGATAATTATTGAATTAATTATATAAAGAAAATGCATTGTTTTAGTGTTTTTGGGCACGACATGACAATCAATAAGATTGTCATACCGCACCCTGGTATGTGCATTCGAACAAAAGACATGACAATCAAATGGATTGTCATACCGACTGATCTAGGCATGACAATTACATATTGTCATACCGAAATCAGTAGGTATGACAATACATAACATTGTCATGCCGCTTCTGTAGGAACAATCGGACCTTGGTCCTGCGTTTTATGATACTAATTTAAAGTTCGAACAGAATATTAACCTTAATCGCAACGGCGCAAGCGATTCAAATCCACGTCTTCTACTGTATTTCTTGATTCTCCTTGGACGAAGTGTGGCCTTCGATCTCCCAAGGTGTGCCTCTCCTTCAAGCTCCGAAAACCCAAAACCCTAGCTGTCTCCTTGAGAAAAACGTCTGCCTCTCTCTGACTCTAGGATTAATTCATTTTGGTGTGTCTTTCAGCTTTAGGAGAACGAGAATATATATAGGCTACAGCAGGGATCATGGATCATTAGGTCAGGCCTTCCAATGACATTCCGGGCCAGGCCCAATGTCATTAAATATTAATTCTATCCACTAAAGAACTAATATTTGCACTACCTTTCCTAATTCCGTAAATTAATTATTTAATTCGGCTCCCATATTAATTGCTTATAAATTCCCCATGTTTAAGATATCGCATGTCCATTAATTAAATTAATTTCTGACAATTAGTTTAATTAATATCTTTTATCCTTGATCATCCACTCAACCTTATAATTATGCAAGAACAAATCTGCCTGCAGGACTAAAGCATAATTATCTTTATGAGCTTTCAAGAGGACATCATCACCCGAATATATTTTTCGGATACGGTTTCCTTTTATAGTCAATATCCCACTCTGTATATAATGTCATTGCCCAATACATAAATTCGTAATTTAAAATAAATTACTTAATTTATGAGTCAAGGCATGTGCATTAAATACAAGTGTCAATCACTATATCCGGATTAAGAACTTAAGCATTAATATCATCATAGAATCATAGTTCTTTATTGTCAGAATTAAAGAAACAATTATTCTACTATTTTGATCCCGTTCAATATACACAAAGTATATAAGTATTATTCAATAGTCAAGATAAACTATTTCCAAATAATACTTCAGCCGTTCCAGTGGTTTGTCTAACACCACCTCGACTGTGAACCCTTATTATATTATATAAGGAGTCTGACAATCTAATCTTCTGCTATCCCATTTGATACTAGATTGTCTACAATATATAATATACAGACAATGTGAAAACATGCATTCAAGATCCTCAAATAATTGTTATATACTTCAAACGAATATTTCAGTATAACCCTAACAGCTTCATTACTTAGTGGCCAAGCTTCACTTTGTCATACCGAACTCTACAAGGTATGACAATCCTTGTGTTTGTCATACCTTCCCACTTGTGCCATGACAATGCCTTATATTGTCATGCCTTTTCATGTAATTGACATAGCACTTGTTTAGATTGTCATAGCACTTCCTTAGATTGTCATGGTTAGCTTTGTCATACTAGTTCAAGTGATTTGCCTATAAATAGGCCTTCACCTCTTCATTTGTAAGTTGTTCAAAGCTTTGTAGACTTTCAAGTTGTTAGTAACTTGCTATTGTTATATCCACAATTTTCTGTGCTTTGATCACTCGGTTGTTTTAATCCGCTAAGTTAGAATACTTCCTGTCAAATTTATTCTACGAACTAGTGGACATTAAAACGAACCATATTAATTATATAACGACTTAAAATTGTTATATTAATTAATTTAAATCTGATTAACAAGTTATACTCCAATCAGATTATTCCGCCGCGATTATTTTGTGACGATTGTATTAAATCCCCCTTATACAATCGTATCTGGACCTAACAGTAGACCACAGTTGAAGCATTTGAACTTTGATCTATCAACCATACCAGATGGGTTGGATTGATTTCCTCTGTTGAATGGTCTAGAGATAGCAGCATTTCTTTTGAACTTGAGTTTAGAGAATTTTCTGGCAAGAAAGGCTAAATGCTCATCAAGATCATCTAGCTCATCTTGGGCTGTAGGTTCTTCATTTTCTTCAATGGCTTTTCCTTTATTCTTTCCAGCTTCATTCTTTCCTTCACCAGTGTTGTTGCTTGAGGTTTCAGCCACAAACTTTAATGCTTTCTCCTCTTCTTCTTCCTTTTCAGCTACAAGGTCCATAGTCTTCTCCTTTTTGGAGCTCTTTTCCAGTTCTTCATCTTGCTGTATTTCAAGCTCATAAGTTTTAAGAATACCATAAAGTTTATCAAGGGAGTATTCATTAAAGTTTTGAGCTTCTCTTAGAGCCACAGTTACGGGTTTCTGAAAGGCATATGTTCAGCCTATTTGTATTTAAAGAGGTACAACTCAACTCAGATAAGAAAGCTCAGTAAATAGCAAGTCATCGGAATCCGTACGAAGAACGTCAAATGATTTATGGGAATTATATGTCAGATAAATTCCAGGATGCTGCTGCACACCACTGAAAGAAGTTCATTAATATGTTCAAGCCTCAGTGCACAAATAATCTTTTGTGGCACGTCCAGGAGTTCAGAAGATATAAAGTTTCTATACTTTATTTTATCAGAAGATTCCATTTAATGAAGAAGTACTTACAAGATGAAGACTCGACGAACAAACCAATTTCTTAATGTTTATTTGACAAAGAATATTTGATTTAACTAGATACAGATGAACCAGACAGTACATCTGTGTATCAGTTATTCAAATTAAATATTTGAAGTCAAGCAGAAGTGGTAGTTCGTTCGTTCGACAAATCAAGAAGAAGATATTAAAGTTTAAAGAAGACCGGAAGTTGTTCTACTTGAGATTGGGTGATTTAATATTTAATAGACTATTATTTCACTTCTCAAATAATTATATTAATTGTGTAATTTATTTATTAAATTAATTCATTCTCGAATTAATTTAATTTATGAATTTATATGATTAACTTAATTAAGTGGACAATTTTCTATTTTATATATATCTCAAAATTACATTATTTATCACCTAAATCACCTCAGCAAGACAATCTAAGATTGTCTTGCCGAGTGCGCAACCATCTGCCAAGACAACTCGGTTGTCTTACCGAATGCAAGAGAAAGGCAGCAAGACAATCCCTTAGAGATTGTCCTACCGAAGATTGAATGAAGCAGCAAGACAATCCCTTAGAGATTGTCCTACCGAAGATTGAAAGAAGCAGCAAGACAATTCCTTAGAGATTGTCCTACCGAAGATTGAATGAAGCAGCAAGACAATCTCAAAGAAATTGTCCTATCGATTCTGTGTGTGGACAAGACAATGTGTATTGTCTTACTGCCATGTGTAAAGACCTTGTAAGACAATCGAATTGTCTTCCCTTACCTTACATTTGTCTTGCCCCTTCACAGAATTGTCTTGCTCCTCTTAAATTGTCTTTCTGCCATGCTTTTAGCTTGCTAGGCAATTGTAATTGTCTTCCCTTGCTTATGTATATATTGTCTTGCCCTTGCTAGATTGTCTTTTCTACTTGTATTTGTCTTGTCTTTGCATTGTCTTACAAGTACAATGCTTTGCCTATATATATGGCTTAGTATCCTTCATTTCAAGTGTTCATCACTTTGATATTCAAAGCATTTGTAAAGCTTTCAAGTTGTTCGTAACTTGCTTGATCGTTATATCCACAGTTTTCTGTGCTTTGATAACTCGGTTGTTTTAATCACTAAATCTAGAATATACCCTGTCGAATTTATTCTACGAACTTTAGTGGACATTAAAACTGAACCATATTAATTATATAACGACTTAAAACATTGTTATATTAATTAATTATAATATGATTATCAAATTATATTCAATCAGATTCACTTCCGCGATAATTTGGTATCGACTGTATTCAACCCCCCCTTCTACAATCGTATCTGGACCTAACAATTGGCATCAGAGCGGTTGATACCATTTTTTCCGTATCAGATCCTATACACACTCTGTAACGTTCAAATATTTTTTATTCCAATTAATTTTATTCCAAAAATTAATTTTGATTAAAAAATATTTTTCATTCAAAAATCCAAATCTCATCCAAACACTATTCACTTCAAATCTAAATATTTTAATTCGAATTAATTTTGATTTAAAATATTTTTCTTTCAGTAATCCAAATCTCATCCAAACACTATTCACTTTAAATCCTTAAAAATGAGTACACAAAAGATTAGTAGCATTAAAATCCCACCGTTCAGCAAAGAACACTTCGGCCTATGGAAGAGGCACATGTTACTATTCCTCCGCACTGCGAACAGGAAATACATCGGGATATTGAATAAGGGTGTTTCAACTCCGATGAAGCTTATAATAGCACACGAAGAGGATGGTGTGTTAATGCCTCATAAAACTGTTCCGAAAGAACTTTCTGAGTACACGGATGAAGAGAGTGAACAGATGAACCTTGATGACACTCTCCAACTGATCTTAGTTGAATCCGTAGATCCTGTCATGTACAATGCTGTTGTTAATTGTACGAATGCGAAGCAAATCTGGGATACGCTAGAAATCATCAATGAAGGCTCAAAAGAAGTAAGAGAGAACAAGAAAGAGATACTGATGGCTCAGTATGAACAGTTTGGTTCCAATCCCGGAGAAGGGATTTCAGATGTATTTATCAGACTTAATAATCTGATTAACAACTTAAATCTGAATGGAAAATACTACGACAATAAAGAGGTCAACATGAAGTTTCTCTTAACCCTTCCTGAACATCTGTAACACAGGATCACTGCAATCAGGGAAAGCAGAGATCTGAATGAGATATCTCTGGAAAGACTCTACGGAGTTCTGAAAACTTATGAACTGGAACAACTTCAGACAAAGCAGAGATATGGATGGGGTAAAACACAGAACCACTCAAGAGCTCTAGTTGTTGAATCACCTACACCGGAAGAAAAGAAGGATGTTGTTGTTCCTTCTAAAACCACTCAGGATTTTGTTGTACCTGAGATGGGTCAGACTGCTTCTTCCAGTGGTGATGATGAGTTCTATACAATGGAAGAGTTAGAACTGTTAGAAGATCAATCTCTGTCACTGTTTGCCAAGAAGTTTGGAAACATGAGATTCCGGAAGAACCCTTCCTACAAATACAAACCTACTGCTAGTAAGTTTCAGAAGGGAGGTTATTCATCTTCTACAAGCAAAGGAGGATACAAGACTGGGATGGTGGATAGAAGTAAATTTAAATGTTTCAACTGTGGTGAACCTGGACATTTTGTAACTGAATGCAAGCAGCCCAAGGTTCAAGGAAAGAGAAAGGATTCGTATGACGAGCTGAAGCAGAAGTATGATGCCTTAGTAAGAAAGCATCAGGGTACTTCTGGAAGTTAAAACTTCAAAAGCAAATCTTATCTGGCAGAAGGCAAAAGCTGGGATGACACAGATAGTGATGAAGAGGAGCAGCTAGGGAATGTTGCTTTCATGGCTAATACTGGATCATCTTCACCTCCTCCTGCTGGAAGCTTTCAGGTAGATCCTACATGCCCTAAACTGTTTATGCAATTAGGACTTGAAAGAGATGATGCTATTAAGAAGTTAAAAGTTGCCAATCTTAAAATTGATACGTTAGTCTTAGATATTCATGCTTATAAGATGAATGAGATGAATGTATTGAAACCTAAAATTGAACAACTGACTATGGATTTAGGGTTACAAGTTGCCAAAGTCAGAGTTCTAGAAAAAGGTAAGATTGCTTTAAGACTTCAGCTAGACGAAGAGAAAGTGAAATGTAAAGCCTTTAAGGATGCCTCCACTATAGTTAAAGAGCTTAATGATAAACAAGAGATCTAGAGAACTGTTGGAATAGGCTTTGACTATAACAAATCTGTAGGTAAGGCTAGTAACATTACTCCCTTTAAGAAGAGTGCTGAGGAGAGAGGAATTCCTTTTGTTTTGAAAGATTCCCCTCATCCTTTGTTTAAATCCTCAGTAGCTGAACCTCTGTTAGAAACTCCTGTTGTCATTAAATATGAACTCAAACAGGAAGACCTTAAAATGAAAGAGAGTAATGAGAGGAGAGATGAGATTCTGACAAACCTGAATCCAATCAAAGTGAAAGGCAATGTTAGGTTGCCTAAAGCTGGTTTAGGTGTCAACTCAGAAAGAACTAAGTTCAACAAGCCTAATAACTTTGTGAATAGTAAGAACAGAAACAATAGATGCCATTCTACTGAGAACTTTAAATCTGTTAATAATGTTAGAGTAGAATCTGTTGATGTTCCTACTATTGTCACTGATACTCCTGTTGCCCCAATATTTGATGCATGCAATAAATTTTGTGGTGTTGATAATTGTATGCTTTGTGCTTTCAATACTATGTCTGCTTATTTCAAGAATTTGCATGTTAAAAATGAATACACGTCACCAAGACAACACACAAACAAGAAGTATGCTAGGGCAAAGACTGCTAGTCCTCCTCGTGTTAGGAAGGAGACTTATGTTCCAAAGCCTAAAACTAAGGTTTATAAGGCTGTTGTTAAGGAAGTAAGTTCTGTCAAGTCTGAACCAAGTATCAGTCCAAGAGGCTCTGTTGTTACACCTGATAGAAATCAGTTCTTTAGGTTTGTTGGACCCAATCAAGTGTAGGTCCCAAAGAATGCTTAATCAAGTTGTCTTTTGCAGGGTGCCAGTGGAGTTGTTCGAGTTGTTTGGGTGCTTGACAGTGGAGCGTCAAGGCACATGACTGGCAATAGATCCCTGCTGTCTGAAGTGAGAGAGGCAACTGGACCTACAGTAACTTTTGCTGATAATAGCAAGGGTTGTACTGTTGGATATGGCAAGTATAAAGTTGGAAGGATCATCATAGAAGAAATTGCACTAGTTGAAGGACTACAACATGATCTCCTTAGTGTCAGCCAGTTTTGTGACAAGGGTTATTATGTTCACTTTGAAAAGGAAATATGTATAATCAAACATACCAAGGATAAACGTCCTTCACTATGTGGCATCAGGAAAGGCAACATTTTTGTAGCTGATCTATCTACTGGACCAGGAAATGAATATCACTGTTTCTATGCAAAAGCATCTTCTGAAGACAGTCAGCTATGGCATAAGAAACTCTCACACCTCAATTTCAAAACTATAAACTCTCTGGTCAAGAGAGATTTGGTGAGAGGTTTGCCTTCCCTGGAATTTACATCTGATGATCTCTGTGAAGCTTGTCAGAAAAGAAAAGCGAAGAGAGCATCTCACAAAAGCAAGACCATCAATAGTATCACTGAACCATTGCACCTGTTGCACATGGATTTATTTGGCCCAGTGAATATTACTTCAATTGATGGAGGAAGATATGCTTTGGTCATTGTGGATGTCTTCTCAAAGTTTACTTGGGTTTACTTCCTAGCTTCCAAGGATGAAACTCCCCTGACAGTAATTGATCATATCAAGTTGGTTGAGTTGGAAAAGGGTGTTCCTGTAAAAGCTGTAAGATCAGATAATGGAACTGAGTTCAAGAATCAAACCTTAATCAACTTTTACTCCGACAAGGGAATCAACAGACAGTACTCAGCACCAAGAACTCCTCAACAGAATGGAGTCGTCGAAAGAAAGAATCGTACACTGATTGAAGCTGCTAGAACAATGATTGCTGAAGCAAAGCTTCCTCTGTACTTTTGGGCTGAAGCTGTGAGCACTGCCTGCTACACCCAGAACAGAACCTTGATCAATAAGGATCACATGAAAACTCCCTTTCAACTATATAACAACAAGAAACCATATGTCAAACATCTTCATGTCTGTGGAGCCAAGTGTTTTGTTCTTAAAGATGGTGAAGAGAACTTAAGTAAGTTTGAGCCAAAGGCAGATGAAGCAATCTTTGTTGGTTATACCAAAATTGCTTATAGAGTTTTTGTGATTGACACTCTGTCAGTGAAAGTTAGTGTCAATGTTACATTTGATAACACTAAACTTCCAAGTCTACAATCTGCTGATCCATCTGAGTCTCTGAAGTTTGACAACTATCCAGACTCTGATTCAGATGATGATATGCCACCTGAGGTTGCAACAGGAGATGACAACAATAATGGTGATGATCCAGGCAATGGTGGAGGAAATGGTGGAAACACTGGAGATTCCACTAGTGCCAGTGGTGGATCATCAAGTCAACCTGGCAACAACTCAGGGGGAGCTGATGGATCTACTAGTCACACATTTCAGCTCAATGATAATACTGCTGAATCATCAAGGACACATCTTCCAAGGGAAAGGATTTGGAGCAGAGATCATCCCTTTGATTTAATTATTGGTGATCCTGATGTTAGTGTCAAGACTAGAAGTGCTACGACAAATGAATGCCTATTCTCAGGGTTTCTATCTCAACTAGAACCAAAGAAAATAGAAGAAGCACTTACTGATCCTGATTGGGTTCTTGCCATGCAAGAAGAACTCAATCAATTTGAGAGACAAGAAGTCTGGGCCCTGGTTCCAAGACCAAAAGGAAAATCTACCATTGGAGCTAGATGGGTCTTCCGTAACAAGTTAGATGATGATGGCATTGTTGTGAGAAACAAAGCCAGACTGGTTGCAAAAGGTTATTCACAAGAAGAAGGTATTGATTATGATGAAACCTATGCTCCAGTTGCTCGTCTTGAAGCCATCAGAATATTTCTTGCATTTGCTGCACACTCCAACTTCAAGGTTTATCAGATGGATGTGAAAAGTGCATTTCTGAATGGAAAGCTAGAAGAAGAAGTATATCTGGAACAGCCCCATGGCTTTGAAAATCCAGAGTTTGCTGATTTTGTATACTTCCTATTCAAAGCTGTCTATGGACTCAAGCAGTCACCAGGACATGGTATGACACTCTCTCTGAGTTTTTAATTGAAAACAATTTTACTAGAGCTGTCATAGACAAAACTCTCTTTTACAAATTGCATGATAAGGATATGATATTTGTGCAAATATATGTTGATGATATTATATTTAGTTCTACTAACGATAACTTGTGCAAGAGATTTGCTAAGTTGATGCAGAGTAACTATGAGATGAGTATGATGGGTGAGCTGTCCTACTTCCTTGGTCTTCAAGTAAGCCAAAAGGAAGATGGAATTTTCATTTGCCAATCTAAATATGTCAAAGATCTTCTTCGAAAGTACAATCTAGAAGACTCTTCACCGGCAAAGACACCCATGGCCACTGCCACAAAGCTTGACCAGGATAAATCTGGTAAGAAAGTTGATATCACAAGCTATCGAGGTATGATTGGCTCTTTACTTTATCTCACTGCAAGTAGACCAGATATCATGTTTGCAACATGTTTGTGTGCTAGGTTCCAAGCTGATCCTAAAGAATCACATCTTATAGCCATCAAAAGAATCTTTAGATATCTTAAGGGTACACCTGGTTTAGGTATTTGGTACCCTAAGAATACTGGTTTTGACTTAACCGGCTATACAGATTCTGATTATGCAGGATGCAGAATTGATAGGAAGAGTACGTCTGGAAGCTGTCAATTTCTAGGACGTCGGTTGATTTCCTGGTATAGCAAGAAGTAGCACTCCGTGTCTACTTCTACTGCTGAAGCTGAGTATATAGCTGCCGGAAGCTGCTGTGCTCAGATCTTGTGGATCAAGAATTAACTGAATGATTATGGTGTTGTAGTAAACAAAATTCCTATATTTTGTGATAATACAAGTGCCATAGCCATTTCCAACAATCCAGTTCAACATTCAAGAACCAAGCACATTGATATCAGGTATCATTTCATTCGAGAACATGTCATGAATGGTACAGTGGTGTTACATTTTGTACCCACGACTGAGCAAATTGCTAACATCTTCACGAAACCACTGGATGAATCCACTTTCTCTAAGCTGGTTTGTGAGTTAAGGATGTTAAATATTACATAGTTCTCTTGTATATATTTTTCATATGCATTATATGTTTTTATATATTTTTTGTGAATTTTCTGTGTAATCATATCTTTATTATTAGATTTTATATGATATTTTGTATATTATCTGATAATATTCTGAGTAGTTATGCATGCTTGTACATTAGTCAGTAATTTTCTAAGTGCTTATATACTCCCTTGTAATATTCTCTAGGCATTTAGATAATTATTTGTATTTATTTTGTATTTTACAAAGTTAATTAAGCATAAATATTTGAGTTTAAGTTAATTCATTTTCTTGAATTAAAGTTAAATTCATAAGTATTTATATTTAATTAAAACTGGAATTTACAAAATATTTGTGTAATATATAGTATTGTTTTTATAGATTTTTGATTTTAAGTGCAAAAAGGTCTTATCTTTAAAAATTAATCAAAAATCATATTTTTATATAATAATATTTTCTGTTTTTAACAGTTTTCGGCAAGACAATTTAATTGTCTTGCGACTGTGACTTTTCTGGCTTCTCGGTAAGACATTCCGTTTGTCTTATCAAGCCTTGACTCGGCGCGACAATTCGATATTGTCTTGCCCGAGTCAAGATGTCACCTCGGCAAGACAATTCAAATTGTCGCTCCGAGCGTTGCATTTCCCCTTCGTTAGATTTTCGGTAAGACAATCTATTTGTCTTGCTAGGTGTTAGTATATACTCCCTCGACTTACAAGACAAGACAATCCCATTGTCTTGCCTAAACTCATCTTCCCCATTTCACTGCATATACACGCACGCTATACACACACAATCTCAGCTATCGTTTTTCAAGTTTTTGAGTTAATAAACTTGATGAGTTACGTTTATTCAAGCTATTTTGCTTGCTGGTGTGTTCGATTTCGATCGAATCTAGTCGAACCTCTGCCCATTTTTTTACTTGAGTTTGTGCGATTCGTGGTGGTTTATCGGACGAATTTGTTTAATTTAGAAGCCTAAACTGTTGTGGACTGCTGTAATCGATCCCTCAGCCTTGTATTGGAACGGAGTTGATTCGATTTGGAATTAGGGTTCTTGACTGATTAGGGCCGTGTTTGGATTGGTGTTATTTGAAATTGGGGTTTTCGAAATTAAGGGATTGTTTGGTGTGTTGCTGAGTTTTTGAGACTTAAAGAATTGATTAAGCGCCATTTAAGTTAATTAAATTTTAATTCGATAATATTCTAATATTTCAAATTATTAATTAATTAATCATATTTTAATTATTAGTTGAAATTTGCGAGACATTTGAGTATTCACATTTTATTTGAAAAATTCTCGCTTAATTTAATTTTTAATTATTAAAAAATGGCCGGAGAATTTGTGATTGCTGAGACTAACTAATGTGCCAGCCTGAACCCTGATGACTGCACAGATAGATTCCGGACTTGGGTAAGATTTCTTTCGAGACAAAGTCTAGCCAGTACTGCACTGACAGCAGATATTCCAATCCAGGTGCAACCTCTGTTTGACTTCTACTCAAATGTTGTCAACTCTACGACCCTGGAGAACTACAAGATAATAGGGGATCTACCTAACGGGAAGAGGATTGTCATCATTGTTGATGATGTTAACAGAATCCTAGGATTTCCCAGGGAAAATTTTGAGCAAGATCCCTTAGATGATGAAATCAGACAATTCTTTCAGGATATTAATTATCAAGCTCATCTTTCTCCCTAAGATGTCTAAGGGAAATCTGAAGGCTGAATGGGATGTGTTCTTCGACAAGGTGTTTGCTCCCACTAATCGAAAGAATTTTGGCAATATATCTTCGATGCTGCAAATCTTTGGATTCAGCATAGCTTATAACCGACGGATCAACTTTGGGAAGATATTGCTGAGGGAGATTATCAGAAAGATGGGGTCTGTTACACAGCGATCAATTCATCAGAATGAGAAAGTTGAATACTTTTATCCAAGGTTTCCGATGTTATTTATGAATGACAAGATGAATGAGGCTGATAGGAATATGTACGTCGATTCTCCTGTTGTTCCTATTCAGAGAACTTGTGCTAAGATCCAGACCAGGCTGGTCAACAAGAAAAAGCATGACAATGTGCCATTGGTGGTGACTCCTTTCATGTTAGAGCAATTCAGTGCTCCATTTCAGCCTATTCAAGTTCCTGAACCACTACAACAGCAACAATATCAATCTCAACAACAACAACAGGCTCATCCAGACATTCAACAAGAACAACTGCAACAACAATCACCTCCACAGAACCCTCAACCACTTCAACTTCTTCAAGACTATCAATCATCCAGCCAATCCTCACATTACTCTCCATACAACCCTCCTTACAACTCACCACATCAATCACCTCACCAATCATCATACAATTCTCCTCACCAATCTCACAACCAATCCCCTCCACATTACAACTTCTTCCCAGACCAACAAGCCTCCATTTTTCCCTCTCAATCTGAACCTATACCCTCACCTACACATACACATACCATTCCTCAACCACAATCTACCTCTCAGCCACTGCCTGCTGATTCTGCTATCAATCCAAACCTACAGGACTTCAGGACTGATTTACAGGTAGCTCAGGTACTTTCTAATCTCACTGATACCTTTAATATTGATATTGCAGATTTTTATTGTGATATTGGATTTGATTTCCAGACTCCCAGCATTGAACCTGAAAACACCCAGGTTCATAACCAAGCTGACGTTCCCATTTCAACAACTGATTCTTCATCAAACACATCAAACAACACTACTTCAACACCAGTTGTTAGAAAGGTAGCCCGGAAACGGAGTGGGAGTGCAATTTTGAGAGATCCCGCAGCTCTGTCTCATAAGAAGCAAAGGGTGGCAGAACTAGAGACAACTGCAGCTGCATCCATTTCCTCCCAAAAGGATTTGGACACTGAAATGGTAAATATACAGTCTCTAGATTCATTCTCTACACAGAATGCATTTATTGAAATTGGTCGTCCGACCGCGGTATCCTGTAAAGAGTCAAGCACACAACTAGCACTCACGCTAGTAAACACTGAACCTGTGTCTTTTGATTCTTCACTTAGAGAGAGCACATAATTTCAAAACATGTCATATGAAAAATTTTCTGATCACTCTTTCTTTTTGGATCAGGATCTACTTGGCAACCTGCAAGTACATCAGCCTTCACAGGCATCAGAAGGACAATTTGTTCCTTCAATTCCTACAGTTCCATCTCAGGGAACTATGGTTGTATATACAGGTACTGGTGACGGTGTGATAAACACGAGTGAAATCAGGCAAACACCGAGCGAAACACATGCACAAGAGGATAGTGATAAATCTTTGAGTGTTCGTGAGGTGAGTGCACACACCAACACTGATCTGTTACAGGAACAATTGTCTGCTCTGAAAGCTGAAATAGAAAGGTTGCATGCTGAGAATGCTAGATTCAGGAGTGGAGAGCTGGTGACTCTTCAGGAGAAAGTTGTTGATCCTTCCTTTACATCTCTGAAAAAGGAATTGGATGATCATGTAAAGGGCATTCACTCTAGGATGGACAAATTTGATAATACTCAGGAGCTCTGTCTGACAAAGCTTGATAACTTGGAGAAAACTTTGGCTTAAGTTGTTCAACACTTAAAGATTAATCCGTCAACATCTCAGTCTACTCCAGAGGATCCCTCAACTAAGGGGGAGAAGGATAAGGAAGATAAGGGTGACAAAGATGATCACAGCAATGCTGATGCTGCTGATAGGAGTAATAAGGATGGAGATACTGATAGGAGTGATAAGGGTGGAGATGGAGCAAGTGAAAAGGATTCTTCTGCAGCTGACAAAAGTTATGACAAGTCTAAAGGCAAAATGCCTGAATCTAAGAACATCTTCACTAATCAGGATTATGATAACATTCCTGAAGATGTTGATGATGATGATGCATTTGATTCTGCTTATTTTGAAGCTGAGGAAGAAGGTCGTTTCGAGGAAAGCTTTCTTTTCAATGAAGATCAGTCTGTGGACCCTGAGCACATGGAAAAGGTCAGGATGTTTAAAGCTCAACATGAAGCTAGCAAAGCAAAGCTTCAGGAATTACAGAAACTGGTGGATGAGAAGAGGACAACTGATGAGTTGGTCAAGCTGGAGAAACAGAAGATATGGGATGCAAAGTGCAAGGAGAAGAGAGAGGATATCTCCAGAAAAGTTGGTGAAAGCTGGGATATTGCTAGGCAAATCTTCTCTGGACCTCAAAGGGAACCTTTCAATGATGGTAAGTTCAAATCTTTCATCTATGACCTGAGAGAGGCTAACTCTAATGAGGATATGTTTATGCGTGCTTTTGCTCTCGAGTTAGAATACATAACTATTGGTGTCAAGAATCTTCTCAATGAATGGGAGTGTTAGGTCCAAAGTATCGTAGAAGGGGGGGTTGAATACGATACTCACTATAATTTAAAATTCTTTCGAATCTTGCGGATAAATAAATTGCAGTTCTGTAATGGGTTTCGTGTTCCGGATATTTATTGGGTCGGTTTCTGAGGATATGAAAATATTAAACCAACACACAATATTTTCCAAGGTATATCTGTATATTGATAAATACCTCGAAGGGTGCTATAAATCCAAACCCGAAGGTTGGCTACAATGGCTACTACTACCTACACTCACAAACCCTAGCTTCTAAATATATATATATATATTACAAAACTAAGCTATAATTTATTTGTGTGTAGTAGTGTGCAAGGCACAAAGCCATTCCACCATAAAGGTGGTGAAGAGTGTGTGTTACAAATGAGAACAAAATCCATGGATATTTATAGGCTTTTCATAAACTAACCATGGTTAACGAGTTCGTCCTGGACGAATTGAGTTCGTCCCAAGTGCTTCCAATGTGTATGTATGTAGAAATCCCATGCCTTAGAATATTTTCAAGCTTTAAGCATCCATAGGGCACCAATGGGGCGCAACTTGGGCGCAAGTGGCGCTAACACCCTCACCAGGCGCAACTTGGGCGCTAACAGGCGCAACCTCAAGGGGCGCAACTTCAAGGCGCAACAAGGGCGCTTCCCAGGCGCTCTAAGGCGCAACTTCCAGGCGCAAGTTCAAGGCGCTTCCAAGGCGCTCTAAGGCGCAACTTCCAGGCGCAAGTTCAAGGCGCTTCCCAGGCGCTCTAAGGCGCAACTTCCAGGCGCAAGTTCAAGGCGCTTCCCAGGCGCTCTAAGGCGCAAACTCGAGGGGCGCAACCTCAGGCGCAACTCGAGCGCAAGTCGAGCACTCCAAGGCGCAAACTCGAGGGCGCAAACTCAGGCGCAACTCGAGCGCATGTCGAGCACTCCAAGGCGCAAACTCCAGGCGCAAGTTCAAGGCGCAACTAGGGCGCTACTCGGGCGCTCTAAGGCGCAAACTCCAGGAGCGCAACTTCCAGGCGCAACTAGGGCGCTACTTGGACGCTCTAAGGCGCAAACTTGGGATTTGCATAGCTAGCTTCCAAGTAGACACGTGACATCATCATTTATGCACATAATATAATATATATATATATATACTTAAATATATATATGTTTATGTAAAATATAAATACATATACTATATACATACATATATTTATTTAAATATATATACATATAAATATACATATACATATGTTTAAAAACATATATACATATATATTATATATATTATATTTAATTAAATATACTGTTATAGAATAGAAAACGAAGGGGGTGAGCGATTCGTGCTTTGGACTGGTCTCGATGCGAGATGCCTACGTATCCTCCGCTAGGAGAAGAATCAAGTCCAAAACGTAGTTTTAGTTATGAGGGGTAGAGCCCTTTATATAGATACTTTGGAGTCAGAAGCTGAATGGAAGTACGATTCCATGTATCAGACTTCTTATCGAAGTATGCTTCGGTGTCGGAGATAAGACTGAACTCTTATCTTCGGGTATTAGTACTTATCATGGACTCCCAGACGTTTATCCGTGAGAATTAGTAGCTTTACAGGACTCAGGCTCGTAGATGGGCCGTTACAGGGGCTTCGAGTCCATCTAAATTCTCCCTACGATTCATGCGTCTGGGCTGGGCCGTCATTGGATCGAAGCGGAATTCAGATCTGATTAAACATGATACTCGGGTCTTTATTGGATCGGGTCTTCTCCGGATCGGGTCGTAATTAATCAAATCCCTATCATATACGTATATACATATATATATAAATATATTTGTACATATACAAATATATAAGTGCACACATATATAAATTAGGCCACTTCCCGATATGACCGTTGAGCAGTAGTTGCATGGAACTATATCAGCTGACTCTGGAGATATTCTGAAGGCTTGACTTGAAATAGATGACTTGATAACTTGATCAATTTCTTCGATTGATAAATACTCTGCATAACTTCATACGTGATGACGCTTAGTGCACTGGTCTGGTTCACAAGCGACTAACACTAAAGTCAAAATTGTACCGTCTTTGTCAGCAAACATTGATCAGTCGGTTCCGGGTTAGTTTATGCTTCAGTTTGTTGATTATAAATAACCAACCAAGATATATAGAAATATCTTGCTTCAGGGGTTGCACTGAAATCTTTCGAGTACTTGGACAACATCGTCATTGCTTCCACAATCTTGAATACTTCAATCTTTATTCTTCACTGAGGCATGAACATATTAATGAACTTCTTCCAGTGAACTTATTCCTTCAAGACTGTAGATGGCTTCTTCAACCTTTGTCTTCGTATCTTCCAATTCCGGTGCAGGCGTAGTGTTATTTACTTGTCCTGTTCTATTGTTGAGTTATCATCCCTATGTAACAGATAGGGTTGTCTTTACATTTAGACTTACAATCTCCCCCTATTTGTTTGTTAATCATAACAAGCAAATCCTCTGGAGGATAACTCAACTAATGTTAGGTCCGGAAGCGATTGTAGAAGGGGGGGGGGGGTTGAATACAATCGTCACAAAATAATCGCGGAATAAATCTGATTGGAATATAATTTTTTTAATCAGATTTTAATTAATTAATATAACAATGTTTGAAGTCGTTATATAATTAAATTGGTTCAGTTTTAATGTCCACTAATGTTCGTAGAATAAATTCGACATGGTATATTCTAGATTAGTGATTAAAACAACCGGTAACAAAGCACAGTAAAACTGTGGATGTAACAATAGCAAGTTTTAGCAAAACTTGAAAGCTTTTACAAGTGCTTGTGTTTGTCAAAGTGAATGAACACTTAGAAATGAAGAATGGTGGCCATATTTATAGGCAAAACCATTTGAACTACTAAGACAACTAAGGCTTAGACAATTAAAGAAAGACATGACAAAGTATGGCAAGCTAGGACAAACTAGTAGCTTTGTCATGACAATACAAGACAAGGTAAGACAACTAAAAGCTAAGCATGACAACTTTAGTACTTGTCATGATAAAGTAAAGAAGGGAAAGACAAAAGAAAGCAAGGTAAGACAAAGAGAAACAAGGCATGGCATGTCTTTGCTCCATTAGATGGGAGCATTTAGAAAGACAAGGCTTGTCTTTGTCTTGAAGTAGTCTTGGCTTGCTTTTCCAAAGTACATGTGCTTTGTCTTGGCATGTGATGAGAAATAAGGTAGGACAAAGCATTTAAATGTCTTGGAGTGTCTTTAAAGGAGCTAGACAAAGCAATTGTTTGTCTAACTAATATTGTAGTGCTTTAAAGTGATTTGTTTACTAAATAATAAATAGAATATAATCCACTTAATTAAATTAGTTGAGTATATTCATTAAATAAATTAATTCAAGAGTGAATCAATTTACTAAATAAAATATACTACTAATATAATTATATTAGAAGTGAATATATATAATCTATTTAATATTTAATCACTTTCCTTCTTTAACAGAGCTTCTGTCTTCTTTGAAACTTTAATATCTTCGTCTTGAATTGTCAGTCGATTGAACTACCACCTTTGTTTGACGTAGAATATTTAATCCGAGTAGCTGACACACAAATGTACTGTCTGGTTCATCTGTATCTAGCTGAATAAAATATTCTTCATCATTTAAAACAATTAAGCTGTGGCTTGTTCGTCGAGTCTTCGTCTTGTGAGTTCAACTTCATAAATTGGAATCATCTAAATAAATAAAGTATAGAAACTTTATACCTTATAAATTCCTGGACGTGCCACAAAAGATTATTTGTTCACTGAGGCTTGAACATATTAATGAACTTCTTTCAGTGGTGTGCAGCAGCATCCTGGAATTCTTCTGACATAAAATTCCGATAAATCATTTGACGTTCTTCGTACAGATTCCGGTGACTTGCTATTTACTGAGCTTTCTTATCTGAATTGAGTTGTACCTCTTTAAATACAAATAGGCTAAACATATGCCTTTCAACTAACACTAGAAAAAGTAAAATCCTGGACTAGTAAATAATGCTACAAAGTTTCTGGATCATATAATACATTTCCAGATTTCATGAATAGAAATAACAAATGTGCATATCACCTTTATTTCTCTGGTTCTTGCTTACCTGCCAGATAATCCTCATAGTCTGTCTTGAAGAGAATTCAAAACATTCCATTATGCAAAGAACAATCAGCAGCTTCATTGAAATAGGCTAAACATATGCCTTTCAATCTCCCCCTATTTGTTTGTTAACATAACAGGCAAATTTCCTAGAGGATAACTCAACTAACAGATAAGACAAAGGATTAAACATACAAATGTAAATAGCAAAAGTTTCTGGTATTAAATTAAACATGAACCAGAATAATTATAGATTACAAAAGGATGTTCTTATGAACATATCTTACAAATATCCTAGTCAATCTATTTCACTCAGAGCGAGTGACTTCTCCTTCTTCAATATCTGACACATGAATAATAGGAGTAGACGGCTCATTCTGAGTAGGCTCTTCAGATATGGTAGATTCACCACGCTTCTTTCGTTCTCGAGCCAAAGATAACTGGAACTGAACTTCTGTATCCACAGGGTCTTCTATAAAGTCTGAGGGCTGAGTTGGGTTGATATACTTCATCTTTCTGAAGTAGTGATGTACCTTTCTCTTTGTGCAGTAAGCCACAATCTCAGCATCAGCATCAGCTTTGGCTTTCGAAGCGAAGCCCTTGGTACGCAGAAGAGTAGATACAAGAACCATCTGATTAACACCATATTTCTGAAGATGTCGATGGTCCAAGTAGAAGGTTCCAAACTTGCTCTCGTGAATGAACTTTACACAGTATGGGTTTCTGACGACTTGTGGACTATTATGAACAGCATATTCCATAAGTCGGTCACGAAGGAGTTCATTCAGATTCGAACTGCGTCGGATCTTGTTACGAGCCACCTAGATTTCAGTAAGAGATAACAACTTGAACGAATCAACTGAAACTCTGAATGTCCCGTTTCTATGAGTAGAAATGATAATCTCCCATTGATCGAGGAGATTCCTGACGCCAACAGTTATATAATCTAATTCAAAAGCAAAGGCACGCATAAACATATCCTCGTTAGGGTTTACCTCTCTTAAATCATATATGAATGATTTGAACTTTCTATCTTGAAAAGGTTCCCTTTGAGGTCCAGAGAAGATCCTCCTTGCGATGTCTAAGCTTTCTCCAACTTTCCGAGCAATATCTTCTTTCTTCTGCTTACAAGCAGCATCCCAAAGTTTCTGTTTCTCCAACTTGATATGCTCATCAGTAATCTTCTTTTCATCCACCAGCCTTTGTAGTTCACGAAGCTTTGCCTTGCTAGCTTCATGTTCAGCTTTAAACTTTTGAACCCTTTCCAAGTGCTCAGGGTCAATTGGCTCTTACTCGGTGAATAAAAATCTTTCCTCAAAATGACCTTCTTCTTCAGCTTGGAAGTAGGCAGCATCAAATGCATCATCATCAACAACATCATCAGGAATGTTATCATAATCTTGATTAGAGAAGATGTCATCAGATGCAGGCATTTTGCCTTTAGACTTGTCATGTTTAGCTGCTTCAGAAGAGTCCTTTGAACTTTCTTTCCCTTTGCTTGCTCCACCCTTATCCTCCTGATCTTTGTCCTTATCCTTCTCCCCCTTAGTTGAGGGATCCTCTGGAGTTGACTGAGCTGTAGACTTTGGAACCTTCAAAAAATCAACAACCTGGGCCAATGTTTGCTCCACGCTATGAAGTTTTGACATACAAAGCTCATGATTCTTGTCAATCCGAGAGTAAATACCCTTGACATGTTCGTCCATTTTCCTTTGTAGAGAAGTGTAGGAAGTATCAGCAACTTGCTTCTGTAGAGTGACTAGCTATCCACTCTTCAACTTAGCATTTTCAGCAAGAAGTCTTTCACATTCAGCTCTCAGGGCAGCCATTTGTTCCTGTAACAGATCCGTGTTGGTGTGTGCACTCACCTCACGAACACTCGAATAATGATCTCTATTCTCACGTGCATGTGTTTCGCTCGGTGTTTGCCTTTCTTCACTCGTGTTTATCACACCGTCATCAGTACCTGTATAAACTACCAAAGTTCCCTGAGACGGAACCATAGGTAGTGAAGGAACAAATTGTCCTTCGGATGCCTGTGAAGGCAGATGTACTTGCAAGCTGCCAAGTAGTCCCTGATCAATAAAGAAAGAGTGATCAGAAAAGTTTTCATTAAACATGTTTTGAAAATCTGTGCACTCATTAAGTGTAGTAACAAAAGGATCAGGTTGAGTGTTTACTAGCGTGAGTGCTAGTGATGTGCTTGACTCTTTACAGGGTACCGCGGTAGGACGGCAAATTTCAATAAACGCATCCTGTTGAGAGAATGAATCTAGAGACTGTATATTTACCATTTCAGTATCCAAATCCTTTTGGGAGGAAATGGATGCGGCTGCAGTTGTCTTAGGTTCATCCACCCTTAGCTTCTTATGAGACAGAGCTGCGGGTTCACGAATCATAGCACTCCCACTCCGTTTCCGGGCTACTTTCTTAACAACAGGTGTAGTAGTGTTGGTGGAAGTGTTTGACGAAGAACCAGAGGTTGAAAAGAATTCATCAGCTGGGTTATGAACCTGGGTGTTTTCAGGTTCAATGCTAGCAGTCTGACACACAAAACCAATTTCACAATCATAATCTGATACATCAACAGTAAAATTAGATGACAAGTTAGAAAGTACCTCAGCTACCTGTAAGTCGTCACGAAAGTTCTGTAGCTCAATGTCGATGTCAGAATCAGCTGGCAGTGGCTGAGAGGTTGATTGTGTTTGGGGGAAGTATTGTGTTTGGACATTTGAGGGTGTAGGTTCAGATTGTGATGGAAGGATAGATGATTGTTGTACAGGGAAGAAGTTGTGTTGAGGTGGTTCTGTTTCAGGTGGTGGTGAAGGGTGATGTAGAGGTGATTGGTGAGGAGATTGGTATGGAGAGTAGTGTGAGGATTGGCTAGAGGATTGGTAGTCTTGGATGAGAAGAAGTGGTGGAATGTGATGTTGTTGTTGCATCTCTTGTGGTTCTGGTTGTTGTTGAGGTTGTTCTTGTTGAGGTTGAAATGGTGGAAGTGGTTCTCCTGGTTGAAGTTGTTGCAGTGGTTGAGGAGGTAGTGCCACTTGTAGCTGATATGGCTGTAACTGTGCATTGAACTGTTCCAGCATAAAAGGAGTGACAGTGAGAGGAACCCGATTATGTTTCTTTGCAGCAGTAAGTATGGTCATCAGCTTAGTACAAGACTTAGATGTAGGAGCCACTGGTGAGTTCATGTAGAAGATCTTGTCTTCTTGAGACATCTTGTCATTCAAAAACAACATAAAGAACCTTGGATAAAAGCAGTCAACTTTGGCATTGTTTTGCACATTCCGATTCATTACGGGACCAAGCTTGTTGATAATAACCTTCATAAGAATCTCCCCAAAATTGATAGGACGATTATGCGCACAACAGAATCCAAAGACCTGTAGAAGGGAAGATATATTACCAAAATTTCTCCGGTCAGTGGGAGCAAATACTTTCGCAAAAGTATCAAAGTACAAATCCCACTCAGCTCTTAGGTTGCCCTTAGACATCTTTGACAGCTGGATTTCCCCTTGGTAGTGGATTGTCTGAAAGAAGTGAGTCAACTCATGGTCAGACGGAACCTCAGCAAAATTATTCCTCGGGAATCCAAGTATTCTGTTCACATCATCCGTAGTAATTGTGATTCGCTTGCCTCCTCTAATTTCACCAATGATCTTGTAATTGTCCAAAGTAGTTGAATTAACTGCAGTGGAATAAAAGTCATAGAGGGGTTGCACTTGAATGTCTGCATAGGCAGTAATGGCCGTGCTGACTAAACACTGTTCATTCAGAAAACGAATCCACGGTCTGAAGCGACGCGAGCAAGAATCGGGATCCAAGTATCCATAATAGTTAGTCTCCTTAATTTTGAATTGACCATTCATTTTTATAATTAAAAATTGAATTAAGCGAGAATTTTTCAAATAAAAAGATAATTCTCAAATATCTCGCAAATTTCAACTAATAATTAATGGACAATTAATTAATTAGTGAATGGTCCAAAATTCAATTTAGTCCAATAATCACCAATAACCAAACGCGGTCTTAAGTCCACAAACTCCAAAATTTCCAACGTGAGCTTAGTGTGCCAAACAAACCCTCAAATCCAAACAAGTCCTTATCAAATAACCACAAACAAACACAGCCTTAAAATTAAAAGTAACCCAAGAAGTATCCAAAGCACCCAAACGCAGCCTTAAGATTAAAACCAATAAACATTCAAAAATCAAAATCCCCAAATCAAGAACCCTAAAACTTCTTTCAAATCTATTCGGTACAAACAACCAGGCAGCACCTTAAATCGAGTACAGAACTCGATAAACTCAGACTTAAAACACACAATGTCGAGGCCGAAATCAAGAAGAAGTAACAACAAAAATCGAGTAACAAACTCGATCAACACCAGGCGAGTAGTATCAAGAACAGGGTTCGATTCTGTCAAGCAAACCACATCAGATCAATTCCCGAAAAAGGCGAGCAAACCCAGTGCAAAACCACCCAAAAATGAAGAATCAACAGCACAACTTCGAGTATCAAACTCGATCAAAAGCAGGCATGGTGAAATCGCGAGAAACGGACAGAGTTTCGACTGAAATCGGGGCTATAAACACCAAACCCAGCAAGCTTTACGCCTGAAATCGAAGAACCCAGCAAGTTTTCGGAGAAACTTGAAAACCCAGTGGAGCTAGTGTGTGTGTGTGTGTTTGAAGGGATGGAATCGCTGCGTGTGTGTGTGTGTGTATAACAGGGACGAGAAGTGAATGTATCGGCGTGTATAGTTTTGAAGGAGATGAACAAGCGCGCAAGACAATCTGGGAGGGTTTGATTCGATTGATTAAGACAAAGTGGTGAACGGGGTTGTGAGTAGGTGTGAAGAGGGTTTTAAGAACTGATAAGACAAACCTTTCTTTTGTCTTGCGGGTCGGTTTTTGATTAACGGGTTAAGACAATAAAGAGTATTGTCGTCCTGTGTGTGTAAATTGGGTTTGAGGTACGATTCGTGTGTAAGGTGAATATAAGACAATGTAAATATTTGTCTTGGCCGTGTAATTGAGTACGCTAGGCAACGAAAGTCTTGCCAAACCTGTACAGCCGACACAACCGAAACAATATATATATACATATAATAAAACTGTTCTCTTTTTTTTGTTTTTTTTTAAAAATAACGATAAAACGTTTAATAAATAAAAACTAATAATAAAAACAATATTTATATATTACACAAATATTTTGTAAATGTCAATTTTAATTAAATATAAATATTTATGAACTTAACTTTAATTCAATAAAATGAATTAACTTAAATTCTAATATTTGTACTTAATTAATTTTGAAAAATACAAAACCAATACAAATAATTAACTAGATGCTTAGTAAATAATACAGGGGAGTACGCAAGCATTTAGAAAATTACAGACTAGCATACAAACATGCATAATTACACAAAATATTACCAGATAATTTACAGGGTATTATATAAAATCTAATAACACAAATTTAATTACACAGAAAATTCACAAAATTATATAAAAACATATAAAGCATATGAAAAAATATATATATATACAATGAGAACTATGTCATATTTAACATCCCTAGTTCACAAACCAACTTAGAGAAAGTGGATTCATCAAGTGGTTTAGTGAAGATGTCAGCAATTTGCTCAGCCGTGGGTACAAAATGTAACACCACTGTACCATTCATGACATGTTCTCGAATAAAATGATACCTGATATCAATGTGCTTGGTCCTTGAATGTTGAACTGGATTGTTGGAAATGGCTATGGCACTTGTATTGTCACAAAATATAGGAATTTTGTTTACTCCAATACCATAATCATTTAATTGATTCCTGATCCAGAGGATCTGAGCACAGCAGCTACCAGCAGCTATATACTCAGCTTCAGCAGTAGAAGTAGACACAGAGTGCTGCTTCTTGCTGTACCAGGAAACCAACCGTCGTCCTAGAAATTGACAGCTTCTAGACGTACTTTTCCTATCAATCCTGCATCCTGCATAATCAGAATCTGTATAGCCGGTTAAGTCAAAACCAGTATTCTTAGGGTACCAGATACCTAAGCCAGGTGTACCCTTAAGATATCTAAAGATTCTTTTGACGGCTATAAGATGTGATTCCTTAGGATCAGCTTGGAACCTAGCACACAAACATGTTGCAAACATAATATCTGGCCTACTAGCAGTGAGATAGAGTAATGAGCCAATCATACCTCGATAGCTTGAGATATCAACTTTCTTACCAGATTTATCCTGGTCAAGCTTTGTGGCAGTGGCCATGGGTGTTTTTGCCGGTGAAGAGTCTTCTAGATTGTACTTTCGTAGAAGATCCCTGACATACTTTGATTGGCAAATAAAAATACCATCTTCCTTTTGGCTTACTTGAAGACCAAGGAAGTAGGACAGCTCACCCATCATACTCATCTCATAATTACTCTGCATTAACTTAGCAAATCTCTTGCACAAGTCATCGTTAGTAGAACCAAATATAATATCATCAACATATATTTGAACAAATATCATATTATTATCATGCAATTTGTAAAAGAGAGTTTTGTCTATGACACCTCTAGTGAAATTATTTTCAATTAAAAACTCAGAGAGGGTGTCATACCAGGTTCTTGGTGACTGCTTGAGGCCATAAACAGCTTTGAATAAGAAGTAAACAAAGTCAGCAAATTCTGAATTTTCAAAGCCAGGAGGCTGTTCAAGATATACTTCTTCTTCAAGCTTTCCATTCAGAAATGCACTTTTCACATCCATTTGATAAACCTTGAAGTTGGAGTGTGCAGCAAATGCAAGAAATATTCTGATGGCTTCAAGACGAGCAACTGGAGCATAGGTTTCATCGTAATCAATTCCTTCTTCTTGAGAATAACCTTTTGCAACCAGTCTGGCTTTGTTTCTCACAACAATGCCATCACCATCTAACTTGTTCCGGTAGACCCATCTAGTTCCAATTATAGACTTACCCTTAGGCCTTGGAACCAGGGCCCAGAATTCTTGTCTCTCAAATTGATTGAGTTCTTCTTGCATGGCAAGAACCCAATCAGGATCAGCAAGTGCTTCATCTATTTTCTTTGGTTCTAAAAAACCAGAAAATAAACATTCGTTAGACGTAGCACTTCTAGTCTTTACACCAACATCAGGATCACCAATAATTAAATTAAAAGGATGATCTCTGCTCCAGATCCTTTCCCTTGGAAGATGTGATCTTGATGATTCAACAGTATTGTCATTATGATGAAATGTGTGACTAGTTGATCCATCAGCTGCCCCTGAGTTGCTGTCAGGATGACTTGATGATCCACCACTAGCATTAGTGGAATCTCCAGTGTTTCCACCATTTCCTTCACCATTGCCTGGATCATCACCATCATTGTTGTCATCTCCTGTTGCAACCTCAGGTGGCAAATCATCATCTGAATCTGAATCTGGATAGTTGTCAAATTTCAGAGACTCAGATGAATCAGCAGATTGTAGACTTGGGAGTTTAGTGTCATCAAATGTTACATTGACACTGACTTTCACTGACAGAGTGTCAATCACAAAAACTTTATAAGCTGTATTGGTGTAACCAACAAAAATTGCTTCATATGCCTTTGGTTCAAACTTGTTCAAATGCTCTTCTCCATCCTTGAGAACATAGCATTTAGCTCCAAAGACATGAAGATGTTTTACATGTGGTTTCTTGTTGTTAAACAGTTGAAATGGAGTTTTCATGTGATCCTTATTGATCAAAGTTCGATTTTGGGTGTAACAGGCAGTGCTCACAGCTTCAGCCCAAAAGTACAGAGGAAGCTTTGCTTCAGCAATCATTGTCCTTGCAGCTTCAATCAGTGTACGATTCTTTCTTTCGACGACTCCATTCTGTTGAGGAGTCCTTGGTGCTGAGTATTGTCTGTTAATTCCTTTCTCAGAGTAATAGTTGACTAAAGTTTGATTCTTGAACTCCGTACCATTATCTGACCTTATAGCTTTTACAGGAACACCTTTTTCTAATTCAACTTTCTTGATATGATCAATTACTGTCAGGGGAGTTTCATCCTTGGAAGATAGGAAGTAAACCCAAGTAAATTTTGAGAAGTCATCCACAATAACCAAAGCCTATCTTCCTCCATCAATTGACATAACATTCACTGGGCCAAACAAATCCATATGCAATAGCTGCAATGGATCAGTGATGCTGTTGATGGTCTTGCTTTTGTGAGATGCTCTTTTTGCTTTTCCTTTCTGAGAAGCTTCACAGAGATCATCCGTTGTAAATTCTAGGGAAGGTAAGCCTCTCACTAGATCTCTCTTGACCAGAGAGTTCATAGTTTTAAAGTTGAGATGTGAGAGCTTCTTATGCCATAACCAACTATCTTCAGTAGATGCCTTTGCATAAAAACATTGTATTGCATTTCCTGGTCCAGAAGATAAGTCAGCTACATAGATATCACCTTTCCTTATGCCAAATAGTGAAGGACGCTCATTCTTGATATGTTTGATTGTACATGTCTCCTTTTCAAAATGAACAGAGTATCCCTTGTCACAGAACTGACTGATACTGAGGAGATTATGTTGAAGTCCTTCAACTATAGCAATCTCTTCTATGATGATCTTTCCAACTTTGTACTTGCCATATCCTACAGTTCGACCTTTGCTATTGTCAGCAAAAGTAACTGAAGGGCCAGTTGCCCCTCTTACCTCTGTCAGCAGGGAATTCATGCCAGTCATGTGCCTTGACGCTCCACTGTCAAGCACCCAAACAACTCGTACAATTCCTCTGGCACCCTGCACAAGACAACTGATTAAACAACCTTTGGGACCCACACCTGATTGGGTCCAGCATACTTAAAGAATTGATTTCTATCTGGTAAGACAACAGAGCCTTTTGGACTGACATTCGATTCTGACTTGACTGAACTTACTTCCTTAACAACAGCCTTGTAAACTTTCGTTTTAGGCTTTGAAACATAAGTCTCCTTCCTAACACGAGGAGGACTAGCAGTCTTTGCCCTAGCATGCTTACAGTTTGTGTGTTGTCTTGGGGATGTGTTTTCATTTTTAGCATGCAAATTTCTAAAATAAGCAGACATAGTATTGAAAGCACAAAGCATACAGTTATCAACACCATAATATTTATGACATGCATCAAAAACATGGGCAACAGGAATATCATTCACAACAGTAGGAACATCAATAGATTCTAATCTAACTTTGTTGACAGATTTAAAGTTCTCAGTAGAATGGCATCTATTGTCTATGTTCTTACTCTTCACAAAATTATTAGGCTTGTTGAATGTTGTTCTTTCTGAGTTGACACCTAAACCAGCATTAGGCAACCTAACATTGCCTTTCACTTTTATTGGTTTCAGTGATGTCAAGATCTCATCTCTCTTCTCATTACTCTCTTTCAGAAGAAGGTCTTCCTGTTCGAGTTCATATTTAATGACAATAGGTGTCTCTAACAAGGGTTCAGCTTCTGAGGATTTAAACAATGGTTGAGGGGAATCTTTCAAAACAAAAGGTATCCCTCTTTCCTCATCACTCTTCTTAAAAGGAGTAATGTTACTAGCCTTGCCTACAGATTTGTTATAGTCATAACATATTCCAACAGTTCTGTTAATCTCCTGTTGATCATTTATCTCTTTGACTAAAGTGGAGGCATCTTTAAAGGCTTTACACCTAATTCTTTCTTCTTCTATCTGAAGTTTTAAAGCAGTTTCACTCTTTTCTAAAACTCTGACTTTAGCAAATTGATGTTCTAAATCCATAGTCAGTTTTTCAATTTTAGGCTTTAATACTTTCATCTCATTCATTTTATAATCATGAATTTCTAAGACTAAAGCATTATTCTTAAGAATGGCAGCTTTCAACTTTTTAATAGCATCATCTCTATCTAATCCCAATTGCATAAAAAGTTTAGGGCATGTAGGATCTACCAGAGAGCTTCCAGCATGAGGAGGTGAAGATGATCCAGATCTAGCCATGAAAGCAACATTTCCAAGCTGCTCCTCTTCATCACTATCTGTATCATCCCAGCTTTTCCCTTCTGCTAGATATGATTTGTTCTTGAAGCTTTGATTTCCAGAAGTACCCTGATGCTTTTTCACTAAGGCATCATACTTCTGCTTCAGCTCATCATAGGAATCTTTTCTCTTTCCTTGAACCTTGGGTTGCTTGCACTCAGTTGCAAAGTGTCCAGGTTCACCACAGTTGAAACATTTAAACTTACTTCGATCAACCATTCCAGTCTTGTATCCTCCTTTGTTGGAAGAAGATGAAGAACCTCCCTTTTGAAACTTGTTAGCAAAGGGTTTGTATTTGTAAGAAGGGTTCTTCCTGAATCTCATGTTTCCAAACTTCTTGGCAAACAGTGATAGAGATTGATCTTCTAATTGTTCCAACTCTTCCATTGTGTAGAACTCATCATCACCACTAGAAGAAATAGTCTGACCCATCTCAGGCACAACAAATTCCTGAATGGTTTTAGAAGGAACAACAACATCCTTCTTTTCTTCCAGTTGAGGTGTTTCAACAATTAAAGCTCTCGAGTTCCCAAGTGTTTTACCCCAGCCATATCTCTGCTTTGTCTGAACTTGTTCAAGTTCATACGTTTTTAAAACCCCGTAGAGTCTCTCCAGAGATATCTCATGCAGATCTCTGCTTTCCCTGATTGCAGTGATTCTGTGTTCCAGATGTTCAGGAAGTGTTCAGAGAAATTTCAGATTCATTTCTTTGTTGTCATAATATTTCCCGTTCAGATTTAGATTATTAATCAAGTTATTAAATCAGATAAACACTTCTGAAATCCCTTCTCCGGGATTGGAACCAAACTGTTCATACTGAGCCATCAGTATTTCTTTCTTGTTTTCCCTAACTTCTTCTGAGCCTTCGTTTATGATCTCTAGTGTATCCCAGATTTGTTTTGCATTTGTACAGTTCACAACAGCATTGTACATGACAGGGTCTAGAGATTCAACCAAGATTAGTTGAAGAGCATCATCTAAATTCATTAGCTCATTTTCTTCATCAGTATACTCAGAGAGTTCTTTTGGAACAGTTTTATGAGGAATTACCACACCATCTACTTCGTGTGATAATATGACATTCGTCGGAGTAGTAACACCCTTGTTCAATATCCCAATATATTTTCTATTGGCAGTTCGAAGGAATAATAACATGTGTCTCTTCCATAAGCCAAAGTGTTCTTTGCTGAACGGTGGGATTTTAATGCTACTAATCTTTTGTGTACTCATCTTGAAGATTTAAAAGTGTATAGTGTTTGGATGAGATATAGAAATTGAAAGAAAAATAATATGATATTAAAATTAATTTTTGGAATAAAATTAATTCGAATAAAATATTATTTGGACGTTTCAGAGTGTGTATAGGATCTAACACGGTATATTCGTATTAACCGCTCTGATGCCAATTGTTAGGTCCGGAAGCGATTGTAGAAGGGGGGGTTGAATACAATCGTCACAAAATAATCGCGGAATAAATCTGATTGGAATATAATTTTTTTAATCAGATTTTAATTAATTAATATAACAATGTTTGAAGTCGTTATATAATTAAATTGGTTCAGTTTTAATGTCCACTAATGTTCGTAGAATAAATTCGACATGGTATATTCTAGATTAGTGATTAAAACAACCGGTAACAAAGCACAGTAAAACTGTGGATGTAACAATAGCAAGTTTTAGCAAAACTTGAAAGCTTTTACAAGTGCTTGTGTTTGTCAAAGTGAATGAACACTTAGAAATGAAGAATGGTGGCCATATTTATAGGCAAAACCATTTGAACTACTAAGACAACTAAGGCTTAGACAATTAAAGAAAGACATGACAAAGTATGGCAAGCTAGGACAAACTAGTAGCTTTGTCATGACAATACAAGACAAGGTAAGACAACTAAAAGCTAAGCATGACAACTTTAGTACTTGTCATGATAAAGTAAAGAAGGGAAAGACAAAAGAAAGCAAGGTAAGACAAAGAGAAACAAGGCATGGCATGTCTTTGCTCCATTAGATGGGAGCATTTAGAAAGACAAGGCTTGTCTTTGTCTTGAAGTAGTCTTGGCTTGCTTTTCCAAAGTACATGTGCTTTGTCTTGGCATGTGATGAGAAATAAGGTAGGACAAAGCATTTAAATGTCTTGGAGTGTCTTTAAAGGAGCTAGACAAAGCAATTGTTTGTCTAACTAATATTGTAGTGCTTTAAAGTGATTTGTTTACTAAATAATAAATAGAATATAATCCACTTAATTAAATTAGTTGAGTATATTCATTAAATAAATTAATTCAAGAGTGAATCAATTTACTAAATAAAATATACTACTAATATAATTATATTAGAAGTGAATATATATAATCTATTTAATATTTAATCACTTTCCTTCTTTAACAGAGCTTCTGTCTTCTTTGAAACTTTAATATCTTCGTCTTGAATTGTCAGTCGATTGAACTACCACCTTTGTTTGACGTAGAATATTTAATCCGAGTAGCTGACACACAAATGTACTGTCTGGTTCATCTGTATCTAGCTGAATAAAATATTCTTCATCATTTAAAACAATTAAGCTGTGGCTTGTTCGTCGAGTCTTCGTCTTGTGAGTTCAACTTCATAAAATGGAATCATCTGAATAAATAAAGTATAGAAACTTTATACCTTATAAATTCCTGGACGTGCCACAAAAGATTATTTGTTCACTGAGGCTTGAACATATTAATGAACTTCTTTCAGTGGTGTGCAGCAGCATCCTGGAATTCTTCTGACATAAAATTCCGATAAATCATTTGACGTTCTTCGTACAGATTCCGGTGACTTGCTATTTACTGAGCTTTCTTATCTGAATTGAGTTGTACCTCTTTAAATACAAATAGGCTAAACATATGCCTTTCAACTAACACTAGAAAAAGTAAAATCCTGGACTAGTAAATAATGCTACAAAGTTTCTGGATCATATAATACATTTCCAGATTTCATGAATAGAAATAACAAATGTGCATATCACCTTTATTTCTCTGGTTCTTGCTTACCTGCCAGATAATCCTCATAGTCTGTCTTGAAGAGAATTCAAAACATTCCATTATGCAAAGAACAATCAGCAGCTTCATTGAATTCTTCAGTGGTAATGAATGAGTTCATGTCTACCACTTACTGAAGAATAAATGTATCACCTTATACTTTTCCTCCCGTTACCTTGATCAGGTTCCCCTTAGTGATAAGTAGTTGTCTCCCCTTAGATGAAAGATCAATCCTCCTCCTTAGTTGAAAGAAAAATCTCCCCCTCAGTAGTACACAGCTAAAGAGTAGTTTAATCGCCCTTAGTTGTAGACAACAGAAGAAAGCTAACTTACTTTTTCTTCCCCCTTTCATATATTCTCCCCCTTAGTTGTGGAATCCTCCGAGGATATGCGGTATCAAATATGGTCAAGGGAACGTGTCCAATACATCCTGTACCAAAAGACAATATCCCCGTAGAGAACTAAACAACGCTAAAGCTGGGGTCGAAGAAAGAGTTCAGAAGAAGCGTTTACTTTGATTAGGTTGGTCCCTATGCTGAAAGAATAGGTTCCAAACGGAAAAGTAATGAGTAAAACTAACATTCCTGTAACAACATCCACTTTGTCTTTAGGTATAAATTTGGTAACTAGTAGGTGTCTCACTAAAATGTTCTGCAGGTGTATCACTCAACACTCAATTTTCTCTCGGTTTTTGGGTAAGGGTGTCACTCACGAATTCTGTAAGTGTATCCCTCCACACAAATACTGAGCTTCCAAAATGCTAAGTACCTACAAGAAAATCACCTTAGCCACCCTTAAAGGGGGTCACCGGTGGTGCAATGGGAGTTCGTAATTCCCAGTCCCTGCAGACTCATCAGATAAATCCGAATCATGGTCCACAAGTTGCCAACCACTAAGTGGCTTATCCAATTAAGGATCCAGAGTTGTTTGCTCTGGGAGGTTAGACAAAGGCTTAATTATGGCAAAGGCCTAAGTCCTCCTCAATGTCTGTGAAGACACTTGATTCAAGGGAATCATCAACCATAAGTTCACACCGTGAAATGGAATGAACCATAATTGCTTCCGTCAATTCTTTCAACAACTTGTGAGCTTTCAATACCAATTATTATTATATGTACCTCACAAGTGTTTCACTCTTCTCAAAATCCTATGTGTTTGCACTCACTCATGCTCACATATTTCTCATTCTGATATCTCACTGGTTCTTCTCAGAATCTCACCAAGTGTTTAACTCTCAGTGTTTGGCTCACAGTGTTTCTCTCAGCACTCAAAGTATAGTCTTCTGTACTTGCATGAGAAAATCACCATAGCCCCTTCAAGAGAGGTCACTGGCGGTGCAATGAGGTTTCGTAAATCTCAGATCCTCAACCGACTCATCAATAAGTTGACTCATAGTCAGAGAGTTGCCGATCTCCTATAAATAGGAAATCCATTCCGATTGGATCCAGATCTGTTCTTATCTGGGGAGGGAGACGAGAATCCTAAAGATTTGGCAATTGAGATCCTCGTTTCCTCCTTACACCTGTAAAGGCATCAACCATCTTATCTACCGTAAAATAGTAAATGAAGAAGTTGCTTCTGGAACAAAACCGTTGACCTCACTGTGCACTCTCTTGTATTGTGTCTATAAGATTTTCTGTTTAGGCTCTTTATCAGAGTGATTACTGATGACGTGCTTGACTCAATACAAGATGCTCTGGCTGACGAGCGAATTTCAATGGACTCATCCTGTTGAGAGAATGATTCCAGAGACTGTTTTATTGCCTTTTCAGCTCTATATTCTTTTGAGAGAATACAGATGAGCAACAGTTACCTCAAGTTTGAAAAACACCTTTTCTCCTTGAGAGGTAGAGCTGTGGGTACACTATCCCTCACATCCTTATTTGCTGCAACGAGTACAGTTTCTCCCTCATTGACTTTTTGTTTGAAAAGTTCCTTATCACTCCAGGGGGAAAGCTGGGATGTGTTCTGAATTTGGTTTTATAGTCTGGGATAAAGATTGTTGGTTTTCAACCTTATGACTATCTAGGAAAGCCAAGAGGCTGATTAAGTTCCGAAGAACAGAAAGGGATATAAATGCATTTTAGAAAATCTATGATTTTGAATGAAAGCAATTGCATTTAATCTTTTGAGGAAAAATGAATTAGTTGTGACTGTAAAATGATTTTCATAATGAATGACAATCACAACTGATGAAAGAATCAAAGTTTTCCATTAAAAACTGGTTTGAGTACGAGAGTCTGAATCTATGCATAAAAGGTTTAAATGAACTTGTCTTTTGAAAAAGACACAGACTCCTGTTTCTCACTACAATTTGAAAAGGAAACAAGAAAATTTATGCGCTACAGTGTATAAAACACTCGCCACACTAATTAGTGAAAAGGCCTCATACTAGCACATCGTCAAAACAGACGCTGCAAGTGACAAAGATCACCAAGTACACAAATCCAAGATAATCAATGTCTCGTGCTATGACGCTACATGTATAGATGCAAAATATTCTAAGAAATATTTATGAAATAGAGTAGTGGATACCAATTGTTGAAATCAATTGATAAGGAAATTTCTTGACAGAAACTCACCACTCCAGAACATAAATACGAAACAGAATAAAGATTTTGTTGTCTCCCTTGTACTCAGAATATTAAACACCTAAAATATATTAGCACTAGTGGTTTTAAGAAATATGCAACAATATTTCACCAGTGCCAATACATCACAATCAATTCACAAATAAAACATCAATAAAGCATCAAAATGAGATACCAATTAAATATTTCAAAAATGAATTAATCATGCTTCTATTATTCTATCAAAGTCAATCATGAAACAAATAAGCATATAATTGTCATGGTTCACAATTTAACTAAGATAAAATAATAATTACCTACGCAATATCATATAATTATTAGATCAGCATATAACAACTAGAATCATAACAATCATACAAAGATATTCGCAAGCCCGAGGGAAAGTTGAAGAAAAGTTCACAAGTCCTATACATGTAAGCATCGAGTACAAGCAAACTCACACAACTCCTCGCAGAAAATATTAAAAATTAATATTAGTGATCTACATATAAGCATGCAAAATATCACTAACACTAAAAGTATCACAACTATATGCAGTTAGACATGAAATAAAATATCAATTAATAAATCATCAAATATCCAACACAAATAGTTATGCTTCAAGTATATGCACTAATATAAATGGATTCAGCCTAGAGAGAATCTAAGTAACTCCACAAATACTAGTATATCATGACTAAATTCTAACTAGATTCTAACCACATACCAATTACTGATACAAGTCACAAGTCTAGAAACAAATAAGTCATGCTTCATATTTTATACCTATAAAAATGAATTCAACCTAGAATATAATCCTAAGTATGTTCTCAAATACAGATATATCACGACCAAATTATGACAAAGTTCTCTACTAGATACCAATTGATAAAGAAGTATAGTTCAAGAAAAATAACATGATTAAGTCATGCTTCATGTCATCTCTAATCATTTAAATCATGAACAAATAATTCACTTAATTGTCATGCAACGCAATTTAAATAATTTGAAATAACAAATACTCATGCTAAAACATATAATCACCATCTAAGCATGCAAAGCAATAAACATGGCAATCACATATAATAGCAAAAGGGTTAATTATCAAGTTGGTCACTGAAGTGGGCTCAATGTATCAAGTTGGTCACTAAACTCAAAACGGTATCAAGATGGTCACTAAAGTCACCATAAATATCATACAAGTACCTTGAAATATGAGTTTAAGTAGTAAAAATATTATTTATAAAATTTTACACATTATTTTTAAATGTTACCACAACCAACTAAAAGGTTATGATTTCTAGTATTTAAAATAATATATTTATATTTTATCAAGTTTATTTATTATTTATATTTTATTATATAATTATTTTCTTTGTTTTAATTAAAAATAAATAATAAATAAACTTGATAAAATCTAAATATATTATCATAAATATTAGAAGTCATAACCTTTTACTTGGTTTTGGTAACATTCAAAAATAATGTGTAAAATTTTATAAATAATATTTTTACTGCTTGAACTTATATTTCAAGGTATTTTTTTGATATTTATGGTCACTTCAGTGACAATCTTGATACCATTTTGAGTTCAGTGACCAATTTGATACATTAAGCCCATTTCAGTGACCAACTAGATAATTAACCCAATAGCAAAAAGCACGAGGTACTGGATTTTAAATAAATTCACAAGTCATATGTATATACAATTTAATACTCATGAATTCATTCAAGAAATACGATAGACATGCTCATGAAAGAAGTAATACCTTATAGAAAATATAGTATGTGATCTACTTGCAGTTAAGTAAAGTGATGAGTTGAATACCTCTGAGACTTGACATTTCAGTTGATGTAACCTTTCTTGTACTGATCAAGTCCAGTGGTTGTTGGCATAAGTCTTGGCAGGTCTAGAATCTTCCAAAATGCGCATATTCAAAAGATCCTTGACTTCCTTTTATCGCCATCATTCTTTAGGCTAACTAGTAGACCATAAAGAATTGCAACTTTCCAACAAACTCATCATATCACTAATCTGCATTCACTTAGCAATTATCTTGCACAAGTGACGTTAGTCCACATATAATATAATCATGGTATCACAGCACATATAGTTGTATTGTTTGTGCCTTGTATCATGAGAGGTAATAATTTAGATACCAAATATGAATTTAGCAAACAGATATTAAAATAATATGCTAGTCAGAAGTCATACCATGTCCGTGACTATCATCAGGTCTTGGATAACAACTCATAGAGAGTTGGTGAAGAAAGAGCATACAAATTCTGTTGGATCTGCAAATGCAAAGTGCTTGAAATGTTGCATGAAGCTTCATCTTCTAGATCACTGTAATATCCTGAACCCGAGTCTCGTCAATGGTGCTTTAGTTCAATCATGAAGGTTGTTGAGTTCCCTAAGATGTAGAGTCCTGAACTTGAAGATTCTATTTCCATCATCTTCATAACCTTCTCCTTTGTAATAACCCTAAGCAACCAAATTGGCTTGTCCCTCGTAACAGAGCCAAAAACATCCAGTTGGAATCTGAATACCCGACAAGTACTAGGTATAGAATTGTCTTTAGGTCAGGGTATCAGAATCCGCACAGTCTGCTTTCAAACTGATTGAGATCATCTTGTTGTGCAATCACTCAATCTGGATCCCTTTAAGAGCTTCTGAATCTTCCTCTAGTTTCACTTCAGATTGAAACCCAAAGAAATAACATCTTTTTACAATAGCTCTCCTAGTCTTCACTTCACCTTTCGGAACATTTAAGAACTAGAACCCGGGAATGATATTGACTCCAAACCCTTTGTCTAAGCAGATACGTTCTTGATATGTCCTGTTCATCTTCAATGTGGTGTTGAGTTTGACTAGTGGATCCACCAAATGCTCCCCCTAAGCTGTTGCTGGGATTTCTTTGATAATCCTTATCCTTGCAAAGAGATTCTGCTTGGATCTGAATTATTATTATACCACTAATATCACCTTTAACAGCTTGGAGCAAAGTGTCGTTCAATGTCCTGTCCAGACTTACAATCACCTTCTGTTGAATAATCATAATCACCATGTAGACTGTAGACTCCATTGAGTAGCCGAGGAAAATATTCTTTGAGCTTTAGATGCAAGACTTGCAAAGATGCATTTTCCTCCAAACACATACCAAAAGATAGTGTTTGCTACTGATTGGCTACTGGAAAGAATGGTGTCTTTCTGGATTTATCAATGATCAGGGTTCATCTTGATCAACCTTCATTTGTGACATCTTGTCCTTCGAACGCATATGAACAACACAAAAGACTCTAGAGTAGTCAATGATCATCACAAAAAGATATCTGGCTTTGTTGTAGATATAACATTAACTGATTCGTAGAAATCCATATGTATCATCTGAAGCGGCTCAGTAATGTTAATCATATCTTTTCTTCTATACGATGCTCCTTCGACTTCCCTATTGACATACCTCATGAGCTTCATCCATATTGAATTCCAGATGAGGTAGTCCTCTCAAAAATTCTCTTCTTACGAATAGAAAGAGCCCCTTGTTTTGACATACAAGTGCGAGAGCTTCAGATGCTATAGCTAACACTTATCTGATGAAGCTTTACTATCGAAACAGCTTACTCCATCTTCAGTTAAAGTAACATATTAGCTACGAGCAAATTCACATCCTTCCTGATTTGAGATAAAACACAATTCCATGAACTGACATACTGTCATTTGTTAGAGAACAGTCTGATACTAGGAATTTGTGTGCTTTGACTCTTCCAAGAAAGATATGCTTCCCTGATGACATTCTAGGAAAACAGGCATGTCCCGCAAGAGAATCTTTGTTGTCATCTTTCAAAGATTATTGACGGAACTACTCACACGATCACATTTGCTAACATGGTACTTTTTGTGAATCATATGATTTCAGCTACTCAGCAAACAGAGTGCACCAAAAATCATATGAAACATATGTAACCTGCAATAACAAATGGAAAGAGTTCTATGGTCCCCAATCATAACTGGGTCCGGATGGATTAGAGATTTTTCTTTAACAGTGGTAACAACAGAATCAACCTTAACATGCTAATTCTTATTTAGACATTGCCCTAATGTGATTCTCAAACATGCTTTTCTAAAATCAATGCAAGTACAAAGACATGCATTCATGACATGAAAATAAGCAGACATGATGTTGAATACACATGGCAAACAATCAAAGATAAGACAAGAGCAAGACAGGCAGTTATGCAATTCAGAAGATTCAGTATTCTCTATTTAAACCAATTAACACAAGTGCAATATGTAGCAAGTAGAATTACAGATATTCAATAATCTCCTAAAAGCATAAGGATCATGGACAGATAATCACATCACCAATTCATATTAATCCCAATCTGTTGTTATACGGCATTATACTATCTCTATTACCTAAGTTAGTTTTAGATCTAACATGAGGTTCTAAAGGTTCTACTAACACAAGGTAGACATACCATCATAGAACAAATAAATTCCTTAACAAACAATTCAGATAAATAAGCAAATCTAATTGTACTAAGGAATCTGAAACTAAGTGTTTTAACAAAGTTATATATGCTAGGATCATAACCCCTAAACTAAGAGTCGTGTTCCAAAGGAAAGTTTCTAATCTCACCATTGGAAATAATCAAATCCTAAATATTCATACACATGTTAAGAATCTTGTTATTTTACACCAACTATGAGAAAGATTGTAGAAGGGGGGGGGTTGAATACAATCTTTTACAAATTTAAAAGATTCAAGAATAATACACTAAGAACACAATAGACAGAAAAACACCAAGTATTAAAAATACGGGTGGATTGAATGATCCACCCGTGAGATTTTATATAGAAGAATCTGTGGATTGTTTTACAATTCGCACAGCTGCTGGTTCATCACTCAACAAGTTCTAACTCTCAGATTTTTCTCTCAAGTAATTTGAACAAGTTCAACTGATGCTACTAACTTGGTTATATACTCCAAGTTTTACAAAGCTTTTAGCTAGATTACAAAATGCACTCTAATCTAAAAACAATGCTGCACAACTTTGTCTTATGCATGCTTTCTGAGATGTCTTCATCTTTGACCATCATCTTGATTTGATCCAGATTGCATTGCATGAGATAAGTATGTTTCTGCTTCTTCTTTATTTTCCTAATTAGGCTTCCATGTCTATTTTAGTGTAATTCGATCCATGTGATTTGTCAGACTTAAGCTCTAGTCACTTTCAACTGCTCTTTGCTTCATCAGTTGAAAGTTCTGGTTACTTTCAACTGCTATTGACTTTATCAGTTGAATGCCCGGCTCATCAGTTGAATGAATTACAAACTTCATCAGTTGAATGCTGTTCCAGTCTCATCAGTTGAATTCCTCAGCATCATCAGTTGAACACTTTGTCTTCAGTTGAATGCTTGATTTTCATCAGTTGAAACATCATCCAGTCTTCATCAGTTGAATAGTTACATCTCATCAGTTGAATATCCTTCACTTAGATAAAATTACATGGCATTGGATATTTACAATTAGCCATCCTATTCTACCCATCCGTTGATAATTCCCAAAGACAAGAAACATAACAATTACAACTGAAATTTGATAAAGGTTCTAAGTAAGACATGTTACAAAATGTTTATGTTATCATCAAAAATTATTGATTCCTAACAATCTCCCCCAATTTATGACTGGACAAGATGCAGACATAAATTCTACACTTGATGATAACAAAAACATTAATAAAATAAAATGCAGAATTTAAATACAAGAGTTAGAAAAGATTACAGATGATTATGCTCCTCTAGACTGAGCAGTTACTTGTTCCTAGAAGATCTTCTTCTTCTGGACTTAAGTTTTTCTTCAAGAATATTAATTTGCTTCTGAAAGATCCTGTAGAACCATTCTTCATCACTATCTTGTCTGTTGAGCTTGGATTGGAGAGTCTTCAGAGTATTCAAGCTAGCAACCTTGAGTTGATCTTTAGGTCTGAAAAATCTCCTAACACCTTGATTGTCCCTAAATTCCATAACTGGAGTAGGTTCATGATGAATTTTCTTTCCAGTGTAGGGAATTTTCAGCCTTCTTTGTAGACTAGCATCTGAGTTCCATTCCTTCCTGATCTCAAGGATTCTCTTTAGTACCATTTGCTTTGCAGGTGGTGTAAATCCTCCAGTCCTCTTCATAGATCCATATATTTTTGTTAGAGAACTGAATCCCTCAGAATTCAGAACTCTGTGAAGAGGCCAGATGACATCACCCTTGTTTTTGTAAGAGAATACCAATCTTTCAGGTAACTTTGAAGTTGCTTCTATTCCTCTTACTTCTTGAAGATCATCCAGCTCCAGCTCCAACTCAGAAATTTCTTCAATGTTAGCAATGATCAGATAGTCATCAGGATTTTCAGGTTCTTTTGGAGGTTTAGGAGGGTTAGCCATCCTCTTAGCAACAGACTTGACTTTCTTCTTTGGCTTGGAAGGTTCTTGAACAAGAAAAGCTGGAATTGGGATATCTTCCAAGTCAACTGGCTCCTCTTTTGGCATTATTGGCTCATCATGGAAGTTGACATCTGGATGTACCACTGTGGTGTCCTTGATTGGAGAAGAAGGCTTTGAGATAGGCTTTTCTGGCACTTCTTCTCTTCTCTTGGCTGCCTCAGGCATCTTAGTCTTAGATTTGACTCTCTTTTTCTTTGGAGATGATTCAAGAGGCAATCTTTCCTCATTTAAAAGCTCAGCTGCCAACTCCTCTTCCAGCTCAATAGCAAACCTTTCATCCACCTCTATTTGGTTTAAAGAGAGTTGGGATTCAAACTCCTCTTTTTCACATTCTCTGGCCACCTCTTCAGCTTTTGCATATGAGTAATGAGGATGGCCAGTTCCAATAAACAACTTCTGGCCTTCTCTGTAGATGATGGCAAAATGAGTCTTTAAGGCCACATCTGCACAATCTTTATAACTTTTGATTTCTTGGCCCAAAAGCTTGTATTCATTTTTGTCAGGCCTGGCTAATGGAAAGTAGATTGAGCTTGAGTCTTTTCCAGGCCTGGAGTAACCACAATTGTTTGGAAACAGAGTTGGCTTGAACTCATTCAGAAATGATGGCTCACCCTTCTCTGTCTTGGAGGGAATAACAATCTCAGGTGTGATTACCCTGAGAATTGTGGTTGTGGTTGGAAAAGAGATTTGAGCTGTGGTGGCTGTAGAAGATGTAGATGATTTCTTGCCCAATTGAGCCACTCTCTTTGCAATGGAGTCCAATTCTTTCATCCTTTCAATCTTTTGCTTTTCCCTTTCAGTGTGGAAAGGAGGAGGAATTTGACTGATTAATTCTGCAGGAGTTGGTAATTCTTTCTCCCCCTTTTTGTTAGCAGCAAGTGTAAGGGATGGACTGGGAAGAGAAGCACCAGAGGCAAGAAGAAGATGTTGAAGGAGTCCAGTCTGAATTCTTTGATGCTGCAACATCTCATCCATCCTAGAGTTTAAGATATAGACATTGCCTTCCAGAGCTTCTACTTGCTTTTCCAATTGCAGTTGTTTTTGCTCAGAACCAGAAATAGCTGATTTGACCTGAGCTGGAAGCTTTTCATCAATTTGTTTGGTCAGATCAGTCTTAACAGAGGCAATGAGACAATTGAGATGCTCTATCTCTTTCTGAAAGTGGAGAGATTGATATTTGTGAAGCTTGAGGTTTTCCAAAGCTTGACTGGCAATGGTGGCAGAGATGGCTTGAGAGGAGGATGAGCTTCCAGGTTGTGATTGAAGAATGGTGGAGGCTTGCCTTTCCAGCTCCATGCTGACAACCATTGCATTTGCAGACTGCATGGAGAGCCATGAAGGTAGAGAAGTGGTAGGTTGTTCACCAAGGGATTCCTCAAGAGCATCATTGAGGTCTTCATCACTATCATCATATTGAAAATCATCTCCAGCATTGGCAGGCAGAGCTGTAAATGCCTCCTTTGCTCTAAGCATAGAAGATGTAGTGTGAATTAGATTAAGGTGCCTCTCAGCTGCTTGATTGTCCAATCTGGCAAAATCTTGAATGGAAGACATTCCATGAGTAAAAGTCTCAGGGTCTAGTGAAACACCATCCAATATGGATCTGTATTCAGCTTGAAACTCTTGTTCACTAAACCCTTCACTGACACCTGCATTTCTCTCAATTTCTCTCTTTTCTTGCATCAAGGGCTCCCCTTGGCTCACCACACAACTCACCTCTCCCTCACTTACCCTTACTAAAGGGTCACTCATATCCTCTCCTTTTTCCTGGCTAGAAGAAAATGCCAGACTCTCCACACCCTCTCCTTTTGCCAGCTCACTAGGCTGCCTCTCCACTCCATAGCTCACTCCACTCAATCCTAAAAGTGTTTGTGCTACCATGTGATCAACTGCTGTAGAAGAAGGTAAAGTAATTGAAGTAGTAGCAGTTGTCAACTAATGAGAGACATCAGTTGAAACATGAGTAGAGAATGCTTTCAACTGATGAGAGCTGTTAAGCAGATCAGTTGAAGGACAAACACTTGTCAACTGATGAGGGAGATCAGTTGAAGAAAATGAAGAAATAGGTTTAGAGGCTGTGATAGTTGAGTCTGTGGTGATTGATTTTAATGGTATATCCACAGAGCACACTTTCACAAAAGAAGGAATTGGAAGAGAAAGATCCAACAAATCATCAAAATGATGATGATCAATCTCAGATGGGGGCTTCTCCATGAAATCCAAAGATGGAGAATTTACAAGTGTGGTGTGAATTAATTCCACATCCACAGAGGAGGTTGGGGATTGTGTTTGAGCAGTAGAGATGGTAAGATCATGAATATGGGTGATTGGTTGAGATGAAGAAGGGGGCTGTGACTCCACATTTATTGGAGTCACATCAATCTGACTTTGAGAAGTTAAAGGCATGAAGTCCAGAATGGATGCCTGTGTGTGTGCAGAGTGCTTCAGTTTGTCACTTCTTGGCTTCTTTCTCCCATAGGCTTTTATTGGTGAAGAAGTGGTGTCCCTCCCCCTTTTTGACTGTGTCCTTGGCTGAGGACTGTTTTCAATAACAACATCCTTTTGGGAGGATGCTGCTAGGGATGTGCTTAAATCCATATTAACATCTACAGTCTTTTGGGAGACTGCAGAGTGGCTAGGCTGGTTAGCACTCACCTCTCCATCCTTATCCTTAGGGTTTCTTTGATGATCACCCTTTCCCTCCCCCTCACTTCCTCCAATCACACTCCCCTCAGGCTTGTGTTTCTTAGTTTTTACAACAGATGCCTTTTGGGAGGCATCTGAGGTTGGTTTAGAAGACTTGGTTTTAGAGGGTTTTGCTATTTGTGTAGGCTGTTGATGGGCCTCTTCAACAGCCCTGATAGCAGAAAGCAAAGAAGTTGAGGGTTGAGAGAGAGTAGTAGGAAAGCCATGTACCTCTTTGTGCTTTCCAGCCTCCATTGTTGGCAGGTACACCACCTCCAAGGAGGGGTATAAATTCATCCTAAAGAGGTCTTTAAAGACTCTCTTTTCCTGCACAAAACTGGGAAGCTTGGCTTCCTTGTTAGTAATAACTAGCTTATCATTGAGATGATTAGCTAGCATCATAAGAAATCTGACATAATATATATTCCTAGGTCTATCAGTTTTATCACCTAGTTTCTCCCCAATTTCTTGGATCATCAAACCACCAAAGTTGAAATATTCATTAGTCAGGTACATGTAAAGCATCTGTAAGATCTGGGAAGTAAGGGCATTAAAATTACTAATTTTACCAGAAAATGCTTTAATAAATGCATCACATAAGTAACTCCATTCTCTCCTAAGACCCCTTCTTTCTATTTTACCTAAGGCATCAGTTGGCAAAACATAATTCATGGCATAAAGTAAATTAACCAACTGATTATCACTAGGCAAAGATAAAACAGTATTTTCAGGAATCTTAAAGCATGCTTTCATAACATCAGCATTAACAGAGTAAGTTTTATTATTGACAGAGAAAGTTAGAGTTTCATGCTCACTATTAAACTCTGCAGAGGTCCACATTTCCTCAACTATTTCATGGTAGATGATGGGAGCTTCAGTCATAGCATAAGAGAGCTGGCTTGACTTGATGAACTCCATCATCCTGTGATACTCTTTCTCCTCCACAGCTTTAGTATCCACAAATGACGCAAAGTTGTTCTTCTCATAGATAAACCCACTTGGTGCAGTGTACTTCTTCATTGGTGCCATTGCAGTTACAGAGAAAGCTTGAAGAGAAATTAGAACTTGGTTTTGCACAGAGAGAGAAGAGAGCTTTGAGAATTCGAAAGAGTAAGATGAAAAGAAATGAAAATAGATTAAAACACTTAAATACTTTCTCAGAAAATTGCTGTGATTGGCTGAGAAATTACCGTTGAGAAGAAATTACTCTTATTTATCTCTACAAAAATTACACACACGATCGTGTATATAAAGTAAGAGAGAGACAAAAGAAATTTCAACGGCTCAGATCTGATAATACTTTCAACGGATGAAATAAGCGCCTCTTTAAACTTCCTAGTCAACTGATGAAGATCAGTTGAAGGCGTCTTCAACTGATGTCATCAGTTGAATGAAAAACAGCGCAGGAGGATATTGTTTCAAACATCAGTTGAAACAATTTCACTAGTTCATCAGTTGAAATATTATAGATTTTATCCAGAATTATAATTAATTCAATTTTGATAAATCAAAATTAATCAAATTCTGGCTGCCAAATTACAGAAAAATTCACTCTAAATTAGGAGAAATTTAACATACCTAATTTACTTACCAACCTTGTGAATGTGGATTCATCAAGAGGCTTTGTGAAGATATCTGCAATTTGTTCTTCACTTGGAACAAAATGCATTTCAACAGTACCAGCCATCACATGTTCCCTTATGAAGTGGTATTTGATGTCAATGTGCTTGGTTCTTGAGTGTTGTACTGGATTTTCAGTTATAGCAATAGCACTGGTGTTGTCACAAAATATTGGGATTTTTGAGAGATTTAATCCATAATCAAGTAATTGATTTCTCATCCACAATAATTGTGCACAACAGCTTCCAGCTGCAATGTACTCAGCCTCAGCTGTAGAGGTTGATACAGAATTTTGCTTTTTGCTAAACCAAGAAATCAGTCTGTCACCAAGAAATTGACAGGTGCCTGTTGTACTTTTTCTATCAATTTTGCATCCTGCAAAATCAGCATCTGAATATCCAATTAGATCAAATCCAGAGTCTTTAGGGTACCAAATGCCAAGATTTGGTGTTCCCTTAAGATATCTGAATATTCTTTTTATAGCAATAAGATGTGATTCTTTAGGATCAGATTGAAATCTAGCACAGAGGCATGTAGAAAACATAATATCTGGTCTACTAGCTGTCAGATATAAAAGAGAACCAACCATGCCTCTATAATTAGAGATGTCCACAGATTTCTCATTAGGACTTAACTCTAATTTGGTGGCTGTTGGCATGGGAGTCTTAGCTTCTTTGCAATCCAATAAATCAAACTTTTTAAGTAGATCATAGATGTACTTAGTTTGATTTATGAATATACCTTCCTTTACTTGTTTAACTTGTAAACCAAGAAAGTAGGTGAGCTCTCCCATCATGCTCATTTCATACTGACTCTTCATAAGATTAGCAAACTTCTTGCAAAGTTTCTCATCTGTAGAGCCAAAAATTATATCATCTACATAAATTTGAACCAGAATAAAGGCACCATTTACATTTCTGTAAAATAGTGTTTTATCCACAGTTCCTCTGGAAAAATGATTATCTAATAAGAATTGAGACAGAGTGTCATACCATGCCCTTGGTGCTTGCTTTAGTCCATAGAGTGCTTTTAATAAAAAGTAAACATACCCTGGAAATTCTGGATCTTCAAAACCAGGAGGCTGACTGACATATACCTCCTCTTCCAGTTCACCATTTAGAAAAGCACTCTTGACATCCATTTGATAAACTTTAAAGTTGGCATGAGCAGCATAAGCTAGGAACATTCTTATTGCTTCCAGTCTTGCAACTGGTGCAAAGGTCTCATCAAAATCAATTCCTTCAGATTGAGAGTATCCTTTAGCAACAAGTCTGGCCTTGTTCCTGGTGACAACTCCATTCTCATCCACCTTGTTTCTGAATACCCACCTTACTCCTACAATTGTTTTATTTTTAGGCTTAGGCACCAGCTTCCAAACATTGTTTCTCTCAAATTGATTTAATTCTTCTTGCATAGCAAGAACCCAATCAGCATCTTTGAGAGCATCTTCTATGACTTTAGGTTCATCCTGTGAAAGGAATGCACTGTACAAACACTCATCTTGAGTTGCTCTTCTTGTTTGTACAGATGCATTTGCATCTCCAATAATTAGTTCAAAAGGATGATCCCTTGTCCACTTTCTTTGTGGTGGAAGTGATTGTCTTGATGATGTGGCTTCATTGTTGAAGTTCAGGTTTCCATGTTGGAAAGCTCCCCCTAAATTTGACATCTCATTATTTCTAGACTGATTGAAACTTTGAGACATTCTTTCAACTGATGATCCTTGAGGTGTTTCAACTGATCCCTCCAATGTAGTTTCAACTGATGCTTCAGTTGAATTTCCAGTTGCAGTTGTTCCTTGCACTAGAGAGTCATCAGTTGGGATATTAATTCCAGGATTAATTCCAACATTTTGAATAATGTCATCATCATCATCACTGTCATACAGATCACCTTCACCTTCATTTTCAAATCTGAGATTATCATGAAATCCTTCATCTGAGAATCCTTGAATCTTCTTATCATCAAAAACCACATGGATTGATTCCATAACAATGTTGGTTCTCAGATTATATACTCTAAATGATTTTCCATCAGAGTATCCAACAAAAATAGCTTCATCTGCCTTGGCCTCAAATTTTCCAAGATTTTCACCTTGATTTCTTAGAACATAACACTTGCATCCAAATACATGAAGAAAGCTAATTGTTGGCTTCTTTCCTTTGAAGAGTTGAAAGGGAGTTAGATTATGAGGTTTGGTAATTAGTGAGATGTTTTGAGTGAAGCAAGCAGTGTTCACAGCTTCAGCCCAAAAATAGGTTGGAAGTTGAGCTTCATTAATCATGGTTCTTGCAGCCTCAATAAGAGTTCTATTTTTCCTTTCAACAACACCATTTTGTTGTGGAGTTCTTGGTGCAGAGAACTCATGAGTAATTCCCTCTTCTTCACAAAATTCTTTCATCACAGAGTTCTTGAATTCTGTCCCATTGTCACTTCTTATCCTTCCAACTTTGACATCTGGATTGTTGTTTAATGCCTTGATATGATTGATGATGATTTTCCCAGCTTCATCCTTAGAATGCAGAAAGAAAGTCCAAGTGAATTTTGAAAAATCATCAACAATCACTAGGCAATATTTCTTCTTTGAAATAGACATGATGTTAACTGGTCCAAACAAATCCATATGCAAGAGCTGAAGGGGCTTCACAATTGATGAAAGAGTTTTGCTTTTGAAAGAGCTTCTCTTTTGCTTTCCTAGCTGACAAGCTCCACAAAGTCCATCTTTTGAGAATTCCAGCTTTGGTAGACCTCTTACCAAGTCCTTCTTTACTAACTCATTCAAGGTTTTGAAATTTAGATGAGACAATCTCTTATGCCATAGCCAACTGTCATCTGAGCTTGCTTTGCTGAGAAGGCAAGTGATAGATTCAGACTTGACAGAATTGAAGTCAGCTACATACACATTTCCTTTTCTTTGTCCAATCAGAACCACATTGTTGTCATCTCCTTTGGTGACAACACAGGCTGCAGAAGTGAAATTTACTTTGTAACCTTTGTCACAGAGCTGACTGATGCTAAGCAAGTTGTGCTTAAGACCAGACACCAATGCAACTTCATCAATGATGACATTCTCTCTTGCAATCAAGCCATATCCCATAGTATATCCTTTGCTGTCATCTCCAAAGGTAATGCTAGGGCCAGCTTTCTCCACAAACTTTGTGAGCAGGGAGGAATCACCAGTCATGTGCCTGGAGCATCCACTATCCAAGTACCACAAATTCTTCTTGTGGTTTCCCTGCACACATTTCACAAACAGATCAAGTTGATTTTGGTACCCAAATTGCTTTGGGTCCAGATTTGTTAGTCTTAGCAGCCTTTTCCACCTTCTCAACCTTTTCCTTGGATTGAATAGGTTCAATCTTTGGTTTTGGTTGAGAAACTGGAATATCAACTTTGTTTTCAAACACAGGCCTTTGAGTCATGCATAAATTGTTCATACCATGCAAGTTTGAATGAAATTGAGGCATGTTAAAGGCATTGAAATAAGGATTGAACATATATGGCATGTTAGGCTGAGAATAGAGATTGTGAGGCAATAAACCAGGCATCATATTCATAGCAGATAAATTCATGTGAGGAACAGATGTCATAGGAATAGGCAAGGATAAATTAGGAGCAACCACAGTTTTACAATTAGCAGATAAATGATTTACACTACCACACTTACTGCAGGTTTTCCTAAGAGCACTAGCATTGGGAGTGTAATTGGTGTGCTTGTTAACTCCTATTTTGCCATTTCTATTTCCTTTCTTCCTTTTAGTCTCCTCAGATTTATGCTCATTAGTATCCAAATTCTTCTTGTTCTTGTTACTAGAATGAAGAGTGTTATTAACACTATCACTGGTCTCAGAAGAACTATTCTCACCTTTAACAAAATTCTTTTTAACAGGACCATATTTCTTGTTAAGCTTCTTGAGAACATTCTTGTCAACTGATGAGTTTTTGTTCAACTGATGACTCTCATCAGTTGAGACTTTGTTCTTCAACTGATGATCATCATCAGTATTCTCATCACCTGAACTGTTCTCAGATATCTTAAGCACTTTCTTATTCCTCTTCCATTCATTCTCCACAAAGGTTTCTCTGCCTTGCATGTTAATGATATTGGTGGAAACATCTCTACCAGATTTCCATTTGGCAATGATCTCTTGTTCCTTATCAAGCTGCTTTCTTATGACCTCTTCTCTCTTCAGAACAACCAAGAGATCATCCTTGGCTGTCTGACACTCAATCTTCAGCTTCTCAAATTCAATAAATTGAGCTTCTAAGGCACTGTTTCTATCACTAAGAAAGGTGTTAGCTTCCTTAATTCTACTGTTTTCCTTAGTAAGAGATTTTAAAGAAACATGCAAATGATACAGTTCAGTAGACATTTCATTAATGGTAGCATTGCATTCATCTTTAGTTAACTCAACTAGGTTTGTAGTGAATACCTGACTACTGCTTCCAGTGTTTTCTTCTTGATCTGTGGAGTTGGCCATTAGAGCTAGATTGACAAACTCCTCCTCTTCATCAGAATCATCTCCAGCTGCCCAATCATCCTTTGTGATGAATGCTCTTTCCTTTTGTTTGAGAAGTTCATAATATTTCTTTTTGTAGTCAATGTTTTCACTTGACTTCTTCTCAACTTTAGGCTTTCTGCACTCATTTGCAAAGTGACCTGCATTCCCACAGTTGAAGCACTTGAATTTTGATCTGTCTACCATGCTTCTATCAGACTTGGGATTGCCTTTAAAAGATTTTGCAGAATTAAAATTCTTTTTGAATTTCAGTTTGGAGAATCTTCTTGACAGGAAGGCTAGATGCTCATCAATTCCATCACTTTCTTCACCAGAATCAGCTACTTCTTTCTCCTTTCTTCTTCCTTTGCTTGACTCTGAGCTCTCCTCTTTGACCAACTTCTCAGTTTCTTCAACTTGAGACTTTCCCTTGTCCTTGACAGTATCCTCCAGAGATGCAACTAGAGCCACAGATGAATGCCCTTTCTTTTGGCTTTTCTCAATCTCTTCATCTTGTTCCATTTCAAGCTCATAAGTCTTTAAGGTTCCATACAGTCTCTCTAGAGTATAGTCTTTAAATTCTTGTGTATTTCTGAGAGAGACTGTCATGGGTTTCCAATCTTTAGGAAGAGCTCTTAAGAATTTCAGGTTTGAATCCTTAACTTGATATACTCTTCCAAAGAGCTTTAGACCATTTAACAGTTTTTGAAATCTGTTAAATGTATCACTCAAACTTTCACCAGCCTTGAAATGGAATGACTCATATTGTTGAATCAGAAGCTGCATCTTGTTTTCTCTCACTTGCTCATTCCCTTCACAGATAGTCCTGATGGTGTCCCAAACTTCTTTGGCACTTGTGCAGCTAATAACACTATCAATCATTTCTTGATCCAAACCATTGAACAGAAGGTTCATGGTTTTCTTGTCCTTGTGCACCTCCTCAGTATCTTCTTGAGAATATTCATGGACAGGTTTTGGAATCATCTTACCTACCATGTCTTCACCATCAGCTCCCATGCTTGTGCAGACCTTCATGGGGACATGAGGTCCTTTTTCAATGCAGTTCACATAGCTTTCATCAATGGACAACAGATGCAGATGCATTCTCACTTTCCAGTGAAAATAGTTGTCTTTGTCAAGAACAGGAATCTTCACTCCAGCATCCTTCTTTCCCATCTTTCTCTAGCAGTGTTGATCTTTTTCCCTGTTTGTTGGCAACCTCGCTCTGATACCAATTGTTATTTTACACCAACTATGAGAAAGATTGTAGAAGGGGGGGGGTTGAATACAATCTTTTACAAATTTAAAAGATTCAAGAATAATACACTAAGAACACAATAGACAGAAAAACACCAAGTATTAAAAATACGGGTGGATTGAATGATCCACCCGTGAGATTTTATATAGAAGAATCTGTGGATTGTTTTACAATTCGCACAGCTGCTGGTTCATCACTCAACAAGTTCTAACTCTCAGATTTTTCTCTCAAGTAATTTGAACAAGTTCAACTGATGCTACTAACTTGGTTATATACTCCAAGTTTTACAAAGCTTTTAGCTAGATTACAAAATGCACTCTAATCTAAAAACAATGCTGCACAACTTTGTCTTATGCATGCTTTCTGAGATGTCTTCATCTTTGACCATCATCTTGATTTGATCCAGATTGCATTGCATGAGATAAGTATGTTTCTGCTTCTTCTTTATTTTCCTAATTAGGCTTCCATGTCTATTTTAGTGTAATTCGATCCATGTGATTTGTCAGACTTAAGCTCTAGTCACTTTCAACTGCTCTTTGCTTCATCAGTTGAAAGTTCTGGTTACTTTCAACTGCTATTGACTTTATCAGTTGAATGCCCGGCTCATCAGTTGAATGAATTACAAACTTCATCAGTTGAATGCTGTTCCAGTCTCATCAGTTGAATTCCTCAGCATCATCAGTTGAACACTTTGTCTTCAGTTGAATGCTTGATTTTCATCAGTTGAAACATCATCCAGTCTTCATCAGTTGAATAGTTACATCTCATCAGTTGAATATCCTTCACTTAGATAAAATTACATGGCATTGGATATTTACAATTAGCCATCCTATTCTACCCATCCGTTGATAATTCCCAAAGACAAGAAACATAACAATTACAACTGAAATTTGATAAAGGTTCTAAGTAAGACATGTTACAAAATGTTTATGTTATCATCAAAAATTATTGATTCCTAACAAATCTGCTAAAGACACATGCATAAGATTATCATCAATCCTAGTAACTAGAAAAGTGATCTAGCATACTAGTTCAACATTATCTATGGTGATGCTATCATGCTTGTGCTTGTGTATTAAACAATTCTACTCAGAGATTTATAACATGCTTTGAATATAAAGAAATAAGTATTGCAAAGTTAGAAAGAATTCATGCCTGAGATGTGCAAAGTGAATCATCTTCAGAGAATGCTTGGATAGCCAGATAACCATAATCATCCTTCTCATCAGCAATTGATCCATCTCACACCTTTCCTAAAATAGCATAAGAACTTGTTGTGATGTTTCTTTCAAAACATCCACTTGAATTTCAGACAAGCCCTATCATCCTTGTTTGTCGAGGCTTCAATATATATAGCAACCCACCTTTGCTAAAGATACCAAACAATATTGTGTGTACTGACCAACTCAGTTTTCAAACAACCTGTCGAACTGAACCTCGAAGAGTCTCCACTTGAAACCAATGGATTCCATCTAAATCTGACATGACTAAACCTCTCAGACAGTGTTATGCTAATCCTTGAAGTTCTGTCCTCACATTCTTCAAAAGTGTTAACTTTCGCCGACTTGAGCTTCCTCAAATTCAGCAGTTACAAACTCTTCTGTTCAATCCTAAGGTTCTGACATAAATGCACGAAACTGATTTGGTGCGGTAGTAACTCGATAATTATATCCTTAAACCTCCACAGTTCTCTGTCTTTGGTTCAGTTGAATCTGGATGGATTTAGCATTGATACAATTCATTGTGTAATTGTATTTCCCTGAATCATGAGTTAGATTGAAATCCCTTGCAGATTCGTTCGTAAAAACTTCTGTTTTCCTACTACCAGTGGTACCATTCAAAGTTGATATTCCGAGCCCTGGGAAGATGCACTCAACACATAAAGCAAGTTCCCATCCTGATCTGGTGATCTGATAATCAAGTAGGAGTAATTACTCAGATCAAGGCCTGAAGTACCTTCTTCAAAATCCACTGTCAGTAGTACCAAATTAGTCTTCAATAGAATCTTCTTGAATCACAATCATCTTTGTCGAACATAGAAAACTGCTTCTAATAATCCTTTGAGTAATCAATTGGATTGGGTCATCAATGTACTTCCATTACCGGTTCTGAGAATCTGGTATTTGAAAGTCCGATGTTTGTCTTGTAATCTGTTAGCCTGATCTGTCTCAACTAAATGTCAATCTGATTTGTCTTGGAGTAGAATAATTAAAAAAGGTTGCGGGACACTTGATTATTTAAACTCAGTTTAAATTATAAAGACAATAAATTTAAAAAATAAGTTTTAAAAGATGAAAGGAAATAAAGTATAAAATAAACTTAGTTAAATTTATAAAGTAAATTTAATTATATTTAAAAAATAAATTCATAATAAACTGAATAAGTTTAGAACAAATTTATTTCAAATTCATTTAGTAAATATATTAAAATTTATTAAATAAATTTAATTTTTGAAAATATTCAAGTGTCTCGTCTCCAATTAAATCATAGCTTCCAGAACAAACTAAATTGAACCTTTGAACTTGAACTTATATCCATAATCAGTAAAATCCTCTTAAGATTATATTCTAGATTTTAACTTAAATTTATATCATAAACTATACAAATTTAAATAATAAATTTATAAAAATTTATGATAAGCTTGGTAAGTCTAAGAGTGAACTTTACAAGTCTAAAATAAATTTAAACAAATTTAATAATTGAATTTAGTAAAGTTTATAAAGTAAATTTAATTAAGTTTATAAGATAAATTTAATTAATTCATAATAAACTCAATTAATAAGTTTAAAATAAATTAAGTCAAATTTATAAAATAAACTTATTAAAATTTAAAGTATAAATTTATAAGTCTCAGTCCAAAGTTCAGTATCCGACGGATAATCCTTGCTTAGGCCTACGGACAAATTCAGCAACACAAACCGGAAGAACATTTCCCCTAATCAAATATCGAAAGCTAGGTTCTTGATTTTCCGTACGATAAGGATCCTGATTTGTATATCAATCAACCTGGCTCTGATACCAATTGTTAGGTCCAAAGTATCGTAGAAGGGGGGGTTGAATACGATACTCACTACAATTTAAAATTTTTTCGAATCTTGCGGATAAATAAATTGCAGTCCTGTAATGGGTTTCGTGTTCCGGATATTTATTGGGTCGGTTTCTGAGGATATGAAAATATTAAACCAACACACAATATTTTCCAAGGTATATCTGTATATTGATAAATACCTCGAAGGGTGCTATAAATCCAAACCCGAAGGTTGGCTACAATGGCTACTACTACCTACACTCACAAACCCTAGCTTCTAAATATATATATATATATATATATATATATATATAATACAAAACTAAGCTATGATTTATTTGTGTGTAGTAGTGTGCAAGGCACAAAGTCATTCCACCATAAAGGTGGTGAAGAGTGTGTGTTACAAATGAGAACAAAATCAATGGGTATTTATAAGCTTTTCATAAACTAACCATGGTTAACGAGTTCGTCCTGGACGAATTGAGTTCGTCCCAAGTGCTTCCAATGTGTATGTATGTAGAAATCTCATGCCTTAGAATACTTTCAAGCTTTAAGCATCCATAGGGCACCAATGGGGCGCAACTTGGGCGCAAGTGGCGCTAACACCCTCACAGGGCATCACTAGGGTGCACACCAGGCGCAACTTGGGCGCTAACAGGCGCAACCTCAAGGGGCGCAACTTCAAGGTGCAACAAGGGCGCTTCCCAGGCGCTCTAAGGCGCAAGTTCAAGGCGCTTCCCAGGCGCTCTAAGGCGAAACTTCCAGGCGCAAGTTCAAGGCGCTTCCCAGGCGCTCTAAGGCGCAAACTCGAGGGGCGCAACCTCAGGCGCAACTCGAGCGCAAGTCGAGCACTCCAAGGCGCAAACTCGAGGGCGCAAACTCAGGCGCAACTCGAGCGCAAGTCGAGCACTCCAAGGCGCAAGTTCAAGGCGCAACTAGGGCGCTACTCGGGCGCTCTAAGGCGCAAACTCCAGGAGCGCAACTTCCAGGCGCAACTAGGGCGCTACTTGGACGCTCTAAGGCGCAAACTTGGGATTTGCATAGCTAGCTTCCAAGTAGAGACGTGACATCATCATTTATGCACATAATATAATATATATATATACTTAAATATATACATGTTTATGTAAAATATAAATACATATACTATATACATACATATATTTATTTAAATATATATACATATAAATATACATATACATATGTTTAAAAACATATATACATATATATTATATATATTATATTTAATTAAATATACGTATATACATATATATATAAATATATTTGTACATATACAAATATATAAGTGCACACATATATAAATTAGGCCACTTCCCGATATGACGGTTGAGCAGTAGTTGCATGGAACCATATCAGCTGACTCTGGAGATATTCTGAAGGCTTGACTTGAAATAGATGACTTGATAACTTGATCAATTTCTTCGATTGATAAATACTCTGCATAACTTCATACGTGATGACGCTTAGTGCACTGGTCTGGTTCACAAGCAACTAACACTGAAGTCAAAATTGTACCGTCTTTGTCAGCAAACATGGATCAGTCGGTTCCGGGTTAGTTTATGCTTCAGTTTGTTGATTATAAATAACCAACCAAGATATATAGAAATATCTTGCTTCAGGGGTTGCACTGAAATCTTTCGAGTACTTGGACAACATCTTCATTGCTTCCACAATCTTGAATACTTCAATCTTTATTCTTCACTGAGGCATGAACATATTAATGAACTTCTTCCAGTGAACTTATTCCTTCAAGACTGTAGATGGCTTCTTCAATCTTTGTCTTCGTATCTTCCAATTCCGGTGCAGGCGTAGTGTTATTTACTTGTCCTGTTCTATTGTTGAGTTATCATCCCTATGTAACAGATAGGGTTGTCTTTACATTTAGACTTACAGGGAGATCATTATTTCTACTCGGAGAAACGGAACATTCAGGGTTTCAATTGAACTATTCAAGTTTCTATCTCTAACTGAAATCTGGGTGATTCGTAACAAGATCAGGCGCAGCTCAAATCTGAATGAACTCCTTCGTGACAGACTTATGGATTGTGCAATTCATAACAGTCCACAAGTTGTCAGAAATCCCTACTGTGTTAAGTTTATTCACGAGAGAAAGTTTGAAACCTTGTACCTAGACTACCAACATCTTCTTAAGTATGATGTTAATCAGATGGTTCTTGTTTCAGCAATTCTACGTACCAAGGGCTTCGCTATGAAGGCCAAAGCTGATGCTGATACTGAGATTGTGAACTACTGCACAAGGAGGAACATTCAACAATACTTCAGAAAGATGAAGTATATCAACCAATCTCAGCCAGCAGATTTCATCGAAGACCCTGTGGACATAGAAGTTCAATATCATCTTTCATTGGCTCGTGAAAGAAAGAAGCGTGGAGAATCCACTGCAGCTGAAGAGCCTACTCAGAATGAGCCTTCTACTCCAATTATTCACTGTTCAGATGCTGAAGAAGGAGAAGTCACTCGTTCTGAGTGAATAGATTGATTAGGATATTTGTTAGATATGTTCGAGGAACATCCTTTTGTAATCTATTAATGATCATGGTTTAATGTTTAATGCAAAGCCATAAACTTTTGCTATTTACATTCCTTTGTTTAAATCTTTGTCTTATCTGTTAGTTGAGTTATCCTCTAGGAAATTTGCATGTTATGTTAACAAACAAATAGGGGGAGATTGAAAGGCATATGTTCAGCCTATTTGTATTTAAAGAGGTACAACGCAACTCAGATAAGAAAGCTCAGTAAATAGCAAGTCATCGGAATCCGTACGAAGAACGTCAAATGATTTATGGGAATTATATGTCAGATAAATTCCAGGATGCTGCTGCACACCACTGAAAGAAGTTCATTAATATGTTCAAGCCTCAGTGCACAAATAATCTTTTGTGGCACGTCCAGGAGTTCAGAAGATATAAAGTTTCTATACTTTATTTTATCAGAAGATTCCATTTAATGAAGAAGTACTTACAAGACGAAGACTCGACGAACAAACCAATTTCTTAATGTTTATTTGACAAAGAATATTTGATTTAACTAGATACAGATGAACCAGACAGTACATCTGTGTATCAGTTATTCAAATTAAATATTTGAAGTCAAGCAGAAGTGGTAGTTCGTTCGTTCGACAAATCAAGAAGAAGATATTAAAGTTTAAATGAGACCGGAAGCTGTTCTACCTGAGATTGGGTGATTTAATATTTAATAGACTATTATTTCACTTCTCAAATAATTATATTAATTGTGTAATTTATTTATTAAATTAATTCACTCTCGAATTAATTTAATTTATGAATTTATATGATTAACTTAATTAAGTGGATAATTTTCTATATTATATATATCTCAAAATTACATTATTTATCACCTAAATCACCTCAGCAAGACAATCTAAGATTGTCTTGCCGAGTGCACAACCATCTGCCAAGACAACTCGGTTGTCTTACCGAATGCAAGAGAAAAGCAGCAAGACAATCCCTTAGAGATTGTCCTACCGAAGATTGAATGAAGCAGCAAGACAATCCCTTAGAGATTGTCCTACCGAAGATTGAATGAAGCAGCAAGACAATTCCTTAGAGATTGTCCTACCGAAGATTGAATGAAGCAGCAAGACAATCTCAAAGAAATTGTCCTACTGATTCTGTGTGTGGACAAGACAATGTGTATTGTCTTACTGCCATGTGTAAAGACCTTGTAAGACAATCGAATTGTCTTCCCTTACCTTGTATTTGTCTTGCCCCTTCACAGAATTGTCTTGCTCCTCTTAAATTGTCTTTCTGCCATGCTTTTAGCTTGCTAGGCAATTGTAATTGTCTTCCCTTGCTTATGTATATATTGTCTTGCCCTTGCTAGATTGTCTTTTCTACTTGTATTTGTCTTGTCTTTGCATTGTCTTACAAGTACAATGCTTTGCCTATATATATGGCTTAGTATCCTTCATTTCAAGTGTTCATCACTTTGATATTCAAAGCATTTGTAAAGCTTTCAAGTTGTTCGTAACTTGCTTGATCGTTATATCCACAGTTTTCTGTGCTTTGATAACTCGGTTGTTTTAATCACTAAATCTAGAATATACCCTGTCGAATTTATTCTACGAACTTTAGTGGACATTAAAACTGAACTATATTAATTATATAACGACTTAAAACATTGTTATATTAATTAATTATAATCTGATTATCAAATTATATTCAATCAGATTCACTTCCGCGATAATTTGGTATCGATTGTATTCAACCCCCCTTCTACAATCGTATCTGGACCTAACAGTTTCCAATCTCTAGGAAAGGCTCTCAAGAATTTGAGATTTGAGTCCTTGACCATATAGACTCTACCGTACAGCTTCAATCCATTTAACAGTTTTTGAAATCTGTTAAATAAAACATTTAGAGATTCTCCAGATTTAGAATGAAAACTCTCCTACTGTTGAACAAACAGCTGCATTTTGTTTTCCCTAACTTGATCAGTGCCTTCACATAAAGTTTGAATAGTGTCACATACTTCTTTTACAGTAGGGCAGTTGATAACACTATCAAACATATCATCATCAATACCATTGAATAGAATATTCATGGCCTTGTTATCCTTGTGCACCTCTTTCTCATCTTCTTCAGTAAACTCAGAGGGATTTTTAGGCACTTCAACATCTTCTCCTTCACTTCCATCAAGTCTCAGAGCAGTGTTGATTTTGACTGGAACATGTGGTCCTTTTTCAATACAGTTGATGTAGCTGGGATCTAAAGAGAGCAGATGCCTCCTCATTTTTACTTTCCAGTGAAAGTATTGTTCTTTGACCAGCATTGGAATCTTGACTCCTTCATCTCTTCTTCCCATTGTTGATTGTCTTTAAGATCTAGAACTTCTTGTATGTTAGAAACCTCGCTCTGATATCAATTGTTATTCAGACAATGCAAACAATAAGTTAGATTGTAGAAGGGGGGTTGAATACAATCTACAAAAATTTCAATAAATTCTTGCACAACAGATTATATTCAAATTACAAGAGAACATGGAAACTAAAACAGAAATATAAAGAACAAGGATCTTAAAAATTTCAGGTGGATTGTTTGATCCACCTGAGAGATTTTTATATTAAGAACCTTCCAAGTAAAAAATACTTGGCTGCTTACTGAAGAATGAAGAGCAGAAGCTTACAATTTCTTGATAACTTTCTCTAGTGCTTTGCTCTTCGGTTCTTGGTGTTTGGATACTTTGAAATGTAAATTACAAAGTAAATATATACTACTACAAACAAAAACCAGTCTGTAAAAGTATTTTCCTACTCAATTTCTAGCTAATACAAATATAGAATTTCTTGGACTTGATACAGCATTTGGCAGCCTGAAATCCTTGTTGCTTTGCCAGAAATGGTAGGTTTCGAGGTTCTCAATATTTGACTAAACTGCTTTTGGTTTAGCTTCCAAAACTGGTGCAGCATCTGTCACATCAACTCATGTGCTCTTTGTCTTTTACTTGACTTGTAGCTGGCAATTGCTGATTGTCAATTGCTAATATTATCGATTGATAATATTCTTGAACTATCAATTGATAACTTGTTCAGAATGAGCGATTGACAGTCTTCCTTGAATTATCGATTGATGGTGTTGATGCGGCGATTGATAAGCTCCCTTAAATTAGCCATTGATACTTCAAAACTAGCAATCGATCTTCACTTCACTTGGATAGATTACATGACTTCACATATTTACAATTATGTCACCCTATCTAAACATCCATTGATAGATCAACTGCTAATCTAGAAGTATTCATAACATTGCATCAATTGCTAAGATACTCCAGCTTTGTTACAGTACCTCATCATCCGTTGATAGTTTTATCTGATCAATCGATACTGCCTTAGCATGCTATCAATTGATCAGTTACATGCAATGTTATTCTAAGTAAGAATGAAAACATTTTGTATCATCAAGCATCACATATTCCTAACAAGTACAAATTTATATATAAATTTAAATTATTAATTGAAAGAAAAACTAAAAGTTTATTAACATTTTAATAATTTTTAATATGTTAATATTAGTTACAGTGTAATATACTATTAAAAAAATCATACCGGCTAACCAAAACCCAAATATTTTTTAAAAATTTATAGCATTTCTTAAAACTGTAGATTTTTAAAACACCGATTATATATAATAAGTTGTTCAAAAATATATATGATATTAAATAGAAAAATACATGATTTAACATATCGTTTGATTTAATCGAGTTAAATAAACCATTTGTTTTAAAAATATTATTATACAACTAAATAATTCATTTCTATTTAGATTTACAAAAATATTATTGTAACACACAGTATAAACTATATAGGTCGTGTTTGGAAGTTAGAGGTTTGGGGTAAAATTAGAGGTTTTGGGTAAAATTAGAGGTTTGAGGTAGTTTAGAAGTTTGACCATTTCAATCCGCTAATATTAGTGTTTGATAGTTAGCGGATTGAAATAGAGATTTTGACTCAAAAAGATAATTTTCAAAAGGCTACTTTGAGGAGTTTTTTGGATTAGAGGTTTTGATATATGTCACAAAAAGCTAATCAAACAACTATTAACCAAACAGTTTTACAATAAACCGTTAATCCGATCCGTTAGTCAAAACATCTATTTCAATCAGCTAGTCAAAACATCTAATTCAATCCGCTAACAGCTAACCGGTAACAGCTAATTCCCAAACAGGACCATAGTATATTTGCCTAACAACAATTAAACTATATATAATGTTATCATTCAGAAAATATTTATCAAATGATATGAATCATTCATGTCCAGAAATTATCTAATATTCAGAAGTTTAACCATCCAGAAATTGTGATTCAGATTTAACAAATGAGCCGGCTCTTAACTTGAAATTTTAGGAGGATAAGGAAAAAAAGTTGCTCCATGAGATTCTTAGTGGCTCTTTAAATCACTAAGAACCTCTTATTTCTCTCTCATCTCTCCTCAAAGTTAAGAGCCATCACATAGCTCTTAATAGGGGTGAGCAGAAAAAACTGAAACCGCAAAAAAAACCTAAAAAAATCGAAAAACCACACCGAGAAAAACCAAACCGAAAATAAAACCGAAAATAACCGAAATAAAAAACCGAAATTAATGGTGCGGTTTTATTTTCGGTTTTATGCTAAAACTGCACCGAAATTAACCGAACTGAAATATATATATATATATATGTTAGATATAATTGATGATTACTAATGTTCTTAAAGTTTGTTTTAGAACAGAAATCATCAGAGTTTAATCTGGAAGCTGATCAGAGTTTAGTAAAGTCTGACAGAGTTTGATAAAGTCTGACAGAGTTTGATAAAGTCTGACCAGAGTTTACATAGTTAAGACTCGTCAGAGTTTACACGTGGAAAGAGCTCAGAAGCGGATATACTTCAAGGAAGGATAGAAGCGGAGGAGTGATTTACTGGCTATGGAAACTAAACAGAAAACTGGAGCAATCTTTGATTGATAGAATTTATAGCTGATTTATAGGATATCAAATCAGAGATTGATTTTGTAACTGTGTCTATATAAACACAGATTAGGGTTACTCTATATGAGTTGAGTTATCGAGTACATTGTTAAGAACCCTAGCAGCTCTTAGTGATACAATATAAATCACTGAGAGAGTTTTTGTAACCATCAAAGCTTTGTGAATATAACAGTTTACTACTTTCAATCTTTCATATTGTCTTACTGTGTTACAGATTGTGATCACTATATCATATTATATAGTGAGTTAATAGGACCTAACAAGTGGTATCAGAGCCAGCTCTGTTAAGATTACTACAGTGAGATCTTAATCACAATCATGTCTGAAAAATCACAAGCTTCATCCTTTAGAGTTCCAATCCTTAAGGCATCTGAATATCCAGTCTGGAAAGAGAGAATGATATCTGTTGATCCAGAATACCTTGACAGGATCTTTGATGGACCACATATGCCCACCAAGCTCTCTGTTGGGCTTGCTGATGAACCTCAGAAGATGGTTCCAAAAGAAAAGAAAGATTATACCCCTGAGGACATCCTGTCAATTGGTAAAGACTCCAAAGTGAAACACCTTCTGCACAGTGCCCTTGATAATGCAATGTCTAATAGGGTGATTGGGTGCAAAACTGCTAAACAAATCTGGGATGCTCTGGAAACCAGATGTCAGGGAACTCAGGCCATAAAGAAAAATAGAAAAACAATCCTTACACAGGAGTATGAGCACTTTGACTCAAAGTCTGGTGAGTCCTTGACAAATCTGTATGACAGATTTGTCAAACTGCTGAATGACTTATCTCTGGTAAACAAGGAATATGATCTTGAAGACTCAAACCTCAAATTTCTTCTGGCTCTTCCTGAAAAGTGGGATTTTAAAGTCACCACAATAAGAGACAATCTTGATCTTGGAGAAATGTCTCTTGATGATGTTTTTGGAAGACTGAAGACCCATGAACTTGAGATGGAGCAAAGAAGCAAACGTCATGGAGGCAAATCAAAGTCTGTTACTCTGAAAGTTCAAGAGGAAGCTGCTAAGAACAAAGGAAAAGCTCATGTCACAAAGTCTGACATTGAGTCATCAAACTCTGATGACTCAAACTCTGATGTCTCAGACTCTGATGACAGTGATGGTGAAATGATGCAGTTAGCAGCATTGATGGTGAAAAGCTTCAAGAAATTGGCCTACAAAAAGTTCAACAAAGGCAAAAGTTTTTCAAGGAAAGACAGAAACTCTGACAGAGTTTATGATAAGAAGAACTTCAAGAAGAATGAGGGCAAGGAAGGGAAAGCTGGAAAAGCTGACAAGTATACCTGTTTCAACTGTGGTGAAAAGGGTCACTTTGCATCTGAATGCAAGAAAGCCAAAAAGGAAAAAGAAAAAGCCTTTATCACCAAGAAAGGAAACTGGAAAGATACATCTGATTCAGAAGAAGAAGTCAATTATGCTCTGATGGCAAACACTGACAACAACTCTGAATCTACTGCAAAGGTACCTCATTCTACTCTTGCCTTTGATACTGAAGATATAACTGAGTTAAGATTGTTTCTTAAAACTTTGCATATCAGCTTTAGAGATCAGACTTTAGAAAATGAAAGATTAAAATCTGAAACTCTAAGTGTAAAGAAAAGGAATGATTATCTAGAAAAAGAATTAGTTCAGATGTTGGAAGTTCAGAAAGAAAGAGATGATGCTGTCATTGTCAAAGATGAATTGTTAAAGAGGTATGCATCTCTTCAATCAGAACTTGCTAAGGAAAGGGAGATCATTAAGACATGGACTAATTCAGGCAAAACTACTCAGGATATCTTAGGTAGTGGAAACTGGAAGAAGGGACTAGGTTACACTGATAACTCAGAAGCTGAGTCATCAAAAACAGAGTTTGTTAAAACTCAAAAACCTAAGGTTAAACCTGTTAAATTTGTTGCTGAATCCTCTAAGTCTAAACAGAATAGACCAAAATCAGAGATTAACAACAATTTAAAATCTGATAAACCCAAACAGGTTAACATAGGACTGATGACTCAGAAACAGCTTAAACATAAGCTTAAAGAGGTAAAGTCTGATAGCAAAGACAAGGAGCCTAGGAAAAATAGAAATGGCAAGGTTGGAATAGACAAGAGTAATAACTATATGCCTATTCCAAATGCACCTAGGAAGACATGCCATAACTGTGGGAATACTAATCATCTTGCTGATTTTTGCAGGAAGAACAAGGACATTAACTCTTTACCTACAAAGTCTGGAGTTAGAAAAAGTAGTATTAGATATAAACCACGAGATCCATGTTTTCATTGTGGTAGTTTATGGCATTCTATCTATACTTGCAAAGAATATCATAGTTTGTATTATGATTATTATCAATTGAAACCTTCTTTAAAGGTTAATAAAAGCTCTGCAAGTACATTCTCTGTTTCTAGTACAAACTCTGTTGCAAAGTCTGTTAGCTCAAACTCTGATAATAATAAATATTCCGCTGCAAAAGCTAACAAACTTAATAAGGCCAAGGGATCCAAGCAAGTCTGGGTCCTTAAAACTAACAATTAGTGGTCTTTGTGATTGCAGGGCAACAGGAAGAATATTCTAGTCTTGGACAGTGGATGTTCAGGACACATGACTGGAAATAAGTCCCTGCTGTCAGAGTTTGTGGAGAAAGCTGGCCCAAGTGTTTCTTATGGAGATGGCAACATAGGAAGGACTCTGGGATATGGCAACATCAATCTTGGAAATGTCATCATATCAAATGTAGCTCTTGTTCAAGGGCTAAAACACAATTTACTCTCTGTCAGTCAAATCTGTGACAGAGGATATCATGTTGATTTCTATGGAGAACACAGTGAGATAGTAAGCAAGTCAACAGGCAAGGTGGCAGTGATTGCTCACAGACATGGAAATATTTATGAAATCCACCTGCCTACAAACTCTGAAGGAAAAGCAATTTGCTTATCTACAAGAATCTCTGCAGAAGAAAGTTGGAAGTGGCACAAGAAGCTCTCACATCTGAATTTCAACTCTATAAATGAGCTTATAAAGAAAAAGCTTGTGAGAGGACTCCCTGAATCACTACTCACATCTGATGGATTATGTGATTCATGTCAAAAGGCCAAGCAGAGAAAGACATCCTTCAAGAGTAAGACTGAATTCTCAATAAAGAAACCATATCATCTTCTACATGTTGATCTATTTGGACCAGTTAATGTACCATCCATTGCAAGGAAGAAATATGCTCTTGTCATTGTTGATGAGTATACCAGATACACTTGGGTATATTTTCTTCACTCTAAAGATGAAACAGCCTTGCATCTGATGGATCATGTGAAACAACTGGATCATGGATCTGAAGACAAAGTGAAGATCATTAGAAGTGATAATGGAACTGAGTTCAGAAATTCAACAATGGAAGAGTTCTGCAAAGAAAGAGGTGTAGTGCAACAATTTTCTGCACCCGGTACACCACAGCAAAATGGTGTAGTTGAGAGGAAAAACAGGACTCTTATAGAAGCTGCCAGAACTATGCTTGATGAGGCTAAACTACCTACTTATTTCTGGGCAGAAGCTGTTCAAACAGCTTGTTTCACTCAAAATGCAACACTGATTAATAAGCATGGCAAGACCCCATATGAAATGGTGAGGAAAAAGAAGCCAAATCTGAAGTACTTTCATATATTTGGGTGCAAATGCTTTGTATTGAAGACTCATCCAGAACAGCTTACCAAGTTTGATTTAAAAGCTGATGAAGGCATTTTTGTAGGTTATCCTCTGATAACAAAGGCCTTCAGAGTCTACAATCTAAGAACCAAGGTGATCATGGAATCCATACATGTGTCATTTGATGACAAGAAAATTATGGGCTTAACAGATATGGATGATCATGAAAAACTGCATTTTGAAAATGAAGAAATATTCTCTGATTCGACAAACTCTGATGAACAGTCAAACTCTGACTGTGAACAAAATACAGCAAACTCTGATGAAAATTTACAAGTTCATGATGATGAAGCACTTGCTGAGGGGGAGCATCAGAATGTTTCAGACTCTACCCAAGACTCATCAGAGAATGCTAACTCAAACTCATCAGAGAATACTGATTCAATCTCTGATAGCACAAATGCAGGGGGAGCTACAGAGAATAATCAACAGAATCAGGAGAGCATGGATCAAGGGGGAGGATCCAATGATGAAAATAGTCAACTTCCACATGCTAGGAAGTGGACAAAATCTCACACACCTGATTTAATAATTGGAGATCCAGAAGCAGGTGTGCAAACAAGGACAGCTACAGCAAATGAGTGTTTACATCATTGCTTTCTGTCACAAACAGAACCTAAAAAGGTGGAGGAAGCTCTTCAAGATGCTGACTGGATTCAAGCAATGCAAGAGGAGCTAAATGAGTTTGAGAGAAACAAAGTATGGACCCTAGTACCAAGACCTAAAGACAGATCCATAGTTGGTACAAAATGGGTGTTCAGAAACAAAACTGACAGTGAGGGTGTCATTACAAGGAATAAAGCAAGGCTTGTGGCAAAAGGGTACTCACAACAGGAAGGTATTGACTATGATGAGACATTTGCCCCAGTTGCAAGATTGGAGGCAATCAGAATCTTTCTGGCCTATGCTGCCCACAAGAAATTCAAGGTATTTCAGATGGATGTCAAGAGTGCTTTTCTGAATGGAAAACTGGATGAAGAGGTATATGTTGAACAACCTCCAGGATTTGTGGATCCAAAACATCCAGACTATGTCTACAGGTTGGACAAAGCACTTTATGGACTAAAGCAGGCTCCAAGGGCATGGTATGAAACTCTGGCTCAATTTCTTCTTGAAAGTGGATTTAATAGAGGTACCATAGATAAAACCCTGTTTTATTTGAATCATGGTAATGATCTGCTTTTAGTTCAAATCTATGTTGATGACATTATTTTTGGCTCCACTAATGCTAAACTCTGTCAAAGATTTGCCAAGCTCATGCAGTCTAGGTACCAAATGAGCATGATGGGGGAACTCAGTTATTTTTTGGGTTTACAAGTTAAACAGACTGAAGATGGGATTTTTATAAATCAAGCCAAGTATACCAGAAATCTTTTGAAGAAATTTGGTATGCAAGACAGTTCAGCCGCAACCACTCCTATGGCAACAGCATCCAAACTAGACAAAGACACTGGTGCATCAGTGGATATCACAAACTATAGAGGAATGATTGGATCTTTGCTTTATCTGACTGCAAGTAGACCAGACATCATGTATGCCACATGTCTATGTGCAAGATTTCAGGCAGATCCAAGAGAGCCTCATCTGATTGCAGTGAAGAGGATATTCAGATATCTCAAGGGAACCACATCATTGGGATTATGGTATCCTAGAGAATCAGATTTTAGTCTAATTGGATACTCTGATGCAGATTTTGCAGGTTGCAAAATTGACAGGAAAAGCACAAGTGGGAGTTGTCAATTTCTGGGTGGAAGACTTGTTTCTTGGTACAGCAAGAAGCAGAAGTCCATTTCAACATCAACAGCAGAGTCAGAGTATATAGCTGCAGGCAGCTGCTGTGCTCAAATTCTTTGGATGAAGAATCAACTGTTGGACTATGGATTATCCTTTTCTAAAATTCCTATTTATTGTGATAACCAAAGTGCTATTGCTATGACAGGAAACCCAGTTCAACATTCTCTGACAAAGCACATCAGTATAAGATATCATTTTATAAGAGAGCATGTGGAGGAAGGAACCATTGAACTTCACTTTGTTCCCACTGAACAGCAGCTAGCAGACATATTCACCAAACCACTAAGTGAAGCAACCTTCACTAGACTGGTGAATGAGCTAGGAATGATTTCAGGAACTGAGTAAACATACTGGTCAGATCTTTAAAATTTCAATTGTCAAATTACCATATGTAATGCTCACAAATTTGCCATGATATACTCTGATTGGTAAATTCTGATGCCATTCTCTGATGATATACTAAGTGTGCTATACTCTGATGATATTCTCTGATCGTCATTCTCTGACGATATTCTCTGATGTTTGTAAACTCTGAATCTTGATTAATGATTTCATTTTTTATTTCTCTGAGAAAACAAACCTGTGAAGATACTATGAAGCATGATATGAATTAGTAATCATGAATCTCAGTTCAGTTCTTTAATCTTGATCTCAATTTTGTGCTACTACTTAACACTATATGCATGTTGATATCATTGAGACTCTATTACTTCACATATCTTAATTATAAGTGAGACTGACTAATTTGCATTTTCTCTCAGTAAATTAGACAGTGATTATAAACTCTGATGCTATATACATACCCCTGCAAATAAGCATAGTACTCCTTTGAGATCTTAGATGTCTATATGACAGTGACTGGGAAGACCCAAACACTTACTGGTATTAAGTAATTGCCAAGATTTTATTATCTATGGTGACCAGTCATAATCTCTGATTACTGGAGAAAATACTGTTGCAAAATAATATTTAACGGTCGTGATTCATTTACACTGAAAAGCGTCCTTAAAAAAAAAAAAAAAAAAAGGGTTAGTTTATTTTATATTTCTCCATCAGAGTATGCCTATTGTCTATGTCTTGAGAGTTTAAAATAATTATTCTTGTCTACCTTATAATTACGAAATTGTGAAATTCTCTAGTCTCTGATTTAATATGTTAAATCACACACATTATTTCACATGCACATTATTGAGCTATGGATTTTATGACAAACTCTGATTTTTTGATGAATTTTCTATACATTATGTCTTTATTCTGAGGTATTAAGAATTAATTTTCTTTGATTTAAATCTCAGAGTTTAAAATTCGAGAGATTTGATCTTGATTTTCTAAACTCTTATACTTTCAGGAGTTCAAATATTCAGAGAATATGAAGGGAGTATTCCAAACGGGTGTATTGTTAGTGGGTTTACATCAAAAACATTTTAATAGGAGAACGTGTAATCAGCATTTATTACTGCACATGTTTTACTGCGCTAATGATTATTACTCTCTTTTCTCCATCCCACTAACTCTCATCTACCAGTGAAAATCCGACAGGTGTCCAAGAGAACAGAGAGTCATGCGTGTACAGCTACACAAAATCTGAAGAGTTTATCACATCAGATTATATTGCTCATTACACACACTCTCTTCACAAACTCTTACTCTCTTCTCTCCGAAATTCAAATTTTCTCCTACACATTTTCTCAAACACATTTCTCTACTCACAATCTCTGGTATAATGGCAACTACTACATTTACCCATGCAGGTGTGGACTTTGTCCCCAACAACTATGCAGCCATTCTTGACACTACTGAAGCTCCAAGAGATTATCATCCCTTCCAGCGCTTCTTGGCACAGAGTGCTCTAGCCACAGCCCTTACAGCTCCTGCCAGACTCTCTGGAAGCCAAATTATCAATTTTTGGAGAACGGGTCGCTATGATAATGGTGGTACAAATGGATCTCCATCCATTATATTCTCTTATGAAGGGGAGGAGTATGCTGTCACTCCAGCCACAGTCCGTCAAGCTCTTAACCTATCTGAACATTCCAATTACATCACACATGGCGATGCAAATCTAAGAGCCATGATGACTGACTTGGGCTACTATGATTCTCTGGACAAATTAGGTCAATTGAAGCGTCCTGGACTCAGGAAGGAATGGAGTTTCTTCTTCGACTGCATAACCAGAGCTTTCCAGAAGAAATCTACCAACTGGGATGCAATACCCATGGATATGCTACAAATTGGGTATTCTCTGATCTATTCTACTAATTTCGATTATGGTAGATTAGTTATTAGAAATATTGGTGAAAGAATGCATGAAAATCGTCAAGTTGTCTATTTTTCACGCTTTTGCCAATTATTGTTCAATGCATCTGTTGGAGAGGTAGCATTTGATGATGAGATCAGACCTTTTAAGCTGCATAAAAGGGCTTTCAAAGATCTCATCTCTAAAGATGAAAAGAGGCCAGTTCTTAGGCCATTACAAGTTCCAGCTCAAATTAGAGATAGACTGAACATGCTTCCAGCAAATCAACAATCTCCAGTCTCTTCTCAAGCAGCTAGGACACCTGCATCCAAGTCCAAGAGGGCTGCAAAGTCTGATGCAGCCCCCTCCACTGCCAAAAGAACAAGAACCTCTGTTGCTACACATGTTCTGAAATCAAACTCTGATGAGCAGACAAACACTGATGAGCCAGTAAACTCTGAGGCTCATTTAAACTCTGAGGCTCAAGTAAACTCTGAGCCCCAAGCAAACTCTGAGATTCCAGTAAACACTGAAGCTGCTTCTCCTCCAAAGCAGAAAAGAAGGAGGCTTGTTGCAGCATATGAATATGATGATTTGGAACCTACTCCTGCAACAACCTCTGAACCTGTTCAAACTAGTCCTCAACAACAAAAGCCAGCCAGATTCAAGAGAAGGGCTCAAAAGCCAGAGAGGGCAAAAGTCCCAATCACTGAAATAACAGACTTCACAGTTGAGGAAGAGCAAACACCATCAACTCCAGTTGCTGAACATTCTCAAGCTCTGATGGTGCTTCCTATCAAAGCTGTTCCTCTGACATCTCCCACAGCATCTTCTACTTCATCTGAAGTAGATGAAGAAATTGTCTGCCAGGAGCAAGCTACAGCTGAAGCTGAAACAGCAGTTTCTGATCCCAAATCTCCTATATCTGATCATGGAACCCCAATTCCAATTCCTCAATCACCAATGAAAATTCCTGAGGGGGCCATTGTTCATGATACAGCTCCAGAAAACTACAAGTCTGATGTAGTTGATGAATCTGACAAATTAGCTATGGAAGCTCTGCAGTCTCTTGCTAAGGCTGGTGAAGAGCCTAGCAAATCACAGTCTAAAGCTCAAGAAAAATCTGCTCAAGACACTGTTGAGAAAATTGCTGATCCTGCATCTGATAATGATGAGGATGATGAAAGTTCAGATGGTGACAATGATGACAATGATAATGAAGTTCCTCAGTCACATCTACAACAAAAGTGGGAGTCCACCAGCCAGTATAATGCCAGGCTACAAACTCTGAATACAGACTCTGAGCCACTTCCCAGGGATCTTCAGGTTGATCCACCAAATGAAGTCTGGGATAAACTCTGGCTGAGCCACCAACATTCTCTGGAACCAACTAAAGCTGAAGAATTTTTATCTATGGCAGAGAATAAAATCACAAACTCTAATGTTATGTCAAGCCTCAAAGGCACAATTCTTTATCTGAAGACATTTCATCCTGCTCATGCCCAGACATCTAAATCAATAGATGGTCTCAGAACAGAAGTAGCTAATATCAAAGAGACAAATGACATGGAGAAGAAAAGGACTCTTCTACCTCTGAAAGATAATGTTCAGAAACTGGTATCTGCAAATGAATCTCTGGACAAGAGGATGACAATGATTGAATCAACTCAAGAAAGGATGTCCAAGCAACTTGAAGCCATCCAATCTTCACTTTCTCTGATCACATCAATACTGATTCCTGATGAGGATGATGTCAAAAAGGGGGAGAGAGTAGCTAAAGTCAAATGCAAGTCTACTACTCAAACTCTGAAGAGAAAGAAGAAGGATGATGATGATGATGTTGATGATTTCACAAAGCACAAAAGATTTCAATCAGGGACTGGTGGAAGAGTTTCAAACTCTGACAGTCGGAAACAGTCTAAGCAAAGCACAAAGTCTGCTCCAACACATAATTTCACATCTGGATCTAAGCAAAGACCAGTGACTGGATCAGACAAACCCATGACTGATGAAGAGCTTGCTAGATTGATTTTTGAACAAGAAAATCCAGAAGCCAATTTGGATTTGGAGTTGATTGCTGCAGAAGAAGAAGAACTAAAGAAGGAACATACTGAAGCAATACAGTCAGGAAAAATCCAGAAGCCTGCAAAGTCAACTGCCAAACCAAAGGAAAAGGGGATACTGATTAAGGAAGCCACTGTTGCTGATCATAGTTTGTCTGTCAAAAAGATATACTCTGAGGATGAGTATACATCTAAAGGCAAAAGCAAAGTGGATGAACATCTTGAGAGAGGATTCACTCTGAAGAAATCTACAACCTCTGACAAAGATCAAGTTGTAAAGGAAAAGAAAACAGAAGCTGCAATCTCTGACAAAGCTCATGTTGCAGAATCACAAAAAGAAAGATTAACCTCTGACATAGCTCAAGTTAATAAGGATGCAAAGAAAGACACAACCTCTGACAAAGCTCAAGCTGTGTTCAAACCAACAACTACTCCATTAGCTGGATTTGCAAAGCCTAGTCTGATGACTGAGATAAGCTTTGAAAAGGGACCAATTCAACCAATCTCTCATCGTAAAGCAGGAAGAGATAAAGGAGGGCTGGGATCCAAATATGAAAAATTTGATCAGAGTATAGGATCAAGACCAGATGACCCCTCATCTCTATGTGCTCCCAAGACTGGAGCTTTACAAGAAAAAATGGACAAATTAGATTCAGTCCAGTTGGTGAAGAATGACAGAGGAGATAATATTCTTATCTACTTCATGTCTGATGGAACAGTGTTTAGAGTACTTGAAGCAGATCTCTATGCTAAACACTGGGAGGAACTGAGATATGTATCACACATATTTCAAGTGAAAAACAAGTCATGTCAACACATCTCCAACCTGCTTAAAGATCAAATCAGAAGAAAAATGGGTATTACAGGAAATAAAAATGTTGGACCTTTCATTCCAAAATACTTCAACAATCAAGGACAGCTAGTTGAGATGAAGAAAAATTCAGCCAAAATAGAGACAGTAGCTGGAGTCAGTGCTCTGAGTTTCAATGAAGAATCTGACAAAGGCTACATTATGCTGAATAAGGACATGAAGAAGAACAAGATCTATGATCTCAGAGCTGCAATTTATCAAACTGGAGTTTCAAATCCAGAACTAAGAGATGTAAAGAGACAGATGGTAGCAGCTCTTGAAGAAGCAGAAAAACAACTCCTCAGAGGATACTTAAAGACTGCTCATGGTGTCTATGAAGTTAGGGAGTAGAGTTTCTGTAAGTTTTAAAAGTTTTCTGTTATATAGTTAAACTCTGTTGCATTTGACTTAAATGTTTTGACATCATCAATTATCTGTTAACTTGCACATAATGTATTTATGCACAAGTTGGGGGAGATTGTTAGATATAATTGATGATTACTAATGTTCTTAAAGTTTGTTTTAGAACAGAAATCATCAGAGTTTAATCCGGAAGCTGATCAGAGTTTAGTAAAGTCTAACAGAGTTTGATAAAGTCTGACAGAGTTTGATAAAGTCTGACCAGAGTTTACATAGTTAAGACTCGTCAGAGTTTACACGTGGAAAGAGCTCAGAAGCGGATATACTTCAAGGAAGGATAGAAGCGGAGGAGTGATTTACTGGCTATGGAAACTAAACAGAAAACTGGAGCAATCTTTGATTGATAGAATTTATAGCTGATTTATAGGATATCAAATCAGAGATTGATTTTGTAACTGTGTCTATATAAACACAGATTAAGGTTACTCTATATGAGTTGAGTTATCGAGTACATTGTTAAGAACCCTAGCAGCTCTTAGTGATACAATATAAATCACTGAGAGAGTTTTTGTAACCATCAAAGCTTTGTGAATATAACAGTTTACTACTTTCAATCTTTCATATTGTCTTACTGTGTTACAGATTGTGATCACTATATCATATTATATAGTGAGTTAATAGGACCTAACAATATATATATATATATATATATATATATATATATATATATATATATATATATATATATATATATATATTAATAATAGTAATAAAGCACCTCAGTCATTTTTACACTTCACATCTTATTTTATATCGAGGCTTCCTGTCTAGAGACACTCACTTGTTGAGTCACTTAAATAACTGAAGGGGTCCCAAATATTTGGAGAAGCGAAGTAGGACTACTGTAGTTTGGTACAGAGCAGAAATATTTATGTTGTTAATCTGCTAATCAAATTTTATTATGAAACCAATTCTACTCTTTTTATTTATGTACTTTTTGAAGACTTTTTATTTGAATTTTATGATTAGTTAATTTTGGATAATTATATTGACTTGACATCATCTAATTTTTTGTTGAAATATGTATGTTTTAGTTTTTATTGTGTATTAATTTTTTTAGATGAAAGTATGTAATGTTTCATATATCCTCATATATGGAAACATGAGTAACCGAACATACTGTGCATGTTTATGAAAATTTTATATTTTTAAAAAAATATTATTATGGACAAAAGTAGAAAAACCGAAAAAAACCGCAACCGACTAATGGTTAACCGCAACCGAAAAACCGTTTTAACTGGTGTGGTTACGGTTAATGATAATTAACCGAACCGAACCACATTTAACGGTTTGCTTACGGTTAATGTCCGGAACCGCACCAAACCGCACCATGCACACCCCTAGCTCTTAACATATTTTTTCACAATAAAAAATTCTTTCCGTACAATTCACCTCTACTTAACTTTGTTATAATGGAGCACATTAGGAATAAAATATGAAATAGACAAGAGAAAGAGAGAGTATTATTGGAGTTTACACTCTTAACTTCGTACTAAATTGCTAAGAGCCACATTATTTATATTATATTTAGGAGACAACTAGGAGGCTCTTGGAGATAGGGATGACAATCGGTCGGTATGGTTCGGTTTTAAAGAAAACCAAACCCGAACCGAATAGTGTTTTTCAGAACCGAACCCGAACCGAATCGAAACCCGAACTTCAAAAACCAAACCCGAACCACCGATTTTCGGTTCGGTTCGTTTCGAACCGAAACCTGAATATTATATAAAAAATACTAAAAGATATATCTAAAATATAGGTTCGTAAACAAGTCTCTTATTCAAAAATTAACATATCCTGAAATTATTACAAGCATATTAAAATATGCATGATTAAATTAGAAACTACAATAATTCATGATAAATATTAGTTAAGTGTTTTTCATTTAGCTTTTTAAAAATCTTTTATTCATTCAGCTTATTAAAAATAAATGTAGGTTAATTGTTATATACAAGAAAATAAAAAAATCATTTAATATAAAATTGTATGGCTTTTATGTTATTTACTTAGTTAAACAAAATTTCTGATAATACTTTCCTTTTTAGAAATATTATTTAATACTAGATTATGTCTTATTTAATAATAAGAAGAAAAGTATTTAGTGTTTGTTAATAAATTTATATCATATTCGTTTGTATTTGTGCGCGATTATCAAGTGTTATAGGTGTTGTTTCATGTCTTAATTTTGTCTTTTTGATTTATCTGATAGATGAGAATGTTGGTGAAATGTAATCAAACTTATTTTGTATATTATGTGCTTAATATGTTGTCTTATCAATTTTTTTGAGTCTCGAGTTTTATTTGCAATTGTGTTTTCTGAGCTTGTAAGATTAGAATTTGTTCATCGTTGTTGACTTGTTGTTAGTCACAATGACGAGATATGATGGTTCTGTTAGGGTTATACTGAAATATTCGTTTGAAGTATATAACAATTATTTGAGAATCTTGAATGCATGTTTTCACATTGTCTGTATATTATATATTGTAGACAATCTAGTATCAAATGGGATAGCAGAATATTAGATTGCCGAGTTTCTTATATAATATAATAAAGGTTCACAGTCTAAATGGTGTTAGACCAACCATTGGAACGACTGAAGTATTATTTGGAAATAGTTTATCTTGACTATCGAATAATACTTATATACTTTGTGTATATTGAACAGGATCAAAATAGTAGAATAATTGTTTCTTTAATTCTAACAATAAATAACTAAGATTCTATGATGTTATTAATGCTTAAGTTCTTAATCCGGATATAGTGATTGACACTTGTATTTAATGCACATGCCTTGACTCATAAGTTATGTAATTTATTTTAAATTACGAATTTATGTATTGGGCAATGACATTATATACAGAGTGAGATATTGACTATAGAAGGAAACCGTGTCCGAAAAATATATTCGGGTGATGATGTCCTCTTGAAAGCTCATAAAGATAATTATGCTTTAGTCCTGCAGGCAGATTTGTTCTTGCATAATTATAAGGTTGAGTGGATGATCAAGGATAAAAGATATTGATTAAATTAATTGTCAGAAATTAATTTAATTAATGGACATGCGATATCTTAAACATGGGGAATTTATAAGCAATTAATATGGGAGCCGAATTAAATAATTAATTTACGGAATTAGGAAAGGTAGTGCAAATATTAATTCTTAGTGGATTGAATTAATATTTAATGACATTGGGCCTGGCCCGGAATGTCATTGGAAGGCCTGACTTAATTGTCCATGATCCCTACTGTAGCCTATATATATTCTCGTTCTCCTAAAGCTGAAAGACATACCAAAACGAATTCATCCTAGAGTCAGAGAGAGGCAGACGTTTTTCTCAAGGAGACAGCTAGGGTTTTGGTTTTCGGAGCTTTAAGGAGAGGCACACCTTGGGAGATCGAAGGTCACACTTCGTCCAAGGTTAATCAGGGAATACAGTAGAAGACGTGGATTTGAATCGCTTGCGCCGTAGCGATTAAGGTTAATATTATGTTCAAACTTTTAATTAGTATCATAAAACGCAGGGCCAAGGTCCGATTGTTCCTACAGGTTCAATGTTGGTGATGATAAAATCTATAAGGGTGATTTTGAAAAATATTATTCAATAATTTTCTTGCATGATCAAAGACTTTGCTTTGTAAAATTGGTAAGCTTTTTCACCTCTTTTATTTTATTGAATCGATTTTAATAGTAGTAATTGCAGATTTAAATTTTAGCTTTTTTAAATGGTAAGTTGACTCACTTGATTGTTGCTAAATTTTAAATTTTATTTTTATCTCGAGTTATTGCTTGGAAATTTATGCTCTAAATGCTTTAATTCTCATCGATTCGAGAATAATGCAATATGTTAACATGTGTATTTTTACTTGCAGTCTTGATTAATGGCTTTTATTTGTACCATTGAGGGGTGGCCATAATTGATGGCGTATATTCTTGGCCAAATAATTGGCAATTCAGTGCCATTTTGTTGGCTTGCTTTTTACATTTATTTTAACAATTTAATTTGTTATTTAAAATTTTAGATTTTTTTGAAGATTATAATTTTATATTTTAATACTTATATTATTAATTAAATTCTTAGTAATTATTTATCTTGTTATATATCTAGTCAAAGGGTCTCCCTTTGGCTAAATATTTTTTTTTTGTTTTTTCTTGTATTATCTTCTTTTTCTGTCGAATTATTTTTATATTTTTCTTTTCATCCACTTTTATGATCTTTTGATAAACTATACTAATTTTAATTATTAAATTTATTATTATCTTTTTCTTGTTATTAATGAATCGTATTTGTTTCAGGCAGCGTGGTCTTACAAGTTGGGGCATTTTCTTTTCGGACATTAAGGTCTTATTGTCTAAACTTCCGGAGACATTTCCATGTCTTTCGGTTAGATGATAAGCTTTTTGAATGAAAGAAACTCCTCGGAGTATTGGCGTATTTCGATACGAGCAAGTACATTTCTGTCAAAAAAAAATTATATCATATTCAATATTTGAATACGTAATGAAAAATGATTAAAAAAAGATAGCAATATAATTATTCTTTTTTACACATATCTTGTCATCTTGTGATAGTGAACATTTTTATATAGATATTATATGTAGAGTTAAGTTCTATGGACACCACTTTTTTTGGAGACCGTGGAGACCACTTATGTTCTGCAAGTAAATTATTGTATAAAAATATTGCAAAACTCATAATTTTGCAAAACAGGTTGTACAAAGATCCTTATATCATTTAAAATCTTGAATATTATGTATGTTTTGCATGTTGAATATTACAAAATGTTTTGTCCTGCGGAATATGTTTAGTTTGTAGAACATTTGTTCAATTTGCAGAACATACACATTCTACTTATTAAACATAGATGTTCTTCAATAATTTTGATGAATTCGTGATATTTGTAGTACATACTTCACAAAATAATGTGTTTTGATTTGCAAAATTATGAGTTTTGCAATGTTTTTATACAATATTTTACTTACAGAACATAATGGTCTCCACGGTCTTCAAAAAAAGTGGTCTCCATATAACTTCTCTCGATAATGTATATTATATAATGATATACGATAAATTTATAATATCGGATTTCAGATATTCGGGTCGGTATTGGTTCGGTTGGCCTAAAAACCCAACCCGAACAAAATTCAATCGGTTTTTAAAAATAAAAACCAAACCCGTAACCAAACCATAAAAATCGGATTCAGTATAAACCATTCGGATCGGTTCGGTCGGATATTCGTCGGTTCAGGAAATTCTGCCATCCCTACTTAGAGATGCTCTTCACCCACTATTTTTCTCCCTTATCTTAAATTTATTATTATAAATTAATGAGTCCCACCACTTTACCCACTTTTCGTCTAACTTTACTTATTTTTTACACTTTTTCTTAGTCTCTGTGTCTAAACTCAATGAGTATTCATTTGGGACGGAGGGAGTAGCACCTAGGGGTGTAAACAAACTAAACTGTTCGTGAGCTACTCGACTCGGCTCGTAAAATATTCGAATTGATTCGATAATAATCGAGCCGAGCTCGAGCTCGAGCTATTTGGATGTTTTACCGAGCCGAGCTCGAGCTTCAAATTACTCGGCTCGTAAGGTTCGCGAGCCTTATCGAACCTTTATTATTTTTTAATTTTTTTATTATAAATATATATTACAAATATATTAAATATTTTATTTATATTTATATACTTAATCGAATCAAGCTCGAGTCGAACCGATCATATTTCGAGTTTTTGTCAATATTTGGTGACTCGATTCGAGTTTTTGAGTCGAACTCGAGCCTCTCGAACTGTTTACGAGCCGGGTTTCGAACTTGAAATAAAAGGCTCGGTCGAACTCGAGCTCGAGCCCCGAACTTTTTAGTCGAGTTTGAGCCGAGCCTGGCAGTGTACGACTCGGCTCGGTTACACCCGTAGTAGCACCCACCGCGAATGATGCATTTTCACTCTTTAATTTTTGTCAAATTTAGGCATCTAGCCTATTAAAGCTAAAAAAGGAGCCAAAGTTAATTTAGTAAACTAAATATTCAGCTTAAGTTTTTTTCTTCCTGAAATCAATAATGAGCTTAGTTAAATTCTATTGAATTAGTGATAACAATTCTGTCAAAAAAATTAATAAAATAGTGATAACAGTAATAAAATAATAAAGAGGTTTTCTCATAACTATCCAAGTCTAAAATTATTTTTGCAAAAATATTATATATTTTTTTAAAGATTTTGCAAAAATATAAAATTTTTAAAATATTTGCAAAAATAATATATGCAACATGTTGCAACCGCATGCAACCATACCTGCAACACGATGCAATTATATTTGCAATCCTGCTGGCCAATTAACTGAAGTTTCATATGGTTGCATCTAGTGCAAATATATTTTAAAAAATTAGTATTTTTGCAATAATAAATTAATATATGGAGATAAATTAAAGGGAAAACATTCCGCATTTGCAAGTTTGAACTTGAAATCTCTCCGTTCCCTCTCTCTCATGTACGGTACCAGATACTTAATCGAAGAAAATGAAGTACCCGTGAAGTCGCCGGAATCTGCGAATTATTGCCGGAAATGCATCTGAGATTGTGTCGATGGACGAGAAGCCAATTCTAGGAGCTGAGTCCAGGGAGGAGAATCTTAATTTCATCCGTCCGATCAACATTCCTTCAGATACAAACATTAACAATCACTCCCGTTCGTTTACTTGTACATCTACTTCTTCGTCTTCGTCTTCTCCTCCCGACTTCCTTGGTAAAGTTCAGGCTGCCTTTAAACGCCGCCGCCCTCTCGGTACTCTCTCTCTCTCTCTCTCTCTCCCTCTCTCCCCCCCTATATGTAATTGGCATGTAGTTGTTTTGATTTAGTAATTGGTGATATTAACTGTTAAGTTAGGGCTTTTATGTGCTTTATGATGCTTTTAACTTCAAAGTAGATTGGATGATTGATTATTCAGAGTTCTCTTTTATATCAGTACTCGGTCTTTTCCAGTATAAAAAGTAAAAACACTGAAATGTTATCGTTCTACTTAGTTTGTGCTGATTTCTTCTGAGTTAGGGTTTTGTTTCTCGGTTTTTGCTGCACTTCTTTGATTCAAATAATTCATAATCTTGTTGTTCTGATATTTATATTTAGAGTGGAAATCTGCAACACAAAAGACAACAAATACACTGCTCCAGGCAATAGTTCGTGTTCTTACTAAAATTTCAGTGCAAATTTCTTTTGGGGAATAACAATCTTTGTCCTTTGGTGATTTGAACTCTGACATTACATAGTCAAAAGAGCTCTGATACCTTGTTAGCAGAATAGTCGTCCTAAAACCTTAATCCTGAGTTTAGTTGGAGATAATAGAATTGGGGAAGGAATGTATTGAAAAATTGTGACCAAAACTATAATATAAAGAAAGGATGCGAGAGGGAAGAGTGAAGAAATTGAGCGAGTGCAAATGTTTTATGAGGAAGTTTGCAAGGAAAATGAGTATGAAGGAGCATGAATCATTCTTTCTCAAATTGGTGGGTATGGGCTCTATAACTCTATTTACCCGTAGGATAGTACAACCCCAAGTGTCCCAACCAAACACAACAAAGGTGCTGTAAGAAGCAAGTGAATTCTTGTATACCTTTTACTAGTAAGTCTAATGCTAGAATTTAGGTAGGTATCCAGGAGTGTAGTTTAGGCTTGTACAGCATCTGCCTTGCTTAGGCCCCTATCGGAAATGATGTAGTTAATGGTCAGTAGTCATGTGGTCTTTGGTTATCATACCCAAAGAGCAGATTGATCATAAGCAGTTTTAAAGTATTTATGGTTCAGCCTAATTTATTCATGGTTTGCAGGCAATATGCGATCAAATAATATAAGACCGACGCGTGTCTTACTTCCTCAACGGGGGACATCAAAGAATTCAGATGTTAATGTGACTTCAGAAGCGGACACCGACAAGACCCAAGGTAACGATTCATATTTAAGTCAAGGAGTGAAGGATTATATTTCTCAGACAAAAAAAATCGGTTCTATTACCTCAGAAGTTCAGGAGGATGCGTCAATTACACCACCACCTGACTTGGGTACCATCATGAGCACACAAGAGGAGAATCATGTATCATTTGGTATTCAAGATCAACCTAGATCCGCTGCTGATTGTATGAACAACAATTCAGCATCTTTGTCGTTATATCGATCTGAGCAGGTTCATCAGAAGAAAGTCAGCTTTGCTTCAGGAGATACTGCGAGAGCTCATGGTAATAGTCAGCTCCATTTATGCAGTAATCATCATAGTGATATACTGGTTTCTTGTGACAGTTTGCTTTGAATGTATTATTTCTGGATTAATTTTTAGTTACAGTAGTTTAAAACACGTTTTCTCCCATTCACTTGTTCTGTCTTACTAAACGATAGTATGCAACTTATGACATAAACTCTTAATTGTGCCAAGTTCATATCGACATGCACGTGTTCTGTATGGAGCTGGTGGACAGATGCCCCCTTCAAATCACTAACATCTCATGTGGATTCCTTGCTTTCACAGAAATGGACTGGGATGTTAGCAATCAAATGGAAGCTGCCACTGCTGTCAGTCAAGACATAAAACACATCAGTTCCAGGTCTGATGTTCAGGTTGCTTATATGTTGGCAAAGGGAACTATGGGATCTCAAGATCAGGTGCACCCATTCAGGAACTTTCTACAAAGTGATTCTAACTACAATATGACTCAATCCTCAGTTGTTGGCTCATCATGCCCCACCACAACGTTGATGAATTCAGCCTCTGCTCCCATCCATAATTCAACTACATACTGTTCCTATCCTCATCAAATAAATAGTTCCAATCTAAATGTGGAGTCCTTGGGAGAACTTAATATGAATGTTCAGCCTGCGACCGAAAGAGATAAGTTGCCTTCATCACTTGGTTCATTAAACCACAGCAGTGGACTGTCTGCTGATCTTGATCAGTTAGAGGTAGCATTAAAAGCTTCACCTTCCTTTGTTGACAAGGATTTAGACGTAAAAGGATATAAATGTTCGAAGGACCAGAGTCTCGCTATCCCGAAGGACTCTGAAACTACCAAGGACGACCTACCTCCCGATAACAAAGTAAATAAAGAGAAAGCATGCGTAGGTGATGTTACTGATGTTCAGTGTCAGGCTCCCTTATCAAAATATCAATCATCGGATGTTAAGTTTGGATCTTCTAAGCCAGAAATACAGGGAAAGGTTGCAAAAAGTAAAGCAGCAGCAACAACCCGCAAAAAGAGCTATGACCCAGAACAGTTTTTTAAGGTTAATGGAAAGCTCTATCAGAGGCTTGGCAAGATTGGTAGTGGAGGAAGCAGCGAGGTGTATAAAGTCATCTCATCAGATTGTAAGATATATGCCTTGAAAAGAATCAAGCTTAAAGGCCGTGACTATGCAACTGCTTATGGATTTTGTCAGGAAATTGGATACCTGAACAAACTGAAAGGGAAGAACCACATCATTCAATTGATCGACTATGAGGTGCATACTTTAGTGTGTTTATAAAAAAATATTATAACAAATTTTAATTTTCACACAGTATTTGGCTGCACTGTATTGGTAGCTAGTCATGTGTCTGATTCCTGATGCCCCTAGATTTTGTATATTCATAAAGCGCAGCTCTAATTTAAAGGGGTAACTCTTTGCATAATTTGACAAAACATATTCTTAACCCTGTCCTGTATATGTGTACTGCCTCTTCCTTTTATATGAAAGTAGGTCATGGGGCCGAAACTTACTGGATGTATTCTTTTAACCTTTACCTTTACAGTAGGCAACTTTTAGTGGTCCTTGTATTGTTATCTATAACCATAGTCGAGGTAGCAATGGAGCATTACTTGGTTTCTTTTTTATTAAGTGTTTGAGGCAAGGTTTCTCAGTTCTCTCTTTCACAATGATATTTTTTTTTTAAGTTGGTACTTGCAAGTATTATTTTTTCGTATATCCTTTCAGGTGTTGTACAATCAGAATACTGATAACATATTTTTGGGCGAAGTTAAATCTATCAGAAATAGCCATGATCATTTTAGCGGGGTCGCATGGCTCTTTATAATAAATCCTCTTATATTTCAAGGGGTTCAAATGCCAATATAAATCATTCGAAATTTAGAATCTTAATAATTTGTATGTGACCATCAGGTTGAATGGCCCTTAGAAGGCCAAGCTTGATTTGGCCCTACCGGCAGGTTCCACCATCTATTGGACTCCTGCCAATCTTTGTGCAGACTTGACCTGGTGTTTGTAGTATTTTTAAGCCATAGTTTCGTAGCTGACAATCTTTTCACTTCAACTTACCATGTTTAGTTTTATAACTTGCAAAATATTAAGATACATTATTAACTTAGGTGACAGATAAGGCTTTGCTCCAAGAAGTTACGCAAGGTTACATGAGTAATAAGGATCGGAAAGTTAGTGATGATGGATATGTATTCATGGTGCTTGAATATGGTGAAATTGATCTGGCTCACATGCTGTCCCAGAAGTGGAAGGAACTGGATGATTCTAGTTCAACTATAGACGAAAACTGGTTACGGTTTTACTGGCAGGTATGCTATGACTCATAATACACTTCCTTCCAATTAGTCATTGCTGATTTTTGTTTTCCGAAATAGGAATCATTCACTGAATTGTTTGAACCATCGAAAAGAACTTCTATGAGAACCACTTCTCGCATTCTATTTTCCTCACGTCTTAATGTATATTAGGCAGAAATATCAGGAATCCGTAATGTAATAAGTTAGGCAATGGAGTTTCTAAAGCACACAATAGCTAATGCAACTCAAATCATGTTTCCTCTTCTTTTATTATGACCAACAATTCGGATTAAAATTTATGTTGAAATAATCTTGTATACAAAATAGTATTAAATTTAAAGTAGTATAGTATACTTTTATGATAATATTATATTATATCCTTGTATATAATAAGTATAAGGAGGATAATTTGGTTGTTGGTATAGTATCGTAGAATAAATTTAAACCATTAGATCTTATTGTTTAATAAACGGTTTAGATTACATTAGAATAAAAAAAAATATATAATATTTAAATACAAAACAAAATTTATACTTTTAATGTTCTAAATCAAATAGAAGTAGGTTTTGTAAATATGATTCGTCTTCTATTCTTTTTATATTCTAAACAAAATAGAATGAGGTTTTTAAAAAATAAATAGTAGAAACTTTTACAATTAGAATATGACTTTTATTTTGTATATGTACTAATTTCTAAATACCACATAATAAATACAAACTATAATCTTATGTTTTAATAAATGGTTAAGATTAAACAATAATAGCTTATATTTGGATACAAAATTTGAATATAAATATAATTTATACTTTCAATATTCTAAATCAAATCGAAGTTGGTTTTGTAAATAAAATATGTCACCTATTCTTTTTATGTTCTAAACAAATTAAAAAAAAGGTTTTATTAAAATCAAATAACAGTAGATTTTGTAATTAGAATACAATTTTTTGTGAAATATGAATTTTTGAGTCTTACACATACAACACATTAGCTTGTGCTGTATTCGCTGTAAAATTATTATCATAAGTTACACCTTCAGAAACAAATTATAAGACGGTCTTCGTTTTGCTCGATTTAATCACATTCTAATTATAAAAATTATAATGATAATGAACTGATTATAATATAGTACATTTTTCCCAGGCTATAACAATTTTGTAATAGATTTTTTTGGGGAAGTATTTTTTAGGATGTTTGGCCAGTTACTAGTATCATATGATTTTGAGCTTTGCTGTTCTTGTATAGGAGCTATGTACCTTAAAAGTTAAAACTGATTTTACAACCATATATATGTGATTCTATTAGTATATGTATGAACATATTCCTTCTGATTGAAACCTAAGAGTATTAGATGATATTGATTGCATTAAAATGTCCCTTTTGATTAAAACCTAAAAGCATGAGATGATTTTGATTGCTTGTTAAATAGTTCTGCTAATATCTATTGGTAAAATTTACAATGATTTGCAATTCACAGGGGATAGTGTTCCGGACCTTGTTCCAGTTTGCTTCATTATATGGCCATTTTTTTTAATGTTAAGGTTTGGATCACTTCAAAATTGTTTCACTAATCACTGTGACTCAACAAGAGAATTATGTGTAAATCACATATATCACTTATTTGGAAGCCTGTCTTCAAAATTAATTCAATGCTCTCTGAATTTCAACTTACTGATGTAGCCTCTCCAATCTAGGCCCTAGGATCAAGGTCTTATGTTGCCATTAGCCCAAAGAATCTGCTTTATTTTATTATACCCGGTCTAGTGAAAAATATGTATGGTCTTGCTTTAACCAAACTAGCCAGGTTCTGTTTGTCTTCTTTGGGAAATCAAAGTGTGCACAATCTTGGAGCATCTGTAGTCTATAATTAACTTCGTGATATGTAGATAACTTACTAATATGTAACAGGTTCTGTGAGGATCCCTGTCTTTACAAGATAGTGTTTTGTGAATGCCATACAATTATATAGTTATATACGTGTTATGATGTCAGTAATGTTCGAGTAAGCTCTAATAGCACTTCTGAGTTCTTCTTGCATAAATCAATGATTCCTTCACTATGATTTACCCCTTGTCACTATGAGGACGAATAATATTGCCTTCTCACCTGCATATTTATGATATGTAAAAATCTATGTCAATGTAGAAGACGCCGCAAACACCTTGTTGAGTACTGTGTTTTAATTGACAGTATGGGTGAATAGTTTTTCCCTTTGTTGTACATGTAGATACAGATAATCTAATGTGTTCTTTTATTTGTTGCAGCAAATACTTTTAGCTGTGAATACCATACATGAAGAACGCATAGTACATTCAGACTTGAAGCCGGCAAATTTTCTTCTTGTTAGAGGGTCACTGAAGCTAATTGATTTTGGGATAGCTAAAGCAATTATGAGTGATACAACTAACATTCAACGGGATTCACAGGTTACCAGATTCCCCTGAACTTGGTCTTATGAGCTTACAAGTAGAAACAGCCCCTTTCGGAGTTCCCTCTCTGGGTTTCAATTGACTAGTATCTAGCTGACATTGCTAAGACAATTGCGCTTTAGTATCCTCACTTTTATGTTGATTTATTTTAGTAGCAACGAAGAATCATGAATTTATTTTATTTCTGCAGGTGGGTACTCTTAGTTACATGTCTCCAGAAGCATTTATGTGCAATGACACAGATGCTGATGGCAACATTATAAAATGTGGCCGCTCATCTGATATCTGGTCACTTGGTTGCATTCTTTACCAAATGGTCTATGGAAGAACACCATTTTCAGAATATAAGACATTTTGGGCCAAGTACAAAGTTATAACAGACCCAAATCATGAAATTATGTTTGAACCAGTTTCAAATCCATGGCTTCTTGACCTGATGAAGAAGTGTCTGTGTTGGAATCGCCATGAGAGATGGAGAATTCCTGATTTACTAGTGCACCCTTTTCTTGTTCCCCCAATTACACCTCCATTGTCCATCTGTCAAGATCAGAGCTGCAAATTTCTCAAGTTGGTTGCTGAATCTTGTACCAGCGACCAAAAAGCCTTGTCGCTCTGTTCTCAGATGCAAGAACTACTATTGGACCCTAAACCAGAGAATGGATGCCAATTGTTGCTACATCAGATGTCAAGTTTGTGTTTCCAACTCCAGAAAAATATAGCAAACTCGGAAGGAGATTAGATGGAGGCGCCAAAGTTGTGAATGAGTTTCAGGCTTAGGAATATTTCTGTGCTGGCTGAGTTGCTAAGCTGCCTTTTCCATTCCATCTCCATGTAGATTTTTGTAACTCTAGTAGATGTGTTATATAATATGGGAAGAACAGCATTCATTTTTACTACTGTAAAATGCTAATCTATTGTCATGGCGCTTTAGAAAGTTTCTTTTGCTAAATTCTTCGAGACTTCTTTATTTCAGTTCCAGTAATACTTCGACAAAGCACACTTGGATTTTACTATGTATACATGCTTCATATTTCTTGAACAGCCTTTTTCCGTCGCCAAAGTATTCAAATGTACCATTTTCCAGTTTCTTGGCTGGAGCAAATGAAATGACAAGGTATCCAGAGTACATATATGTTCAAACTTCAAAGTACTTTGCTCCAAAATACCGGCCTGAGATTGAAGCGGCACTTTATCAATCTTCAATAGTCTTACAAAACGTGCTTGTAATATATGTAATATATTTTTTACATTTTCAAATGTGCATGAATTGTATGAGGGCCTGTTGGGAAATTTGAGGATTAGAGTGAGCTGAGAGATTAATATCTCCACGTCCCTGAACTCTGTATATAATATATTAGAGAAGCCGGTGTTGCGGCGACCTATAAATATAAATATTTTATTGTGATTCAAAATTAATATTTGTAGAATAAGATAATTTTATATTATAAACATCTCGATGCAATACAAATATTTAAAGATAAAATTGTAAAAATTGGACTGTAAATCATTAGTGAAAAAATGAAAATAAATGCTTACATGTAATTAATAATTTAAAGCACGATGAATCTTAATTTTAGTTTTTTTTTTAAATGTTATCATGTTCTTCACTAACATTGTCATTAACATGAATTTAAATAAGATATAACTTGTTATGGATCAAAAATCGAGGGGTGAGCTTTGTGCTATTTGACTAATCTCGCGAGTTGGAACTCAGACGGGTCCTCACGAGGTGCCTACGTATCTTCAGCGGGGTGAAGAATCAAGTCAAAAAACGCAGTTCTATTTTGGAGGGGTAGAGCCCTTTATATAAGATGTCTCAGGGTTAGAGACCGATTAGAAGTAGGATCCCTGGTGTTAGAGTCCTAGTAGAAATAGGTATTTGAGTCAGAGATAGGATAGGACTCATCCCTGATCCTTATCTTGAGTTGCTGGAGGTTATCTAGGACTCTAGATAGTTATCCACGAATTTCAGAGTTCTTGTAGTACTCTCGGAGTCCTGCACTCATCAGTCAGACTCCTAGTAGGACTAGGATTCGAGTTCTGGGCCCTGGCCGGGCTGGGGGCTCGAGCCTTGAGATTGGGCAGCCCACGTTTCCCAAACATGAATGCCCAACGGGCTTTTTATAACCTCAATCTGCTAGCCACGAATTTTGGGAGATAAACCCAGAATCCGGGCCTTATATTCTGACCTTTAATCAGACCCGGGCTAAAAATTACCCAATAATTTTTAGGGCCAATTTCAGACCCATATCATTTGCCCCCCAACTTTGGATAAGTTTCGTAGAAACTTTTCTAAAGTTTTAGAGCATTTTCAATCACTTCTCGAGCCTATTCTGACTAAGGTCAGCCATCTAGGCCGATTCTGGACTTTCCTTAGTCGATCCGAGGCATTTTGGGGGTACATCAAGTGTTCTGGGGCGCTTTTTGAGCGTTTTCCGGGCGCTTCCAGGGCGCTAGACCTCGCCCAGGTCGATTTAGGGCGCTCAAGGCGTCCAGGTCGACGCTGGCGCGCAACTCGGGCGCACCTCGGGCGCTCGGGGGCGCTCGACCTCGCCCAGGTCGATTTAGGGCGCTCAGGGCGTCCATGTCGACGCTGGCGCGCAACTCGGGCGCACCTCGGGCGCTCAAGGGCGCTCGACCTCGCCCAGGTCGATTTAGGGCGGATTGGACGCCCAGGTCGATGCTGGCGCGCAGCTTGGGCGCTCATGGGCGCTCGACCTCGCCCAGGTCGATGCTCGCGCGCACCGTGGGCGCACCTAGGGCGCTTATGGGCGCTCACGGGCGTTAAGTGTTTTTTGACACCCAAGTCAGTTGTCGACCTCACCCAGGTCGATTTAGGGCATCCTTGGTGCCCAGGTCGACGCTGGTGAGGTCCTCAGGCGCACCTCGGGCGCTCTTGGCGCTCCTGGGGCGCTCATAGGGCGCTCCCAGGGCGCTTCTCGGGCGCTCACGGGCGTTGGGGGTTTTTTAACACCCAAGTCAGTTGTCGACCTCACCCAGGTCGATTTAGGGCGTTTTGGGTGCCCAGGTCGACGGTGGTGAGGTCCTCAGGCGCACCTCGGGCGCTCTTGGCGCTCCTGGGGCGCTCATAGGGCGCTCCTAGGGCGCTTCTCGGGCGCTCTCGGGCGTTGTGGGTTTTTTAACACCCAAGTCGATTGTCGACCTCACCCAGGTCGATTTAGGGCGTTTTGGGTGCCCAGGTCGACGGTGGTGAGGTCCTCAGGCGCACCTCGGGCGCTCTTGGCGCTCCTGGGGCGCTCATAGGGCGCCCCCAGGGCGCTTCTCGGGCGCTCTCGGGCGTTGTGGGTTTTTTAACACCCAAGTCGATTGTCGACGTCACCCAGGTCGATTTAGGGCGTTTTGGGTGCCCAGGTCGACGGTGGTGAGGTCCTCAGGCGCACCTCGGGCGCTCTTGGCGCTCTTGGGGCGCTCATAGGGCGCCCCCAGGGCGCTTCTTGGGCGCTTTCGAGCGTTTCGGGACTATACCTAGTTTAAACATGGATTATGCAACCATTAAGTGTAATCATGCTTGATTATGACATGTTAATGGTATGAGATAAGATTAGGCCTTAATCAAGGTTTTAGGGGCCTTTTCTAGGCTAATCCCTTGATTAGGGTTTTATAAGGTTTTATACATATTTTATACATGAAAATATGTATAAATATTGTATTTTCATTTATTTTTAGGCTCTAGGAAAATCTAGATCCTTCTAAAACCTTCTAGATTATGGGCTTTTTCTTGGGCTTGGGCTAGTTGACCTGTAATAGCAGGTCACTTGGCCTGTTGACCTGTTAGATGACCTGTTGGCCATCCTATAAATAAGTGAGCATCCTCATTTCTCACTTCTCACTTCTCACTCTACAAGTTTACAACATCTCTCTAGAATTCTCTCAAGCCTCAAGCTTTCACCACCAAGGTTCTTTCGAGCTCAAATGGCTGATCGGGAAGCATCACGCTTGGCCAAGATTTCCAAGGCCATGGGCACCTCCTCCAAGTCCAAGAGAGGTACTCCTATAATCATAAACTCTTCTTGTTCATCTTTACTTGATTTGATCAATATTATGCGGGATGAATACCCCTCCCTAGCTGAGCTAGGTTCTTATGGCTATGCTGCCGATTGTTCGCCTTCGTTGGCCAAGGCCTATCATAGATTGCTTAACTTTCCCAAGGCTTATTCCCTGGTCCGTGCCGAACCCGGGGATAGGACCTGTCATTGGGATCCGCAGCACTTGTTTGTATACAAGCATGCTCTACTAGCCGGACTTAGGTTTCCCCTGCATCCCTTCATCCCTAAGCTCTTAGCTGATGTGGGACTCAATCCTTGCCAATTGACGCCCAATGCTTGGCGCATAATCCATTGTTTCATGGTTCAGTGCCTATCTAAAGGCCTTTCCATGTCTGTCTCATTGTTTCGTAAGATTTTCCAATTCAAGAACTACCCGGTGGGCTCCACGGGTTGGGTTCTTATTAGTCATCGGCCTGACCAGCCTCATATTTTCAACAATTCCTCTATTCCGGATAACAACCCTCGTTGGAAGAAAGAGTTCTTCAAGCTACACTGGGAAGGGGGAGATTAGGGAACTCTATTCAGATCCAAATTTTGTAAGGTCGTTGATGGGAGTGTCGACTCCATCCACCTATCGGATGTCGAGAAGGCAGCCTATGCTGAATTGGTCAAAGACAATGGCCAATCCAAATGCTGGGATCTCCTTGATGAATTCAATCTTAGAAAGCTTGGTCTTTCAAGGGTTAGTGATGAAGGTATAAACCCCTTTTTTTTTACACCTAGGACTTTTCTCGGGTCTACCCCATTATTCACGACTTAACTTATTTCTTGTTTTTGTTTTGCAGCTGCCACAAAAATCAATGAGCAGAATGCGCCTCTCCAAGAGGAGACGGGTCGGATGAAGCGGCATAGGTTGGCTAAAGACCCTCGGGTCCCTCGGGAGTTGCCTGCCTTCCTTCAACCCCATTCGGCAGAGGGAGGATCATCTAGTCAGCCTCGGGCTTCCAAGTCTGAAGCCTTTAAACCGGCCTGGGGTTTTCGAAGGACTGATTCGGTGCTGGGATCGACTGTTCATGCTTCTGATTGGTCCCTTCACTCTATTACCCCTGCCGACTACCAGGATGTGGTGCTACAGTCGGAGATCGAGGGGATTGATGGCTTTGGCTCTCAAGCCCTTGCTAGTGTGAGTGTTCTTACAAACTTATTGTTTATGTTCTCCGAGTCTTCCTTAACCCGTTTATCTACTTGTCTCAGGCCAATGCTCAATTCCAGGCTGCCCTCCATCAGGCTAAAGCTTGGGAAAAACAAGCTGAGAGCCACAAGAAGGCTAAGGAATCCTTGGAGGAGGGCATGGAGGCCCTTCGAATCAAGGATGCGGAAAAAGACGAGATTGTGGCTAAGACTCAATCGGAGCTAGTGGAAGCTCGAAGCGAGCTAGTCGAGGCTCGAAAGGGAAAGGATGCTATCATCGACGACTATATGGACTCTGATGAGTTCAAGAATCTGATGGAGAAGCACAATGATACCACCTCTGCAGAGGATTACAGTAACGGGTGGAATGAGGCTGTTCAGATCATTCATGAGGATCATCCAGACCTGTTCCATCCTAAATGGGATTATCTCTGTCCCATGAGGATTGTTCTTGACTCTCCTAGTCCTATTGAAGAGGAAGTCGAAGATTTGGATGTCATTGAAAAGCATCCGGCTGGGGAGTCCGGGTCTGCAGATAGCTCGGAGGCTGATTCCGAGTCTGATGAGTAGGATTTATTAAGGATCCTGCGTGGTCTACTTATTTAGACTTATCTAGCCTTAACTTGTAGTATTAGGCTTGTTTAGCCTTAACTCGTAGTATCGGACTTATCAAGCCTTAGCTTGTAATTTTCACTCAATCAATGTTAATCGTAACTTATTTATGGTTGAATTCATGTTCCGGGTTGATCCGTTCACGGTAAGTAAACAAAAACTCAAGGAAAATATTAGAAGCATGAGATATGGAGCAATCCATAAGAAATTTTATTGAAACTATAGTAGAAGAGATAAACAACTAAAATCAACTAAGTTATAAACTAACTGGCAGTGGTCTATCTGACCTTATTTAATGGTCATCTACTTGCTAAGATAATCAAATATAATAAATCTTCAAGTTGGTGGCATGCCAACTCCTTGGAAACTCAACTCCATCCAGGGTCTGAAGCTTGTACGAGCCGCGACCAATAACATCCTTCACCTGATACGGACCTTCCCAGTTTGGGGCCATCTTTCCCTTGGGACCAACTCCTGAGGCCTCAGCTTTCCTTAGGACTAAATCCCCTTTTCTGAAGAATCGTTCCTTGACTCGGAGATTATAGTAATAGGAAGCTCGTTTTTGGCTCTCAACGATCTTGGCGTTAGCCTCATCACGGACCTCATCGATCATGTCGAGTGCGAGTCTCATTCCTTCCTCATTGGCTTCGGGCTCATACTGCTGGACCCTGGGGGAGGTATGAGTTATCTCAAGTGGCACCACGGCTTCAGCCCCGTAAGCTAACTGGAACGGGGTTGCTCCTGTGGAGACCTTGCAGGTTGTTCGATATGCCCATAGTATAGGGAGAATCTCTTCAGCCCAAGACCCATGCGCTTTCTCGACTCTTTTCTTTAGCCCATCAAGGATTATCCTGTTGGCTACTTCAGCTTGCCCATTGGCTTGAGGATGGGCAACCGAAGTGAATCGTAGCTCAATGCTATAAACGTTACAGTATCCCACAAACTCTGGATTGTTGAACTGGGCTCCATTGTCAGTAACCAAGACTCGGGGTATGCCATACCTGCATATGACGTTTTCCCAAAAGAACTGAGCAACTTGCTTGGTGGTTATCTTGGCCAGGGGTTTGGCCTCAATCCACTTGGTAAAGTAGTCAATAGCCACTATCAAAAACTTCCTTTGAGCACTGGCGAGTGGAAACGGCCCTAGGATGTCCATCCCCCACATAGCAAAGGGAATCGGGGAATTAATGGATGTCAGCATATCTGGGGGCTGGCGCACAACAGGTGCAAATCTCTGACAACGATCGCATCTCTTAACATAATCCTTCGCATCCTTCAGCACATTTGGCCAAAAGAACCCAAGGCGAGTAATTTTGTGAGCCAAGGCTCTCCCGCCTAGGTGCTGGCCACAGATTCCTTCATGGACCTCTTTCAAGGCTTCCCGGGCCTCATCCGGCCTTAAACACTTCAAATAAGGTATAACAAAAGATTTCTTATAGAGAATCCCTTCAATGAGTGCATACTTTAAAGCTCTTACTTGTAGTTTTTGTGCTTCCCCAGCATCAGGTGGTAGATATCCAGTTTCGAGATACGTTTTGACCTCATCGATCCAAGTGGCCCCGTGTCAATTGGGGCTACCAGCTTGGCATTGATACTTGGGGTATTCAAAACCTGATAGTAAATACTTCCCGAGCACACCTCATTCTCTGAGGATGCAAATTGGGATAAGGCATCAGCCTTTGTATTCTCTTCCCTAGGTATATGTTCTACCAAACATTCTTTAAATTGCGTCATCTGGGCTTTCACAATCCTTAAGTATTTCAGCATTGTTTCTTCTCGTGCCTCAAATTCTCCATTAAATTGTGACACCACAAGTCTTGAGTCCCCACATACTTTCAGGTTTTTAACCCTCAGGGTTCTCGCCAATCCCAATCCAGCTATAAGGGCCTCATACTCAGCTTCATTGTTGGTAGTTGGAAAGTCTAACTTGATCGCGTACTCGACCGTGAAGCCATCCGGGCTTCGGAGCACCAGCCCTGCCCCACTATTTTTTGTTTTTGAAGCTCCGTCAAAAAATAGTAACCAATACTCTTTAGGTTTCTCCTCTTCTTTGGGTTCCTCTACCATACTCTCCTGCCCCCCGACTTCCTTGTTGTCAATGGTGCATTCAACGAGGAAGTCAGCTAGAGCTTGAGCCTTGATTGCCACCCGTGGTTTGTATCGAATTTCAAATTCCCCAAGCTCTACTGCCCATTTGATTAATCTTCCACTAGCCTTCGGGCTATGCATTATGTTCCTAAGGGGCTGGTCTGTCAAGACTTCAATTTTGTGAGCCTGGAAGTAAGGCCTCAGCTTTCTTGAAGCTGTAATCATGGCTAAGGCAAACTTCTCAATCACAGAATAGTTGAGCTCCGCTCCATGCAAAATCTTACTAACATAGTAGACGGGTTTCTGGATTTTTCGATCCTCACGAACCAAGACCGCACTCAGTGCTTTCTCAGAGACAGCCAAGTAGACATATAATGTTTCTCCATCCACGGGCTTTGATAAGAGTGGTGGCTCTGCCATATACTTCTTCAACTGCTCAAAGGCCTCTTGGCTCTCACTTGTCCATTCAAAATCTTTAACTTTCTTCAAAGCCTTAAAGAAGGGCAAGCACTTATCCCCGGACTTCGAGATGAAACGTCCTAGTGCCGCGATTCTTCCTGTTAGCTTTTGAACATCCTTTATAGACTTAGGCGGCTCCATATCAAGGATGGCCTTTATCTTGTCGGGGTTGGCCTCAATCCCACGTTTTGAGACCATCAGACCCAAAAATTTTCCAGACCCAACTCCAAAGGCACACTTGGCTGGATTCAACATCATCTTATGTGTCCTCAGGACTTCAAAAGCCTCTCTCAGGTGTTCAAGGTGATCAGCTTTGTTCAAGCTCTTCACTAGCATATCATCAACATAGACCTCCATGGTTTTTCCAATCAGATGTTTGAACATCTTATTTGCCAGGCGTTGATATGTGGCTCCTGCATTCTTTAAACCAAACGCCATAACCAAATAACAAAAGATACCAAAGTCAGTGATGAATGATACCTTAGGAATGTCGTCCTTATTCATTCGGATCTGGTTGTATCCACTAAAGCCATCCATAAAGCTCAACATCTCGTGCCCAGCTGTAGCATCGATCAGAGTATCTATTCTTGGGAGAGGAAAACAGTCCTTAGGACAAGCATCATTCAAATCTGTGAAGTCTACACACATCCTCCACTTTCCATTAGCTTTCTTGACCATGACTGGGTTGGCTAGCCATTCTGTGAATTGGATTTCCTCTATAAAACCTGCTTCCAAAAGCTTATCGACCTCCTGTTTTATGGCTTCCTGCCTCTCAGGGGCAAAACTTCTCTTCTTTTGTTTCACGGGTTTTCTATCTGGGCTTACGTTAAGCGTGTGTGTCATAAAGAGGGGATCAATCCCTGGCATATCGGCTGCGGTCCAAGCAAACACATCCCGGTTGTTCCTCAAGAATTTCACAAATTCGGATTTCATATCCTCGGGGAGCGACGCCCCTACATAGGTCACCTTCTCGGGCTCATCTGGATATAGGGAGAAGGGAACCAAGTCCTCAGCTGGCTTTCCTTTCCTTTCCTCTTCCTCTCGGACATCCAAGTCCTCAATTGGGAGAACTTGCCCCCCGGTCCCTCCAGATTTCAGAGCCCCCACATAACAACTTCTAGCCATTTTTTGATCTCCTATCTCTTCTCCCACCCTATTCTTGGTAGGGAATTTGATCTTCAAGTGGTAGGTGGATGGGATTGCTTTAAAAGCATGTATCCCAGTCCTCCCAAGGATAACATTGTAGGTTGATGAAGCCTTAACGACCAAAAAATTCAGCATACATGTGGCCTGTCTAGGCTCGGTGCCCATTGTCACGGGTAGTTGGATCATACCTTCAATCTTTGTCTCCACGTTATTAAAGCCGTATATAGGCATATCTGAAGGTGTCAATTATGAATCAGAATATCCCATCTTCTCATATGCATCATGAAATAAGATATCTACTAAGGCTCCACTGTCAACGAGTACCCTTTTTACAGAAGAGTTTCCAATCACCGGGGTGATTACCAAAGGATCATCATGGGGAAATTTAACTCTGTCGAGATCTAAATTGTCGAATGCTAAAGCAAACTCAATTTTTGCCCTCTTCGGGGGCTCTCCAACAATGTACATCACTTCACGAGCATAAGCTTTTCGTGAGTTACTAGATAGGCCTGCTGCGGTCGGTCCTCCAGAGATTACATTGATCACAGGCCCTCTAGGCTGGTTTCTCTTATTCCTATCATCGTTGTCTCTTCCACGGTTGTCATTGTCACGGGGATTCTTGTCCGTATCCCAAGTATACCTGGACAGCTTGCCTTTTCGGATCAAAAACTCGATCTCATCCTTCAACTGCCGACAATCATCGGTCTTATGTCCTGTATCCTTATGAAACCTGCAGTACAAGTCCTTGTTTCTCTTTTCGGGGTCAGTCCTGATAGGCTTCGGCCATCGAACACTTTCATCTTTCTCAATTTCCATCAGGATCTGACTCCTAGGGGCATTCAGCCTTGCATACTCAGTGAACCTCGGTCCTGCTTTCTTTTTGGTGGGGGACTTATCACCATCCCCTGTCTTTGAATACTTACTATCCGCGTTGTACTCAGTGTCATTTCCACATTTCTTTGGGTTCGAGGTCGGTCCCTGGTTATTCTGAGATTTCTTCAGGCTTTCCTCAGCCTTGATATACTTCCCGGCCCTCTCCTGGAGCTCATTCATATTTTCAGGGGCCCTCTTGGCTAGTGATTGGCGGAAATTATCATCCGTGGTTCCTTGCTGTAGGGCAATCATGGCTACTTTCTGGTCTAAATCCGGGACCTTGAGCGCCTCCTTAGTGAACCTATTCATATAGTCTCTGAGGGATTCGTTCCTGCCTTGATGAAGGTTCATCAACGAGGCTGAACTCTTAGCGTGGGTCTTGCTCCCAATAAACTGGCCTATGAAAGCTCGGCTCAAATCTCCAAACGAGGATATAGAGTTAGGGGGTAGTCGACTATACCAGTGTTGTGCCATCCCACTCAAAGTTTGGGGGAAGGCTCGACACTTAATGGCCTCCGTGACTGGTTGCAACAGCAATGCATTCATGAAAGTTCGTACATGATTCGCGGGGTCACCCGTTCCATCATACGCCTTAATTGTGGGCAACTTGAACTTTCGAGAAATCCTTGCTGCCATGATCTCCTCGGTGAATGGGGGGATCGGGTTATCTGGATCACCTGCAGCCAACAAGTGAATTCTATTCATACCTGCGTTCTGAGGGTTTTCAGTCCGTTGCCGAGGTTCGGGTGGTGGCTGCCTGGTCTGGTGTGCCGCCCTGTCTCTTCTCAACTGAGCTATCTCCTGTTCATAAGCTCGAATCCTGGCTTCGTACTCCTGGTCCGTGGGTCGACGGGACTCGGGGTTATTCGGCCCGGTGTTGTGCTGGGAGCCTCGGCTCTGGTTTCCGTCTCTCCTCCTTCGTGGGGGAATATCATAGTCCCTCTCCGAATCTTCAGAAGAGTCGTCCGTATAAACTACATACTCATCTGTTGGTCCTCTTGTGGTCGTCACAACGGTTGAGTAATGAGTCCCATGATCAGTGGTTGTGGCCACAACATTAGTCATAGGGGGCAGCGTGCCAAAAATCATAGGAATCGAGGTTTGAGCAGCGGTGGTTGTGCCACTGCTAGCAAGGGTCAACGTGACTGGTGGTGTGGTGGTGACGGGATTTGAGGTTCCAGCGGTGACCTGAGACAAGGGTGGATCCTGGGTTGCGGTGTTGTCTCCGTTTGAAGGTGCATGAATTTCTGAGCGTAATCTGGTGGACACCATGGCTGTTGTCTTCTTCCCACAGACGGCGCCAAATGTTATGGATCAAAAGTCGAGGGGTGAGCTTCGTGCTATTTGACTGATCTCGCGAGTCGGAACTCAGACGGGTCCTCACGAGGTGCCTACGTATCTTCAGCGGGGTGAAGAATCAAGTCAAAAAACGTAGTTCTATTTTGGAGGGGTAGAGCCCTTTATATAAGATGTCTCAGGGTTAGAGACCGATTAGAAGTAGGATCCCTGGTGTTAGAGTCCTAGTAGAAATAGGTATTTGAGTCAGAAATAGGATAGGACTCATCCCTGATCCTTATCTTGAGTTGCTGGAGGTTATCTAGGACTCTAGATAGTTATCCACGAATTTCAGAGTTCTTGTAGAACTCTCGGAGTCCTGCACTCATCAGTCAGACTCCTAGTAGGACTAGGATTCGAGTTCTGGGCCCTGGCCGGGCTGGGGGCTCGAGCCTTGAGATTGGGCAGCCCACGTTTCCCAAACATGAATGCCCAACGGGCTTTTTATAACTTCAATCTGCTAGCCACGAATTTTTGGTGATAAACCCAGAATCCGGGCCTTATATTCTGGCATTTAATCAGACCCGGGCTAAAAATTACCCAATAATTTTTAGGGCCAATTTCAGACCCATATCATAACTGACTTTCAATAACTTACTAGCCGTAAACCCGTGGGCTCATATATAGTTCAAAATTTGTTATTTATAATTTAAATTTTATTATTATATTATTACTCCCTCCGTTCCACCAGATTCTTTACAGTTTCCTTTTTGGGATGTCCCATCCAATTTTTTAAATTTCAAAACTTACCAAAAATAGTAAATGGGTCCCACCACTTCCCAACTTTTCTTTCCTTTTCACACTACTTTTACCGCCTTTCACACTACCTTTACTCCACCATCTCCCTTTTATACATTAAAAATTAATGGATCCCACCACTTCACCCACTTTTCTTTCTCTTTCCAACTATTTTACACATATTTCTTAACCTCCATGCCCAGCCCAAACCATACGCAAAGAATTGGCTGGGACAGAGAGAGTAGCATTTTAGTATTAATAAATTGAAATTTGATTAAATTATATTAACTTAATGATATATTTTCTCTTTAAATTTAGCTTTTATAACATTTGTTTATAAATTATATTTAAAGGAAAAATGGTGAAGTTTTTATCTTGTAGTACATCACATGTGTTTAGATTCTAATATTCCCAAAACTAAAAAATATAGTCCTAATTTTTGATATTTTTCATCCAAAAATTCCAAAAAATTATAAAAATAAAACGGAACGATGTGAGAGGCGCCACATACACGCCCCTCGCTTCTCCTTTATATAAGTATATTGATTGATTGATGATTGATGATTTTCATATGCATATTAATCAAAATATTAAAGATAAATATATTATACCTATCAAAAAGTGAAAAAAGAAAGATTAAAAAAATGTATTTGAATTTTTGAAAATAGTTACATTTGTACTAAAATCGTAGTGTCTTTGAAAGCTAAATCTAAAACAAGATATTGAATCAACCATCAGTTATATTATGCTATTTTAGCACCAAATTGTGATGATAATTGATACTCTTTTCTTCTCTTTTTAGTTGTCATGTTTCTATTTTTGTTAGTCAAATTGACTAATTTTTGACAAAAAATTAGAAGTCACTCTTTCATTATTTTTAAAAACTGAAATTTACATTTTAAAATATATTAAAAGTTATTTCCGGTGACATATTTTTTTTATTTTTTCAATTGATAAAATATTAATAAATTTCAGTCAAATTTTGGTCAATTTGACCGACACAAAATCAAAAGGTGATAACTAAAAAGGGATGGAGAGAGTAATATCAATAACCCTGCCTTTTTCTGCATAATCAGGGGACATGCTCTTAGATGCGTCTTACTGGCGCGGGACACTTCGGGGGCGGAGAGTGCTATCCCCGATCCCGATCTCCGAATTGAATACCCATCCCCGACCCCGCCCTGAATCCCGAACGGGGATTATTTTCTTCCCCGAACGGGGATTCGGAGAATTTCTAGTTTTTAATAAAAAAATTATAACTTTATAATATATAATATATTTTTTAATAAACAAACAAACTACTAACTCCTAATATACTAATAAAATATTATTATTTTATATTTTTAATATTAAATCATATTAAAATTTATTTATAATATAAATAAACGATAATTTAAAATATATTATATTACAATATATTTATAATAAATCAATAAAAATAAAGATCATTTTCTAATTTTTATTATATTATAAAAGTTATCTATTTTTAATAATATATTTAGTATAATATATAAATATATTATTATTTATATATATATACACAATCGGGGCGGGGAGACATCAATCCCCGACCCCGCTCCGATCCCCGAATTTTTTCTAAAATTTTCCCCGATCCCGGCCCCGCACCCGAAAAATTCCCCAAATCCCCGATCCGAACGGAGCGGGGATCGGATGGGGTCGAGCGGGGCGGGGAGAATGCCCATCCCTACATCTTAGGCACAAAATACAAACTGTAAATATGACTCCCTCTGTTCCGCTTTGCTTGTTCAGGTTAAAATCTATTTTTTATTCTAACTATAATTTCTGTTCTAAAAGTTGGTGATTACTCACCGATTAATTCATGTTTCGTAGCTCGCCAAACTAATTAAATATCCGATCAATCACCGATCAATTCTATTAATCCATGTTCCATAACTTCACCAATCAAGTCCGATTCCCGCTTTTTACAACACTGACTATAATATATAAGGTACATGCTACCAAAATTTAGACTTGTTTTTCAGAAAAATTAACATATTTAACATATAATTTATCATAATAAGTTAATGTGTACAAGCTTTTTGGGGTAAAGAAAATAGGAAATGGGACAGAGGGAGGAAAATCCATCAACCAAATACAACTCACTGAACTAAAATTTATGATTGCTCCATTCTCAAAGAGACTATTTAGTACTCCCTCCATCCCAATTTATATGAGCCTTTTGCTCATTTCACACATATTAAGGAGTATTAAATGATTCATCTTTTTCTCATCTATGCCCTTATTTATTGTGTTGACTTTCTATAGTATTAATAAGATGTTACATTGGAAATGATAAATAAGAGAAGGTAAGGATAGAAGATTGATGATAAATGTGCATTGAAAAGAGAGAGACTTAACTATTTTGGGATAAAAAAATTTCTCAAAAAGGTCATCTAATTTGGGATAGAAGGAGTAAATGCTTTCAGTATATGTGTTGATGATTCACCACGCCTCATGTAACACTTGATAGAACTTTGTAGACATCCATAAACCATTAAAAAAAATTGGTATTTTATATCTTTACCAAGCACTTAGTTGGCTTAGTTCACAACAGCGACCATAGTTGATTCCTTGATTTTAACAATATTAGTAACCAACAGAAGATAGCTTATAAGAAGCTTCAGCCTGTGCTTCCTCCAACTTGGATAAGAGTTCTTTTGTAAAAGGACTGTTTTTCCCATGTGTGTTGCGCAATATTTTTACTGCCTTGGTCAAGGACTTAATGGCGTCCTCAGTGTTTCCAAGTAACCTGTACAAAAATTCAGTCACCATTTAGACTTAAACCTTACTAAATACTATATATTGTTTTGGTCTAGATTAAGATTACTTTTTGCTCAGTATGGTTTTGGCAAACCTATATGGCTATATGATTATAAAATCATGATAAAAATGGGATGTCTTCGCTAGCTTGGCTACTACGGACTATGATGATTGAATAAGACTATTATCGAGTTGTGCCAAAGTGTCTGTGAGAGTTAATTATTACAGCTGGATGTGGAGATGTTCCGAAAGCAGATATATATATTATTATATTCCAACTTTTAACTGCCATACATAAATTGCATATAGAGGATTTCGTTTGGCCTAAAAGCATTACAATTTCATAACAGGATTATCGCCTAAATTTTCAAGTAAACTTCATCAAGTGTAATAACTTTATCCACGCCTAACACCTTAAGATTTTTATAAATGGTACATGATGATTAGAGCCAATTCCTTCACCTTGCAAATTGGTTACGGTTGTACCAGAGCAGAATATGTTAGATAGGGCTAAGTTACAAATGCAGATCTAACTGGCATATAGGTCATCATCCCAATAGGCTAATACCCTATTATCCAAGCACAATTCAAGAGCCACTGCATATAAAAGAGTTTTGTGAACTTTATCCACGCCTAACACCTTAAGATTTTTATAAATGGTACATGATGATTAGAGCCAATTCCTTCACCTTGCAAATTGGTTACGGTTGTACCAGAGCAGAATATGTTAGATAGGGCTAAGTTACAAATGCAGATCTAACTGGCATATAGGTCATCATCCCAATAGGCTAATACCCTATTATCCAAGCACAATTCAAGAGCCACTGCATATAAAAGAGTTTTGTGAATGCCTTAGCGTGTAGAACATCATTATGCCCGATAATGACGACTATGCCATTCCAACATTTCTTTCAATTTTAATCAACATTTCATCTTTTCCAGTCTGGGAATTAATGGGTTGCAGCGGGAAAAATAATAACCCAATCTGGGATTCAACATATTCAAGACCACAATTGTATGTGTTCTTGGTGTCAGTAATTCTTGTTATATACTCCCTCCGTCCCATTCAATTCTATATGTTCACTATTTGGCAGTACTTTAGTGCTCTTATAAAATATAGTTCTACAACTTATTTTTAAAATTTTCTTTTTCTGAATAAAAATTTAATATTTAAATTTTTATTCAGAAAAAAAATCTTAAAAAAATTTACATAACTATACTTTAGAGGAGCATTAAAATGCGTGTCGCGTCCCCTCCGTATACTACTCACGGGGGACGGAAGGAGTACTGATGTAATTTATTTATTTTTTTAATTAATGCAAGGCATATTAGATTTTCAGTAATCGAAAAATTGATATGGCTGTTTCAATTGTATGGTCATATTTCAAATCTCAGATCTAATACAAAACAAACATGAAAGATAATTACCAGGCCGAACTGTAATTTCCTTTATGCAAGGGCAACAAAACTATCATGCCTAAAATTTTATGATCATGAAGAAAAAAAAGAAATGTATATAAAGGTACCATTCAAGTTTCCCGCAGGTATAATACTGTAATCCAAGCAACGGATGGTGTTCTGGGTATACTCCTGTTTTGGAAAGAAAGACAATACATAAACTCGATAGCCGCAATAAGTTTGACAATTATAAAAATAAAGGTGTTCACTTTTTTTTCTTCTATATGTTCCAGTTTTAGGATTTAAAAAAAAAAAACTTCTAAGAGGAACAAGAAAAGGGAGTCATTTAACCTGTTTATAGAATAAAATGCGTAAGAAACTAAGTAATCTTAAGACTGCCCTTGTTTTGAACTTAATTACCAAAGTTCAGTCTACATGTATACAGCTACCAATACAACCCCACTTTATTACTTTAAATAAGCAGAGATAAGCTGTGCAGGCATTTTTAGCTAAATTATATTATTAACAAGATAGCGAACACTTCTACACTACAAGAACAATGCATAGTAATTTCATCAAGGGGAATGAGCTAATCTTCAAGTGACTTTAATCCACAATGTTTCGGATTGGATTAAAGCAGGCAATGATATAGGTATGAAATATAAATAATGCAAAGGAACTCTTAAAGAATTCAGTTAATGAACGAAAAATCCTTAAATCTGAGTTTTCGAGATGATATAGAGCAAAATGCTATTGTGCTGCTTCTATGGAGAGTGATACAGCATTTGTCAAGTCGGTGAGAAAACTATGTAAATGTCATAAGTGTGTATAAGTTTGCAAAGGCAATCCTCACAGACAAAAATATTAAGTATCAACCAGTGTTGAGATTAAATTTGAAGACTTCTAAGAGAATTCTGGCAGAAAAAGATAACATACTCTCATAAACTGGAATTGTTAATTTGCAGTAAGCTAGTGCTTCTTCCCAGTCTTGAAGCTCCATTGATATCTAGGAAAACATATAAATCATGTTTTATTACAGCAGAAATATACAGGACAAATATGACCCAAAAAGAATGATTCAAAAAATAAATAAAGCTAATGAAAATCTTTAAATACCCTCCCATATAAGGTAAAATTCCTAGTCAATATATTTTGAGTTCCGAGAAGCAAGAATGGCATATAACAGGTACAGTTTGGATAAAAGATCATATGAAAAAAAAAGAAGCAAATTCATCGCATACTTGAATAGATAATGTGTCCACAATACATCAGCATATTCCTCCACAAAATATGTTTAAGAGCAGTATAGTCTACATGTGTACACCAGAATCGATGGTGAGACTTGAGAATTGATCCACACAACTAAAATCAAGAGACATACCTTTAAAATAGTTTCTCGGGTACGCATCAGATCGAGTGAAAATGGATGGCAAAGATTTAGTTGAAGTTTCTCAATCATCTTGTACAGAGCACTGGCTTCAGCTCTATCTGAACTTCATCAAAGATAACATTTGAAAGGAGGCAGGAATAGGAGAAAAGGCCCCAGATGCCGCAAAACCCACAAGTAATGCCCAAAATAACAGAGTTGGGAGAAATGGCCAAAATACCATTTATTAATGCCAGATAATCCAGATTTTTGATTTTTGGAAGAAAGCGTTAGAACGTGTCGCGTTTAGGTCTAAAAAACCCTACAAAACGTAACACAATCTGACGTTTTAGGAGTAAAACACATGAAATAGCGTTCAGGGTTTCAAAACGCTAGATCGTGTAACATTAAGGAAAAGAGGATAAACGCTGCACGATCTAGCATTTTGGATCGTAAAATGGTAGGTCGGGCCCATCTTCTCCGGGACTTGTGTTTGGGGCCATTTTCTTGAATATTGTGGCAATGAGGGCCAACACCCCAGAAATAGGTGGCACTTAAGACCTACTTTCAGGTTTATAAGTCATTAACAGCATGATTTAATAAGATAAGTTTGTTTTTTTTTAAGGCGATTTAATAAGATAAGTTAAGGTGATTGGAAATCACATGAAAAATCCTTCAACCCCAAAGGTAATAAGACAAATAAAGGTGGGGTGGGAGTATTTGGATTTCTGTTATTGAGCTTCACCGCAATACAATATAACGGAAAAGGCAAGTGAATATAATAAGATATGATGATTGGATTTTATTAAAAAGTAATACAGTACACCAAATCATCAATGATTAGAGAATTAGTAAAATTCACTATATGCATTAGGAAGCCTACATATTGCACCTAGCAAGGACCTAGGGGACAGAAGGGTGGATAGGTGGGGATTTCAGATGCCAAAAAAAACATGTAGCACTGCTAACTAATAAGTCCAAAAGTTTGGCAACTGTCTACTTATACCAATATGGAAATATGATATATGATATATATATATATATATCTATATATCTATCTATATATATATATATATATATATATATATATATATATATATATATATATCTATATATCTATATATATATATATATATATATATATATTATATATGATCTAACAAAACCTAGTTACTTGTGCTGTATCTTGTAACAAAAATATCAAATTTCCAACCAGGGAAGTGAGAAGTAAGCCACTGACAATAATCAGAGGATACTTCCAGATGAATAAATCATGGATGCTTTTTCTGTTGTTGATTTGACTTCGCCCAAAACTATCTTTAATTCTTCCCTCTCCCTTACAAGTCCACACTGCTGGCATATGAACCCTTTATTATCTGCAGATCCAGAATTAAACATGACAAAAGACGCTAATATAATGTCATTGGACTACGCACCTAAAAATATCAGAGCAGGTTATACCAGAATCACGAAGCAAGAAACCATTGCACTTAGCATCCTTGCATCTATAACCTTCCAGAATTGAACTCTCTTTGATGTCATTAGACTGGCCCTGCAACATTGGGCTAGTAAAGCTTCTAAGTAGAAGCCATTTTGCTTTTCAAAATTAACAGGGATGTGATAAACAGATGCAATTAATAAAAATTACCAGGTTGCTGCAACGAGGACAAGTGCAAGTGAAGTAATACTGTTCTTTGAGGGTCTTTTGTCGAGTGATGGTGCTTCCTGCTGTTTCTATGTAACTTATTAATACCTTCAAAACACAACAGAGCCAAATCAGGCAATAACAAGATAACACTCACTTTAAAAGTTGGTCAATGGTTGCAAGCTAATTCAACAAATAAACAAAGACAACAACATTTTGTCATCCAAACAAATTATTTGTGTATATCAAACTGTAATCTTTTGTGACCTTCTACTATTTTTTATTCATAAGAAGACTTGGCACAAAGGAATATTAGTTAAGTATCACTCACAAATCTGACAAGTGAGATATTTTGAACATTCAAGGTCTTAATATTAGTTATGCTCGGCCTCTTCTAGCAACCAGTTCCCCTGACGCATTAGAAGCTTACCCAATTTCCCACATACAAGGACACAGCTAGTACGTACTTCATGCATCAAACATGTTTCAATTGCTAATAGACAAAGCATTTCCCCAGAGCTTACACTTGTTCCGAAAAAAAATTGAAAGACCAATTAATACCACCTAGGAACCTCTGAAATTTCCTAATTATCTCGACATCTTAATCTTCTGTCACATATGCACTGTTTCTATGTATATAAGACTAGCTATCTTTGATATGCTAAAGGTATTAGACGATAAAATTACATTCCAATATATAGATAGTTCTAGATATTAAACTTTGAATGATGCATGACTTCGATATTTATCTAACTTTCGTGTATAGACTGATTTTTAGTTAAAAATTGATACAGTTATAAGTTATAACAAGCAGAGAGTTCATTCCAGAAAGTGAATAATTACATCAGATCTACAGCTTGTCCTTTTTTAAATATCAGACAATGATATAGGATATAAGACAGCATGAATAAATAATTTAGTGATGACAAAAAAAACTTCAGTTCTCATTTTCATGAACGTTTTAAACAAAATATGGTAATTGCTTTTACCTTTGACCTGAACCAAGGCACCTAAACCCACTGCCAAGATGTCCCGGGCATATTTCGTAAATTACATATTACGGATTACAATAGCACATCATACCTCGCTACCTCTGGGTACAGGTTGGACAGCCCGGACCACTGCCATCTTTCCCTCAAACACTAGAACAGAGTTGGGCAAGCAACTGCCCCATCAAAACCATTCACCAGAGTCAGGGAAATGATTCTAAGAAAAGGAAAAAAAAAAGAGACAAATGTATATCGAAGTCACCTGTGGTTAATGATCGAAATGACAGGGTATAGTCCTGTCCCAAGCGGTCTTAATTCACTGTCACAGATGGTATGTGCATTTGCTGCAAGCTGCATATTATTGGGAAACTTAATTATTTTTAGATAAATATACACTAAAATATTACTTCTCAAATATGTTACATATGTTACAAATCTTTTAATATTTTCATAAGGAAAATTCAATATATATGTGTGTGTGTGTGTATACCCACCCCTATATGACATTACCCACTTGGGGCCCACGCCCGAGCCCACTCAATACACCTCGGGCCTACTATAGCCTCATCAAGGCTCCGGAAAAGTCTCAGATAGGCTACAGACAGGCTCAAGAGCCAACACTTAACCCTACCCCGGTCCCACTAGACCCCACCTAGGGGTCCATCCTCGGGACCCACAAAACTTCCCATCCTCTTAAAAACAGTGGTTTCTATTTTAGTTTCTATTTAGTAGTTTCTATTGGATTAAAACTCTCTCTCTCTCTCTCTGCAACCACCAAACTTCCAAGACCTTTTTTTTCCAAGAAGCCTCACTACTCCTAGGAGAGGGCAAGGTCTACATACATCTCATTCTACCAAAATCCTACTCCTGAGCAGGACATATTGGGAATGTTTGGTGTAACACACCAGAACATGATCCTCTTTCGATGGTACAGCAGGGTAAACGGCTTATTTATGATGCAACAACGAGTATCCAGAAATTGTAGGGTCAAAACATTGCAACATACAAAATCCAATAACACGATCACCTATTTAGATTTACACTAATTTATCAACCTCTGAACACAAGAATAGGATCTTCGACCCTAAGTCCCTAACACCTAGCATTAAAGAGTATTCATCTGAGTTTTCCTATATATGTTCAAGCATACCAGGTTTATAGCTGAACTATAACCATGTTTAGGACAGTGACAGCAAAAACTACAGAGCTTATTGTTAAGTAGATAGGCTAAGTGATACTGATGTACATATAATACAAATTTTGGAATATATTTATTTAACTACTGGAGCTTCAAAAAAACCAATACACAGCCTATAATGAGAGTGACCTAAGTTTTCAGTGAATACCTTGGCAAAGTTTTCTGCAATCTCTTTTATACTGATATCAGGCCACTGGAGAATAACATTAACAAGGTTTGCCATTTGTGCGTATAACAATAGTTGTTTCTCATCAACTTTGGACATATCTTCATAATAAATAATCAAATTGTTACCAGAAACACAAATAATTGAAAATAGCACATTACAAATTCCATTTTGAAGTAGAATTTAAGCATACGAGATACCAAAGCCTCCACCAGTTTGTAGTTGTCCATATAAGTAGCTGGGATTATCTGTTAATTACACAAATTAAACATCAGAAGACTAAATACATATTAGGTTATGCAAGTTAAGATTAAAATTAGGATATTGCATCTAAAAAAAGGTGAAGACAGAGTAAACATATGCCCAATAACAATTAAGAATAATTAAGATAAGCATAGTGGCATTTATATTGTGAAACAATAAAAAGTGTATAGTATAACAACTCTAATCTGTTAAAAGCTCGTTCATTATATATAACCCCGCAAAATCTAAATTAAAACATAAGACCGCCAAAAATCTTTTCCTTCCTTCAAAATTGACCTAGCACATCTGTTTCTTTAAAAGCAGTTTCATGCATGTTTAGTGGGAATGGACTTATGGTGACGTGAAACTTCTAACACTGGATTGATAATAAAATCATTATGTGGAATTGGGAGCAGGCCGAAATAACCTTTTCTAGGTAAATATACAAAAGGCAGAACCAATAATGCATTCTGATTGCACACAAGGACAATTAGACTATAAAACACAAGCAAATCTATGAATAAGGATATTTCCAAACAAAATGACATATGTAAGTATGTAACATGAAGATACTATAATTTAAAACACACATTTACCATGTAGAGACTATCGGAAACTCACCTTCTCACTCTGCAACTTTTTTCGTATAAAAAGTTTCACCATCAAACGTATGGAAGGTGTGAGAGATTTTAATCTATTTTTGTCAAGTCTTGAAAGAGCTTGACATTCAAGTTGATGCAACTTCCAATCTGACTTCTGAAAAAGGTTCGAAGTATAACCATACCAGTATATAAGAACTTGGAGTCCAAATTAAAATTCCAACAGAAATCATAAGCTTGCATACGGACAGAAATGCAACAAGCTATCACACGGTAAAAGTGAGATCTTCCATGTTTTAGAACTAAAGAGGAACCGTGAACAAAAGAGGTTTCACTCGTTAAAAGATGTGTAGTGGATAAATATATGCTGCAGGAAGCGAATCTATCAGTCCATCGCGTGCCTTTAAATTTTAATATAACAGATATTAAGCAACATTTGTGTAAAAGGTTCCACATTTAGTGCGTGCTTTAGTATTAAATAGACAATCAGATTGTACAATTTTATTCAAAACGTATATCTTCTAGCATGTATACACATATATGAGTAATGAATAAAACAGGGAAGCGCAATCCTGTAATATGCTAGAAGAATATAAAACTGTGCATTTGAGATGGTGATAGACGACAGTAAAGTTAGTAATCTGTGGATAGAACATACAACTTAACGTTAACATACATACCTGACATATGCTTCCGCAATACCAAACAACTTGACAGGATGAGCATCTCTTAAGGTTACTTGAGCTGAAACACCAGTCACATCTTGAATCCCCAGAAGTTCTATTTGGTACAGACACATATGGTTCTTGACTTATAATCACCTCTCCTGTCACATTAAAAAAAAAAAAAAGGCTCACTATATACTAAAAGCATCAATAGTTGTGATTCGCTTTAAGGTCACTGGATACAGACAAGCAAGTCTTTCAAATGAATATGGCAATGTGTTGCATAAACCATATTCAATGCAGACTATGGACTCATTTCTTCTCACTATCTGCAGTCCTTTCAAATGTATGACTATCTACTCGGTGTAAATATGCCAGGGTCCTGTGGATGTCTAGTTGCTTCTCTGTTGTTTGAGATGACTATGAAGAGTGGAAGCCTCTTCAACCGCAGCATATTCCTAAAGGAGTATGTAGAAGTACACAACTTATAACATACTAGAGCTACTTTCGGGTCTTGAACAACCTCTCTTCTCTCTACTCTTAGCAAGGAGCAAGAAAGACAGTGTATTTTAGGTTTGGTTTAGACTATAGGCTCTACCTACAACTTTATTGTCCATGTTCTTACCAGAAGTTTTTCAGAGAATCCTTTTATTTTTTTTGCCAAAAAAAAAAAGAAAAAGAAAATGTATAAACCCAAGAAAAATAATATAGCATCCTAAGGCTACCCTAAAGCAACTGAAATTGAGACCAACAGGGTCCCTGCCCTAATGTACAAAGACAAACACCAGAAATAAATACATACATTCAAGAAATACAATTAATGTTATAGTTGTAGAGCAATTCGAAAGTGAATTCAAAAGTTCAAAACCCAATCCAAGACTTGCTTTTCAACAATAGATTACAGTAAAATATACAACGCGAGAGAGAGGGAGGGAGAGGAAGAGAGACCTGGAGAGAAGTCTCTGGTGGAGAAAAGACAACGACCTTTGTCTGCTTGATTTGAATAGCTTAAACCTCTCTTCCCCAGTTCTCTCTCTAGTTCTTCTTCCATCTTTCCCCGCTCTCTCTTTCGTTACCGCTTCATTTTCCTACAATTTACACTCCTGTGTTATATAATCACTCCGCTGTATATCGATAGGGACTGTATTGTGTCTCGGGTTATATCCGGCTCGAAAATATGATACATGTTTCATATTCGTTTTGAAAACGATCCAAATATATTCGTTTTGAAAACGATCCAAATACGGCGAAAAAATTAGGCCAAGATAATATATGATCCCGGATATGAGCACTCCTATACCCGCTCAGATTCAGTCTCATATAATTTTTCATAATATAATTCTACCTGAATACCGGAATATGATCTATGGTTCATTTTCAATTCGAACTCTCATATATATATATATATAGGATTTTGCTCAAATACAAACTTTTTAATTGTACAAACTACAAACTAGATCTGAGCCGTCCAATCAATTTATATGTTATTAAATCTTGTCCATTCATTAATTTAATATTTAAAAGGATTGACTTGAGGTTTGACTGGAATCAGTTGAAGTTTTGTTTTCTCTTTCTTACAGTTCTTTCTCTCTCTAGCCGTTATCTGTTTCTCTCGCGCGGTCGTTACCTCTCTTCTTCTCTTCCTTTATCTTGCGCGCTGCCGGTATCTCTCTCTCTCACGCTCTGTCGGAGTTAACTCGCTGCAATCTTAACGCGCTGCCGGAATTAACTCGGTGTCGGAGTTAACGCGCTGTCGGAGGTATTTCGAGCTTGATTTTGAGAGTAGACTTCGGTGTAATATGATATAATTAGAGCTTGATTTGGAAGATTATAGTTTTGATGAGCTTAATATGATATGAATCACGCTTAATCTCGTTCGAGGTACAATAATCATCTGCAGATAGCTTTTGTTTGTATGTATGTTGTGTATATTCTTTAAATTTTACAAATCTTTATATCATTATGTTTAATTGAGTGCAAAGTGTGTTAATTTTTGATTTGTTTGGTAGTTTTCAGTGATGAATTGTTTAATTGGGCTTGAGTAAATCAATTCAGATAGCTTTTGTTTGATATGTAGCTTTAGTAAACTGCAGTGTTAAAAATTTTGTTTGCAGGAAATTGATTTTTTTATGCTTGGAGGATGATAATTTCAGATTTAGTGAAGATTAGCCACAATCAAGGTTAGTATTCTTGTGATTATTGTGATTACTGTTATTTGTTTATGCTTGGATGATGATTTGTTCTATATTTCCAGTTAGTTTGTGTTAATGATATTAGTCAGATGAGAAGAATTATAGAAAGGATCAGAGCAAGTTCAAAATTATTAGCTTTTGATAGTGATTGTTGTTTCATATGTTAGTGATTATTAACACATACAGTAGTGATTGTAGATGGTTATAATGATAATTTTAGTTTTGTATCCTGATATTTTATTAATTTAAATGTATTAGTAATTTTTGTTTAAAATAATGATTATAAGTACATATATTATTGGTTGTTGTATTTTCATCTAATTTAGATATTTTTTGTGGAGAGGGTAATTGCATGTTTTAAATCTGATATATGTGAGACTTTGATTGACATTTTTGTGACTGTGATGGCTGTTATTATTTTATTATAAGTATTGATTATTTATATTTCATATGATAGGTTCGAGTTGTGGGGATTCTTCTCTTGTTAATCGTGGCTGTGATGATGTTACTTCCGTTGCTAGTGGAAATGTTCCCTCGAGTCGGAACGAAGAATCTGTGACAAGTTACTCAGATGTTCGTGAAAGATTTTATCTTCCTGTTAATGTTCCTGATGTTTCAAAGCCAAATATTAATCAATCTTTTCAGAGTCTGGATCAGGCTTTTGTATTCTATAAAGATTATGGTCGTTTAAGTGGTTTTGATGTGAGGAAGGGAACTGAAAAGAAGGATGCATTTGGTACTATTACTTTCAAACACTATACATGCAGTAAAGAAGGTTCTAATGAGTTTCGTAGTATTTCGGACAGTAATTCAAGTAATGTGAAGCGTAGGCGAACTGCTTCTACAAGGTGTTGTTGCAAAGCGAAGATAGTTTTGAAGCTTAATAAAGATAGACAATACTTTGTCTTTAAGTTTGATGAAGTGCATAATCACCCCTTGGTTGATGAATCTGGAAGGTAGTTTTTGCGATCTAGTCGTGAAATGACAGTTAGTTCTAGGAATTTTGTGTTTGATGCTGCAAAAGTTAACATTGGTTGTAGTAAAGCTTATGGATTGATGAAAGAAATGGTTGGTGGTTATTCGAATGTTGGAGCTACATTGAGGGATTTTAGGAACTTTAATCGGGATTTGAAAGAGTACATTGGTGAAAGAGATGGGCAGATGTTGATTGATAAGTTTAAAGTTTTTCAGGAGAGCTCAAGTTCTTTCTATTATGCGTATGAGCTTGATGAAGCAGGGCGTTTGACAAAGCTTTTTTGGGCTGATGCAATTTCTCGGAGGAATTTTGAGGTTTATGGTGATGCCGTCTCATTTGATGCGACGTTTGACACAAATAAGTAAGAAAAACTTTCATGTCAGCTAGTGAATTTATGTGTGATGATGCATAATTTTTGTTAACTTGTTGTTTTAGTTGTTAAAACAATTTCTTGTAGACAGTAATGTTGGACCATTCTTCATGAAGTTTTGTTAGCATCTAAACAAATCAGATTGAATTATCTCATTAACAGGTTGTGCTATAGATTTAATATTAAGGAAATCTTAAATTTTGAAAGTTCTGATTAAGAGTTATTTGAATATGCATGAGATTGAATTATCTCAGTAGTGTTTGTTATATGCTTGAAATTTTCCAATTAAGTATGCTGCTGTTGAGCAGCAGAAGACAGTCGGTTACAGAAGATATATCTTTCAAGTAGACCTGAATATATTTCTTAACTTTGTAAGACTGGATGGTTTTAGTCTAGTATTGTCACCTGCCATTTGAGTCTTTTCACCTTAATGGATTTGTTGTCGTAATTGATGAGTTAGTATCATAGGTTTTTTCCCATGAGATTAGTGTCAGGTATGGGTATCATTAAGTGATTTTTATGTAACTCAAAAACATTTAGAACAGCCTGGCATGGTGTTTTTGATGAGCTTTAGGAATCAGTTATAGTCCTGGCAAATATGGTGGATTGTTGTGAATTCCTGATACATCAGTTGTTAGTTGAGGAGTAATTCAGTCTGCAGACTGTATTTAGAACTTCTGGTAGACGATCACATTGTATCTAGTACTTGTGTTAAAATTTTGCATTGTACTTGGGACTTCTGGCAAGACATTTGCATTCATGTTTAATAAAAAATTAGTTTGAGGTAGGTAAATGTGTAGTGGTCCTAGGTGGATGGTTTCAGTCCTTGATGTTTTTATTATAAAATTTAAAAGAAACTGGATTTGATGTCTGCTTATACAGGAGTATTTTATATATTTTTGCAGGTATAACATGATTTTTGCCCCATTTACTGGGGTTGATAAACATGAAAAATGCATAACCTTTGCTGCATGCCTTTTGTCAAAGGAAGATGTCACGCACTATAAATGGGTTTTTGATCAATTTTCTACATGTATGGGGCGACATCCTGTTGTTATTGTGACAGATCAGTGTCCTGCAATGAAAATTGTAGTTTCTTCGTCGCTTTCTTCGAAAAATGGTCTTGTTGCTACTAAGCACCGTTTGTGCATGTGGCATATCATGCAAAAGTTTCCTATAAAGGTATTGGTGAAATTTCCTTAGCTTAGTTTAGTTTATTTTCCAATGTAAAACTGTATAGTAATATGTCTTTGCTTTTTTATTATTTGACGTGGCTTTTAAATATTTTTACAGCTTGGTAATCGATTATGTAAAGAAACAGACTTTATGGAGAAAATGAAAAAAATCTATATGGTCATCACACCTAGAGATTGCTGATTTTGAACAAGGTTGGGAAGCTGTTATCAAAGAATTTAATTTGGAGAATGACAAGTGGCTGACTGATATGTATGCTATTAGATCATTGTGGATTCCAGCCTTTTTCAGAGATGAGCCTATGTTTGGGTTGATGAGGACCACACCTAGGTCAGAAAACGAGAATTTTTTCTTTGCTCAGTTTCATAGACAAGCTGACACATTATGTGAGTTTTGGTTGCGGTTTCAAAGTGCCATGGAAAGACAAAGAAACGAGACAAAGAGACTGGATGAAGAGTCGAAATCAAGCTTTCCTACTACTTTGTCTAGATGGTTTATTGAAGACGATGCAGCTGATTTGTTCACTCGAACGGTTTTTTACAGAGTTCAGGAGGAAATTCTGGCAGCTTGTTTGGATATGCAGATAAAGCGAATGAGTGAAGAAATAGATGGTGTTACGAACTTTAAAATTAAGGATGTGAAAGTTAAAGAAAAGATCTTCAAGGTATTATATTATTCTTCCACTTATATTTATTACAGTTTGATAAATTTTTTTAACTTACTTGCTTGTGATTTGCACCATTAAATTTGGACTCCCTGTAACAATTCACTTCGGATATAGTCAATCCTATGTAATCCTATGATATAGTTTTGGTTCACAGAATAGTGATTGTTGTTGCTTAAGTTAGTGATTATTGACCCTAAATGGTAGTGATTGTTGTTCAATATGTTAGTGATTGTTGTATATTTTTAGTGCTTTAGTACCATTATAATTTTCCCAATCATGTGTCTTTTTTCTTTTCTACTGATGTAGTTTAATTTGTTGTGTTGTCAGTCAAACTTATATTTGTTATGTTCATATATTGATTGATTATTTTTTTTTTGCATTTTCAACCTACAAAATTAAACTGCCATTCTAGTAAAGTCAGGGAAAACCTCTGAAATTATTTCAGCAGATCTGCCAAATTAAGTTTATACCTGAATAAAGTTGATGTTTATTCAGGTGTCGGTTAGTAAAGATCATGTTGTTTGTTCCTGCAAAAAGTTTGTGATGTGTGGTATAGTTTGCCGACATAGCTTTTGTGGCATGAAGCAAATTGGAGTAACTAGATTCCCTAGAAGTCTTCTTCTTAACCGTTGGTCCAAAATTGCGGATTCTGGAAGCTCATGTGATATGATATCTACTGATTACTTGAAGATGGAAAATGTTTCTTTGAAATTGATGAACATTTGGTTTGACTTTCGTCAAGTTCTTAACAAGGCTGGATTGCAGATGGAAGCTCCGGAATTTGTTCATAAGACAGTCAAGCAGTTGGGCAGTGAAGTTGGAGGTGGTTGTACTGATGGTGGTGGTTTTTCAAAAAAAGACCATCTTGCTTCTTTGATTGGTGACCAACCTCAGGGTGAGATTACAGTTTTAGTTCCTAATGTTTCCAAAAACAAAGGAAACTATTTCAAATCAACAAGGTTGATTAGCGAGAGAGAGAAAACAATTACTAAGTCAAAAAAGAGAATCCGAAAGTGTAAAGAATGTTTAGCAACTACTCATGATTCACGTAATTGTCCAAAGAAGAAGTTACAGAAATAAAGATTCGTTGAATATCTTCTTATTTTGTTTTTTGGCAAAAAACTATTATGTAAATGAGATGTTGCTTTTTATGTAATGAATTGTTTAGTCATTTTCATTTTTGCTCTTGCACTAGTGATATTTGTTGAATTTTTTTTTGGTTTTAATGTTATCATTGTTAGATAAAAGCTTCATTTGATATTATTATCTTTTATCTTTTTTGAGTCTAGAGCATAGGTATTTGTAAATTTTAGGTGTTTTAGAATCTTTCATAAATATTATTAGTTGAGCTCTACTTCAATTTGAATAAATATATCAAATGTAAAAAAAAATATTAAATATTTTTGTAAAAATAAAGTTTTAGGAAAATATTTTTCGTTTTTTAACATTAAGGGTTTAATGTTTCCTTTTTGGGTTTTAGAAAAATCCACGTACACTTTACAGTAACTAAGCAAGGCTAAATAAATTTATTAGGTTTGGGTTGCAGAATGATTTAATTCGTACTGTATAATAAATTGTCCGACGGTTAGGGTTTAGGATTGAGGGTGTAGGGCCGGTAGGCCCTACTCCCTCGAGCCTAAACCCTAACTAAGCGAGGCTGAAGGGCCGAAGGCCCTGAAGCCGTGACGCCGGCGGAATAAATAAATTTATAACCTTTAACATTTAGGGTTTAGGTTTGGGTTGCAGAATGATTTAATTCGTACTGTATAATAAATTCGGAAAAAGAAATATTTTGGTTTTTTTTAACATTAAGGGTTTAATGTTTCCTTTTTGGGTTTTAGAAAAGGAACTGACCACTCGTTACTATGCGAGGCTTTTGGGCCGGGAGGCTTTTTTAACATTAAGTGTTTAGTGTTTTCTTTTTGGGTTTTAGAGAAATGCACGCACGCTTTATCGTAACCAACCACTCGTTAGCATTTACTGTAAAATTTTAATATTAAAAATACAAAATATTCTCACGTAAATTTATAGTAGTCAAATTTTTTTAGTGTTCGAACATGACACTATTTTTAATATGTTTATTTTTGTGCTCAAACATGACACTATTTCTAGTATAAAATGGTAGACAATTTCAAATACACTAATAACATATATTAGTACACTGATTTTATAAATTTTAACACTTAGGCACTGATGAACATTAAGAACAACAATAACAATAACAGTTTTTAAAGGAAAATCATTAATCACAGTTTTTATATAATACCAATCACTAATAGTTGTAGCAGTAATCACAAAGTAGCAACAGTACCAATCACTAATATATTCACAGAATATATTGCAGCAGTAATCACAAAATAACAGTGCCAATTAAACCAACAATCAGTATTCACAGAATTCGAACTAAGTGGATTAGACATCTTTTTGTGGATTACTAACTTCATTAAATGGAGTAATCAAATTCTTGGCAAAGGTGACTTTTTTCTTGTTTTGAGACTTTGCTGCAATAGTACTTGTTGGCCTTTCTTCCTGAGATTGTTGTGAAGAGTTGATGACCAGGTCGACAAGTTTTTTTGATGCAGCCTCAATGTAAAGCTCTTTGCCTTGTATCAGAATTTCTTTTTTCTTCTGATTTATTTGAGAAGAAAGCATGGCATTGTTGTACTTGATTCTTAGTTTAATCAGCTGCTGATCTTGGCCATCCTTCATTTTTGAATTAATCCAATTAGAAATACAGAAATGAAACAGTTTATAATGTTAAAGAACATTGAGATTTTTTTACCTTTTCTTCATTCAATCCAGTTGACCATGATTTTAGATCTCCTTTGTAACTTTTCATGTGTCGCATGAGGAAAACTCCACAATCAATGGAGTTGTTCCTTGTCTGCCATGGCAAATTTAGATATGATGGCTTCATCTTTTTAACTTTTGCTGAAATACCAACATGACCCTTCGCGTGCAGATATTTCACAAAGTGAGAATGCTGTGAAATAATGTAAAAGAAAATGATCAGTGGACAAATTTATGTAATGTGAGCTATAAACTATTACAGGGCAAGGTACAAAGTAGGTTACATAGGATTAATACATACCAGAATCTTTGGCTTTTCGCCATAGCATTTTCTTGGATCAATTTTTGATATATCAATGTTGTCTATGATTTCATAAGTCCAGTTCTTCAAGTTGTAGACAATCAAGTAGTAATGCTCAAATGCACAAATTGGAAAAAATGCCTATAAAGAAAGGAAAAAAGCAAAAATTATATATAACGTATAGAAATTTCAAATTAAATTATAATCGAAATATTTATTGTCTTACCATATCAATGAGATCCAGCTTTGTACGATTGCATTGGATCAGCATACTATCAACATTTTCAGCAAACAATTTGTATGTTGTTGCAAGAGTCTTTTTTTCATCCAATGTTGCATTCTTTATAACAAAAATTTAGAGACATATAAGATAGGAAACTGAAATATACATTTAAAGGCAAAAGTATAGAGAAAACACATAAATTTTATTACCACACATCCTATTGTAAAGAAAAGCCGAAGTGGCGAATCATCTGACTTGAATTTCTCTGCATCATTGAGAACAATAGCCCATGTATCAACAACCATGGTTTCTATATGCTTCCCAATATTTAGTGATTGCATATCTTCTCTTAAAGAGAAGAAATCATTGCATAGAAATATTTGCTCCCTGCACAAAATAGTAGTTTAAGTGTGTGGTTAAAAGTATATATGTTGGGGGGGTGAATGAAACTTAAGTTAGATATAGAGAAACTTACATTGGATCCTTAATTTCAGTCATATATCGCCAAACTCCGAATTCTTGGTTAGTTATTTTTGAATTGATGTCAATCACCCTTTCAATGAAGGGAGATTTTCCATATCGACTAATTTTCAGTGCTCTGGAACTCTTTTCCCTTAGTGCTGGTTTGGGAGTAATTGGTGGAATATGTTCTTCATCATCTATTCCAAGTGAAAAGGAAGGATATATCTCACCCACAGTGTCAGTCTCAAACAAATCTGTCTGCTGAGCATTAATCTTTGCTGAGTCTACAAAACTTAGAAGATCAAGCTCCTCAACATCTTCTATTGTCAGCTGGAAATCCTCTTCTTCATAACAATCTTGAAACTCTTCAATATCTGTGTTTTCTTCAGGAGGAGAAGAGTCTGTGCATTGTTCTGATGGACGAGAGTATGTAGGACGAGTGTTTGTCGTTTGTTCAGGGGGAAGAGTCTTTGTTGTTTGTTCAGGGGGACCAGTGTTTGTGATTTTTTCAGTTCCTTGTTGATGGAAAACATTAAAGACAATGTTTCTGATATCAAGGAGCTGTTCATTTGTTGGGTATTTTTGCAAGGCTAGGTTTAGCTCAGTGTCAAAGAGCAATTTAGTATCAATGAGCTCATTAGCCATTGACCTAATACTCTCTACAAAATCCTGTTAAAACATTATAGAATTAAAAATAATCAGTAAAGTAAGTTAAAAAAAAAAACTAAACTACTACAATACTAGAAGAATTTGATTAGAATAGTAAAATAATGCATGTGTTTTTTAATTACTATTAAAAACTGAAAGTGGTGCACGTGCAAAACTTTTTTATTTTCCTATATATGGATCATCATTTGTTATTACAATCATTATCTTCTTCCTTAAAAAGTTTTTGCTCAGTCTTCACTGGTTTGTAAAGACTAAAGATAGTCCTATCAGCTGCACACTTGCACCTGGTAAGTTTGTTGTTGAAGCTTTTCTGGGCTGAAGTTATTCCAAATTACAATACATATTATGCAGTTTTGGTAATATAGATGGTGGTTCGTGGCAGGCCTGGTGGTAATATAGATGCTGGTTCGTGGCAGGCCTGGTCTAGAGTGAGGGTGAGCATGGCAACAGTCCAGATTCCAGACTCCAGGATCCATGTCTCTGAGTTAAAACTTAACCGGTATATATGTTATTTATAGTAGCATGCACATACGTTAAGAGAGAGGGTTTAATGCATGTCATAATTAAGTTAATTCATTCAGTCTCTTTCAAGTTTTTGTGTGAAATATTTCTTCTTGTCGAAGGTACAGGGGTGAGCAAAATCGACTATTCCATGTCGAAGGTTCAGTTTCTTAAAATTGGATTGAAAATATGATAATCCTAATCACCGCATTTATGAAATTTTAGGGTATATTCATTGAGGTAAAATAATATGATTTTTTGTCATATTATTTTAAAATTAACATGAAATCCCTAAGTTCTAAGGCACTTAATTTCTAAATTATGGACAATCAATCATTAATATGTAAATAATCAATCACATATTATGGTTTTGTTACCAGCTATGTAAGATTACATGTACCTTTTCGGATGATGCCTGTCCATCATCATGTTGTTGCTCAACTTGAATGTGTTGTTCAGTATCACGGACATCCTCACGGTCATTGGTCTAAATTTCCAAAATTAGTATGTACCAGTGTTTGATTTTAAGAGAAAATGAATATCGACTATGTAGTATAAATATTTACCTCATTTTGAACTGATTGTCTTTGTGCCCTTTCCCATTCTTCCCATAGGTCATCATCATTTTGATGAGAATTCCAGCCATCCAAAGGTGGATTAGGGACATCTTTACCTTTGTCATTTCCTTTTGCATTCTTAAATTAGGAAAAAAAATCATGAAAGATATAATTTAGCATCAATTATTGAAAATAAAAAAATCAGTAAATTACTAAATATTGTTACAAGTTGTAATTTAGCATCAATGATCGTTTGATTCAAATACTAGTAGCTACTTACAAGCACAGTGCTAATTAAAAGATTTTGTTATTAAGTTTGATATATAATGACTAATTTATTAAGTTGTATACCTCTGTTGCAGTCTGTTCCTGAGAAGATGGCAAGTCCCGTAATGGCTTCACAATTAAGCCAAATCCAAAAGGGCCGCCATAGACATCAATTGCCTGTCTTTCTCTTAGTTTTTCCTGTGTCCAGCCTTTGAAAAAAGGACACTGCCTCTCAATAAGCTTAATCCCTTTGTGTCTAACTCGATCAGCATAAAACAACTGCAAGATAAATTTCAATAATTATTACTAGTTCTAAACAAAATAAACTGGTAGATGTAAATTATGATGATTCTTACCGTTAGAAAAATGGCTGAACCTCTGAAATGACTTGATGCATTTTCATTCCAACTTTTAGTGGCAGACACAAGATAACTAATTAGGAACTCTGCCCAGTTGTATCTATAGCACTCGTCAAGGTTCCCATGTAATCTTAGCATTTGTCTGTCAATGTATGAGTATATAGGTGTTCCTATGAGAACATTTGACAAGACAAGTAAGAAATTGAACTTGAAATTCTGAGTTAAGCCTTGATTTTTAATCAACTGAACTAGTTTTGCCACTGTCACTTGAGTACTTTCTTTCTCTGTTTTGAACTGTGCTGACCACTCGTCAATTCTAGAACGATAGTAATCATATGTTCCAAGGGTTATGCTCTCACGTCCACATGGAAACCCGAGAACTTCATATACATCTTCCTCCATAATTGGTATCAGCTCGTTGTTCAAGTTCAGTGAAACAGTGTTTGGGTCAAAAATCTGAAAAACATTATAGGCTAAGTTCGCCGGAATAAGCTCCAATGTAAAATCAAGAAGTCGTCCAAATCCAGTTCTTTCAACCCATTTCTTCTGGTCTTCTGTGAGATCAGAGATCATTTCACTAAAAAGCCTTGGTGAATTTCTTAATTTCAAGTCATCTTTTGGAGTGTGCAAATGTTTTGCAGGTTGACCCTGTTTGATAGTTAATAAAAGTTAGATGTTGGAATCTAACAGAAGCAATAAGTGAAATTAAATACATTTATGTTTAGGAATATACCTCATATTTTTCATTTGCATCTTTCTTTGTTGGCAAATGAAAGTTTGGCCGTTTTGCTTTAGGCTGAGCTTCCTCCTGTTGCATATCAAATTTATTAGGGATTGGAGTTTTAATATTTAGTAGGAATATATTACTGATTAGTCAGTAATATATTACAATATATTACTGATTAGTCAGGAATGTATTACAATATATTACTGATTAGTCAGGAATGTATTACAATATATTAGTGATTAGATGTTATATTATAAAACTAAACATATTACATTATATTACTGATTAGTCAGTAATGTAATATATATTACACGTTATATTGCTCACAATTGCTATAGAATTGAAATGATAAAAGTGATGAAAGATTGATAGCTACACAATATATTTTTATGAAGAGAATAGCTATAACACTCATATTTTAACAAAAAAAAGGCACAAACACATAACCATGATTGTAAATAAAAAACTAATTATGTACCTCTTCGGTCTTCTTTCTTTTCCATTTCTTATTTTTTGCAGTGGGAGATTTGTCTTTATTTTGAGCTTCTTCTTGACTTTGAGATTGTTGATTTTCTTCAGCATGTTCTTCATCCATGGTTTGATCTTCATGTCGATTTTCTTCAGTTGGAGGTTGAAAATTTCCTTCAGTTTGATCCTCAGTCTGCCGTGCATCTTCAGTTTGTTCACTTTGATTCTGAGCATGTGTAGCTTCACTTTGATTGTTAGCATTTGTAGCTTGAAATTCAGCCCTGTACAATTCATGAATTGAATAGGGCTCTTCATTACTTTCCTGTGTAAAAGAATATTACATTAACATTCGGAATAATAATTAAAATCAATTGTAAAGTTAGAAGGAGGAATTGAACTGTAATAGATAGTAGAGATATATACATCAGAATCAGGGGTAGATTTTTGTCCAGATTTGACTTTATTTTTCTTTGCTGCATGTTTATATCTCTTCTTTCTACTTCCTTCAGATGTGGTAGGAGTACTATTCTGCTGATCATCTTCCATATTGTTATTTACTTCAGATTGTTTGGTAGGTTCGAGGTCGATCGGGTCATCTGCAGTGTTGCTGAAGCGGTTGCACCTTTGAAGCCTGGAACTTCTTCGCAATTGTACTCTATGTCCTGAAAATTTAGTTTCTTGTAGAGGCATTAAGTAAAATATAGAAAAAGAGATCACTACATATTAATCACTATTACCTTTTTATGAAAGAAGCCTGCTAACTAGCTATGTGCCATATTAATAGTTTTTATCATAACTTAGCCTAGAATGAGCACTGTAAATCAACTTGCTATCTATAGGGATAATTTTAGTATCTTTGTGGTGATTCTACATTTCTGAGTACTTCATCTCCTTTTGTCATTCTATGATTGATTAAAAAGACTATTATCTATTACATAAAACAAGTTAAGACAAGCCATAGAGATAAAATATGCATAAGTAGAAGTAATTAGTATAGCAATAACTGTTTCTTGATTCAGTAGTTGTCAGCACTGAAAAATGGAAGTGATATGCACTTCTAAAAACGAGATATAGCGAGGGAATTATAAACAAAGCTAAGTTAATAAATTAAACCAATACATATTGACAAGTGGTCACATCACACAAAACTCAAAACAACGGCAGGCATATCAATTATTTCCATGAATTCAATCTATATACCAAAACCTATGCGGCCTATTATTAACTTAATAAATAAAACATGTGGCTTAAACTAATAAAACTGAGACCATGACTCTGAAACGAAACAAATTAAAACAAAACAGCAGTGACTCGGACGAAACACAGGACTAAAATGAGAGAAATATGCAGCAACACAATAAACAACCAAACACTAATACTCGGCAGCGCTCAGAACTAAGTACTCGAGAAAGCAATAACTCGATACCGACTCAAAACGAAACATAGCAACTCGGAGGTTCGATACAGGGGAATGACTCGGCCAGCAAGACTTACACTACTTGGCGAAAACTAATACAGCAAACATGAATCAAAAACTCGACGCTCAACTCAATTACAAAACCAGAAGACAAGCGGAGCACCTAATAAACAAAAAACCACCCGTCTAAACTCCTAAACCCAACTCGCACAAGGCTCGGAAAAGACTCAGACGCAACTAGGCTACAACTGACATTGACTCAGACAAAAACAGGATACAAACAAAACCAAGCAATGCAATGAAGCACAACTCAAGCCAGGACTTGACCCATGACTCAAATTGGTGAAGACTTCGGAAATCAAAAACGAAACTAAAAACTCAGTGTAGTAGCAGTGGTGCTTTGAACAGAACTCAGAAAAGACTCGGAGTGGGACTCGCAGCAAATCATATAATCATTAATATATCAAGTAATAATCACTAATATGTACAACAATAATCATGAAGAATCACTAGTATTTTTTACCAGAAACCTTATTTTTTTTTAGTTTCATGTATATTTTGACTAATTTAATTCCTAATAATGTCACAGTTTCAAGCCTCTGAGCCTCATTAACAATTATCATAACTTTTTTGTTTATTAATTTCCCACTATATAAAAAAATAACATCTAGATTCCTACTATCTACTTGATACGGAGAATACAGTTATCACTAATACCATACCGCTCATTACAATAATCTCCTTGAAACTACTTCGACACATCTACTTTGCACATAAAAAACAACTACTCTACACTACAATAAACAAGTTTCTCCTCAGTTTCAAACTTAAAATCACTAAATCAGGACAAATCATATCACAACATCCATTAAAGGAGTCAAAGATATATACACTATTCAAAATCATTACAAAATCAAAAAATCAACACAAAAAATACCAAATCAACACAAAATCAGTAACACTATTCAGAATTAGCAATAAATAACCACTATCTGACTTCAAATCATGAGCAGTTATCACTAATCCATTAGAATCAGTAATAACTAATTGTACATATATTGATCACAAAATTTTACATATACCTTTTGCAATTTGAAAATGAAAAAATACAAAACCCCAAAAACATACCTCCTCTAGTCCTAGCCATAATATTTTCCTTTCACAGTGATATTTTAGACAACTAGTTGCTGTTTTCAGAACACATAAACATAATTTGTTAGTTTTTGATAATATTTACAATCAAAACCCTAGAAAAATTGCCGCACCAGCATGCATTGAAAATATAGCATTACTATAACTACAATACGAGATTTGGAGTGTAGTTAGTTATTGATTTGAAGAATTTGAAGGTATTCTTCTTCAGTTTGAGTTCGAGGCCAAGTCCAGTGCGAGTTTTCCGATTTGCTGCAAATTTTGTTCGAAACGAAGTATTAGAACTTGTTAGAATTGAAGAAAACACAAGAAATCGAAGAAGAACAGTAGTTAATCTCAGTTTTTTAGTGATTAACCTTGTGCGAGCGAGAGAGATGAACAGTGCGAATGTGCGAGAGTAACGGTTATGTATGTATATGCGCGTGTATAGTTTCCTTTTTCTGTTTTTAAATCAGTCGCGTTGTTTTTATTTTTTAAACTGGGCTGGTTAGTTAATTTGGCTGTCCTTAGGAATTGGGCTGGGCCTGGGTTAGTTTGTAGATTTGTACAATAAGCAGTTTGTACGAGAACATGACCCTATATATATATATATATATATATATATATATATATATATATGGGTCAAGTTCGAGAGAGACGCACCTTATCAAGAGACGAGAGAGACGTGATATTGGCCGTTGATGAGATCAGTACTCTGTCAACAAGCACAGGGGCACGCTGGTAAAAAAAAAGAGTATACGCTGATATATATTTGCAGGGATACGATCCGTATACGTTTTTTTATGGTAAGCTGTATATTCTTTTGATTTCACGCTTCAATCATAGGATTCTTTATATTAGGAAGCTTTGCAGTGATTGATATATACGAAATATATCTCAAAACTAAGCCTGTAACTACTGAAAAAAGTTGCAGAGCTTTCTAATGTCAACGTCGACTTAAGCTAACGTTGGTGACAGAAGGTTTGTTTTTGGTTTTTCATCTTTCAAATTCTTCCTTTATTCTTCTTTTATGTGTTCTTTCGGAATCACTATTTTATATATGAACTTATTACAGAACACTGTAAAGAATCATTTCTTATTTTTCTTTTATGTGTTTTTTGTCCAAACATGAGAGGCCGATGATTAGGTTTAAACCTTCTATGCTTGTTGATGTTTTGTCCGCGCTGTCTGATGATCAGAAATCATGGATTTCTTCTACTGGGTTTGGATTTGTATTAAGTTTCCAGTCAAAGGAATAGATGTTCGTGAAATCATGGGTTTTCCCATTGGCGAACAAGATATTGTTTTTGTTGAAAGGACGGATGTGATAAAGAGCTTGGCAAATAATTTAACAAAGGCAAAGCATTGTTATCAAGTAACTCCCTCTGATCTTTGCAAAGCTATCACTGCAAACCAAGCAGTTGATGAAGAGTTCAAATTGAACTTTATCGTGCTTTTGATCAATGCATTAAGAGAGGGTTCATCTACTCCATACGTGAACAATAATATGGTTCAGTTTGCGGGTGATATCGATAATTACAATATATATAATTGCTGCAGGTATCTCATACAATGCTTACAAGAACAGTTTGTTGTTTGGAATCAAAACAGGGAAAAGAGTTTCTTCAAAGGATCTTGTGTTTTTGGATGTGAATACTATTTGTATAAGATTTACTCAGAGAACAGTATAAAGAATCGTGTATCTTATGTTTATGTACTTTTTGTGCAGGCATGAGAGAGCGAAATTAGGCGCCTGAAAGATTTAGCTTCATCAAATTGTGTTCTCCGACATGTGGAATGATCGTCCAATTGTATGGCTTATAAGAGTTTGTTGTCCAGATGAACTTTTATCGAAACTTGCACAGAACACTGGTTGTAATTTTTTATATATGTGTTGTTCAAATAGATGTTCTTATAGGTGTTCTCATAGAACCAGATAATTCAAGAATGACATGTTTAATCTAAACCATAATTTCAGAAATTATATTATTTTAAATTCATGACTTTGATTGCTATCATACTAACTCAAATCATATGTGATAGTTTTAGAATTTTGATCTCTAAAAAATTCATTATAATATTCCTCGAAATAGTTTTCCATTTATTTTATTTAGTAGAACTTAAAAATATATTCCTCCAAGGAGACGTTAATAAAAACTGAAGAATACACGAACACCTATGAGATTAAAGAATCAAAAACACTATAAAGAATCATAAATTATAAAAAAAAAATTCATTTGACATGAACAATAAATTTATAATTAGAAAACATAATTAAAAATATATTTCGAAAGTTTATAGAAATCATATATTAAATTATCCTCCAAACTACATCATCATAATTTAATTTTTTTGATTTCGTAATGTATTTTAGTTTTTAAATGAGATTCTTTAAATTGTTTTATTCACATTTTATATCTCTTTCTATAGTAAAAAAAATCTTAATCAAATATTCATTACAATAGATTAAATAATTTATATCAGTATAGAAGAACCATTAAAATAGAATTCTTTTTGATGTCGGACTTAGCATAGGAGAACCATTACATTAAGATTCTAAAATAGGCCGAATTTAATTTTAATATAATATTTATTAGTGATAAATTAATTAAGATTCTACCAATTATAATACATATAATGATAATTAAGAATAATTTAATTTAAACGAGTAAAACCCTTAAAAGAATCTCAATAAAATACTTATAACTTTATTCATTAAGGGGTTCTTTAAAATTTTTCATTCGAATTCTCTTTCAAAGTCTTGTGCACAATATCTTTTTCAAAGGTTTGTGCACAATATATTTTGTTATTTTTCAAATATATTTTAAAATATAAAGTTTTGATGAAAAATCTATGGTTAAAAGTGGTTGAAGATTATAATTTGATTAAAAATGGCAAGGTATAATTGAGAGATTCGTTAAGGTGTTCGTGAATGGAGTGTTAAGAATGATGCATTTTTATTTAATTTAAGTTGAATTATTACTTTTATTTTTTTAAATACATAACACAACCAATAATGTCTCTTTACCATCCGTTAAAAGTAGATAATATATTTCTTAAAATTTTAGATATTGACGTTATTAATTTTCAAAAAATAAATACTTCAATAGATATTCAAATTAATCTCTCATAAATTTATTATTATTAAAAATGTGAGAAAAATTATCTGGACTTTTTGGGAAGGTGAATAGAGATTTGAAAAAGTTTGTATTAAGGATTTAATATTTTAATTTATATGAAAATTTTATAACGTGTTCGTGGAAAGTGATAAAAATAATTATATATTTTAATATTAAATGCTTTCAAAAAAAATTAAAATTATAATAATATCAATAAGGTCTACTTTTAATATCCGCAAAATCTTTTGTATTTATTACTATTCTGAGTTGAAGAATAAAATCTCATTATTTCTTTACTGTTGTAGTATATTTTATCTACTAATTTATATCTTTTTAATATTAAATTACTAAGTTATTTTTACAAGATTCTTTCTGGTGTTCCTTAGATATTAATTCAATATCTTCTTTCATAGAGATTCTTTAAGGTGTTACGTATCCGTATAATAAAAATATATAGTTGTGTTTTTTTAAAATTTATTACTTGATTAATATGGAGATTCATTAAGGTGTTCTCAAAAATACTAAGGTTGTAATGAGAGATCTAGAACCTTTTTTTGCTCGTAATATTTAGGTTTGTGCATAATATATAAATTGTTCTAATATAAAATTTAATATAATTTTTCTTGAGTAAATATTGTGAAATTTCAATTTTATACAATTTTCATATTTGTTTATATTTTCACTTATTTTATCATGGATTCATTTTAGTGTTCTGCTGTAAGATTAAATATTTGAATATTGTAGTATAAGATTAAATATTTTATTATTTGAGAATAAAAATGCTATTAAGTTGTTTCTTTATTTGTTAAACTATAACATTAACTTTGGAGGTAAGATTCCGAAGAGAATCCTAAATAATGGAAATGAACTCACTTGTAGCAAGCAAATCGCATTACACAAACATAAATAAGGAAAAGAAAATTCAAATTTTAAAATCATTAAATACGATGCATACATCATGGATTGTAAACGTATGCATTAATGTACACTGTAAATATGGTAAAACTTTAATACAATCTCTTAATATGGTAAAACTTTAATAAAAATCTCTTAATAATATCAGAATCTCTATAAGAACACTAGGGAGAAACAAACAAGCCTATCACACACACACAAAATTCTAGAATAGTTCAACAGGACATTCGAACTTTCTAGATACAGTCCTCCTTCTTTGGATTTCTGTTTCTTGATCTTTACTATCTCGTCGTCCTGACCTAGAGCATACAAAATATTTTATTGTGGTGTTCCCATCTTTATCATTTCTCTCAATTGATTGACGAACATCAAACTCATACAATCTCCCATAATCTTTGTAGTAGAGAAAACCTTCATGAATGAAATTAAATCGTTGATTTAATAATGGTTTTGACCCAGGAGGACATTCCGGAATCAAGTCCTTGCATAGATCTTTTAAATCAATATCATAACCATCAGAACTACAATAACCTTCAAATGGGTTGTTGCTATAAAAACCTATAAAAGAATAAGGCCCTGAATGAAAAATATGTAATGAACTAGGGTTCTATATCATACACTATATGAAACATGAATAGAACAAAAAATCGAACCCATTGTTAGGGTTAAACCTTGTTTGCTTGTAGAAGTTCTATCCTCACTATCGCATGATCAGAAGTCATGAATCTGCTCTACGGGGTTTGATTCAATATTAAGTTTTCACTTGAATGAGTACCCTGTGTAGATTTCCGAGTTTCTGTTAATGGCGTTTGAACCATTAAAAATGTAGAAGAAAGTTGCAGAGAGGTTCTAGAATCAATAGAACCAGAATTGTTTTGTTCTTCAGTATTCGCTTGATTATTCTCCATCAAAATAAGATTCTGATATGAGGGTAGCCAAACTGACACGAAAATTGCTACGTACAAAAAGGAAAATTATACTTTAGACATGAGAATCAATCAAGGAGAGTTAATTATATTCATTATCTCCTTAATAAAGGAAAGTTTTGTAATAATGCTGCAGTCGATACATACATAGATACGTATGAAAAATTTAACATTGCAAATTGTTCCATCTACTGCCCTTGTACGAAATTGTTTGTATTTATACAGTATGTAGATAATTTAATTTGATTGCAAGATCAAGACTAATCCAACGGATAGAAATCACGTCTCTCGCTAAGACTCCGTCTCTTTTGAACCTCCCCCTATATATATATATATATATATATATATATATATATATATATATATATATATATATATATATATATATATATATATATATATATATATATATATAGGGTCTTACTCAAATGAGAACCATTCTTATTATGAGATATGAGATCTTATCTCAGCCACTCATTTAAATACATTATATTCATTTCTCACCATTCATTTAATATTTTAATATTTCACCATCTTTTAATTCAATTACCTATCACCTTCAACCACCGCTCACCACCACCACCACTTCCGGTGACCACCACCACCTCCGGCGACCACCAGAAAATCACCACCGGCAAACATAAAATCACCATCGGAAAACTAAAAAATCACTGCCAGAAATGAGAAATCAACACCAGAAAAACGAAAATCACCACCGTGAAAACAAAAGTCACCACCAAAAAAGAGAAATAAACACCAGAAAACGGAAATCACTACCGTAAAAACAAAAATCACCACCAGAAAATGAGAAATTAACACCAAAAAAATGAGAAAATCAACACCATAAGATGAAAATCACCACCGTAAAAACAAAAATCACCACATAAGCAACACCACCACCTACATCTTCTCCAGATCCGTCAACACCACCAACACCGTCGACATAGTTATAAAACGTGACAGCGAAATCAGGAGCTTGGGTGTGTGTGTTGAAGTTGGATCGACAACGAGGAGCAACGTCGCGACGACAATGGGAGTAAAAACGGCGGCGATTTTGTGTGTGTTTGTGGCAGAGCCACCGTCGCGGTGGTGGCAGCGACCATGAAAAAGGAAACAGGGAGATATTGAAGGAGAAGGGGCAGGAGAGAGAACGGTGACGTCGGAAAACAAGGCCGGTGGCGATGACAGCGCGTTGGTGGATTTAACGACGATGATGGTGGAGAAATGATGGCTTGGTCAAAGATGGAAGACTGAAAGGAAAGAGATGGGTGAGAGAGGCAGAGGAGGTAAAAGAGTTGTGTGGTGGAGATTAAAAGAAATATAATAAAATAAAGGGTTGAGATTAGATCTCATATCTCATTTTAATGTGGGTTCTCATTTGAGCACCAGCCTATATATATATATATATATATATATATATAAATATATATATATATATATAAAATAATATCTTTACAAAATCAATCAAATCTAAGTGATGTTGGGGGCATTTATGTACTATCAAGAAACAAGAAATCAATGATAATTTATTACCATATATATTGAGATTCTTATTTAATGCTTTCATATCTTCCATATCTTTGATTTAATGTTTTTATATTATTTTTTCAATTGAAATATGAAAGTTATATATAATTCTCTATGTTTTTCATATTCTTCTCTTAAATGAATTATGAAAAAACACTAAACAGAATTTTAGTAAAATATCAATTGATAAAATATTTTCATTGTTTACTAATTCTAGATTCCGTAAAAAAATTAAAATATTTTACTATTTTCATATTTTATTATTTTACTAAGATTCTTTTAAGTATTTTATCCGTATTTATTGAGATTCATATTTAATGCTTTCATATCTTCCCTATCTTTGATTTAATACTTCTATATCTTCTGTATTTTTTCTTAATTGAAATATGAAAGTTATATATAATGCTCCATAATTTTCATATTCTTCTCTTAATTGAAATATGAAAAAACACTTAACGGAATCTTAGTAAAATATTTTCATTACTTACTATTAGAAGACTTTGTACAAAATATTCAGAGATATTATGTAAAACATTTTCATCATTTATTATTTTACTAAGATTCTTTTAAGTTTTTTATCAATAATAAAATATATTGCATTAGGTGTTTCAATTAGCTAATTATATATAATATATTATGTATATCTATATATAATATGATTTTCTTATGTGTTTTTTAAAATAAAATTTAATTTCATAAAACTAATTTTAATGATACATTAATTACAATTCTACTAATTGATGCATTAAATTTTCTATATACGGTTATACTAATTGATACATTAAAAATACTTATTCTTTGTTATAGAATACTTAATTAATATTGGTAAAATGCATTTAAACACTTTGGAACATAGTTAATAGATTTTTTATTATTATTTGATTTAACGTATTAGAACACCTAGCAAGATTTTTTTAATATAATATTATTGTGTGTGAGACATTTTTTAATATAATATTATTAAAATTATAATAAGTATTCTACTAACAATATAAAAGTTAATATAATTCTGTAAATTACGTGATCAAGTGTAAGTAATAGGTGCATTGAGATTCCACTAAAATTTTTATTAAGTGTTTCGTTAGTTGATCATATTTAACATATAGATTTGTTATGTGTTATTTTCAAGTAAAGTAGAATTTAATTGAATATAATTTAGTGGTACATCAATGAAGATTCTACTGATTCATGTATTAAGCTTTGTATAGAATGACAACTAAGATTTTTAATATATTTTTATTATGTATTAGAAATTTTTAATAATTTTTATAGAAATTGTTATAAGAATTTTACTGACAATATAAAATTTATTATAACTTTTTTAATGTATTTAATTTTATTTAACAAATACATTAAGATTCTATTAACAATTTTATAGATTTTCTAGGAATTTCACATGAATTATATTAAGTATATATTAGTGTTTCAAGAATAATATAATATTTCCATCATTTTACTATCATATATATTAATTCTCTTTTAATTTCTATTAAGATTCTATTGAGGGTTTCACTAATATTATTACGATTCTATTATTTTAATATTAAATATATTTATTTTATATTAATTTTTATTATATGATTCCCTACCTATATTAATATTTTATTGAGAAGTCTGCAAGTACGTGAACCAAGTAAACTGCACTTAAGCGACATGCTCGCGGGCTATTGAGAACTTATGCTCGCGGGCTATTGAGAACTTATAAGGTTATTCGTAAGTCTTTCATATATAAAATATGAGCTTATAATTATATGTTCTTTTTACATAAAATATAATTTAATTTCATAAAATTGATTTCAATAAAACCTTAATTAAGATTCTACTAATTGACGCGTTAAATTTTAGATAAAATGATAATAAAAAAAAGCAATACTTTATTTATATTAATCAAAGACTTAAGGGAATTTTAGTAAAATATTTTTGTTAGAGAATAATGATTTAATATTAGTAAAACACTTTGAAGTATATTTAATATATTTTTTTAATTATCTGATGAACACATTCGAACACCTAGTAAGAGTTTTAATATATTATTATTGTGCATTAGAGATTTTTAATAACAATATTAAAATTGTAATAAGGGTTCCATTAACAATACAGAAATAAATATTTTTTTAAAATTATATGATTAGATGTATTTTAATAAGTACATTAAGTAAGATTCTACTAAAAATATTAGGTGTTTCATTATTTGATCATATATATTATATAGTTTTGTTATGTGATCTTCTCAAATAAAATTTAATTTAAATTAAAATCATTTAGAGATAATGAAGATTCTACTTATTGATGTATGAAACTTTCTATATTGATAATCAAGATTTTTGATATATTTTTAATGTGTATTAAATTCTAGTTAATTAAGATTCTACTAAAAAATTTATTGATACTCTACTGAGTGTCACATTGATAATATTAAGATTCTATTAAGTGTTTCATTATGATTCTACTATTTCAATATTAAATATATTTTATGTGTATTAGTGTTTTTTTAATTATTTTATTTTTTTAGCAATTTTATTGATATTGTAATAAGGGTTCTATTAACAATATAAAATTTAATATAACTTTTTTAATTATATGATTAAGTTTTTAATAAATACTTTAAGATTCTACTAAAAAATTTAGGGGTAAGATAAATCAAATATTTGATTAAGTTTATTTAATAAATACATTAAGATTCTACTAAAAGTTTTATTAATTGTTTCTTTAATTATTAACATATAATATACGATTTTGTTATGTGTTCTTTTTAAATAAGGTAGAATTTGATTTAAAATAATTTAAAATATTTTAAGGTTATCTGTGAATTGCGACTAGATATACACAAAAATATGTGGATTGATTTAAGTTGATGATGGATAGGTTGAGTTGGCAGAAATACCAAAAATAAAAAGATATTTTAAAACTACAAGATTTGGATTCCAGATTCTGTAATAATTTACCTTATTTACTTTACAGCTTGAGATGTGGAAAATACCAAACATAAAAGATATGAAAATATTCACAAACAGATTTTGTCCGAAATTGCCCTTGTTGATATTAGATTTGGATATATTCTGATTGAATTAATAAATGGTAATAAATATATTCTATCTAATGAATGAACGGCATCCAAGGGAGTTCTCTCGGTTCTTTTGATAGTAAGGTTCTCCATATATATATATATATATATATATATATATATATAGGGGGAGGTTCAAAAGAGACGGGGCATAAGCGAGAGACGTGAGAGACGTGGATGCTGACCGTTGGATCAGTCTTGATCTTGTAATCTAAGCAAATACTATACGTACTGTATAAATACAATTAAAAAATGATTAAGGGCAGTATACAGAAGATTTTAAAACAAAAAATCTTTATACGTATATTTGTTTGCATCGATTTAAGATTCATTACAAACTTACCAAATAACACTCTCCTTGATTGATTCTTATCTCTAATTAATCTGTTTCCTTTTTTCGTCGATACAGTTGTCTCTTTGCTTGCCCTCGAACGGGAGCTCTATGCGATGGAGAACACTAGCAGGAACACTGAAGTGCATTCGAATTCTGGTTTGATTTCTTTTTCGCGAAAGTTTTGAACTATGTATCTTAATAATATATTACTTTCTTCTGAATTCTTGTCTACGAGATTAGACCATTATGTTTCATTCTTTTATTGTTTACAGATGCTTGTAGCAATACTGTGTTTGATCACCATAGGTTTGATGAAAATTTTGATGTTGATATGCAAGAGCTTGGTAAAGATTGGATCCCTGAATGTTCTGAGGGATTGAAACCATACATTGATCAACGTTTTAGTGATCTTGATCAAGCTTTTATTTTCTACAAGGATCCCTGAATGTTCCCGAACTTGTTCTAGTTGTATATACGCATACAACTTGTTCTAGTTGTATATACGCATACAACTGTAAGATCTTTGTCGATTGATTCTAACATGTTTTATGCTTGTATGTGTTAGTATTGGTGTCCTAGAGACAATACTATTGTGTTCTATTGTAGACATTTATGGATTATGTTATATTGATTATTGAATAAATATTTATTATGTCTTTATTTACTGCATAATAAATTGAAAGCATAATAAATGTCCTTGGAATATTATATGTAATTCTATATCTCTAAGTACGTGACTTAGAAATGAGATTATGAGAATAATATCAATATTCCTAAATGTCCCTAGTCGAGTATTATTGTTAAGGGACAATAATGATGCATTAAGACTAGTATGTTTGTTGACTGATGATCACATCTCATTGATCATAGGTATAGTGATGCTAAAGTCAAGAACATAAGTGCATGTATCGACACATGGCACTGGAATGACCCACCGTGAGATTTTTACATGTTAATAAGTGTCATTGGAAATTCTCACTGTGATAATGATGTAATGATCCTCTGACTTGATATCATTATATTTCTATATGAGAATTAATACACTTTGGTTGCACTAAAAGTTACCTTTGACCGGGTGATGATGAAATGTACATTGGGTATATTATGAATCATATGAGAAATATGAATGATCTAGAAAGGATTTAACCCTCCTATTTTAGGAGTGATATTATTGGCCTCTTGATTGAGTGAGACTATAAAATGCATGGCCGTGCTCAAATATTGATTTGTTTAATAGTCTACTCATTGATCAAGGAAATTCGGATTAGACGATGAAGAGGATGACACAATACATGCCTTGAGTCTGATCTATAATATAAGGTTAAAGGGATTATATTACATTGTACATTATTCACAAAAGGTTTAATTGAATCACCAATTATTATTATTACTTGGGTAGCAATGATGTATTACTAGATGCCGCTCATTGTTTATAATTTTATTATTGGATATTAAAATTATTGCCAACGTAATAATAACCTAAAGGGTCACACACTTTGAACGTTTAAAGGAGTTTTAATTTAAATTCTGAATTTAAATTAAATGATTAAGTTCGAAATAAATTATTTAATTGAGCCGGTCTTAATTAAGTAATTAGGATTTCGAATTTAATATTAAAACCAAAATCGGATTAGGTTTGGAGAAGCCCAAATCCGATTAGGGTTTGGCCCATATATCTCTCTCTTCCCTATAAATACATAATGATGTATTGTTTTAGGGTTAAGTCATATAAAAATTCGTTTTTACTAAAACCCTAGCAGCTCTACATCATAGAGAGGCTAGAGAGAGAGAGAGAGGCTGCATTCGGCTAGTACTGGGTCCGGTGATTTTTGGCGATCAGACGTTCGTGTGGACTGCTTAGAGACGCGATCCTTAGACCGAGGGCTGCGTGGTGATTGCTTGTTTCGGACCTCCATCTTTCGCTAACATAAAGCTTTAACAAGGTATTACTTCGTATCTCCATGATCAGCCATACTTTATAGATGGATCCTCGGGTTAGGGTTTCGGAAATTTTGATTTTACGTCGATTATCCGCTGCGTTTGTTGCCCTGAAACCCAACAGTATGCGTGTTCTTGCTTTGTTGTTGTGAAAGATCTTATTCATCTTATACAACTTACACTACAATTGTGACGCCCCAGGAATCCGGGGGCCTGGATCCTGACGTCACCACACAAAATCTTTTAAAACACTTTTGAAAAACTGTATTTCTGAAAACCAAATAATTTAAAAACCTGAAAGCATTAATAAAAGATTTGAAAGAGAACATTTTAACCCCCTAAAACAACAGGATCGCATCCAGGTTATAGTATTGAAATTAGAATCAACTACTACCATTATCGGATCAACTTCGATAAGAAGAATCACTATTAATCTACTACAACTATAGTTTACAACTGAATCTCAACTACACAATTCCATCTAAGATCAACCTTGAACATTTCCCTGAATATCTCTCTTGACTACTGGATACTCAACAGCTCACACTCTTCAGCCTTAATATCCTTCTCCGAAATTCTTCCCTGTAAAGTTAGTACATAAAAAGGGATGAGCTTATAAAGCTCAGTAAGCATATACGTACGATTCAACTGAGTTTTATTCACAAAACTTGGTGAACCAAATCAATATTTCATCAGAGTCATCAAAACAGTTTCTCACATTAAAGATGAGTATGAGTATTCAAGCACGATTAGTTCATCAATTCATCAAGTTGGGATCCCGGCCAGCTAAACAATCGGTTTAGCTTTACTTCCAATAAGGAAGCATCATCATCAGTTCATCAAGTATCAATGCGAGAATACTCATTTCTCATCAGAAAATCATCAACAAAATATTCACCAAAACATTATAAAATATCACAGTGAAGGGTACAATATATACTTACATTGCACAACATTCTCGAGTCCTACAACTTCATTCCCTAGAATGTTCACACATTTATTAATCATAAGTCACACCTATATTAATTCTATAATCACAGCTAAACTAATAACTGAGCAAACAAAACTATAAAAATAAATCATTAAATAGGAATAAATAAGTAGACGTACCAAATTTAGCAGCGGCGCTTCCTAATTTTAATAAGCTAGCATGTGTTGTGTATATCTAAGGAAAGGAGTGACCCTCCTTTATTCCTTCTCGATGTGGTACGAAGAAATGGGTTTAAGAAAATAACATTTGAGTAGGCGACAGGGGTGACGCCAGGGCGGCGCCTCGGGGTTGGCGACAGGGCGGCGCCTGCCTCGACTAACATATTCTTAAATCAATTGCTAAGCTCTTGCTTATATTCATGAGAATATAATATCATCTTCTCGATGTGGTACGAAGATGGTTGTAAGGAAATAAGTTTGGAATTGGCGACAGGGGTGGCGCTTGCACCTAAGTGACAGGGGCGACGCCTAAGCGACAGGGCGACACTTGGCTTACATAGTTTATTGAATAATTAGATCACTGGTTATATTCATAAGAATATACCATTATGTTCTCGATGTGGTACAAAGATGGTTCAAAGAAAATAGAATTGCACTGGCGACAGGGTGGCGCCGAAGCGACAGGGGAGACGCCAAGACACGGGGAGTGACGGGGGTGGCGCCAAGACAAGGGGTAGCGACGGGGTGGCGCCAACCTAGCTTATATTTACAAACTCATAAACCAAGTCATTCCTTATATTCATAGCATTATAACATATTGTAATCGATGTGGTACAAAAATAGGGCAAGGCGCTCCAAGGGCGCTATCAAGGCGCTCCAGGGCGCTGCCGGCTTACGGGCGCTGTCAAGGTGCTCCTAGGGCGCTAGCAAGGCGCTCCAGGGTGCTGCTGGCTACGGGCGCTGTCAAGGCGCTCCTAGGGCGCTAGCAAGGCGCTCCAGGGCGCATGTCCAAAATCAACAAAATTTTGTTAAATCTTGCCTCGACTCTTGCTATATATTCTTATTCTTGCTCTTTTCTTTTATCGATGACGGTTGGGAGTTTTCTATTCAATATAGAAGTTGTACTACACCACATTAAAATACATATTATGTATTATTCAAATAAAATGGATTCAGGGTATTACATTCTACCCCCCTTATAAGGATTCCGTCCTCGGAATCCGTGAAGAGAACAAAACGTACACGCTTCGTAATACCGTATCGTCATCCATCATTTGATCAACCTTGGATTACCTTCAACTTTAAAGAAATATGAATATTAAAACTTTTACAATTGAAGAATTCACTTCTCTGAATCAATCTTTGAGAATTTAGAATAGAACAAGATGTTTTCAAAACAGGTCACATTTGAATAAAAGAGTGACTGAGAGATCAATATGATCAAATGAACTTGATGTTGCGTGTCCATGTTAGACACTACTGAAGGTTGTTAACCTTCTTGTAATCACAACATACACAAGTGATGGCGTCCCATCCAACTCCTATCACATAGACAGGTATACCTTGTGTCCCCTATAAATAGGGTTGTTCATCCCAATCATATGGAAAGAATATCGAGGAATATCAAAGAGTATCAAGAAATATCAAAGAATATCACTGCCTTTTCACAACAACCTTTATCACACACCTAGAATCAATACCAACAACTCACACCACTAATCAATATCAATTTCATCTAAAATTTTTGAGAAGTTGAAGGTCTCTTTATTAGAAATTTTGTAGAAAAGGTATCATAAACTCACTGATGAGGAAACAACAAAATAATCTTTAGTTGAAGAAGGGTATTGCCAAGGTCTTCTCAGATTCCCGCTCTGCTTCAATAAATCGTTGTTCGTTATATGTCTTCTTCTAACATTCTCGTTAATCGATGTTGACTCGTAACAGCCTCATAAGATGTCATCGTAGACGTTGTCGTTAACTCGTAATAGCCTCATAAAATGTTATCATAGACGTTATCGTTCGTAATAAGTCTGGTCGAAGTAGTTTACATCCTTCTACTTCAACCCAGTTGCCTTTGAAGTCGAGAGAAAAAACACATATCATAACTTTGATTGTCTGAATTTTTAACCTGTGGGTTATGGGCCCACATTGTCATTTGAAGTCCCAACTAGCTTGAAGCATCATCACTGAGGACCAACGTTCTAACTTACTCGCAAATATCACTTCTAATAACTGGACTCACTACACAGGTTCTCTATCATTCATTCCCCCTCTATCTAACATCTATTTACAAAATTCTCATCATAATCCAGCACAACTCAATTTCTACACTCTCTCTTCATATCTCAACTCAAACAATATACAACTTTCAAATGTGCATCATAGCCAAAATATTCTAAACCATGCATCTTTACCATTCTCAACTCAATCATTAACTATCAAAATTCTTCTATCTAGGTCTATTTTTGACCTTTATCACAATCCACCATTCACATTTAGTGAACATTTGAATCCAAGTGTCTAGACTTAGAGATCATAATCACTCTAAACATATACACTTAACTTAATCGGCTAACTAGATTCCACTCCTCTTTCACATCTTTAGACTATTCCCAAATAGTCTCACAATACCTCTATATATGAGGTCACGCAAAATTCTCCTCTAGAACACTAGTAACTATAATGTCTATATTCTAATTTCAATAACTTATAACCTGTTGCTCTGATACCACCTGTGACGCCCCAGGAATCCGGGGGCCTGGATCCTGACGTCACCACACAAAATCTTTTAAAACACTTTTGAAAAACTGTATTTCTGAAAACCAAATAATTTAAAAACCTGAAAGCATTAATAAAAGATTTAAAAGAGAACATTTTAACCCCCTAAAACAACAGGATCGCATCCAGGTTACAGTATTGAAATTAGAATCAACTACTACCATTATCGGATCAACTTCGATAAGAAGAATCACTATTAATCTACTACAACTATAGTTTACAACTGAATCTCAATTACACAATTCCATCTAAGACCAACCTTGAACATTTCCCTGAATATCTCTCTTGACTACTGGATACTCAACAGCTCACACTCTTCAGCCTTAATATCCTTCTCCGAAATTCTTCCCTGTAAAGTTAGTACATAAAAAGGGATGAGCTTATAAAGCTCAGTAAACATATACGTACGATTCAACTGAGTTTTATTCACAAAACTTGGTGAACCAAATCAATATTTCATCAGAGTCATCAAAACAGTTTCTCACATTAAAGATGAGTATGAGTATTCAAGCACGATAATTAGTTCATCAATTCATCAAGTTGGGATCCCGGCCAGCTAAACAATCGGTTTAGCTTTACTTCCAATAAGGAAGCATCATCAGCAGTTCATCAAGTATCAATGCGAGAATACTCATTTCTCATCAAAAAATCATCAACAAAATATTCACCAAAACATTATAAAATATCACAGTGAAGGGTACAATATATACTTACAGTGCACAACGTTCTCGAGTCCTACAACTTCATTCCCTAAAATGTTCACACATTTATTAATCATAAGTCACACCTATATTAATTCTATAATCACAGCTAAACTAATAACTGAGCTAAGAAAACTATAAAAATAAATCATTAAATAGGAATAAATAAGTAGACGTACCAAATTTAGCTGCGGCGCTTCCTAATTTTAATAAGCTAGCATTTGTTGTGTATATATAAGGAAAGGAGTGACCCTCCTTTATTCCTTCTCGATGTGGTACGAAGAAATGGGTTTAAGAAAATAACATTTGAGTAGGCGACAGGGGTGACGCCAGGGCGGCGCCTCGGGGTTGGCGACAGGACGGCGCCTGCCTCGACTAACATATTCTTAAATCAATTGCTAAGCTCTTGCTTATATTCTGTTCGCACAAAATCACGCAAGTGTACGTGGTCACAAGTAATATAGAATATAATTCAAGTTCGTTCCCACAGAGACTGGTGTATTCAGAAATATGCACTTATGCACCAATGTATGATTATTATTCAATGCTTAGACAAGTATCCAATTGGGTTTTGGTTTTCTACTTAACTAATTCGAATTGAATTATGAAACTAAGAATTATAAATTAAGAGAATAACGATTTACTAATGAGAATAACACATGGGATTCTAGCTTCATTAACAACTTCATTCAGAGTTATGCCTTTATTCGATTGTAATGGTTGATAACTAATCAGATAACACGAGACTGATACACGCTAACTGTCGTTATACGTGCACCATACTGCTACACATCCACAATCGAGATAGAAGGTAAACAGACACCAATTATGCTTAGATCCTATATGTCTATAACGGTTGAGGGACAAGTTATCTATCAAGATTACATAGGGCGATGCAAGATGGGTAAAATCACATCACAATTCATGTTATCGAACACGAAACCTATGCTCGCATGGCAAGTTCTAAATCAATATATTCACTGTCGCTTCAATAAAGATTAACAAGCAATTTTAGATGTTAGCTACGCATCCAAGACGAATAAGCACAACCAATGCGAGGAAATCAAACCATCACATATGAACAAGACAAATTAACTACTGAAATTCATCGATAAATCCGCTAAAATCCCATGACAATGATTAGTTCATAATCGAACTTCTCATCATCATGGGTTCTAATGTAAACATGGTACTGAATAGGAAAAACAAAGTCAAAGTGCTAGAATAAGAGTTAAGAAACAAATCCGAAACGAGCATCCAAAGTTACGCCTACTTCGAAGAATTACAAAAGTAAAAGCTATAAAATTCGATCTCGATCTTCTCTGTAGCCGTCACGTGCTCCTTAGAATGTTTTTAGGTTTTCTTTTAAGTCCCCCAAGCCTTCCTTTAAGTTTCCCAGCGAACGGGCCTTCAAACAGATCAAAAACGGGCAAAACGGGCCAAAATTCCCGCTCAGGTCGTGGGGCGGCCGCGCCAAAGTTGGGGCGGGCGCGCCAACGGGGCGGCCGCGCCAAAGTTGGGGCGGCCGCGCCAAAGTGGCAGCCTCCTGTCCAAGAGTTGGGGCGGCCGCGCCACATTTGGGGCGGCCACGCCAAAGTTGGGGCGGCTGCGCCAAAGTGGCAGCCCTGACATCCAACCTTTACGCGTCGTCCGTATCTTTCTCCTCGAGCATCCGATTGCTTCACCGTTTTTTTTCAATGAAAGCTATGATTCTCCTCTTTGTTCTCCTTCCAAGAAACCTACAAAACACAACACTAAAACATATCAAAAATATCAAAAGCTTGAGGCCATTACATCAATTTAAGTCAAAACGAAGGCTTCCAAGTGGATATAAAATCCACTTATCACACCCCCAAACTTAAACCGATGCTTGTCCTCAAGCATAGACACACACACAAATACTACTAATGCAATGCATGAATGCAACTAAATTCCTACATCTAATCTAATCATAAAGTGTAATCCTTGTTAACATAGAATCCTCAGAATATGCAACATTCTCGGCATTCATCTCTTTCACATATTAGCCATGTATTCTTCCACTACAAGTGTGAAGTGCATCATGTGTGCTAGCATGCTCTCTGGTGAAACAAAACAAAGACTATCAAACTTCAATAGATTCCTCACATTGAGCCGTTAATCAGAATAAGGTTTAAACACTTATTTACTAAAGAGCCAACTACAATTTAGGGTCACCAAAGGAATTCTATGCCTCTCCTACTTTTCTATTTTTTTTTTCTTTTTTCTTGCTAAGTCTAAGGTTGGGACGCTTCTCAGTGTAAGTAAGTCATGACCGCCATTCGACTTTGCTTATTCTCTCTTTTTTTTTTCTTTTTTTTTAATCAAGTAATTCTCCAGTAATCAAGGGTTGTGAAAAGTCACCAAGAATTTGCCTATTCTAATACATTTGCACTTAATACCAGCACAAGTACATGGATCGTCCCTTTCACATGACATTGCATTCTACCCATTGATCTCAAAGGAGTATTTGATAATTTTTTTATTCTTTTTTTTTCTTTTTCTTTTTTAGAAAGGCATATTCATCCTTTAACTCCCCCAAACTTAAGATTTACAAACTCTAAGTTCAAAAAGAGAATAATCCTAACTCTACGCCCAACTCAACGCAAGGACTCAAGAAATAAGTTAGTCTAAGTCTTATCTCTAGAGCATAAGTGTAATTACAATTTCCACACAAGCAGTTTCCAAGCACAAGGCATCACATATAATCAAGACTACTAGCCAAGACATTATGCACATAAACTCATCATAGGACATCAACTTGGAACACAACTTCACGATTCATGTAAATGCAACTATATGAAACTACTAACACATACTAAACACAAGTATATATAAAAAAAGCACGTAGTAATATGCAAACAATATGAGATAATATGCTAAACTATATGCATCATGCAACCTATATGAACACACACTACTACTACTAATCCTTAGATTACCACCCCCAAACTTAAAATATTCAATGTCTGCATTGAAGGTGATAATAAGGATAGAATGTACCTAGATGTCGGGAGGATCACCCTTCTCGGGTGGAGGATCAGGTGGTGAATATACCATGCCATCTCCAAACACTGGCCAATCAACCTCAACACCAATGGCTCGAAAAGCACTCCCAAGATCTTGAGTCAAATCCTTTGCAAAACGGCGATGAATGTCATGCATGTCATCTATGCGCCGTGACAACCTTCTAAACTGCATATCACTTAAGAGATCCGGTGGTAGTTTGAGTTCGATTATGGGAGCTTCTTCAATAGATGGTTTAAGATGCTCCTGAAAATTTCTAAGCTCTTCTACTCCTTCATCTTCGAAATCAGAATCCCCTGTTAAGACGCTCTCTAAGGTACATGGCCTTGGCTTTTGCTCCATCTCAGACTTTTCAACAGCTTCTAGTGGCTCCACCTTAAAGCATTCTTCTTCGTCGGTTGGAAATTTCATTGCGTTAAACACCTTAAAAGTGACACTCTGATCTTGAACTCGCATTGTAAGCTCTCCTTTTTGCACATCGATCAAAGTTTGTCCTGTAGCTAAGAACGGTCTTCCCAAGATGATGGGAATCTTCTTATCCTCCTCAAAGTCTAGAATGACAAAGTCAGCAGGGAAGATGAGCTTATCCACCTTAACCAAGACATCTTCCACTATACCTCTCGGGTATGTAATGGACCGATCAGCCAGTTGTAAGTACATGTTTGTAGGTTTCGGCTCTGGCAAACCAAGTTTCTTGAAGACAGATAATGGCATCAGATTAATGCTAGCTCCCAAGTCACATAAACACTTGTCGAATGACAATGGTCCAATGGTACACGGTGTTGTGAAACTTCCGGGATCTTTAAGTTTCGGAGGCAATTTCTGTTGCAGCACCGCACTCTTCCGTTAGAGCAACGGTCTCCAAGTCCTCAAGTTTCAGCTTCCGAGATAGAATACCTTTCATAAATTTAGCATAACTCGGCATTTGTTCTAGAGCCTCCGCAAAAGGTATGTTGATTTGTAATTTCTTGAAAACCTCTAGAAATTTAGCGAATTGCTTGTCGAGCTTATGCTTCTGAAGTCTCTTCGGAAAAGGGGGAGGTGGATATACTTGCTTGACCCCAATATCAGCTTTAGGACTAGACTTCTCGGCTGATTCCATGCTTGCTTCCTCGTTGAATTCTTTCTTGTCAGCGTCAACAACAGTTTTTTCACTATCAGACTCAGATGAGAGTACGGGTGTTTCAACCTGTTGATCACTCTCTTCCTTGTTTCGCTCTGTTGCTGATTCTTTATCCTTCGTAACCTTTCCGGACCTCAAGGTGACAGCTTGTACTTGTTCCTTCACTTCCTTCTTGCCCGGATTGGCCTCAGTATCAGTAGGAAGAGTTCCTGGTGGTCTATTAATCAACGCATTAGCAATTTGCCCGATCTGATTCTCCAAAGTCTTGATTGACACCGATTGGCTTTTAACCATAAGTCTTAATTCTTCCAATTCTGATCTTTCGTTGGAAGACTGTCCAACCACCCCATGATTATGTTGCTGGAATCCAGGGTGTTGGAGTTGCTGCCTCGGTGCAAATTGTTGTTGAAAACCAAAAGGGTTGAAAGGTCCAGCTCCTTGCTGCTGAAACTGTTGCTGCGGTTGTTGCATGAAATTTTGATTGTTGCTCCAGCTGAAATTCGGATGATTCCGGTTATTGGGATGATAAGTGGCTGGTGCTGGCTGCTGAGACCTCTGGAAGGTGCTCACAAACTGAGCAGATTCACTAGATATAGCACACTGATCAGAAGAATGTGCACCCGCACAAAGCTCGCAAACATTAGGTGGTGGTTGAACTCCCAAGTTAGCTAAGGAATCTATCTTCATAGTAAGAGCATTAATTTGAGCAGTCAAGGCTGTAGTAGCATCAACATCTAGAACACCTGCTGCCTTGACCTGATGAAGACGCTGAGTAGGATTTTTAGATTTATTCGCGGCCATCATCTCAATCAACTCATAAGCTTCATCATAGCTCTTAGCCCATAGAGCTCCACCTGATGCTGCATCGAGCATTGGTCTCGATTGAGGTCCCAAGCCATTATAGAAGCAATTAATCACCATCCAATCAGGCATCCCATGATGTGGGTATTTTCGAAGCATCTCCTTGTAGCGTTCCCAAGCTTCACATAATGTTTCACCAGACAGCTGAGAGAATTGAGTGATAGCATTCCTGATTGCAGCTGTTTTGGCCATAGGGAAGAACTTAGTAAGAAATTTCTGAGCCAGATCCTCCCATGTCGTAATAGATCCTACAGGAAGAGAATGCAACCATCCCTTAGCTTTATCCCTCAGAGAGAATGGGAACAACCTCAATTTGATGGCATCGTCAGTAACACCATTGAACTTGAAAGTGTCGCAGATCTCAATGAAATCCCGAATATGCGTATTAGGATCCTCAGTCGGAGAACCCCCAAACTGCACTGAGTTCTGTACCATCTGAATAGTGCTCGGTCTGATCTCGAAAGTGGTGGCCTGAATTGCTGGCCTGATAATGCTCGATTGAATGTCATTGATTTTAGGCTCAGAGAAAGCCTTGAGAGCCTTAGTATCATTCGCAACTGGTGGTTGATCATCCATTGTAGTATTCACTATCGTTTCCTCCTTGACCAATGCTTCCTTACGAGCCTGAGAACGTGTTCAAATACACGTCACTCAAGTACCTGAAACACACACAACGAACTAAAGTGAGAAAAGAATCCAAGTCACTGAACTTTAACGACCACTAATGACAAGCACATAAACTAAAGTAACACCGAGTCCCCGGTAGCGGCGCCAAAAACTTGTTCGCACAAAATCACGCAAGTGTACGTGGTCACAAGTAATATAGAATATAATTCAAGTTCGTTCCAAAACGGGCCTTCAAACGGATCAAAAACGGGCAAAACGGGCCAAAATTCCCGCTCAGGTCGTGGGGCGGCCGCGCCAAAGTTGGGGCGGGCGCGCCAACGGTGCGGCCGCGCCAAAGTTGGGGCGGGTGCGCCAAAGTGGCAGCCTCCCGTCCAAGAGTTGGGGCGGCCGCGCCAAAGTTGGGGCGGCCGCGCCAAAGTGGTAGCCCTGACATCCAACCTTTACGCGTCCGTATCTTTCTCCTCGAGCATCCGATTGCTTCACCGTTTTTTTTCAATGAAAGCTATGATTCTCCTCTTTGTTCTCCTTCCAAAAAACCTACAAAACACAACACTAAAACATATCAAAAACATCAAAAGCTTGAGGCCATTCCATCAATTTAAGTCAAAACGAAGGCTTCCAAGTGGATATAAAATCCACTTATCATATTCATGAGAATATAATATCATCTTCTCGATGTGGTACGAAGATGGTTGTAAGGAAATAAGTTTGGAATTGGCGACAGGGGTGGCGCTTGCACCTAAGCGACAGGGGCGACGCCTAAGCGACAGGGCGGCGCCTGGCTTACATAGTTTATTGAATAATTAGATCACTGGTTATATTCATAAGAATATACCATTATGTTCTCGATGTGGTACAAAGATGGTTCAAAGAAAATAGAATTGCACTGGCGACAGGGTGGCGCCGAAGCGACGGGGGTGACGCCAAGACACGGGGAGCGACGGGGGTGGCGCCAAGACAAGGGGTAGCGACGGGGTGGCGCCAACCTGGCTTATATTTACAAACTCATAAACCAAGTCATTCCTTATATTCATAGCATTATAACATATTGTAATCGATGTGGTACAAAAATAGGGCAAGGCGCTCCAAGGACGCTATCAAGGCGCTCCAGGGCGCTGCCGGCTTACGGGCGCTGTCAAGGCGCTCCTAGGGCGCTAGCAAGGCGCTCCAGGGCGCTGCTGGCTACGGGCGCTGTCAAGGCGCTCCTAGGGCGCTAGCAAGGCGCTCCAGGGCGCATGTCCAAAATCAACAAATTTTTGTTAAATCTTGCCTCGACTCTTGCTATATATTCTTATTCTCGCTCTTTTCTTTTATCGATGACGGTTGGGAGTTTTCTATTCAATATAGAAGTTGTACTACACCACATCAAAATACATATTATGTATTATTCAAATAAAATGGATTCGGGGTATTACAACAATGGTCCTCTGGTTGAAGCCTCCCCCTTATATTGAAGACAGATGTTGGTGGCTACTGCAATAACAATATCAATTTGTCTTCTATTGGTTGTGTTATGAGGAGAAGATAGGTCATTGTTTTGTGGTTATTATGGTATAGATTCTTCTGGAGATCAAGTGTATATTGTTTTGTGTATATTGATCTATTGGCTATATATGAAGAAGAAGCTGCTGGATTTAATCTCGTTAATTCTCCCATTGCGAATTTTTATATATGTATTGTTCTCATAAGTGTTCTTATAGGTGTTCTTATAGAACCAGAAAATTTAAGAATAACATGTTTAATCTAAACCACAAAAATTCAAAAAATTTATTATTTAAAATTCTTGACTTTGATTGCTATCATACTAACTCAAATCATATGTGATAGTTTTAGAAATTTGATCTCTAAAAGATTCATTATGATATTCCTCCAAATAGATTTCAATTTATTTTATATTGTAGAATTTAATAATAAATTCTTCACTAGGAGACGTTAATAAAAGCTGAAGAATCCACGAACACCTATGATATTAAAGAATGGAAAACACTTTAAAGAACACCTATAAGATTAAAGAATCAAAAACACTTTAAAGAATCATAAATTATAAAAAAAATTCATTTGACATAAACAATATATTTATAACTAGAAAATATTATTATAAATTATTTTGATAATTTATGGAAGTCATATATTAAATTATCCTCCAAATTACATCATCATATTTTAAAATTTTTGATTTCGTAATGTATTTTATTTTTTAAATGAGATTCTTTAAAGTGTTTTATTCATATTTTATATCTCTTTCATAATAACATTTTCTTGGAAAAGTAGTTGAAATTTAGAATTTTCTAAAAATTGTATGTTAAAATTTTGAAGTTCTTTCAATATAAACTTTAGCAAGTGTTACCTTAATATTACCAAAAATATAATAGTTATTTCACTAGTATCATATTTCGACTATATTATTATTGAATATATTTATTCTATATTAAGTTCAGTTATATTTTTTTTGATAAAATTAAAATTCTAATAGAATATACAATACAATACAATTATGTTTACTTTTAAATTCAATTTAAATTTTTTGTTAGAATATATTTTATTGATACATTATTCTTAATGTTGGAGAAGCGAGTGTTAAGAATTAGGCATTTTTGTTTAATTTAAGTTGAACTCCTACTTTGAATAATTTTCAAATACATAGTAAAATCAATAATGTCTCTTTACTATCCATTACAAGTAGATATTTTTTTAATTTTTTTTTAAATATTGACATTATTATTTTTAAAAATTAAATATTTCAATAGATATTCAAATTGATCTCTCATTAATTTATTATTATTTAAAATGTGAGAAACTATATGTTCACTTTTGGTAAGGTGAATAGAGATTCGAAAAAATTTGTATTAAGGATTTAACTGTTTAAATTATATGCAGATTCCGTAACGTGTTCATAAAAAATGATAATAATAATTATATTGTAATATTAAAATAAATTTTATTTAAAATTATAATAATATCAATAAAGTTCCAAGGTCTTAGACAGTTATATATTTTAAGGTGTTCCTGAGACAATTATATATTTTTACAAGATTGTATAACGTGTTCGTGAAAGTGATAAAAATAATTATATATTTTAATATTAAAATTAAAAAAAATTAAAATCAAAACAATATTAATAAGGTCTACTTTTAATATCTGCATAATTTATTGTATTATTACTATTATGAGTTGAAGGAGAAATCCTCATTCTATCTTAACCCTTGTAGTATATTTTTACTACTAATTTATATCTTTTTAATATTAAATTACTAACTTATTTTTACTAGATTCTTTCCGGTGTTCCTTAGACACAAGATAATAATTCAACAATTATAAATAATTTGTTTTATTAAAATTTAGATAATAAGGTATATATTTTAAATTATTTAAATAAGAATTATATTAATCGATGGGTTCTTCACCAATGTAACATATATTATCGAATAATTTATATTTTCAAATTTTTTCTTATTGATTTCATAGATATTCTTTAAGATGTTACTTACGAATACGTTAAAAATTGTACCTTTTTATTTTATTTAATTTAGATGATTAATCTAAAAAAAAATTAATTCATTAAGTGTCCTACTAATTTAAAATTTTCATATATTAATTCAATATTTCTTGGAGATTACTTAAAGTGTTACGTAGCCATACAATAAATATATATGGTTGTGTTTTTATAAAATTTACTAATAGAGATTTATTATTTGATTAATATGAAGATTCATTAAGGTGTTCTAAAAAATACTAAGGTTCTAATGAGAGATCTAACAACATTTTTTTCTCGGAATATTTAGGTTTGTGCATAATACATAAATTGTTCTAATATAAAATTTAATATAATTTTTGTGAGTAAATATTGTGAATTATCAATTTTATACCATTTTTATATTTGTTTATATTTCACTTATCTTATCATTGATCCATTTTAGTGTTCCAATAAGATTCAATAGTATAAGATTAAATATTTTATTATTTCAGAACAAAAATTCTATTAAGCTGTTGTTTCTTTATTTGTTAAAATATAACATTAGCTTTGGAAGTAAGAATCCCAAGAGAATCCTGAAAGAATGGAAAGGATTTCATCCGTAGCAAGCAAATCGTAGAAACATAAATAAGGAAACTAGTAAAGAAAATTTAAATTTCAAAATCATTAAATACAATGCATATATCATGGGATTGTAAATGTATGCATTAATGTACACATTTAATATTAATATGGTAAAACTTTAATACTTGATATGATAAAACTTTAATACAAATCTCTTAATAATATTAGAATCACTATAAGAAATAAACAAGCCTAACACACACACTTTCTAGATATAGTTCTCCTTCTTAATTTTTTGGATGTCCGTTTCTTGCTCTTCAGCATCTGGTCGTCCTGATCTACTCCCCAGAGAGGAAAACCCATGCATAATTTCATGTACATCCTCCTCCGCTATCTCAAATTTTTTTTAAATTAATCCTTAAAAATGCAGGATTTTGTTCAAAAGATGATAACAAAAATTCAGAAAGCTTCACGGGGTACTCGTTTAGTTCGAAACTCATTATGGAACCAAACCCGGTAGAAGAAATCCATGATTTTTGATCATCAAACAGTGACGACAAATTCATTAAAAAGCATACAAGGTTAATTCTAACGATCATCTTCTCTTTCCTGAACAAAAAACATCAACAACAAAGAAGAATCATTGTTCTTTATACTGTTCTTTAAACGAAATTGTCTACAAACATGATTCAGAGAAATCAAGAATAACCACGAACCTTGAGAAAACAATGTTAGGATCAATCGACACTGACCTTACTAAATTCTGCAACTCTTCCCCACGGTTCTTATCCCTGAACAAGAACATCAAAAAACCATGAACAATTAAGGTTCCTTGCAGTGTTCTGTACGAAAATCGTATATAAACTGTCATTCAATCAGTTCAAAATCAAGAACAAACCCTGCGTCACCTAAGGATTTGGTTCAAAAGATGATAACAGAAATTCAGAAAGCTTCACGGGGTACTCGTTAAGTCCGAAACTTATTATAGAATCAAAGCCGGTTGAAGAAATCCATGATTTTTGATCATCAGACAACGACGACAACACACGAACAAGCATACTAGGTTTGATTCTAACAATCGGCTTGTCGTGACTGAGGCAAAAACATCAAGAACAAAAAATTGTTGGTGTTCTACTTCATATTCTCAGAAAAATAACAACTATATACTTAGTTGATTCTGAAAAAGAGTTTAAGAAGCACAACTAACCTTGAGATATGAACTTCAGGATGAATTGACATGGACCTTACGGTGTTCTGCAACTGTTCGCTATCGTTCGGATGCCTGAACCAGATAAAGAATCAAGAGTTAGGGTTCTATAGAGTGTTCTATTAAAAATTCCTAAAAAAACTGTGAATCGATGAGATCAAAATCAAGAACAGAACCTTAGTTCGTCCATGCTAGCTTCCATTGACACTGATATTACAAAACCTCTGCAAAATCTTTTCAACGCTTCTGTTCTTGATTATGAGTTATATATGTATCATATATTAAGACGTACAAAGCTTCCAAAATTACAAAATCCATGATTGAATCTCTAAATCAGTAGCATATTCACGTTGCCTTATAAGGGTGAAAGGCATATGTTTAGCCTATTTGTAATTAAAGAGGTACCAACTCAACTCTGATAAGAAAGCAAGGTAAATAGCAAGTACTATTGAAGGAATCCGTACGAAGAACGTCAAGTGATTTATTGAAATTATATGTCTGAAGAATTTCAGGATGATGCTGCACACCACTGGAAGAAGTTCATTAATATGTTCAAGCCTCAGTGTACAAATAATCTTTTGTAGCACGTCCAGAAGTCCAGAAGGTATAAAGTTTTAATACTTTATTTATTCAGAAGATTCCATACTATTGTTACTAATGAAGAAGAACTACGAAGACAAAGAATCGACGAACAAGCCACATCTCAAATGTTTATTTGATAAAGAATATTTAATTCAGCTAGATACAGATGAACCAGACAGTACATTTGTGTGTCAGCTACTCTAATTAAGTATTCTGCATCAACTACAAGTGGCCGTTCAATCAAGACAAAGATCTACAAAGTTTAATCAAGCCGGAAGTCTCTGCTGATGAAGATATACATTTATATAAGTATTTATTTAATTATCTCACTTATCAAAATAATTATATTGGTTGTATAATTTATTAATTAAATTGATTCACCTTCGAATTAATTTAATTTATGAATGTATATAATTAATATAATTAAGTGGGTGATTATCTAATATTTATATACATTATTTAAACTGATTATTGCATCAAATAGCTCGGTATGACTTTATTTAGTAAAGTCATACCGTGCCCTGCCTTATGACTTACCCTGGGATGTGTTAAAATGTCATACTATGGCTGTTTGTGTGAGTAAATCATTCGGTATGACTTTCTCTTGATAAGTCATACCGTTTGCTCTCAACAGACTTCATCTGGTATGACATTAGAATGTCATACCGTGTCTGTTAGGTCCTATTAACTCACTATATAATATGATATAGTGATCACAATCTGTAACACAGTAAGACAATATGAAAGATTGAAAGTAGTAAACTGTTATATTCACAAAGCTTTGATGGTTACAAAAACTCTCTCAGTGATTTATATTGTATCACTAAGAGCTGCTAGGGTTCTTAACAATTTACTCGATAACTCAACTCATATAGAGTAACCCTAATCTGTGTTTATATAGACACAGTTACAAAATCAATCTCTGATTTGATATCCTATAAATCAGCTATAAATTCTATCAATCAAAGATTGCTCCAGTTTTCTGTTTAGTTTCCATAGCCAGTAAATCACTCCTCCGCTTCTATCGTTCCTTGAAGTATATCCGCTTCTGAGCTCTTTCCACGTGTAAACTCTGACGAGTCTTGACTATGTAAACTCTGGTCAGACTTTATCAAACTCTGTCAGACTTTACTAAACTCTGATCAGCTTCCAGATTAAACTCTGATGATTTCTGTTCTAAAACAAACTTTAAGAACATTAGTAATCATCAATTATATCTAACAATCTCCCCCAACTTGTGCATAAATACATTATGTGCAAGTTAACAGATAATTGATGATGTCAAAACATTTAAGTCAAATGCAACAGAGTTTAACTATATAACAGAAAACTTTTAAAACTTACAGAAACTCTACTCCCTAACTTCATAGACACCATGAGCAGTCTTTAAGTATCCTCTGAGGAGTTGTTTTTCTGCTTCTTCAAGAGCTGCTACCATCTGTCTCTTTACATCTCTTAGTTCTGGATTTGAAACTCCAGTTTGATAAATTGCAGCTCTGAGATCATAGATCTTGTTCTTCTTCATGTCCTTATTCAGCATAATGTAGCCTTTGTCAGATTCTTCATTGAAACTCAGAGCACTGACTCCAGCTACTGTCTCTATTTTGGCTGAATTTTTCTTCATCTCAACTAGCTGTCCTTGATTGTTGAAGTATTTTGGAATGAAAGGTCCAGCATTTTTATTTCCTGTAATACCCATTTTTCTTCTGATTTGATCTTTAAGCAGGTTGGAGATGTGTTGACATGACTTGTTTTTCACTTGAAATATGTGTGATACATATCTCAATTCCTCCCAGTGTTTAGCATAGAGATCTGCTTCAAGTACTCTAAACACTGTTCCATCAGACATGAAGTAGATAAGAATATTATCTCCTCTGTCATTCTTCACCAACTGGACTGAATCTAATTTGTCCATTTTTTCTTGTAAAGCTCCAGTCTTGGGAGCACATAGAGATGAGGGGTCATCTGGTCTTGATCCTATACTCTGATCAAATTTTTCATATTTGGATCCCAGCCCTCCTTTATCTCTTCCTGCTTTACGATGAGAGATTGGTTGAATTGGTCCCTTTTCAAAGCTTATCTCAGTCATCAGACTAGGCTTTGCAAATCCAGCTAATGGAGTAGTTGTTGGTTTGAACACAGCTTGAGCTTTGTCAGAGGTTGTGTCTTTCTTTGCATCCTTATTAACTTGAGCTATGTCAGAGGTTAATCTTTCTTTTTGTGATTCTGCAACATGAGCTTTGTCAGAGATTGCAGCTTCTGTTTTCTTTTCCTTTACAACTTGATCTTTGTCAGAGGTTGTAGATTTCTTCAGAGTGAATCCTCTCTCAAGATGTTCATCCACTTTGCTTTTGCCTTTAGATGTATACTCATCCTCAGAGTATATCATTTTGACAGACAAACTCTGATCAACAACAGTGGCTTCCTTAATCAGTATCCCCTTTTCCTTTGGTTTGGCAGTTGACTTTGCAGGCTTCTGGATTTTTCCTGACCGTATTGCTTCAGTATGTTCCTTCTTTAGTTCTTCTTCTTCTGCAGCAATCAACTCCAAATCCAAATTGGCTTCTGGATTTTCTTGTTCAAAAATCAATCTAGCAAGCTCTTCATCAGTCATGGGTTTGTCTGATCCAGTCACTGGTCTTTGCTTAGATCCAGATGTGAAATTATGTGTTGGAGCAGACTTTGTGCTTTGCTTAGACTGTTTCTGACTGTCAGAGCTTGAAACTCTTCCACCAGTCCCTGATTGAAATCTTTTGTGCTTTGTGAAATCATCAACATCATCATCATCATCCTTCTTCTTTCTCTTCAGAGTTTGAGTAGTAGACTTGCATTTGACTTTAGCTACTCTCTCCCCCTTTTTGACATCATCCTCATCAGGAATCAGTATTGATGTGATCAGAGAAAGTGAAGATTGGATGGCTTCAAGTTGCTTGGACATCCTTTCTTGAGTTGATTCAATCATTGTCATCCTCTTGTCCAGAGATTCATTTGCAGATACCAGTTTCTGAACATTATCTTTCAGAGGTAGAAGAGTCCTTTTCTTCTCCATGTCATTTGTCTCTTTGATATTAGCTACTTCTGTTCTGAGACCATCTATTGATTTAGATGTCTGGGCATGAGCAGGATGAAATGTCTTCAGATAAAGAATTGTGCCTTTGAGGCTTGACATAACATCAGAGTTTGTGATTTTATTCTCTGCCATAGATAAAAATTCTTCAGCTTTAGTTGGTTCCAGAGAATGTTGGTGGCTCAGCCAGAGTTTATCCCAGACTTCATTTGGTGGATCAACCTGAAGATCCCTGGGAAGTGGCTCAGAGTCTGTATTCAGAGTTTGTAGCCTGGCAGTATACTGGCTGGTGGACTCCCACTTTTGTTGTAGATGTGACTGAGGAACTTCATTATCATTGTCATCATTGTCATCATCTGAACTTTCATCATCCTCATCATTATCAGATGCAGGATCAGCAATTTTCTCAACAGTGTCTTGAGCAGATTTTTCTTGAGCTTTAGACTGTGATTTGCTAGGCTCTTCACCAGCCTTAGCAAGAGACTGCAGAGCTTCCATAGCTAATTTGTCAGATTCATCAACTACATCAGACTTGTAGTTTTCTGGAGCTGTATCATGAACAATGGCCCCCTCAGGAATTTTCATTGGTGATTGAGGAATTGGAATTGGGGTTCCATGATCAGATATAGGAGATTTGGGATCAGAAACTGCTGTTTCAGCTTCAGCTGTAGCTTGCTCCTGGCAGACAATTTCTTCATCTACTTCAGATGAAGTAGAAGATGCTGTGGGAGATGTCAGAGGAACAGCTTTGATAGGAAGCACCATCAGAGCTTGAGAATGTTCAGCAACTGGAGTTGATGGTGTTTGCTCTTCCTCAACTGTGAAGTCTGTTATTTCAGTGTTTGGGACTTTTGCCCTCTCTGGCTTTTGAGCCCTTCTCTTGAATCTGGCTGGCTTTTGTTGTTGAGGACTAGTTTGAACAGGTTCAGAGGTTGTTGCAGGAGTAGGTTCCAAATCATCATATTCATATGCTGCAACAAGCCTCCTTCTTTTCTGCTTTGGAGGAGAAGCAGCTTCAGTGTTTACTGGAATCTCAGAGTTTGCTTGGGGCTCAGAGTTTACTTGAGCCTCAGAGTTTAAATGAGCCTCAGAGTTTACTGGCTCATCAGTGTTTGTCTGCTCATCAGAGTTTGATTTCAGAACATGTGTAGCAACAGAGGTTCTTGTTCTTTTGGCAGTGGAGGGGGCTGCATCAGACTTTGCAGCCCTCTTGGACTTGGATGCAGGTGTCCTAGCTGCTTGAGAAGAGACTGGAGATTGTTGATTTGCTGGAAGCATGTTCAGTCTATCTCTAATTTGAGCTGGAACTTGTAATGGCCTAAGAACTGGCCTCTTTTCATCTTTAGAGATGAGATCTTTGAAAGCCCTTTTATGCAGCTTAAAAGGTCTGATCTCATCATCAAATGCTACCTCTCCAACAGATGCATTGAACAATAATTGGCAAAAGCGTGAAAAATAGACAACTTGACGATTTTCATGCATTCTTTCACCAATATTTCTAATAACTAATCTACCATAATCGAAATTAGTAGAATAGATCAGAGAATACCCAATTTGTAGCATATCCATGGGTATTGCATCCCAGTTGGTAGATTTCTTCTGGAAAGCTCTGGTTATGCAGTCGAAGAAGAAACTCCATTCCTTCCTGAGTCCAGGACGCTTCAATTGACCTAATTTGTCCAGAGAATCATAGTAGCCCAAGTCAGTCATCATGGCTCTTAGATTTGCATCGCCATGTGTGATGTAATTGGAATGTTCAGGTAGGTTAAGAGCTTGACGGACTGTGGCTGGAGTGACAGCATACTCCTCCCCTTCATAAGAGAATATAATGGATGGAGATCCATTTGTACCACCATTATCATAGCGACCCGTTCTCCAAAAATTGATAATTTGGCTTCCAGAGAGTCTGGCAGGAGCTGTAAGGGCTGTGGCTAGAGCACTCTGTGCCAAGAAGCGCTGGAAGGGATGATAATCTCTTGGAGCTTCAGTAGTGTCAAGAATGGCTGCATAGTTGTTGGGGACAAAGTCCACACCTGCATGGGTAAATGTAGTAGTTGCCATTATACCAGAGATTGTGAGTAGAGAAATGTGTTTGAGAAAATGTGTAGGAGAAAATTTGAATTTCGGAGAGAAGAGAGTAAGAGTTTGTGAAGAGAGTGTGTGTAATGAGCAATATAATCTGATGTGATAAACTCTTCAGATTTTGTGTAGCTGTACACGCATGACTCTCTGTTCTCTTGGACACCTGTCGGATTTTCACTGGTAGATGAGAGTTAGTGGGATGGAGAAAAGAGAGTAATAATCATTAGCGCAGTAAAACATGTGCAGTAATAAATGCTGATTACACGTTCTCCTATTAAAATGTTTTTGATGTAAACCCACTAACAATACACCCGTTTGGAATACTCCCTTCATATTCTCTGAATATTTGAACTCCTGAAAGTATAAGAGTTTAGAAAATCAAGATCAAATCTCTCGAATTTTAAACTCTGAGATTTAAATCAAAGAAAATTAATTCTTAATACCTCAGAATAAAGACATAATGTATAGAAAATTCATCAAAAAATCAGAGTTTGTCATAAAATCCATAGCTCAATAATGTGCATGTGAAATAATGTGTGTGATTTAACATATTAAATCAGAGACTAGAGAATTTCACAATTTCGTAATTATAAGGTAGACAAGAATAATTATTTTAAACTCTCAAGACATAGACAATAGGCATACTCTGATGGAGAAATATAAAATAAACTAACCCTTTTTTTTTTTTTTTAAGGACGCTTTTCAGTGTAAATGAATCACGACCGTTAAATATTATTTTGCAACAGTATTTTCTCCAGTAATCAGAGATTATGACTGGTCACCATAGATAATAAAATCTTGGCAATTACTTAATACCAGTAAGTGTTTGGGTCTTCCCAGTCACTGTCATATAGACATCTAAGATCTCAAAGGAGTACTATGCTTATTTGCAGGGGTATGTATATAGCATCAGAGTTTATAATCACTGTCTAATTTACTGAGAGAAAATGCAAATTAGTCAGTCTCACTTATAATTAAGATATGTGAAGTAATAGAGTCTCAATGATATCAACATGCATATAGTGTTAAGTAGTAGCACAAAATTGAGATCAAGATTAAAGAACTGAACTGAGATTCATGATTACTAATTCATATCATGCTTCATAGTATCTTCACAGGTTTGTTTTCTCAGAGAAATAAAAAATGAAATCATTAATCATGATTCAGAGTTTACAAACATCAGAGAATATCGTCAGAGAATGACGATCAGAGAATATCATCAGAGTATAGCACACAGAGTATATCATCAGAGAATGGCATCAGAATTTACCAATCAGAGTATATCATGGCAAATTTGTGAGCATTACATATGGTAATTTGACAATTGAAATTTTAAAGATCTGACCAGTATGTTTACTCAGTTCCTGAAATCATTCCTAGCTCATTCACCAGTCTAGTGAAGGTTGCTTCACTTAGTGGTTTGGTGAATATGTCTGCTAGCTGCTGTTCTGTGGGAACAAAGTGAAGTTCAATGGTTCCTTCCTCCACATGCTCCCTTATAAAATGATATCTTATACTGATGTGCTTTGTCAGAGAATGTTGAACTGGGTTTCCTGTCATAGCAATAGCACTTTGGTTATCACAATAAATAGGAATTTTAGAAAAGGATAATCCATAGTCCAACAGTTGATTCTTCATCCAAAGAATTTGAGCACAGCAGCTGCCTGCAGCTATATACTCTGACTCTGCTGTTGATGTTGAAATGGACTTCTGCTTCTTGCTGTACCAAGAAACAAGTCTTCCACCCAGAAATTGACAACTCCCACTTGTGCTTTTCCTGTCAATTTTGCAACCTGCAAAATCTGCATCAGAGTATCCAATTAGACTAAAATCTGATTCTCTAGGATACCATAATCCCAATGACGTGGTTCCCTTGAGATATCTGAATATCCTCTTCACTGCAATCAGATGAGGCTCTCTTGGATCTGCCTGAAATCTTGCACATAGACATGTGGCATACATGATGTCTGGTCTACTTGCAGTCAGATAAAGCAAAGATCCAATCATTCCTCTATAGTTTGTGATATCCACTGATGCACCAGTGTCTTTGTCTAGTTTGGTTGCTGTTGCCATAGGAGTGGTTGCGGCTGAACTGTCTTGCATACCAAATTTCTTCAAAAGATTTCTGGTATACTTGGCTTGATTTATAAAAATCCCATCTTCAGTCTGTTTAACTTGTAAACCCAGAAAATAACTGAGTTCCCCCATCATGCTCATTTGGTACCTAGACTGCATGAGCTTGGCAAATCTTTGACAGAGTTTAGCATTAGTGGAGCCAAAAATAATGTCATCAACATAGATTTGAACTAAAAGCAGATCATTACCATGATTCAAATAAAACAGGGTTTTATCTATGGTACCTCTAGTAAATCCACTTTCAAGAAGAAATTGAGCCAGAGTTTCATACCATGCCCTTGGAGCCTGCTTTAGTCCATAAAGTGCTTTGTCCAACCTGTAGACATAGTCTGGATGTTTTGGATCCACAAATCCTGGAGGTTGTTCAACATATACCTCTTCATCCAGTTTTCCATTTAGAAAAGCACTCTTGACATCCATCTGAAATACCTTGAATTTCTTGTGAGCAGCATAGGCCAGAAAGATTCTGATTGCCTCCAATCTTGCAACTGGGGCAAATGTCTCATCATAGTCAATACCTTCCTGTTGTGAGTACCCTTTTGCCACAAGCCTTGCTTTATTCCTTGTAATGACACCCTCACTGTCAGTTTTGTTTCTGAACACCCATTTTGTACCAACTATGGATCTGTCTTTAGGTCTTGGTACTAGGGTCCATACTTTGTTTCTCTCAAACTCATTTAGCTCCTCTTGCATTGCTTGAATCCAGTCAGCATCTTGAAGAGCTTCCTCCACCTTTTTAGGTTCTGTTTGTGACAGAAAGCAATGATGTAAACACTCATTTGCTGTAGCTGTCCTTGTTTGCACACCTGCTTCTGGATCTCCAATTATTAAATCAGGTGTGTGAGATTTTGTCCACTTCCTAGCATGTGGAAGTTGACTATTTTCATCATTGGATCCTCCCCCTTGATCCATGCTCTCCTGATTCTGTTGATTATTCTCTGTAGCTCCCCCTGCATTTGTGCTATCAGAGATTGAATCAGTATTCTCTGATGAGTTTGAGTTAGCATTCTCTGATGAGTCTTGGGTAGAGTCTGAAACATTCTGATGCTCCCCCTCAGCAAGTGCTTCATCATCATGAACTTGTAAATTTTCATCAGAGTTTGCTGTATTTTGTTCACAGTCAGAGTTTGACTGTTCATCAGAGTTTGTCGAATCAGAGAATATTTCTTCATTTTCAAAATGCAGTTTTTCATGATCATCCATATCTGTTAAGCCCATAATTTTCTTGTCATCAAATGACACATGTATGGATTCCATGATCACCTTGGTTCTTAGATTGTAGACTCTGAAGGCCTTTGTTATCAGAGGATAACCTACAAAAATGCCTTCATCAGCTTTTAAATCAAACTTGGTAAGCTGTTCTGGATGAGTCTTCAATACAAAGCATTTGCACCCAAATATATGAAAGTACTTCAGATTTGGCTTCTTTTTCCTCACCATTTCATATGGGGTCTTGCCATGCTTATTAATCAGTGTTGCATTTTGAGCGAAACAAGCTGTTTGAACAGCTTCTGCCCAGAAATAAGTAGGTAGTTTAGCCTCATCAAGCATAGTTCTGGCAGCTTCTATAAGAGTCCTGTTTTTCCTCTCAACTACACCATTTTGCTGTGGTGTACCAGGTGCAGAAAATTGTTGCACTACACCTCTTTCTTTGCAGAACTCTTCCATTGTTGAATTTCTGAACTCAGTTCCATTATCACTTCTAATGATCTTCACTTTATCTTCAGATCCATGATCCAGTTGTTTCACATGATCCATCAGATGCAAGGCTGTTTCATCTTTAGAGTGAAGAAAATATACCCAAGTGTATCTGGTATACTCATCAACAATGACAAGAGCATATTTCTTCCTTGCAATGGATGGTACATTAACTGGTCCAAATAGATCAACATGTAGAAGATGATATGGTTTCTTTATTGAGAATTCAGTCTTACTCTTGAAGGATGTCTTTCTCTGCTTGGCCTTTTGACATGAATCACATAATCCATCAGATGTGAGTAGTGATTCAGGGAGTCCTCTCACAAGCTTTTTCTTTATAAGCTCATTTATAGAGTTGAAATTCAGATGTGAGAGCTTCTTGTGCCACTTCCAACTTTCTTCTGCAGAGATTCTTGTAGATAAGCAAATTGCTTTTCCTTCAGAGTTTGTAGGCAGGTGGATTTCATAAATATTTCCATGTCTGTGAGCAATCACTGCCACCTTGCCTGTTGACTTGCTTACTATCTCACTGTGTTCTCCATAGAAATCAACATGATATCCTCTGTCACAGATTTGACTGATAGAGAGTAAATTGTGTTTTAGCCCTTGAACAAGAGCTACATTTGATATGATGACATTTCCAAGATTGATGTTGCCATATCCCAGAGTCCTTCCTATGTTGCCATCTCCATAAGAAACACTTGGGCCAGCTTTCTACACAAACTCTGACAGCAGGGACTTATTTCCAGTCATCTGTCCTGAACATCCACTGTCCAAGACTAGAATATTCTTCCTGTTGCCCTGCAATCACAAAGACCACTAATTGTTAGTTTTAAGGACCCAGACTTGCTTGGATCCCTTGGCCTTATTAAGTTTGTTAGCTTTTGCAGCGGAATATTTATTATTATCAGAGTTTGAGCTAACAGACTTTGCAACAGAGTTTGTACTAGAAACAGAGTTTGTACTTGCAGAGCTTTTATTAACCTTTAAAGAAGGTTTCAATTGATAATAATCATAATACAAACTATGATATTCTTTGCAAGTATAGATAGAATGCCATAAACTACCACAATGAAAACATGGATCTCGTGGTTTATATCTAATACTACTTTTTCTAACTCCAGACTTTGTAGGTAAAGAGTTAATGTCCTTGTTCTTCCTGCAAAAATCAGCAAGATGATTAGTATTCCCACAGTTATGGCATGTCTTCCTAGGTGCATTTGGAATAGGCATATAGTTATTACTCTTGTCTATTCCAACCTTGCCATTTCTATTTTTCCTAGGCTCCTTGTCTTTGCTATCAGACTTTACCTCTTTAAGCTTATGTTTAAGCTGTTTCTGAGTCATCAGTCCTATGTTAACCTGTTTGGGTTTATCAGATTTTAAATTGTTGTTAATCTCTGATTTTGGTCTATTCTGTTTAGACTTAGAGGATTCAGCAACAAATTTAACAGGTTTAATCTTAGGTTTTTGAGTTTTAACAAACTCTGTTTTTGATGACTCAGCTTCTGAGTTATCAGTGTAACCTAGTCCCTTCTTCCAGTTTCCACTACCTAAGATATCCTGAGTAGTTTTGCCTGAATTAGTCCATGTCTTAATGATCTCCCTTTCCTTAGCAAGTCCTGATTGAAGAGATGCATACCTCTTTAACAATTCATCTTTGACAATGACAGCATCATCTCTTTCTTTCTGAACTTCCAACATCTGAACTAATTCTTTTTCTAGATAATCATTCCTTTTCTTTACACTTAGAGTTTCAGATTTTAATCTTTCATTTTCTAAAGTCTGATCTCTAAAGCTGATATGCAAAGTTTTAAGAAACAATCTTAACTCAGTTATATCTTCAGTATCAAAGGCAAGAGTAGAATGAGGTACCTTTGCAGTAGATTCAGAGTTGTTGTCAGTGTTTGCCATCAGAGCATAATTGACTTCTTCTTCTGAATCAGATGTATCTGTCCAGTTTCCTTTCTTGGTGATAAAGGCTTTTTCTTTTTCCTTTTTGGCTTTCTTGCATTCAGATGCAAAGTGACCCTTTTCACCACAGTTGAAACAGGTATACTTGTCAGCTTTTCCAGCTTTCCCTTCCTTGCCCTCATTCTTCTTGAAGTTCTTCTTATCATAAACTCTGTCAGAGTTTCTGTCTTTCCTTGAAAAACTTTTGCCTTTGTTGAACTTTTTGTAGGCCAATTTCTTGAAGCTTTTCACCATCAATGCTGCTAACTGCATCATTTCACCATCACTGTCATCAGAGTCTGAGACATCAGAGTTTGAGTCATCAGAGTTTGATGACTCAATGTCAGACTTTGTGACATGAGCTTTTCCTTTGTTCTTAGCAGCTTCCTCTTGAACTTTCAGAGCAACAGACTTTGATTTGCCTCCATGACGTTTGCTTCTTTGCTCCATCTCAAGTTCATGGGTCTTCAGTCTTCCAAAAACATCATCAAGAGACATTTATATTGTATCACTAAGAGCTGCTAGGGTTCTTAACAATTTACTCGATAACTCAACTCATATAGAGTAACCCTAATCTGTGTTTATATAGACACAGTTACAAAATCAATCTCTGATTTGATATCCTATAAATCAGCTATAAATTCTATCAATCAAAGATTGCTCCAGTTTTCTGTTTAGTTTCCATAGCCAGTAAATCACTCCTCCGCTTCTATCGTTCCTTGAAGTATATCCGCTTCTGAGCTCTTTCCACGTGTAAACTCTGACGAGTCTTGACTATGTAAACTCTGGTCAGACTTTATCAAACTCTGTCAGACTTTACTAAACTCTGATCAGCTTCCAGATTAAACTCTGATGATTTCTGTTCTAAAACAAACTTTAAGAACATTAGTAATCATCAATTATATCTAACAGTGTCCCTCCTGCAGGCTTTCTCAGTTGTGTGTATGACTTGCATTTAAATGACTTGAAAAAGTCATACCGAAGTAATCAGAATGACTTTTGTGTTAAAAGTCATACCGAATGACTTAGTGGCCAAGTCTGATTAAGTCATACCGAGTTTTTCAGTATGGCTTTCTCTTAAAATGTCATTCCTTCCCCTTGTTTGGCATGGCTTTGTTGTTTTAAGTCATTCCTAAGCTAGAAAGTCATTCCTTTCAATGTCATACCTAGATCTAAGTGGTTTGCCTATAAATATGGCTTCACTTCTTCATTTCTCAAGTGTTCAAGCATTGTAAAAGCTTTCAAGTTGTTTGTAACTTGCAATTGTTATATCCACAGTTTTCTGTGCTTTGATCACTCGATTGTTTTAATCACTAAGTTAGAATACATCCTGTCGAATTTATTCTACGAACTTTAGTGGACATTAAAACGAACCTTATTAATTATATAACGACTTAAAACATTGTTATATTAATTAATTAAAATCTGATTAACAAGTTTAATTCAAATCAGATTATTCCGCCGCGATTTTTAGTGACGATTGTATTCAACCCCCCCTTCTACAATCGTTTCAGGACCTAACAATTGGTATCAGAGCGGTTGATACCATTTTTCCGTATCAGATCCTATACACACTCTGTAACGTCCAAATATTTTATTCGAATTAATTTTATTCCAAAAATTAATTTTGATTTAAAATATTTTTCTTTCAAAAATCCAAATCTCATCCAAACACTATTCACTTAAAATCCTTAAACATGAGTACACAAAAGATCAGTAGCATTAAAATCCCACCGTTCAGCAAAGAACACTTTGGCCTATGGAAGAGGCACATGTTATTATTCCTCCGCACAGCCAACAGAAAATATATCGGGATATTAAACAAGGGTGTTTCTATTCCGGTGAAAGCCATATTAGCACACGAAGAAGAAGGTGTGTTAATACCTCATCAGACCATTCCGAAAGAACTTCATGAGTACACAGATGAAGAGGGTGAACAGATGAACTTAGATGACGCTCTTCAACTAATATTGGTGGAATCTCTAGATCCAGTAATGTACAATGCTGTTGTTAATTGTACAAACGCCAAGCAAATCTGGGATACGTTAGAGATCATCAATGAAGGCTCAGATGAAGTTAGAGAAAACAAGAAAGAGATACTGATGGCTCAGTATGAACAGTTTGGTTCCAATCCCGGAGAAGGGATTTGAGAAGTGTTTATCAGACTTAACAATCTGATTAATAATCTAAATTTAAATGGGAAATACTACGACAAGAAAGAGGTCAACATGAAATTCCTCTTAACACTTCCTGAACATCTGGAACACAGAATCACTGCCATCAGGGAAAGCAGAGATCTGAATGAGATATCTCTGGAGAGACTCTACGGAGTGTTGAAAACTTATGAACTTGAACAAGTTCAAAGTAAATAGAGATATGGCTGGGGTAAAACACTGAACCATTCGAGAGCTCTAGTTGTTGAGTCACCTGTACCGGAAGAGAAGAAGGATGTTGTTGTTCCTTCTAAAACCACTCAGGAATTTGTTGTACCTGAGATGGGTCAGACTGCCTCTTCCAGTGGTGACGAAGAGTTCTATACAATGGAAGAGCTAGAACAATTAGAAGATCAATCTCTATCTCTGTTTGCCAAGAAGTTTGGAAACATGAGATTCAGGAAGAATCCCTCCTACAAGTACAAACCTACTGTGAACAGGTTTCAGAAAGGAGGTTATTCATCTTCTACAAGCAAAGGAGGATACAAGACTGAGATGGTGGATAAAAGCAAGTTCAAATGCTTCAACTGTGGTGAACCAGGACACTTTGCAACTAAATGCAAACAGCCCAAGGTTCAAGGAAAAAGAAAAGATTCCTACGACGAGCTGAAGCAGAAGTATGATGCACTTGTGAGAAAGCATCAGGGTACTTCTGGAAATCAAAACTTCAAAAGAATGTCTTATCTGGCAGAAGGGAAAAGCTGGGATGATACAGATAGTGATGAAGAGGAGCAGCTAGGGAATGTTGCTCTTATGGCTAATGCTGGATCATCTTCACCTCCTCCTGCTGGAAGCTTTCAGGTAGATCCTACATGCCCTAAACTTTTTATGCAATTAGGACTTGAAAGAGATGATGCTATTAAAAAGTTGAAAGCTGCCAATCTTAAAATTGATACACTAGTCTTAGATATTTATGCTTATAAAATGAATGAGATGAACGTATTAAAACCTAAAATAGAACAACTGATCATGGATTTAGGATTACAAAGTGCTAAAGTCAGAGTTCTAGAGAAAGGTGAGATTGCTTTAAGACTTCAGCTAGATGAAGAGAAAGTGAAATGTAAAGCCTTTAAGGATGCCTCCACTATAGTCAAAGAACTTAATGATAAACAAGAGATCAAGAGAACTGTTGGAATAGGTTTTGACTATAACAAATCCGTAGGTAAGGCTAGTAACATTACTCCTTTTAAGAAGAGTGCTGAGGAGAGAGGGATTCCTTTTGTTTTGAAAGATTCCCCTAAACCTTTGTTTAAAACCTCAGAAGCTGAACCTCTTTTAGAGACTCCTGTTGTCATTAGATATGAACTCAAACAGGAAGACCTCAAATTAAAAGAGAGTAATGAGAAGAGAGATGAGATCCTGACATCACTGAAACCAATCAAAGTTAAAGGCAATGTTAGGTTGCCTAAAGCTGGTTTAGGTGTCAACTCTGAGAGAACTAAATTCAACAAGCCTAATAATTTTGTGAATAGTAAGAACAAGAACAATAGATGTCATTCTACTGAGAACTTTAAATCTGGTAACAAGGTTAGAGTAGAATCTATTGATGTTCCTACTGCAGTGACTGATATTCCTGTTGTTCCTGTTTTTGATGCATGTCATAAATGTTGTGGTGTTGATAATTGCATGACTTGTGCTTTCAATATGATGTCTGCTTATTTTAGAAATTTGCATGCTAAAAATGAAAACACATCTCCTAGACAACACACAAACAATAAGCATGCTAGATCAAAGACTGCTAGTCCTCCTCGTGTGAGGAAGGAGACTTATGTTCCAAAGCCTAAAACCAAGGTTTATAAGGCTGTTGTTAAGGAAGTAAGTTCAGTCAAATCAGAACCAAGTATCAGTCCAAGAGGCTCTGTTGTATTACCTGATAGAAATCAATTCTTTAAGTTTGCTGGACCCAATCAAGTGTGGGTCCCAAAGAAGGTTTAATCAGTATGTCTTTTGCAGGGTGCCAGTGGAATTGTTCGTGTTACCTGGGTGCTTGACAGTGGAGCGTCAATGCACATGACTGGCAATAAATCCCTGCTGGAAGACATAAGAGAAGGAGCTGGCCCTACAGTCAGTTTTGCTGATAATAGCAAAGGTCGTACTGTGGGATATGGCAAGTACAAAATTGGAAGGATTATCATAGAAGATATTGCAATAGTTGAAGGACTTCAACATAATCTCCTAAGTGTCAGTCAATTCTGTGACAAAGGATATTATGTTCATTTTGAAAAGGAGATATGTATCATTAAACATATCAAGGATAAGCGTCCTTCACTATGTGGCATAAGGAAAGGCAATATATTCGTAGCTGATTTGTCTTCAGGACCAGGAAACGAAGTTCACTGTTTCTACGCCAAAGCGTCTGCTGAAGATAGTTGGTTATGGCATAAGAAGCTCTCATACCTTAACTTCAAAACCATGAACTCTCTAGTCAAGAGAGATCTAGTGAGAGGATTGCCTTCCCTGGAATTCTCAACTGATGATCTCTGTGAAGCTTGTCAGAAAGGAAAAGCGAAGAGAGCATCTCACAAAGGCAAAACCATCAATACCATTACAGATCCACTTCATTTGTTGCATATGGATTTGTTTGGCCCCGTGAATGTTGCATCTATTGATGGAGGAAGATATGCCTTAGTCATTGTGGATGACTTCTCGAAATTTACTTTGGTTTACTTCCTGGCTTCTAAGGATGAAACCTCGTTGACAGTGATTGATCATATAAAGTTAGTTGAATTGGATAAAGGTGTGCCAGTCAAAGCTGTAAGGTCAGACAATGGCACAGAATTCAAGAATCAAACTCTAATCAACTTTTACTCTGAAAAGGGAATTAGAAGGCAGTATTCAGCACCAAGGACTCCTCAGCAGAATGGAGTCGTCGAAAGAAAGAATCGTACACTGATCGAAGCTGCAAGGACTATGATTGCTGAAGCAAAGCTTCCTCTGTACTTTTGTGCTGAAGCTGTGTCTACTGCCTGCTATACCCAGAATAGAACTTTGATCAACAAGGATCATATGAAAACTCCATTTCATCTGTATAACAACAAGAAACCTTATGTCAAACATCTTCATGTATTTGGAGCCAAGTGTTATGTTCTCAAGGATGGTGAAGAGAACTTGAACAAGTTTGAGCCAAAGGCATCTGAAGCAATTTTTGTTGGTTATACAAATAATGCTTATAGAGTTTTTGTAATTGATACTCTGTCAGTGAAAGTTAGTGTCAATGTAACATTTGATGACACTAAACTACCAAGTTTACAATCTGCTGATCCATCTGAATCCCTGAAGTTTGACAACTATCCAGATTCTGATTCAGATGATGATGTGCCACCTGAGGTTGCAACAGGTGATGACAACAATGATAATGATCCAGGCAATGGTGGAGGAAATGGCAATAATGCTGGAGATTCCACTGATGCTAGTGGTGGATCATCAAGTCATCCTGGCAACAACTCAGGGGGAGCTGGTGGATCAACTAGTCATACACATCAGCCTAATGATAATACTGCTGAATCATCAAGGACACAACTTCCAAGGGAAAGGATTTGGAGCAGAGATCATCCCTTTGATCTGATTATTGGTGATCCTGATGTTGGTGTAAGGACTAAAAGTGCTACGACAAATGAATGTCTATTCTCTGGGTTTCTTTCACAATTAGAACCAAAGAAAATAGATGAAGCACTTGCTGATCCAAAAGGAAGATGGAATATTCATTTGCCAATCCAAGTATGTCAGAGATCTTCTTCGAAAGTTCAATCTAGAAGACTCTTCACCGGCAAAGACACCCATGGCCACTGCCACAAAGCTTGACCAGGATAAATCTGGTAAGAAAGTTGATATCACAAGCTATCGAGGTATGATTGGCTCTTTACTTTATCTTACTGCAAGTAGACCAGATATCATGTTTGCAACATGTTTATGTGCTAGGTTTCAGGCTGATCCTAAAGAATCACATCTTATAGCTGTCAAAAGAATCTTTAGATATCTTAAGGGTACACCTGGTTTAGGTATTTGGTACCCTAAGAATACTGGTTTTGACTTAACCGGCTATACAGATTCTGATTATGCAGGTTGCAGGATTGACAGAAAGAGTACGTCTGGAAGTTGTCAATTTCTAGGACGTCGGTTGGTTTCCTGGTACAGCAAGAAGCAACACTCAGTGTCCACTTCTACTGCTGAAGCTGAGTACATAGCTGCTGGAAGTTGTTGTGCTCAGATTCTCTGGATCAGAAATCAATTAAATGATTATGGTATTTCTGTCGACAAAATTCCAATATTTTGTGACAACACCAGTGCCATAGCCATTTCAAACAATCCAGTGCAACACTCCAGGACCAAGCACATTGATATCAGGTATCATTTCATTCGAGAACATGTCATGAATGGTACTGTGGTGTTACATTTCGTACCCACAGCTGATCAGATTGCAGACATCTTCACTAAACCACTTGATGAATCCACTTTCTCTAAGTTGGTTTGTGAGCTAGGGATGTTAAATATGCCATGATTCTCTGTGTATATATTTTATATGTATTTTATATATTTTTGTGTATTTTCTGTGTAATTATATCTATTTTATTAGATTTTATATAATTGTTTGTAAATTATCTGATAATTTTATGTGTAATTATGCATGTTCATATCTGTTTCTATGATTTTCTAAGTGCTGCATACTCCCCTGTAATATTCTCCATGCATTTAGATAATTATATGTATTTATTTTGTATTTTTCAAAATTAATTAAGCATAAATATTTGTTTTTAAGTTAATTCATTTTAATGAATTAAAGTTAAATTCATAAATATTTATATTTAATTAAAGTTGAATTTTACAAAATATATGTGCAATATATTATATATTATGTGTATTAGATTTTTGATTATATGTGCAAAAGGTTTTAATTGTTTTTAATAATCAAAAAAAAAACCTAATATTCTATTTGTTATTTTATTATTAACTGTTTTTAGCTCGGTATGACATTTTTAGAAAATGTCATACCGGCTGTAGCGTGTTCTGTAAGCCTTGCAAACTCGGCATGACTTTACCTGAGAAAGTCATACCGCTTTTCACCTTCCCCTCGTTCAGAACACGGTATGACATTATTGGTTAATGTCATACCGACGCAAGGTTTGTCTCAGTGAGAATCTCGGTATGACATTCCCTTTCTAAGTCATACCGAATTCACTTAGTCCGTATGACTTATGTTTGAAAAGCCATACCTTTTTCAACTCTTCTCCCTCACGCATACATTCATACACTGCCATTGTTGAGCTCGGATTTTTTCAAGTTTTTGTGATAACCTTGCTGGTTACGATTGATTCAAGCCTAAAAAGCTTGCTGGTTACTTATTTTAATCCCAAAATAAGTCGAATTGCTGCCCGATTTCACCGAGTTTTCGAACCCCCTCTCGACTGAGTTTGAACGATTCCGACCGAGTTAGCACGAGTTTGTACCGGGTCTGTGCTCCTGTGACTTTGCATCGTTTGTTTACATCAGTTTGAGGTGGTTTTGATTCAATTGATTTCAAACCCTTGTTCTTGGACTTCGAAAGTTAGGGTTTGTGGAACCAATTTGGGGATTTTTGAAGTTAGTAGAGATTAAGGCATTGTTTGGAAGTTTGTAATGCCATTTAAATTAAATTAAATTTTAATTCGAATCTAACCCTTTAATTCGAATTATTAATTAATTTAATTAATTGATATTTAATTATTAATTGAAATTTGTGAGAAATTTGAGAATTAATATTTTATTTGAAAAATTCTCACTTAATTCAATTTTTAATTTTAAAAATGGCCGGTCGCTTTGTTATCGAGGAGACGAATTTGAATGGATTCTTTGACATGGAAGCAAGTTTGGCTCGCTTTAGACTGTGGGTCCGTTTTCTGAATAGCCAGTCGCTCGTCAGCACTGCTATTACAGCTCATGCAGAACTCCAGATACAACCACTTCAGGACTTCTACTCGACAGCCCTGAATACTACTCTGTTGGATAATTATCGGGTTTCTGGAGATATACATAGAGGACGTACCATTCATATCAACTCTGACGATGTGAATAGGATACTGGGATTCCCGAGGGAGAATTTTGCTGAACTCCCTACTGAAGCTGAGATCACCCAATTCTTTCAGACTATATTATATCAGGGTGAAATAAATTTGCCTGGGACGTTGAAAAGCAATCTGAAGCCCGAGTGGGACCTTTTCTTCGACACTTTGGCTAAAGTGTTTGCCCCTACCACTCGCAAGAACTTCAACGTTATAACTTCCTTGCTTCAGAAGATTGGATTCTGCATTGCTTTTAATCGTCCGATCAACTTTGGTAAGCTTATACTCCAATCCATTCTTACCAAGTTGGGACCACTGAGAAACAGATCTGTTGAGCAGAATGCCAAAGTCTCTTGCTTTTATCCAAGGTTTATTATGCTGTTTCTGAATGACAAATTGACTGACGCTGAGAAGGAACACTACTCTAATTCTCCTGTGGCACCAGTTCCTCGTGCCTGTTCCAAGTTGATGACTCAGTTGGACAACAAGAATAAATTTGCCAATGTTCCACTAATCACCACTCCTCACATGCTCCAAATGTTCAATACTCCACTGCAACCTTATCAACTTCAAGTGGCTCCTCCACCTCAACCTCAGCATCAACAACAACAGCAACAACAACCTCAAGAACCTCAACCCCTGCAGATTCAACAACCTACACAACACCATCAACAACAACTTCTACAACAACAACAACAGCAGCATTCACCTCAACAATCCCAAGAAGCACAATCTTCACACCATTCATCCAACCAATCATCATATCACTCCCCTATCCATCAACAACAACAATCTGACCCTTCATTTGAAGATCAAAATTTGGATTATGATCTCTTCGAGCATCAACCATCTTCATCTGAACCTCTCCCACACCAAACACAATCCCAAATCATCCCACAAACACAATCTACCTCACAACCCCTTCCCTCTGACTCTCCTATCAACCCGGAGCTGCAGTCCTTTCGTCAGGACCTACAGGTAGCTCAGGTACTTTCTAACTTATCATCTAATTTTAATGTTGATACGTCAGATTATGGTTGTGATCTTGTTTGTGACCTTGATTTTGTTTTCCAGCCTACCAGCAATGAACCTGACAACACACAGGTTCATAACCTAGCTGACGATTCAATTCAACAAACTCTCGTTTCTCCAAACAAATCAACCAACACTTCAATGCAACCTGTTCGTAAAGTTGCGAGGAAACGGAGTTCGAGTAGTTTAATGAGTCAACCCACAGCTCTGTCTCCCTCAAAGAAGCAAAGGGTGGAAGCCTTGGAGACAACTGTAGCCTCATCTGTGCCTTCCCAACAAGGCTCAGATTTTGAAATGGCAGATAAACAGTCTCTGGACCCATTCTCTCTACAGGATGTGGCCATTGAAATTGACCGTCCGGCCGCGGTAACTTGTACAGAGTCAAGCACTGCGCTAGCACTCACGCTAGTGCCAGCCCAAACAGATACACAGGTTCCTATGTTTACTGAGTGCACAGATTTTCAAAATCAATGTATTATATATGAAAACTTTGCTGATCACCCTTTCTTTTCTGATCAGGCGGAACTTGGCAGCGTGCAAGTTAATCTGCCCTCACAGGCGTCCGGAGGACAATTTGTTCCTCCACTACCTTTGAACCCATCTCAGGGGACATTGGTAGTATATACAGGTACAGCGGGAAGAGTGACTGAACAGAGTGATGTAAGGCAAACACCGAGCGATACACATGCACGTGAGGCTAGTGAAACAGCTTTGAGTGTACGTGAGGTGAGTGCACACACTAACCCTGCTCTGTTTGAGGAACAAATGGCAAAGCTAAGAGCTGAGCTTGCCAGAATGATTGTTGAGAACGAGAAGCTGAAGGGTGCACAGTTAGTGACCCTGGAACAGAAAGCTGAGGAGAGGCCATCCAGTTCTTACAGGGATGAGCTTAAAGAGGAAATCCATGAGTTAGCTGTTGAAATGAGGTCTAATCATGAGCTTTACATGTCCAAATTTGAGACCATCGACAGTAAACTAGATCAACTCCTCAGGAACTCCAACAAGTCTGATGATCAACCCTCTGGAGAGGATCCCTCAACTAAGGGGGAGAATAGAGACAAAGGTGACAGGGATGATAGAGGCAATAGCTCAAATCAAAGCAACAAGGATAATACCACTTCTGGATCTGCCCCTGACAAAGAAACTCACAAGTCAAAAGGCAAAGAACCATTACATCAGTCCGACAATGTTTTCAATTCTGATAGTTATGATGACTATCCACAGGATATGGATGATGATGACATCTTCGATGCTACCTATCGTCAAGCAGAAGAAGAAGAAGGTAAATTTGATGAGGGTTATTTGTTTCAGGATGAAGAACCTGTTGACCTAGAACATGAGGAGAATGTCCGGAAGTTCAAAGCTGAAAATGAAGCTAGGAAGCGTAAGCTTCGTGATTTCCAAAAACTTCTAGAGGACAAATTGATCACAGAAGAACAAATCAAGATCGAGAAACAGAAAATCTATGATGCTGCAATCAAGCAGAAGAATCTTGATATAAGGAGGAAAGAAGGAAAAAGCTGGGACATTGCAAGAAGAATCTTTAATGGACCTCAAAGGGAGCCTTTCGACGACAAAAAGTTCTTATCTCTGATCTATGATCTTAGAGAGGTAAACCCTGACGAGGATGTCTTTATGCATGCCTTTGCTTTGGAATTAAATTATGTGACTGTGGGGGTCAACAATTTGCTAGAGCAATGGGAGCTAATTGTCTATACACAGAGGAATGGTTCTTTCAGACTATCTGTCGAATCTCTGAAATCATTCTCTGTATCTGAGCTCTGGGTGCTTCGAAACAAGGTTAGGCGAAGCTCCAACCTGAATGAACTCCTTCGTGACAAACTGCTGGAACAAGCTATATTCAACAGTCCTCAGGTTGTCAGGAATCCTTACTGTGTTAAGTTCGTTCACAAGGAGATCTTCAGCACTGTCTATCTCAACGAAGAAGCCTTGCCAAAGTATCCAGCTAAACAACTTGCTCTTGCCTCCACTCTTTTAAGAACCAAGGGCTTTGCTTCTAAAGCTAAGTCTGATGCTGATGATGTGATTCTTGCTTACTGCACTCGAAAGAATGTTGCTCAGTACTTTCGAAGGATGAAAAATGTTACAAAATCTCAGCCATCAGACTTCTGCGAAGACCCTGTGGATTTGGAAGTACTACATCAACTGGCTCTGGCAAAGGAACGAAAGAAGCGTGGTGAATCCACTACATCTGAAGTGCCAACCAGGGAAGAACCGTCAACTCCTATCCTTCACACTTCTGATATCGAAGAAGGAGAAGTTGATCTTTAGATTCATTAGGGATTTGTAATATATGTTCAGTAAGAACATCCTTTTGTAATCTAATGTAATCTTTTGAATTCTGGTGAATGTTTAATGAAATACCAGAAACTTTTTGCTATTTACAATTCATGTTTAATCCTTTGTCTTATCAGTTAGTTGAGTTATCCTCTCGATAATTTGCATGTTATGTTAACAAACAAATAGGGGGAGATTGAAAGGCATATGTTTAGCCTATTTGTAATTAAAGAGGTACCAACTCAACTCTGATAAGAAAGCAAGGTAAATAGCAAGTACTATTGAAGGAATCCGTACGAAGAACGTCAAGTGATTTATTGAAATTATATGTCTGAAGAATTTCAGGATGATGCTGCACACCACTGGAAGAAGTTCATTAATATGTTCAAGCCTCAGTGTACAAATAATCTTTTGTAGCACGTCCAGAAGTCCAGAAGGTATAAAGTTTTAATACTTTATTTATTCAGAAGATTCCATACTATTGTTACTAATGAAGAAGAACTACGAAGACAAAGAATCGACGAACAAGCCACATCTCAAATGTTTATTTGACAAAGAATATTTAATTCAGCTAGATACAGATGAACCAGACAGTACATTTGTGTGTCAGCTACTCTAATTAAGTATTCTGCATCAACTACAAGTGGCCGTTCAATCAAGACAAAGATCTACAAAGTTTAATCAAGCCGGAAGTCTCTGCTGATGAAGATATACATTTATATAAGTATTTATTTAATTATCTCACTTATCAAAATAATTATATTGGTTGTATAATTTATTAATTAAATTGATTCACCTTCGAATTAATTTAGTTTATGAATGTATATAATTAATATAATTAAGTGGGTGATTATCTAATATTTATATACATTATTTAAACTGATTATTGCATCAAATAGCTCGGTATGACTTTATTTAGTAAAGTCATACCGTGCCCTGCCTTATGACTTACCCTGGGATGTGTTAAAATGTCATACTATGGCTGTTTGTGTGAGTAAATCATTCGGTATGACTTTCTCTTGATAAGTCATACCGTTTGCTCTCAACAGACTTCATCTGGTATGACATTAGAATGTCATACCGTGTCCCTCCTGCAGGCTTTCTCAGTTGTGTGTATGACTTGAAAAAGTCATACCGAAGTAATCAGAATGACTTTTGTGTTAAAAGTCATACCGAATGACTTAGTGGCCAAGTCTGATTAAGTCATACCGAGTTTTTCAGTATGGCTTTCTCTTAAAATGTCATTCCTTCCCCTTGTTTGGCATGGCTTTGTTGTTTTAAGTCATTCCTAAGCTAGAAAGTCATTCCTTTCAATGTCATACCTAGATCTAAGTGGTTTGCCTATAAATATGGCTTCACTTCTTCATTTCTCAAGTGTTCAAGCATTGTAAAAGCTTTCAAGTTGTTTGTAACTTGCAATTGTTATATCCACAGTTTTCTGTGCTTTGATCACTCGATTGTTTTAATCACTAAGTTAGAATACATCCTGTCGAATTTATTCTACGAACTTTAGTGGACATTAAAACGAACCTTATTAATTATATAACAACTTAAAACATTGTTATATTAATTAATTAAAATCTGATTAACAAGTTTAATTCAAATCAGATTATTCCGCCGCGATTTTTAGTGACGATTGTATTCAACCCCCCCTTCTACAATCGTTTCAGGACCTAACAAAAGGACGTATACAGCTCGTATGTTTCCATATTACATCAGCGTATAATTTTTTTTCCCCAGCGTGCCCCTGTATTGGTTTCAAGTATACTGAGGGAAATCAACGGCTGGTGTTGCGTCTCTCTCGTCTCTTGATAAGTTGCGTCTCCACGGAACTTGACCATATATATATATGTATATATATATATATATATATATATATAGGCTCATGATCAAATAGAAACCAATTTTAAAATAAAAACTAGAAACCAATACAAGTTAGTGATATTCTCAGTACAATTTAGTGATTATCTCTTTAGGATTTAGTGATCTGTGCTGCAGAATTTAGTGAAAACTCAATCTCCAGATATTAACCAGCGTAGAATCTCCAGATCTGTTCATGTTTTCGATTCAGATGGTGGTGATAGTGGTGGAGATGGTGGAGGTGAAGGTGGAGATGGAGGAAAGATGATTGTAGCGGAGGTTTGGGCGGCTTGAAGTAGGGGGTTGGAGCGTTGCCGGAATAGTGGCGGCTCCGCCTTTGAAGTTGAGTCGAGGTGGAGAAAGAAGTATGAACGAATCTGAAGGAGGTTGAAGCGGCGATTAAGATGGGCCTGGTGAAGATGGAGGTGTGGAGGTTGTGTTGTTAAAGAAATAATGGAGGTGGAGGTGGAGATGGAGATGGAGGTGGTGGTTATGGAGGGGGTGGGCGGCATAGAGGTGGTAGTGGTTATGAAGGAGGCGACGACGGAGGTGGTGGTAGTGGAGGTGGGGTTGGTGAAGATGGAGGTGGGTTTGATGAAGATGGAGGTGGAGATGGGGTTGTTTAAAAATTTAGTGGTATTTGCTTTAGGATTTAGTGATATTTCAGTTTGGTTTTTAGTTTCTAGGATAAGGAGGTTTCTATTGGAGTAAAACTCTCTCTCTCTCTCTATATATATATATATATATATATATATATCATATTTTTAATCTGATACATTTGTAAGTAAATAGTCATCATTTTATAAAATTTTAGTATCATATTTAAGTTTAAATCTTCATAAAATATGATTTATTCAATGTCATAATGCTAATTATCTTCATACATATTTAATAAATTATATATACCTTTATATAATTGTAAGTTTTAATTTAAAATTATTATATTTTATAATATTATGTTTAGTTAGACTAAATGATAATTATTTGAATACTTGAAATAATAATGATATTTAGTGTTAGTGAATCATATTCGGCTCACATTCGATGGATCATAAACTACTTGATTAGTCCATATTTTTGCATATTTAAGTGCATATCTTTTGTTTATTTTCGTAGTATTAATCGCTTATTTATTTTATTTCAGGAAATTGTAGATAAATAAAGAAAGAAGAGAAAGTGCAAAAAAAGGGGAAGAAAAAGAAAAGAAAAGAAGAAAATCAAAGAGAGTTGGCAAGTAAGGGGACACATGGAGGGCTATGATCTACCCAACACACATCACACATGGATGGATTAGATTTAGCCACCCTACCCCTAAACCCTACAATTCTAGTTATAAATACCCCCACCCCTTTACTTGTAATGACAATCTTTTTCACCTAGTCTTTTCCTAGTTGGTAGGTAGTATAGTGCTAGATCTTCTTTTGTTCTCTCAATTTCATACCATATTTGAAAACACTTTTTATTTTAGTGCAAATCTTCTTTTAGCTTGATCTTGTACTGTCTCTATTTTCTTTTTCTTTTTCCAAGTAGCATGATTCTTCTTAGTACCACCATATATGCTCAAGGGCTTTTGGGAAAAGAAAATGACATTTAAGTTGTGATTAGTATAGATCTCTTACTCTTTAATTTTAATTTTTAAGAAGTAGGTAAAAGCTCTAGCACAAAAAATAATTTGTGTGGGGGTTAGATTACCATATATTTATAAGTTAATTCGGCGGTTTATATTATAAAACAATCAGCAGTGTTTTTGATTTATTTTCTTTCTTTCGATTAGATAGTTATGCTAAACTTTTTTTTTTTTTTTTTATTAAAACAACTACTTTTTCCCTTGCTTTGTTTCCTTCTTAAACATAACCCCAGCCAACCCTTTTTCCTATTTTACTGAATCATATCGCCGAGCTCTGCTTTCTCACCGAGTCACGCACGTCTCCACCGAGTTTTGTACGAGTTAGCTCTGAATCGCTTCGAGTCTGAGTCATCATCTCTATTTAGCTGAATCGTTTGCTTGTATTTGTTTGTTTCCGAGTTTCATCTGAGTTGAGTTCTTTGTTTTTAATGCTGAGTTTTAGTGTGGTTTGCTTTGTCGAGTTCTGCAGATGGTCTTAGTTGAGTCTTTTGTTTTGGGTTGTATTTAATCGAGTGTTTAGATGAGTTGTGAGTTTTGTTCTGTGAATCGACGAGCTGAGTTTGTTGTTTTTGCTGTTTGATTATATGATTTTAGTGAGTCAAGTCCGAGTGTTTACTGAGTCGCTGCGTTTTATGCGTTTGCTTGTTGAGTTTCTTTTAGTCTGGGTTCTGATTTTCATGGTTTTTGTTCGAAGCTGAGTTCTGTTTTGAGTTGTAGAATAGCTGAGTCTTTAGTTTTATTTTGAGTATTCGAGCAAACGCCCGAGTCATTGCTGCGTTTTATCTGATTGCTAGGTTGTTGAATCATAGAGTCGCCTTTGTTCATGATAACTCCTTTTCTCGTCGGGGGTTCCAATGCACTGTTCCGGGAAGCTCAGGTCGCGACCTAACCTGCAAAACAACGCCGCACGGGGGAGTGTCCCGTGAAGCGCCTCCGGCGTGATAATCAGTGATTGGAATGCTTGACAAGTAGGGTAATCAGAGAGCCGAAACTCTAAATGTGCGAGGTGTGATATGTGTTTTGTATGCTTTGAAGAGTGAATATTTGTGATAGTAGAGAGAGTGTATATTTTGCACGTTGTGAAAAAATGGTTGATGCTAGTCAGCCTCCCCCTTTTACCTGTGAGAATGCATGTATTTATAGTACATCCATATGAGCACTATTGAGCAAGGAGTACAGTTACTATAGTTAAAGTCATGGCCTCATGTAGTGCACCTCCATGCTTCCTGTCAAGCTACAGTTAAGTCAATTAAAAGTACAATAGTTAAAGTGTTGTTGTCCTTGTGGCATGGGTGTATCACATGGGTGTGCCGTGTGGTGTTAGTCTTTGCATTTATTGCTCCCTAGCTTTGTATATATTTATTTATCATATTTTGTCAACACTATAGATATTAAATGATAATTATGCATGGTACTATCATTGCCCCCCTACTCATTCCATTTGCTTTAGCGTATGGGAGGAGTAAGTAAGAAAAAAGAAAATTGAGTTGGGACAAGTTTGAAGAAAAGTAGATTGTTTCGGGGCTTCCAAGTGTTGGGCGCAGACAACACGAAAATATAAAATTTTGTGAAAAAATTGTGCTTGGTTGCCCCCCAGTGTTGGTTGCGGACAACACTTGAGAGAAAAAAAAATTTGTGAAAATTGTGCTTGGTTGCCCCCCGGACAACACTTGAGAGATAAAAAAAAATTGTGAAAATTGTGCTTAGTTGCTCCCCGGACAACACTTGAGAGATAAAAAAAATTTTGTGAAAATTGTGCTTGGTTGTCCCCCGGACAACACTTGAGAGATAAAAAATTTTGTGAAAATTGTGCTTGGTTGCCCCCCGGACAACACTTGAGAGATAAAAAATTTTGTGAAAAAATATTGTGCTTGTATGAATTTTGCCTAAATATGTGAAAGATTATTGCACGGATGTACAAGACTAAAACATACGATTAACAAGAGCAAGTGATGTATGGAGCAGAAAATAAATTTAAGTGAAAGGATGACAAATATTTCAATACATGCAAGATAAATTATAAAAACAAGAACGCGTAAATAGTTTATATATATATAAGTCAAAATAGATAAGCTTGTATTGCATGGATCACACGTGTGCATGCTATGTAATGTAATCAGCGCATGCAGTCATTTGATAGCGGTGTCTGAGACTTGGCGGGTCACAAGAATAAAATAGCAGGTAAGGTCTCTTTGAGCTAGTGAGGTAGCAGATTTTATAAGAACATATGCAATACACATAAAAGTGATGGGCTTGAAAGCTAATTAATTAAGGTGAAAGTTAATAAAAGTGATATGCCTTGTAGTGATTAAAAATATGTTACCTAGACACACATATATGTATGCATTGAGTGGCGGCCAACTGTCTTGCTATTCTGAATGGCCGGGATGAAGTTGGTGTTATTGCAACTAGAAAATATGTATAAGCTTCTTTTTTGACGGTCTGCCACCCATAATCTTTTATATATATGTACGACTCTCTTGCGTTTGTCACTGATGGGTGGAATGCATGCAAAAGGGGTGAACGTAACAGCTGATACGAGGTGGCGGCACACATTGATGGCGGTATAAGATACAACATAGGTGAAGGTAGCGGACACATACTAATCTTGTCGTACGCATATACATATACTATTACTGGTTGCGAGTTAGCGGGCTGTACTTTGGTTATTAATGCGGGATAGTAAAAAAGGTCATGGCGGACGGGCCATTTAGCCGAGGAAACTAGTGGTTGATGGAAATAAGAGAAAAGCTTCCAAATATCGCAGAATTAAAGTATAAGTGCAGCAACATAGTCAAATATACGAGCGAGTGTGAAGGTAACATATAAAAATCATATGATGATTTTAGACTGCCAGATTGTTTGAATATTTAGGCTACCTGTTTGTGAGAGATAGTTATTGTCAAAAAGGTTGCGGGAAAAGAGAGAGATATCCAGTGTTATAGAATTATGCTGAGAGTAGAAAGTTGGTGACCATTTTGTGACTTGTGTGGTAGGTTGCGGAGGTCGCGGACTGTTAGTTAGAGGTGAGGTGGGATGTTGTTTTTGGATATGTGAAAATAATATTACAGGGCATGAGTAAAGACGACAGGACGCGACAATCGTGGTGCTGGGTTTGTCCAAGATGAGTTGATGGGTAAAACAACAAATATAGATATCTACACCATTGTCTTGCTCACAGCGGACATATGGAAATAATAATAATAAAAGCCTCAATGAGTAAACAACCGGGAGAAGCATGTTCGCATAGGTTTGCTGGGAGAAAGCATATGGAATTAGTAGAGTTATTGACGGCGGAATGATGTAGCGGGAGAAGTATGTTGATGTGTGGTAGTGGATTTTGCATTTCTATGCTATATCTAGCTAGCTTGGTGTGTGACTGCAAAAGGCTGACGGGCCCGGGCACGAGTGTGCATGTGTGTTCTTACTAGGATTTGAATCCATATAGTGAATGTTGAGTTTACATACGTAGGGATATAGCCATAGGTATATGTGTAAACTACTCCGTGTAAGATCATTCCAAGGTGCTAGATGATAATGTTGAAGTGAGCTGGTCTAGTGGTCTTATATAAGCTACTCTAGTATGTACTGCTCAATGTTCATGAATAAAGGTGGCGGGCCGAAGGGAGGTGAGATGATGCTAGTGAAAGGTGTTGCGGGAGAGAGTTGCAAGCGGCAATCGGTGATGGGTTTGGTAGCGGTACAGGAGACATAACATGCATGTAGCCAGAGATTAAGTTAGGAGATCAACGCGTGTTGCGGGAGAGAGTTGCAAGCGGCAATCGGTGATGGGTTTGGTAGCGGTACAGGAGACATAACATGCATGTAGCCAGAGATTAAGTTAGGAGATCAACGCCCGTATCCTCTATGTCCGCCTCGGAGTGTTAATAGGGTAAAAGAAAGGAAAGAAAATATTGTGTAAAATAATATTCATGTTTGACATGATGGAGTTTGAAACGTTTGCTAACCCGGATCAAGTTTTACTATACATAATAAAGAAATGAATAAATTTTGTGTCCTCTAGGTGCCGCGATGGATGCATTTTGGGTGCGGTAATACTGTCTAATATTTTATTCTTGTTGGTTAACAATAATACTGATGAAACACGGAGCATAGCTAGTAGCGGCAAGACTTAACAAAGATTATGGGGGGGAAATAAAAATAAAAAATAATGAAATAATGATGTGCAAATTTTAAGAAAATGTGCATTTGAAATTTTGCTTTATGCTCTGGGACAGTTTTTTTTATTTTTTTATAACTAAATGCGTAAATTGTAATGTGCAAGTGTTTGTAGCATGAAATATATTAAAAGGTGAACTCTTGGCCAACAAGCACCCCTATGAGTTATGACAGCGGGCAGAAACTTGTATTTTGCTTTAGCAAGGTTTTTACAAGAGTGTAAGCGGGAATAAATTTCTGATGCATGCTATGTGGTACTGTGTAGGCTTTCTAAGTTGCAGCTTTGCTTTCTTTTGACAAATAAATCCAGTGATAAGGTATTTTTGTAATATGTGTTACACCAACTAATATAAGAGATATCAAGTGATTGTTGAAAAAGCTAAAATAAATAAAATTGAAAGCTTGCATCTCGAAAATATCTGATTATAAAAATCATAATTTATAGAGATTATTTGCCTGTGCCAAAAGTGAGAATAATTATACTTTGATGTAGGTGTCAAGATATTGCTAAGCTGAAAATAAATATAAATGCATGGGCTGCAGGTTGACAATAATGTGGGTAAGGTGGTGCTCAATAATGGGTAGAGCAGAGAAGACTGTAAGGTAGCGGACAATATATTGGTGAATCATGCAGATTGCGGAAAAGGAATAGGGAGAGTGAACTCATTTGGCAGGTTAAATAAAGAGGTTAGTGTCTATTTTATTGTTTCTGTCCGGACAAGAGAAAAAAGTAATAAAATAAAATAAAGTAAGCTGAGAAGTTGAGAATGGTGAGAGTCTTTTGTTTTTCGAGCCATGTGAAGAAATATTGTATCATTTTTTGTCCGAGAAATGGACCCAGCCACATGTGAAAATATTGTGCTAGCTTTTGTAGCCGCAACTGTGTCAAATTTGATGTATCCATGATGGCGTGCATTGCATTAATCCAGTTTGAGTTTTTGAGACATCTAGAAATTTGTACATGGTGCCGTAGGATCAATATTCAAGACTGATAAGTAAATATATAAGAGATGATTTGCTTGCTTAGAAATAAAAGGCAAAAGTATTAGAGGAAGGTGGAAGCGGTGTTGAGACATGTAGCTAGCGGATCAATATTATGACTTTATACCTCCTTTTCTACTAGGCAGACTAGTAAATAAGAGTTTTATTTAATGACAATATATGAAGCAATGCTTTATGAGAGTGAATGATCAAGTGAGTTAATCATGTAAAGATGATATGACCACTTAAATTAAGACAAAATGAGCATGTATAATATGACATTTATGATCATAAATGGTGAGTTGTAATCAGAGAAAAACCTGTACTTGCGGGTTCCGCTTCCGGATATAGCATATTTGTCTTTAGTGTCCAAGTAATATTTTTGATGAGCTTGTACCGCCATTCTGCTGCTTATTTGATAGGATTAAAATTGCTTAGATAATTAATATAAGTGAGCTGATTTAAATAGCCCGCCTTTTATGCACAAAAACCCGGATCAAAATTGCAAGGACTTGAAGAATAATCCGATGTGCTTGCGTCACTTCACATAGCTGCAATTTTTTTTTTATGCATGATGCTTTGTTGCTTGATTGCATGATTGCATGATGCTTTGTTGCTTGAATTTGAGAGAGTATGCATGTTGCTTTGTTGCTTTTTTTTTGTAATATGTGCATGATGCTTTGTGCTTGCTTTTGTGAGATGTGTGTTGCTTTGTGCTTGCTTTTGTGAGATGTGTGTTGCTTTGTGCTTGCTTTTGTGAGATGTGTGTTGCTTTGTTGCTTGATCGCGGGACATAGTTGTGTGTTGCCTTGTTGCTTGGTTGCGGGACCTAGCTAGTTGTGTGTTGCCATGTTGCTTGACTCCGGAGACATGTATATGTTGCTTTTTTGTCCGCTTTGAGAGATATTAGCATGTTGTTTATTTGCTTGGTTTGGTTTGATGGTCCGCTTGAAGAGTTGCATGTTGCTCCACGTACAAAAGTGGTGTGATGTTTTGTTTGAAAAATGACATGGTGCTCCACCCGAAAAAATAGCATAGTGTCTAACTAGCTAGTAAAAATAAAATAGCGTGCAGCTCCGCTTCCACTTGGAGTAGATTGTAATTTTTTTTTGTGACCCTGCAGAGGTGATGAAGGTTTTTCTTAATGAAAAAGGCCCCTTCCTGGCGCGCCAAATGATAACTCCTTTTCTCGTCGGGGGTTCCAATGCACTGTTCCGGGAAGCTCAGGTCGCGACCTAACCTGCAAAACAACGCCGCACGGGGGAGTGTCCCGTGAAGCGCCTCCGGCGTGATAATCAGTGATTGGAATGCTTGACAAGTAGGGTAATCAGAGAGCCGAAACTCTAAATGTGCGAGGTGTGATATGTGTTTTGTATGCTTTGAAGAGTGAATATTTGTGATAGTAGAGAGAGTGTATATTTTGCACGTTGTGAAAAAATGGTTGATGCTAGTCAGCCTCCCCCTTTTACCTGTGAGAATGCATGTATTTATAGTACATCCATATGAGCACTATTGAGCAAGGAGTACAGTTACTATAGTTAAAGTCATGGCCTCATGTAGTGCACCTCCATGCTTCCTGTCAAGCTACAGTTAAGTCAATTAAAAGTACAATAGTTAAAGTGTTGTTGTCCTTGTGGCATGGGTGTATCACATGGGTGTGCCGTGTGGTGTTAGTCTTTGCATTTATTGCTCCCTAGCTTTGTATATATTTATTTATCATATTTTGTCAACACTATAGATATTAAATGATAATTATGCATGGTACTATCAGTTCGTTTCCCGAGCTTTGCTACTGTTCTGTTCTTCGTTCTTGAGTTGAGTTTTGTGTATTCCTGCGTTTTAGTTTTTGTTGAGTTTCTGTTGTTTGTCCGAGTCTAAGTCGAGTCTTGCTGGGTATTTTCTTGATTCCAAGTTGCTGAGTCCTGCAGTGTGTAGCTATCGAGTTTAGTTCCAGATTGTGGTTTCGTTTTTGTGCTTATGAGTCAGGTACCGAGTTACCTTGTTTAAGTTTACTGTACAAGTTGTTTTGTGATCAAATGTGGGTGCCCGTTTGAGTTTACTGAATGATTGCTTGCTGTGTATTTAGTTAGTTTTTGATCCTTCCGATTTGATTTAAGGTATTTTGCTTAGTAATCGTTTGCTTTGGTTTTCAAAGGTGTAATGGCAAGAATTTCTGCAGATTAATAAAATTTTCGATTTTTTTTCTCGAGATTAACAAGATAAATGAATTAGATTATAGTTCATTAGCTTAATTAATTATTATTTATTTATTTCAAATTAAAGTAAAAAACCATCTTCACAAAAATTGTTCTAATTTGCCTAGGTTAATTATTAAAGGATTGCGAAAATAATTTTAATATATGTGGACGAATCATAAATATTAAAACGGTGATCGTGCGCTTGCGATTTAATGGTATTATTTCTAGCACATCACTACTTGATCAAAAAATAAAAAATATGATACCGAATCATAATCGGTTCAGATCCTGATCTCAAATATCTAGGATCGGTTTATATCCAAATAAAATGATCCCAGATCCAAATCTGGACAAGCAAAAAATTATATGATCCGATACTTGAGCATAGGGGTACCCGATGTCACCCCGGATCATTTTACAGCCTTACCTCCACCACATTTTTACACGTAATTTGAGCCATAAAAAACATACTTCTACATATTATTTTTAAATTTCTTTTTTCAAAATAAAAATATAGATGTTAAATTTTAATTTAGGAAATGAAAATTTAAAAACTAATATGTAGAGATTTGTTTTTTTAAACCTCAAATTACGTGTAAAAAGTTAAAGCAACTCTTGTTATGGGACAGAGGGAGTACAAGTAATATCCTCTCCGACGACGATATTAAAATGGTTAGCTAAAATAATATTTTCTCCGTCCCAAAATACATGTTTTTTTTATTTTTAATTAGTCAAACAGACTATATTTTGACTGAAATTTAAATATATAATATATTATTGAGAAAAATTAAAAGGATTATGCCATTTGAAAGTAAATTATTTCTATTTTAAAATGTAACTTTCTATATAATATATGAATATTTTTAAATATTTAGTCAAAATTCAGTCAATTTGACTTCTCAAAAATCAAAAAGGATATGTAATTTGGGACGGAGATAGTATAAGGTAATGATAATGAAAAATTTGTTGAACCTACAAGATACTATACTCAATACTATTAGTTATAAGTTATATTTCAAGAATAGTATTATATTATTATTTCTAGTATTTTAACATATTAGTATATTATTATAATTTTAGTATTTAATTTGACGGGAGCTACTTTATCAATATTTAATTATATATAACCACTTTCAAATCGGTAAATATTGAGAATCGATTTATAATTATCTAAAAATTAAGCCAATAGCTCTTATCGTTGGAGTTGGTAGTTTTCTATCTCATTATCTGAAATCTTCAGCACCTCAGCAAATATAACTAACAAGCGCTGAGAGCACCTCCAGTGTGGTCCTGCTTGATACATTGTTCTGCGCGAAATGTAACTAGGCTGGTGATCAGGGCCGTTCTATAGTATATGAGGGCCCAGGGGCGAAACCAAAAAAAAAAGGCTCCTATTGAAATAATATAAAACAAAAATTTTATTCAACATCAATAAGAAAAACCAAATAACTACCAGGTATTATTAAGAATTTAAATACTTACAAATTAAGTAAAACAACTCCGACGAGCGTTCCTGGATGCGAAATCTGAAATGACCATATCGACATCAATATTCTCTAGAATATCTTTTTCAATGCACAAAATTGCAAGGCCATTCAATCTTTCTTGTGACATTAATGATCGCAAATAATTTTTCTACAACTTTAGCTTGGAAAAACTTCTTTCAGCTGATGCTACACTCATAGGTATTGATAGTAAGATTCGATAAGCAATTGCAACATTCGGAAAACAGTCCAGGGATTTGACAAACTCAAGAATCTCAATTGGAGACATTAAATCATCAGGCACATAAACTTGCAACGTTTCTAATTCTTGTACAAGAGCCCCCAATTCAAAATCCGACAAGCCATTATGGGAGAAAGTAGATACCAAATTACTGCAGTGCTTCTTCAATTCATCATGATCTAAAGACTTTAAGGTTGGTGAATCAAACAGAAATCCAAAAACGCCTTCAAATATCTTTAACTGCTCAGAGCGACTGTTTAAAGAAGTAACTGCAACATCAACCAATCGCAAGAAAAAATCAATTCTAAAAGACTCTTCAGCTGATTTTAATTCTTCATTGTGATCATTTTCATCAAATTTCTTTTTTCTTAATACACGGCGTTTTATAGGAAAACAAGGCTCAACATCCATTTCAACTGCAAGATCTTTAGCGACATTCATGCTAGAAACAAACCCTTCTTCTCTATACTTGTCGAAAAATAACATCACACTTTCCAATTGTTTCATTGTAGCACCAAGGCACATAGATTTAGATTGCAATTTCTTACTCACCATGTTAATGGAAAACAAAATGTCATACCAAATAACCATGCCAAGTAAGAATTCAAAATTTTCAAGTAAACCAATCAAACTCTCTGCTTCACTAACGGACTTGGGATCATTAGAGTTGTCCCTTAATTCTAATAGAGCCAACCTGATTTGAGGAGCTTGAAATCTAATAGCTTTTACACTCTTTATACGACTTTCCCAACGAGTATTGCATAAAGATTTCACAGTCAAGCTTGGAACATTATCAAGTAAAACCTTCCATCTTTTAGGAGAACTTGAAAACAATGTATATACACGTTGCACAACTCCAAAAAATGAAATAGCTCTAACACAAGAATTAGCAGCATCACAGAGAGTAAGATTGAGACTATGACAAGCACATGGCATATATAAGGCTCTTGGATTTATGTCAAGAATTCGTTTCTGAACACCCTGATGTTTTCCTTTCATATTGGAACCATTGTCATAACCCTGACCTCTTAAATCATTAATATTAAGATCAAAAGACTTTAAAGCATTTAACAATTCGTCAAATAAGCCTGATCCGGATGTGTCATCCACCTTTAAGAACTCTAAGAAGAACTCTTCTATTTTTATCTTTTTACTTGACATGCTCACACATCGTACAATTAAAGTCATTTGTTCTTGATGACTCACATCAGGTGTACAATCAAGAATAATGGAGAAATATTTAGCCTCTTTAATGATAGACAGAATATAAGTTTTAACACTACTAGCCAAAAGAGAAATCAACTCATTCTGTATTTTATGACCAAGATAATGATGATGTATCTCATGATTTTGAATGCGTCTAACATGATCTTGCATGACCAAATCAAATTCTGAAATCATCTCAACCAATCCCAAAAAATTACCATTACTTTCCTGAAAAAGCTTCTCATTCGATCCTCTAAAAGCCAAGTTATTTTTAGCCAGACATTTCACAACGGAAACTATTCTGATTAACACTTGTTTCCACCGTTCTTTTTCCTTTGATATTTCTTGTTGAAGATCTTTGTCAATGGTTTGATTTGTAGCCAATCTCATTTTTAGTTCACTCCACTTATTCATATTAGACATATGCTCAACACTATTTTCATGTTGTTTAAGTTTCTCACTTAAATGTTTCCAATCTCTTAATCCTTCATTTGCCAAAGAACTTTTCATATGATGAGCACTGAGCAACTTACAACAAAAGCAGTACAATTTATCCACTGGTTTACAGTAAATCAACCATTTTCTGTCAACAACCTCTTCATTAACTTCCTGGAATAATAAGCATAAGAGAAATGTCTAGAAACATTATCCAGTGGAAATACAAGATTTAATTCTCTTATGGGTCCTTTTTCAACTACAATATCCCTTTCCTTGTTGTTTAAACTATCCCAATTTCTAGGATCATATATATCCTTTAAACGAGGAATTGACTCTTCTCCTACTGTATTTTCATTGTTAGACAAATCAGGTTCCTTTTCATTCTCGCTCAAGATGTTAACATCCTCTTTTTCTAGACCTAAATCCACCAAATTTTCATCATTACCCGCTGCCGAACCCTCCAAATTTATGTTTGCTTGTTCTTTTCCTGAAGTGTCTGTTCTCTTAATAACAAAATTCTCAATAGCTCCTCTCTGTGACTTTATCAAATCATCAGCTCATTTTCTTTTTTTTTCTTTTTTCACTTCCAGATGGGTGTTTTTTGTTCAACATATTATTCTACAATAATAAATTGCAACTACTTGAGATAAGAATAATAGCACCTTTAAAGGAAGTAAGAAAGTATCTGAAACTTGCAATATCCAAAATTCCAATTCTTCAGACTTCAATTATTGAACCTGTTACAAATATAGAAAAATAGAAAAATTATTAATGAAGTTAGGAAGAGACAAAAAACAAATTAAGAAACAAAATTTTTACAAAAACATGGAAGCATCGATTCTAAGAACCCTAATTATATGTATTAATTTTTGTGTATAAAATAATAGATTGTAGTGAATCAGTGATATGAAACATATTATATATAATATAATATTAATATATGTGCAAAGTTTGAAAAAAAAAGTATATTTTATACCTTAGTTGGAACTTGGAAGCCACGATCAATGAAGGGTTTGGAGGCCTGGAGCATGCAGATACAGTAGTGGAACTCGTATAAAGTAGTAAAAGACAAAACTAAAAACAGAGTATTAAGCAGAGGAGAGTCCTGAGACGTGGCCGCAATTTTTTTTTTTTTTGCACTGTGTAAACTGGACCGGACTATGTATACTAACAGTACTATAAGGGTTTTAAAATTTTTGGGCCCCCAAAATTTTTGGGCCCAGGGCGGGTGACCTGGATGCTCTCCCTCTGGGCCGGGCCTGCTGGTGATATAGTGGTTTTGTACATTGCATGGAATGAAAGAAAAGTGTCCGGTTCCGGTCCCGGGGTGGTGGGCTCGTGCAACTTACTTTTCTTATTTAAGTATTACTTTAACAGACAACATACTTGATATGGATACTTTTCATCTTGTTTATTTTCCTATCAATTGGCAATGGTCATATTTATAACGTTACGTAGTTTTGTATATCGTTATCTAAAATCTTCAACACGTCAGCAAATATGACTAACAGGCGATTAGAGCACCTCCAGTGCGATCCCGTCTGATACATTGGTCCTGGCAAAATTGAACTGGGCAGGTGTTAGAGTGGTTTTGTGCATTGCATGTAATGAAAGAAAAGTGTCCGATCCGGGGTGGTGGGCTCGTCCCACTTACTCACTTTTCTAATTTAAATATTACTTTAACAGACAACACACTTGATACAGATACTTTTCATCTTGTTTATTTTCCTATCAATTGGCAACGGTCCGAGCCGGCTTCGGGGGAGTCTCTTCAGTTATTTGCCTAGGGCCTCCATCAATAAAGGGGCCTCCAATATATATACATACATGTAGTATTAATATTTATAATTATTAGTTATTAATTATATCCAATAAATTCATTAAAATAATATCTATTCTTCTTCGTATACACCAGTTTAGGAATATGGACAGTACTTTAACTTTAGGCCCATGTAATAGAATAAAGAGAGATAAAAACCCAATAAATTATAATGTTTTTCAATATTTTAAATCACTCCAAAAAGGTAAAAAACCTAATACGCTCGATTCAGCAAATATAGAACCAACAAGAGCAGCAAAGGTAATATACATTGATCTCTTCAATTCTTTTATACTTTGATATTTTTAATTCAAATTTAATTTACTATACTAGATACTACATATTTTTTTTATTCTTTGTAGTATATTTTTGATTCTTTGATATTTATGCTTTGTTTCTTAGTTAAAAATTATTTTTACTATTGCAAATTTTTCATGTGATTTTAGTTCATCAAATTTTAGATTTTGGTTAAAAAAAACTAGGGCCTCCGAAATCCTGGAGACGGCCCTGGCAACGGTCATATTTATAACGTTAATATTTACAGGGAATTGATAAATAAGCTCCATATTTTACTATTTAAGCTCCAATTGTAAATTTTATACCACATTTACCCATATTTTTTATACATGTTTCATCCATATTATAGGTGATAATGCGATTTGGATAAAGGAAAAAGTAGAATTGGAGCTCAAATAGTAAACTTTGGAGCTTATTTATCAATTCCCTATTTATAACGTTAATTTTAATAACGGTTATATTTATTTACTATATTTAAATTTGATTTTTTTAGTGTGCTTTTTTTACTTCAGGTTTTTTTACTAATATGATGCCTTTTAATTACAAGTCATTTTTTATTTTAAAAATATATTCAAAACTTTTAATCACTTTCATTTGATCATTACAATTTTCACTACTAACTTAAATTTAAAAATAAATTATATAATCATTTAATTTTATATATAGTCTGCGTCAGGTTCGAGATAAAACCACATTATACTTAGAACTTGGACCCTATAAATTACCATTAGATTTAAATAGGATGTGTGGTTAAGATTATCACTGGTATTAATCACATGTTATATATTAATGTGACATTTATATGTATGCATATTTAATAAATGAGAGTTAATAATCACATTTATTACTTTCCATGATTAATACAAATCTCAATTAAATTTTATGTATATAAATCAGTATAACAAAATTAAATATATCAAATATTTTGTTTTCATACATGAAAATACATAACAAATTTGCGTGATTTAATGATATACGTGCAAATGTATAACAAATTTACGTGATACTGTTGCAACACTTGTACTAATTTAAAAGATGGTGTTATGATGCAATATTTTTCTAAAAAAAATAGAAATACTACTATAGTACGTCAAATATCATACTTATATTATTTAATAATTATACCGATACTATTGCAATACATATTTTTTTAAAAAAAAATAAATATAAAAGTACTGCTATAGTACATCAAATACTAATATAAAAGATGGTGTTATAATGCAATATTTTTCTAAAAAAATAGAAAATACTGCTATAGTATGTCAAATATCATCCTTATATTATTTAATAATTATATCAATACTATTGCAACACATATTTTTTTAAAAAATAAATAAAAGTACTACTATAGTACATCAAATATCAAACTTATATTATTTAATAATTATACCGATACTACTACGGTATATTGAAAATATAATATGAATACATCAGCCATTTAATTATAGAAGGTAAATTTAAATTTTGGCACATATAATTATTGAAGTTAATGCATGCATAATTACCTACAATCATATATAAAAGACAAAAGTACATAGCCAATTTTAAATGCATTATTTGATCTTGGCCATTAGTTTAATCGGAATATAATGACTTTATATGAGTTCTAATTTCTAACTTTAAAACTGGTTCTAATTTGATCCTCACCCTATATAGTCATACTCTGCTACAAACCAACTTATTCTACAAACTGAAAATCAAGCTGAAATATCACTAAATCCTAAAGCAAATACCACTAATTTCTCTAACAACCGCATCTCCACCTCCGCCTCTGCCTCCACCTCCTTCAGCCCGCTTCCGCCGTCACCTCCGTTATCACCACCACCACCTCCACCTTTTTCTAACAACCTCATCTTCACCAACCCCACCACCTTCACTGCCTCCACCTCCACCTTCACCTCCTTCAGCTCCGCTTCGTCGTCACTTTCATCATCACCACCTCCACCTCCACCTCCATGCCGCTCGCCCCCTCCATAATTACCACCTCCATGTCCACCTTCATTATTTCTATCACCGGCAAATCCACCTCCAACGCCCCCTCCACCTCCACCTCCGTCACCTCCAGCCTCACCTCCGTCGCTTGAAACCATAGCCCCATCCCGTTGTCACTGTCACCGCTAGGTTCCGTTCAGTACTCGCTGTTTCACCAATTTCTGAAGTTATAATCACTAATTTATACAGTAGAAATCACTAATTTGCAAAGAGGAATTCACTAAAATATATAACAGGAAATCCCAAATTCTGCAGCAAATTTGTTCATGAACGGGTCTGATTGTAGCGGTAGTAGTGTGGTGGTTGGGATCAGGATGGGTGGTCAGATAAAGTATGATGGTGGGTTTTAAGGAGGAAAGAGATGAAAGTGGGGTTGTTGAAAGAGATGAAGATGAAGTTAGTAGATAGTGTAAAACAAGAGGTTTTTAGTTTGTATTTGATCACTAGCCTATAGAGTCTTATTCTACTAGCTACAAACCCCCTTTATTCTACAAACTAAAAACCATGCTGAAATATCACTAAATCCTAAAATAAATATCACTAATTTCTATTAAAACCCCATCTCCAACTCCATATTCACCAACTAAACCTCCGCCGCCGCCTCCGTCATCACTATCTCCACCTCCATGCCGCCCGCCCCTTCCATAACCACCACCTCCATGTCCACCTCCATTATTTATATCACCATAAAATCCGACCCAACTCCACAGCCCCTTCACCTCCGCCTCCACCTCCACCTCCGGCCTCACCTCGATCATCCTCACTTGCGTTATGATCTGCCCAGCTTTACTGCAAATTCTAATTTGTATCTTTGCCAAAACTGCCGAACAAAGTCAAAAACTCCGTCCATGTACACCACCTCCTTCCCCACCTTCACCTCCATTATCTCCACCACCGTCACCACCAGCGCTGAATCGGCAACGAAAATAGATCTGGAGATTCTAAGCAGTTTTTGGAACATATCTAGAGATTTTGAGCAATTTCTGGAAGTTTTCACTAATTTCTGTAACACATCAGGAAATGCTAAAGAGAATATCAATAAATTGGACTGGTTTTTATTTTGTATTTAAGAGATTGTTTGTATTTGATTACTAGTCTCTCTCTCTCTCTCTATATATATATATATATATATATATATATATATATATATATATATATATATATATATATATATATATATGTATGTATGTATGTATATGGGCTTGTTCCACAACCAAAGGTGGATAACTATTAAAATATATCCAACTTATTTATAACCGTCCATTTAGCAATGGACGGCTGGGATTAAAACAAGCTACGCGATTTAAAACAGCGTATACGCTATATCATATAGCGTAAGACTAGTGAGCCAAACCATCCCCGTTTTTACTTCTGGTTTTACGCTATATCATATAGCGGAGCCGGTTTTTTTTAGCGGAACCGGGTTTCGTTTCATTGTATCGCGTATTGTGGATAGTAAAAAAAATTAACGAAAATCACATCTGAAAACCCTAACCACATCCGAAAACCACGATTCTATGGCGATTCAAGGTGATTCAAAGCTAATTCTACCGATTCAAGGCAGTTTCTACCGATTCTGAGGTATGTATATGTCCGATTTGTATGTATATGTGCGTATTTGTGTATGTATAGGTTTATGTTTTCTTGTATGTAAGATTTGATTTTGTTTTATGAATGTTTATATACATTAATGTTCGCTGTTGGGTTTTTCGGTCGAAGTATGTAGAAATTGGTGAAGTTGAATTTTTTAGTTTAATTATGAGTTTGATTTTGGGTTTGATAGTGTAGATTTTGGAAAAGTTGGATTTTTAGTTTGATTTGGAGTTTAATATTGTAGAATTTGGTGAAGTTGAATTTTTTTTGTTGGATTTTTGGTTGGATTTTGAGTATGATAGTGTAGATTTTGGAAAAGTTGGAATTTGATTTTGATTTGGAGTTTAATATTGTAGAATTTGGCGAAGTTGAATTTTTTTGTTGGATTTTTTGTTGGATTTTGAGTATGATAGTGGTGATTTTGGAAAAGTTGGATTTTGATTTGGAGTTTTATATTGTAGAATTTGGTGAAGTTGAATTTTTTTTGTTGGATTTTTGGTTGGATTTTGAGTATGATATTGTAGATTTTGGAAAAGTTGGAATTTCATTTTAAATTGGAGTTTAATATTGTAGAATTTGGTGAAGTTGAATTTTTTTGTTGGATTTTATTTGGATTTTGAGTTAGATAGTGTAGATTTTAATAAAGTTGGATATTTTAGTTTGATTTGGAATTTAATTTGGAGTTTGGTTTGTTGACGTTGAGAATAATAAAATGATCTAATTTTATTTGTAGATATGGCGAATGATCATTGTGGCCCAGTCGATGATTCTGTGCTCTATGACCAAGCTAATCACATAAGCACAACAATCTGGAACGGGGGGTTAAGAGGAAAGCTGACAATCCGTCAGAGTACATCTAATCTCGGCCAATGGAGATTACATGATTATCAAGTCCACCTATTGCAGCAATGGAGATTTGGGATGTTTGTAAACCCTGTTAGGGTTTATACTGAAATATTCGTTTGAAGTATATAACAATTATTTGAGAATCTTGAATGCATGTTTTCACATTGTCTGTATATTATATATTGTAGACAATCTAGTATCAAATGGTATAGCAGAAAGTTAGATTGTCGAATTCCTTATATAATATAATAAAGGTTCACAGTCGAAGTGGTGTTAGACAAACCACTAGAACGATTGAAGTATTTTTTAGAAATAGTTTATCTTGACTATTGAATAATACTTATATACTTTGTGTATATTGAACGGGATCAAAATAGTAGAATAATTGTTTATTCTATTCTGACAATAAAGAACTAAGATTCTATGATGTTATTATTGCTTAGGTTCTTGAAAAGCACATGTTTAACCTATTTGTATTTAAAAGTATTAACTCAACTCTGATAAGAAAGCAAATAAATAGCAAGTACTCTTATCCGGAATCCGTACAAAGAACGTCAAATGATTTATTGAAGATTTTATGTCAGAAGAATTCAGGATGCTGCTGCAAACCACTATAAGAAGTTCATTAATATGATCAAGCCTCAGTGTACAAATAATCTTTTGTAGCACGTCCAGAAGATCAGAAGGTATAAAGTTTAAATACTTTATTTATTCAGAAGATTCCATATTGTGTCAACAAATGAAGAAGAACTTAAAGAAGACGAAGAATCGACGAACAAGCCACCGCCTAATTGTTTAATTGACAAGGAATATTTGATTCAGCTAGTTACAGATGAACCAGACAGTACATTTGTGTATCAGCTCATCAGATTAAATATTCTAAGTCAAAAAAAGGTGGTCGTTCAATCAAGTCGAAGATCTTAATTGTTCAAAGAAGACTGAAGACTCTGCTGAAGAAGAAAAAGGATAATTGATTATCTAATTATTTATTTCACTTCTCAAAATAATTATATTGGATGTGTAATTTATTTATTAAATTAATTCTATCTCGAATTAATTTAATTTATAAATTTATGCATTTAAAATAATTAAGTGAATATTAATTGGTTAATTAATTAAAGGGAAATTGGATTGTCTACTTGAAAAACACAAGGAAAGACAATCTATTTGATTGTCTACTTGAAAAACAACAAGGAAAGACAATCTAGCTGATTGTCTAAGTGTTAAACCACAAGGAAAGACAATCCAAGGCTTTGTCTTGTTGAAATCAACAAGGAAAGACAATCTAATTAATTGTCTTGTTGATTTAAGCAAGGTAAAACAATCCAAATGATTGTCTTACCGCACTTTCCCTCCTCTACCACACGGCAAGACAATCTTTTGGATTGTCTTACTGCCTGTAGCAATTGTCTTGCCTTGTAGCTTGCAAGACAATCTTTGTGATTGTCTTGTCGATTGAAGTGCAGCAAGACAATCTCCCAGATTGTCTTACCGCACTTCTAGATTGTCTTACCGACCCCTAGATTGTCTTGCCCATGGATTTGATTGTCTTTCTAGTTGTAGATAATCTATTTTATTGTCTTACAAGGCCTAAAACAACAAGACAAAGTGCCAAATTGTCTTAGCAAGCTACGGATTGTCTTTGCCACCATTGTCTTACTAGTTCAAGGGTTTTGCCTATAAATATGGCTTCCCCCTCATTCATTTTCAAGTGTTGAAAGTATTGTAAAACTTTCAAGTTGTGCTAAAATTGCTATTCGTTAAATTCACAGTTTACTGTGCTTTGATCATTTGGTTGTTTTGTTCCGCTAAGTTAGAATACTTTTTGTCAAATTTATTCTACGAACTAGTGGACATTAAAACGAACCATATTAATTATATAACGACTTTCACGTTGTTATATTAATTAATTAAAATCTGATTAACATATTTATATTCAATCAGGTTATTCCGCCGCGATTATTTTGTGACGATTGTATTCAACCCCCCTTTCTACAATCGTTCCAGGACCTAACAGTTCTTAATTAGTGATTGACACTTGTATTTAATGCACATGCCTTGATTCATACGTTAAGTAATTTATTTTAAATTACGAATTTATGTATTGGGCAATGACATTATATACAGAGTGGGATATTGACTATAAAAGGAAACCATGTCCGAAAAATATATTCGGGTGATGATGTACTCTTGAAAGCTCATAAAGATAGTTATGCTTTAGTCCTGCAGGCAGATTTGTTCTTGCATAATTATAAGGTTGAGTGGATGATCAAGGATAAAAAATATTGATTAAATTAATTGTCAGAAATTAATTTAATTAATGGACATGCGATATCTTAAACATGGGGAATTTATAAGCAAATAATATGGAAGCCGAATTAAAGAATTAATTTACGGAATTAGGAAAGGTAGTGCAAATATTAATTCTTTAGTGGATTGAATTAATATTTAATGACATTGGGCTTGGCCCGGTGTGACGACTCGGATTTTAGATATTATTTTATTATTTTTATTCATGATTATTCGAGAAAAATGAGGAATAAAATTCTATATTTTATTCCAGTTTGATAATTTTAAAAAAAAAAGTTTGTTTAAATTATTTTTCCGGCTCATTAGGGTATCGAAATTTTGTTGTCTGTTTTGAATTGAATACCATGTTAAATATATGAATTACTTGTTCTATGATTTAACTTTAGTATCTGGATGTTATTTATGCTTGTGTGTATATCTGTTACAAACTGTTGTGTTGTTTTATAAATGTTTATGATTTTCTTTAAAATGGATTATAGGAAAATGAATTTCTTAAAATACAAAAATGACTTGTAAAATTCTTTTAATTACTTGAAAATGGTAATGAATATTTTTAGGAGTTTTAAAAATATTAAAAATATTATTTTTGTAGAAGTTTCATGTTTAAATATTTCTTGAACACAATTAACTTCTAAGTTACGTATAAATTTCAGTAATGCTTCATAAATCCCGAAACTTTTATTTTATTAGTTTTATAATATTTCGGGATTTATAAAAATATTTTGGTGATGTTTCCAAGATATTATAATAGCGAGATATTTCGATAATATAATTAAAAGCGGGTCCGAGTCAATTGGTTATTCAGATTATTAAAAGCACGTCGAAGTACAAGACTTAGGGGTCATTTGTTAAATCTGAATCAAATTTCTGGATGAGTAAAAAATCTGAAGGAGTAAAATTTCTGGATGAATAATTCTTTTTATCATTTGTTAAATCCGAATCAAATTTCTGGATGAGTAAAAAATTTGAATAAATTTCTATGAAAATAAAATATCTGGAAATAATATAACTAAAATATTTTGCTAATATTCAAATAAAGACTACAAGCTATATTTACATAAAAAATATCATAAATGATAAATTTCAAATTTTCGAAGAAGTAAAATCCTATATAAATAAATAATATAACTAATATTTTACAAGTATTCAAACGAAGACTATAAACTATATTTACATAAAAATATTGTAAATGATAAGTTTTAAAATACATAAAAACCAACGTGAACTTATTGCAAAAGGAACTGGTACAGGTGTGCAGTACTTTCTTAACCATTGGGATACATTTTATTGGCCATGTCGTCCAGCAGATATTAGGTATCGTCCAGAGACTTACAAAACTCAAACAAATGATATGAACCATGAATGGTTCATGGTTCAGCTATTTTAGGCTCGTTCAGGGGTTAACAAATGACCCCTTAGCCACGTACCCTTTTACAGCACCGCCTCTTTTTGCCGACCTTCATTTTATCATAAATCAAAATCTCAGCCCTCTAAAACCAAACCAAACCAAACATACTCAGTATATCTCGCTTAGAGCAGGGTCTGAGGAGGGTAACATGTACGCAGCCTTACCCCTACCCTTAAAGTAGAGAGGCTGTTTCCGTGAAGACCCCCGGCTTAGTGAACAACAAATAAAATAGTGTGTGCTATAATAAGAATATAATACCTCAGCCCATGGCCTTCTTCACATGGGACTTACCAAACATTTTTGATTGGCGCGAATGCATCTGGTAATGACTGAGCTGAACCCTCCCTTAAAACATACACCACAACCCTCATAATCTCTGTGAGCCACGAGACCCAGTCTCAACTACTCTAATATGCCATCTCCAATCATTCTTATCTAATGTCATATCACCCGTGAGATTTAAGGCTCCCATGTCCAAACTTAATTGATCAGCCCATGTCCGACGAGGCCTACCCCTCTTTCTCTTACCCCGAACCGATATAATCTCAGCCCTCTCATTCCTCTAATCTCTCTCTCTCTCTCTCTCTCGCATATTTCTCCTTCCTCCCTCAAACCAACAGTCGCCTCCCCTATTTGCTGTTTGTCGACATCGATGCCCTCCGTTTTTCTCACCAACACCGCTGCTATTCTCGGTTCTGCGACTGAAGTCGCGACCACCACTTTCCAATCAACTACCGATGCTCCGTTTCCGGCAACCCAGGCTTTGTTCTCCACCTCTTGACCATGTTCTTGTTCGGTATAACCTTTATCCATATTGTATCCATCAGTTGGGATGATTTTAGTATGAATTGTTGTATACATGTGTTTGTATAGTTTAATTGAATTTGGTGTTGAATCATCTATGAAATTTGGATTACGATGATGCGATTAAGGGCTGATTTGATTTCAAAAATGTAGATTATTTATGGTTAATTGGGTAATTGAAAGAAGATTGGTGTTGGTGGTTTTATCATTCAAAGTGTGTGGTACTATATGTATGTTATTGTGTGTATAATCGAGAATGGGTGTTACTAGTTGGCTTAATTGATTTCGAGCTTGGATTTAAAGTTAAGTAGTTAAATTGAAAGTGGTGGTGTATATGTTTATATATGCAGAGTAAGTGGTACTTTGTTTTGATATAATTATGTGTATTTATGTGGTTCAAGTTATTTTGATATCTAAGCTATCGATCTTATAATGATACACACATACGTGCTTAATTGATATTTGAATTGGTTGTGGTCTGGTGATTGTACTTGGTACGTTTAATTAGTACTATAATTAGATGAGTTGGGTACTAAATCTTCGGTTTGAGTTATGTACTTGTGTTTGGTCGGGTATTTCAAGAGTTTAAATAGTGGATTAAAGATTTAGAATTATTCATACTCGAGTTGAAAGTTTTGGGTGTCACTGGTCTGTTTTGCAGCATAATTCTGGATTAATTGAGTTGAATTATATGCTTGATCTTTGTGTGGTTATGTGCTCCTCAGAGTCTAGTTTATTTGCGCGAAAGAATCGAATCGATTCGATTAGTGAGCTAGGAGATATGACCGTTTTAGTATGGTATGCGCTGAAAATTGTGGGCAGGTTTGTCCTGTTCCAGGCCCTATTTTACTACTTTAAACTTGGAGTTTATTTCTGAAAATTTTACTGTAGGTTGGAATAAAGCTTAGGAGTGTCTCATAAAAATTTTGTATTAAAATGATAAATTTTCAATTTACTAAAAATCATAGAGTGATTGTTGTTTGAACTATTTGCTCTGCTTTTCTTTCTTTGTTTTGAGTGATTGCATATAATTGATTATTACATTGATTGACTTGGTTAACCTTGTATATCTAATTAAATGTGTTTTGCATATAACAAATTAGCAATACTGCTAAAAGATTTTCTTATGTGTTTACTGCAAGTCAAGGCAGATTTTCTTATGAGTTTATTGCAAGTCAAGACATCTTTATATATTAGTAATTCATGTATTAGCAAAAGTATTGGCTGGTTGTTGGTATTGCAAACAGGTGGATAGTCCGATAAACAGAGGAGATGCTGCCGAATTTTTTGTTAGAAATTAAGGGTGTTTATTTATTAATAAATATTTGATGGTTAATAGTATTATATTCTATGTGAACTGGAATATGAATCGATTTTTATTGACTATGTGGTTATGTGCCGACTTATCCAATGTGTATATATTGTTATGTGTCTGTATATACTCATGTTTACAATATACGGATATGCGAAGTGTAGATGTCCGCGGTTCCTATAATATCTGGAATTAGCTAATTCTTCTAATTTGACGACTGAGATATTATCCTACTATCGTGTAGAATAGATCAAGACGTGTATATCGAGAAGGTTCAGAATTATTCCGATGGTGTTTCAAGTTGAAGCAAGAATAATCTGAAAAGACAAACGGAGAAAGAGTATTGTCAGAAGCTACTTAGAAAGATATGATTGTGCGGTATAGTGCTATTAGAATAGTGGCTAGACATCGGAGTTAAGGCAAGTATTTCCATCCTCCTCTTGGAGTTAAGAGCAAGCGATTTTTATCTTCCTCTTGACCCTGACCTCTCTTTTATGACATGATTCATTTTTATCGTGACATCATTCTTGTGAATCATGTTTAGTAATTGAATACCTTCAGTTGAATTGATAATACATTTGACTCTCTACTTAAACTTCGATTTTCATAAAAAATTTACAAACTACTGAAAGTAGTAATTATTTTGATTTGCTACAAAATAAATTTGTTTAACAAAAAAAGCCACTTGAATTCTTGAATTTCCGAATCATGTTAAAAGCTGTAGCTTTTAAATTTAATATATCGGGTAGTTTTGCGTAAGAGGCTCAGACATCGGCCCAGCATGAAAGGTGGCTCCTTCAGCCCGGATTACCAGAATTCGTAATATTTGTCGACCTTGCTGAATAAGCTTGGTTTATGGACTATAGCATGACTGATCATCTGTTATAGCCAGGTGTCTTATTTAAACCCAATTAAATATTGATTAGTTTCAAAGGAGACTATCTTATGTTCAAAAGATAATGAAATTTATTTTTATCTCTACAGCTTTAAATTCATATATTGATGTAGAAATGCTTTATCATTGTATATCATTTCACTCTTTTATAGTGAATTGTTGATTTACAACATCATGTTTAATCAAAAGTTTAATTTTATTTCAAACATTCTGATTCACTTAAATATGTATATCTTGTGGCTTTCGCCTATTATATTCTTGTTGAGCATTATTGCTCAATCTTGCTATTCCTTCTAACCCTTTTCAGCTAGGGACAAAGATGATTCACTTAAGACTAGGCAAGGATTGCAAGTGGTTGAGTTTCAGGCAGGTGGTCAGGTAGAGTATCCATGGCGATATTATTACGACTAGATGCAGCTGGAGTTCTGCAATTCAATTCAGTTGGAAATTAGATTTGTTTATTTAGTTATCAGCTACTCTTCTTATCGAGGTTTAGCTGATAATGTAGTTTAATTTGTAATTAAGATTTTATAGTTTTAGTTTTTGATTTCAATGCTGTAACCTGTATGCGATCCTGTTTTCAGGGAGTGAAATTGATTTTGAATTTAAATCATTTTTTTTTAAAAAAGAAAGCAATATCCAGGTTTTGAAATACTTGTTTTTTACTTTCTTTCAAAGATACAGGTTTTAAATTGTTTTTCTTTTAGTTGCTCCAAAATACAGGTTTTGAATTATTTTTATTTACACGTGGCACCAAATCCAGACCCCCGGATTTGAGGTATGTCACAGTATTTACACGTGGCACCAAATCCAGACCCCCGGATTTGAGGGATGTCACAGTCGGAATGTCATTGGAAGGCCTGACCTAATGGTCCATGATCCCTACTGTAGCTTATATATATTCTCGTTCTCCTAAAGCTATGATACACACAAAAAACGAATTCACATCCTAGGGTTTGAAAGAGGCAGCCGTTTTTCTCAAGGAGCCAGTTAGGGTTTTGGAATTTCGGAGCTTTAAGGAGAGGTACATCTTAGAAGATCGAAGGCCACACTTCATCTAAGGAGAATCAGGGAATACAGTAAAAGACGTGGATTTGGATCGCTTGCGCCGTACAGATTAAGGTTAATATTCTGTTCGAACTTCTTTAATTAGTATCATAAAACGCAGGGCCAAGGTCCGATTGTTCCAACAAACCCAAAGTCGGTTATGCAGAACGATATTTGCTTGATCACAGCTTTAGTGGAGCGTTGGAGGCCCGAGACCAACACCTTTCACTTCACTTTCGGAAAGATGACTGTGACCCTTGAAGATGTATACATGCTGATGGGTCTACCAGTGGTTGGAGAGCCAATTAAAGTCGATGATGAAATTCCGGCTAAGAATACATGGCTTCGAAGATGGCACGATCCAGCACTTACAGAGGATGAAAGGAAATCGGCCTTGGACCGTGGTGGTGTGAAGTTGAATTTTTTGAGAGCAAAATATGGTACTTGCCCTTCGAGTACAGATTGAAATATGATGGTGATATACACTCGGGCATATGTTCTCTACGTCTGTGGGGAAATACTGTTTCCTACCAAGTCCAACAATGTCGTTCACCCTCGGTTGATCCTATTTCTAGAGGATCCGAACAAAATTTATGGATATGCTTGGGGGGCTGCAGTTCTTGCATATATGTATAAGAATTTGCAAGAGGCAAGTAGAAAGGATGTCAGGTCCATATCCGGTTGTACAATAGTTTTGATGCTATGGTCTCGTGAGAGGTTGCGCCCGGGACAATTTTTGATAGCGCCAAATACGAGGATGATATGGCTAGGGCATTGGCATGGGCGGTTGCTCCGGTCTCTGCAGGAAGGTCAAAGTACTACAACATTTATCACAACATCGATGCATACAGAGGTATGTTCGATAATTTCTATTTGGATTGGGTGCGTTGGAGGCCATATGCACGTTTCTATCGGAGGCTTGATGAGCATTTCGAAAGAGCTCTAATTGCCGGCATTGCCCGTGTACCACTCCATTACTTTGAGGATGTAGAGTACCAGCTCCCAGAAAGGGTCCCAAGGCAATTTGATATGCCGTTGTGTATACCTCCAGATCCCCCTGCAAACATGAGAACTTTGAGGTATGACAATGACAATCCTTTCATACAAGTGCAACCATTCTACCGGCAGCAGTATGTAGATATGTGGAATAACTTCGTCCAAAATGGAGTTGGTATTATGGAGCCAGCGGAGAATGAGATTTCGGAGGACGCCTATATGGATTGGTACTACAATATCACAAAGCTGAAGATTGTGCCGCCATCGAGGGCCACGAAAGATCCGGCCGTGTACCAACAAGCCCGTGACAAATGCGACGTGTCCAAGGCGATGGATTTGGTATGTTTAAATATCATATTTCCATTTTACTTCCATTTTAAGTTTATTGCATTGTGTATATGTTGATAAATTGTGGCCTTTTATTATTTTTTGCATAGATCATCACGACTGCTCGAGGTATGAGCGAGCTCTGTCTGCATGAGATGCCCCCGGTTTTCTATGATTCCATATTACCGACATTTGTGAGGGGTTATGACGAGCTCATGCTAGAGACGTTCGGTCCGACCTATGAGAGACCCGACTTCAAGAATGTGCCGCCCAAAAGGAAGGCAAGAAGGACCATGGAGTCATCGAGTCAACCGTTTGGGAGTGATTACTTTAAAGAGTACGAAGCCTATGAACAACGTACAAGTGCTCCTTTTGAGACTACACAGTATGATGTCGGGCCCAATGCACCTCAGTATGATGTCAGGCCCAGTGCACAGTATGATGTCGGGCCCAGTCCACCTCGTTTTGTTTATCGGCCGATAATAGATTTTGGTGAGGATTTTAATGTACCAATTTCTCATCAGGATCCTATTGCTCCAATCGAGGACTTCCCTGTGGAGGTAACGATCCGCTTTTAGTTTAATTTTGTGTCACTTGTAGCTCATTTTCTCATCTTGTCTAATTGTAGCTCATTTTCTCATCTTGTCTTTTTAAGGATTTTATCACGATGCCGGTACCTCGATATGAAAAGGGTCATCTTCTCAAACCCCTCAACCAAAGCAAGGTGGACTGGTTGAAAGTACATTAGTGGAGTGGAGAGCCAATTGATAAGGCTGATATGCCGACACACTACAACCAACGTTCTCTAAAATCAATGAAACCGGGCAACCTAGTCGAGGACTCAATCGTTGATGAGTACTGTAAGTTGCTCATGGAGAAGGATAAGATGTATTACAGTCAATCAGAGAAGGCGGCAAAATTTTATTATATGAGTCCATGGTTTGGTCCATTAATGTGCTCATATCATATCAAAAAGAAGAATCTTTTAAAGTGGACGGCCAAAGAATGGGCACAGTTTGATAGTGATTGCGTGTCATATGATACAATGGACAAAGGAGCATCTAAGTGTTGCGATTTGACTACATTATAGTACCATTTACCACGGGGGGACATTGGATACTATTCTTATGGTCCGTAAAGGACTTTCGGATTACCTTGTTCGATTCTCTATATGATGATGCCGCATGCATGTCTTTACGAGAATTATGTAGAAAGGAGTATCTTGTTGTGGTAAATTTCTAATCCTCTCTATTATTTTTTGATTCTCTTTCAAGTACTTCGTATTAATTGATATAGTTTAATTTCTTTGTATATTATAGGAACAATTGATACCTATCATGTTTCATCGCTTGGCCCCCGAGAGATTCCCGGAAGATGTGATTATATATCCACAAGTAGAGCATGTTGTGGAATGGCCCAAGCAGAAAAATTGTATTGATTGTGGCGTGTTCCTAATGAAATACGTGGATTGCATTTTGACTTGTAATTCTCAAGACTGACTTGGGGCGGAATGGAATGAAGAAGTTATGAAGAATTTCCGTCATCGCATCACATGTGAGCTTCATAAAGGCATAGCCCGTCATCCAACGGAAACATCACTTCAAGCTAGATTAGCCGGATTCTAATTTTAAACTAGATTTGTTAGATGGATTGTAATTTGTTAGATGGATTTGTTATAGTTTGTTGATGGATTGTAAGATTTTGTTAATTTTGGTTGAAATTATTCGGATTGTTTATTTTGTGGATGGATTGTTAGATTTTGGGTGAAATTATTCGGATTGTTGATGGATTGTTAGATTTCGTTGATTTTGGTTGAAATTATTCGGATTGTTGATGGATTGTTAGATTTTTTTGATTTTGGTTGAAATTATTCGGATTGTTGATGGATTGGTTGAAATTATTAGGATTGTTTATATTTTGTTACAAGTTTTGTAAAACAGAGCACCTTTGAGGTTTGTTAGATGTGCTCTGTTTTTAGATGTCAAAACTGAAAACAGAGCACCTTTGAGGCGCTCTGGATTTACGATATATAATATAGCGTAAGACCAGAGCAAAACAGAGCATCTTTGAGGCGCTCTGGATTTACGCTATATAATATAGCGTAGAAAACAGAGCACTTAGGCGCTCTGGTTTTACGCTACATTATATAGCGTAAAACCAGAGCGCCTTACAAGTGCTCTGGTTTTACGTTGTATTATACAGCGTACAAGCACACAACTTCACTTCACAGTTCATCCCCAGATCAACCTCTGAAATTTATATACCCAAATCCGTCCAAATCAAACTCAAATCAAATCTAACTACATGACAAAATCTAATGACAGCAAAAGGACAAAATCTAACTACATGACAAAATCTACTAATAAAAAAACAAAATCTAACTGAAATCAAACACAGATTTATCGAAATTTAACAAACTTTTTTATTGAAATAGATTACATAGCTTTTTATTACAATTACTTCTCCTCGTCGTCGGAAGAATCGAACACACTCTGAATTAAAGCCCGAAACTCCATCAGGGCTTCTTTGCGAGTTGTTCCTTCTTCTTCGAGAAGGGCTTCAAGCTCAGCCTCTTCTTCTTCAACACGCTTCTTTTCAGCCACTTCTTCTTCTTCTTCTTCTTCTTCTTCTTCTTCTTCTTCTTTCTCTATTTCCTTCAAGCACATATGTTAGGTCCTGAAACGATTGTAGAAGGGGGGGTTGAATACAATCGTCACTAAAAATCGCGGCGGAATAATCTGATTTGAATTAAACTTGTTAATCAGATTTTAATTAATTAATATAACAATGTTTTAAGTCGTTATATAATTAATAAGGTTCGTTTTAATGTCCACTAAAGTTCGTAGAATAAATTCGACAGGATGTATTCTAGATTAGAGATTAAAACAACCGAGTGATCAAAGCACAGAAAACTGTGGATATAACAATTGCAAGTTACAAACAAATTGAAAGCTTTTACAATGCTTGAACACTTGGAAATGAAGAAGTGAAGCCATATATATAGGCAAATCACTTGGATCTAGGTATGACAAAGAAAGGAATGACTTTCTAGCTTAGAAATGACATTACAAAGCAAAGCCATGCCAAACACTAAGAAGGAATGACATTAAAACACAAAGTTATGCTAAACCAAGGGAAGGAATGACTTTTTAATGGAAAGCCATACTGAAAAACTCGGTATGACTTAATCAAACTTGGCCATCAAGGTCATTCGGTATGACATGAACAACTAAAGCCATACGGTTCACTTCGGTATGACTTTTCTAAGTCATAACCATGCAAGACATACACACAAATCAGAAAGCCTGATAAAGGGACACGGTATGACATTTTAATGTCATACCAGATGAAGTCTGTTGAAAGCAAACGGTATGACTTATCAAGAGAAAGTCATACCGAATGATATAATCACTCAAACAGCCTTAATATGACTTTTTCAAGTCATTTCTGAGAATGTCATTTAGCAGGGCACGGTATGACATTATTATATAATGTCATACCGAGCTATTTGATGCATAAAAACAGTTTTAATAATTAAATAAATAAATTATCCAACCAATTTAATTATTTTGATTAGTGAGATAATTAAATAAATACTTATAAAATTGCATATCTTCATCAGTAGAGACTTCAGGCTAGATTAAACTTTGTAGATCTTTGTCTTGATCGAACGGCCACTTGTAGTTGATGCAGAACACTTAATCTGAGTAGCTGATACACAAATGTACTGTCTGGTTCATCTGTATCTAGCTGAATTAAATATTCTTTATCAAATAAACATTTGAAACGAGGCTTGTTCGTCGAGTCTATGTCTTCGTAGATCTTCTTCATAAGTAACAATAGTATGGAATCTTCTGAATAAATAAAATATTAAAACTTTATACCTTCTGGACTTCTGGACGTGCTACAAAAGATTATTTGTACACTGCGGCTTGAACATATTAATGAACTTCTTCCAATGGTGTGTAGCAGCATCCTGAAATTCTTTAGACATATAATTTTAATAAATCACTTGACGTTCTTCGTACGGATTCCTTCATCAGTACTTGCTATTTACCTTGCTTTCTTATCAGAGTTGAGTTGGTACCTCTTTAATTACAAATAGGCTAAACATATGCCTTTCAATCTCCCCCTATTTGTTTGTTAACATAACATGCAAATTATCGAGAGGATAACTCAACTAACTGATAAGACAAAGGATTAAACATAAATTGTAAATTGCAAAAAGTTTCTGGTATTTCATTAAACATTCACCAGAATTCAAAAGATTACAATAGATTACAAAAGGATGTTCTTATTGAACATATATTACAAATCCCTAATGAATCTAAAGATCAACTTCTCCTTCTTCGATATCAGAAGTGTGAAGGATAGGAGTTGACGGTTCTTCCCTGGTTGGCACTTCAGATGTAGTGGATTCACCACGCTTCTTTCATTCCTTTGCCAGAGCCAGTTGATGTAGCACATCCAAATCCACAGGGTCTTCGCGGAAGTCTGATGGCTGAGATTTTGTAACATTTTTCATCCTTCCAAAGTACTGAGCAACATTCTTTCGAGTGCAGTAAGCAAGAATCACATCATCAGCATCAGACTTAGCTTTAGAAGCGAAGCCCTTGGTTCTTAAAAGAGTGGAGGCAAGAGCAAGTTGTTTAGCTGGATACTTTGGCAAGGCTTCTTCGTTGAGATAGACAGTGCTGAAGATCTCCTTGTGAACGAACTTAACACAGTACGGATTCCTGACAACCTGAGGACTGTTGAATACAACACATTCCAGCAGTTTGTCACGAAGGAGTTCGTTCAGGTTGGAGCTGCGCTTTACCTTGTTCCGAAGCACCCAGAGCTCATATACAGAGAATGATTTCAGAGATTCGATAGATAGTCTGAAAGAACCATTCCTCTGGGTATAGACAATTAGCTCCCATTCTTCTAACAGATTGTTGACTACCACAGTCAAATAATTCAATTCCAAAGCAAAGGCATGCATAAAGACATCCTCGTCAGGGTTTACCTCTCGAAGATCATAGATCAGAGATAAGAACTTCTTGTCGTTGAAAGGTTCCCTTTGAGGTCCATTGAATATCCTCTTTGCAATGTCCCAGCTTTTTCCGACTTTCCTTTTAATATCAAGATTCTTCTGCTTGCACGCAGCATCATAGATTTTCTGTTTCTCGATCTTGATTTGCTCTTCTGTGATCAACTTGTCCTCTAGAAGTTTTTGGAAATCTCGAAGCTTACGCTTCCTAGCTTCATTTTCAGCTTTGAACTTCCGGACATTCTCCTCATGCTCTAGGTCAACAGGTTCTTCATCCTGAAACAAATAACCCTCATCAAATTTACCTTCTTCTGCTTGACGATAGGTAGCATCGAAGATGTCATCATCATCATCCATATCATTTGGATAGTCATCATAACTATCAGAGTTGAAGACATTATCGGATTGATGTAACGGTTCTTTGCCTTTAGATTTATCAGATTCTTTGTCAGGGGCAGATCCAGAAGTGGTATTTGCCTTGTTGCTTTGATTCGAGCTATTGCCTCTATCATCCCTGTCACTTTTGTCTTCTCTATTCTCCCCCTTAGTTGAGGGATCCTCTCCGGAGGGTTGATCATCAGACTTGTTGGAGTTCCTGAGGAGTTGATCTAGTTTGCTGTCGATGGTCTCAAATTTAGACATGTAAAGCTCATGATTGGATCTCATCTCAACAGCCAACTCATGGATCTCCTCTTTAAGCTCATCCCTGTAAGAACTGGATGGCCTTCCATCAGCTTTCTCTGCTAGGGTCACCAACTGTTCACCCTTCAACTTCTCATTCTCAGCTATCATTCTGGCAAGCTCAGCTCTAAGCTTTGCCATTTGTTCCTCAAACAGAGCAGGGTCAGTGTGTGCACTCACCTCACGTACACTCAAAGCTGTTTCACTAGCCTCACGTGCATGTGTATCGCTCGGTGTTTGCCTTACATCACTCTGTTCATTCACTCTTCCTGCTGTACCTGTATATACTACCAATGTCCCCTGAGATGGGTTCAAAGGTAGTGGAGGAACAAACTGTCCTCCGGACGCCTGTGAGGGCAGATTAACTTGCACGCTGCCAAGTTCCGCCTGATCAGAAAAGAAAGTGTGATCAACAAAGTTTTTATATATAATACATTGATTTTGAAAATCTGTGCACTCAGTAAACATAGTAACCTGTGTATCTGTTTGGGCTTGCACTAGCGTGAGTGCTAGCGCAGTGCTTGACTCTGTACAAGTTACCGCGGCCGGACGGTCAATTTCAATGGCCTCATCCTGTAGATAGAATGGGTCCAGAGATTGTTTTTCTGCCATTTCAAAATCTGAGCCTTGTTGGGAAGGCAAAGATGAGGCTACAGTCGTCTCCATGGCTTCCACCCATTGCTTCTTGGAGGGAAACAGAGCTGTGGGTGTCATTAAACTACTCGTACTCCGTTTCCTTGCAACTTTACGAACAGGTTGCATTGAAGTGTTGGTTGATGTGTTTGGAGAAACGAGAGTTTGTTGAAGTGAATCATCAGCTAGGTTATGAACCTGTGTGTTGTCAGGTTCATTGCTGGTAGGCTGGAAAACAAAATCAAGGTCACAAACAAGATCACAACCAAAATCTGACGTATCAACATTAAAATTAGATGAGAAGTTAGAAAGTACCTGAGCTACCTGTAGGTCTTGACGGAATGACTGCAGCTCCTGGTTGATAGGAGAGTCAGAGTGAAGGGGTTGTGAGGTAGATTGTGTTTGTGGTATGATTTGGGATTGTGTTTGGTATGGGAGAGGTTCAGATGAAGATGGTTGGTTCTCGAAGAGATCATAGTCCAAATTTTGATCTTCAAATGAATGGATAGGTTGTTGTTGTTGATGGATAGAGGAGTGATATGATGATTGGTTGGATGAATGGTGTGAAGATTGTGCTTCTTGAGACTGTTGAGGTGAATGCTGCTGATGTTGTTGGTGTAGAAGTTGTTGTTGATGGTGTTGTGCAGGTTGTTGAATCTGCAGGGGTTGAGGTTCTTGTGGTTGCTGTTGCTGTTGCTGTTGTTGTTGTTGTTGTTGCTGAGGTTGAGGTGGAGGAGCCACTTGAAGTTGATACGGCTGTAGTGGAGTGTTGAACATCTGTAGCATGTGAGGAGTGGTGATTAGTGGGACAGCTGCAAATTTGTTCTTATTGTCCAACTGAGTCATCAACTTGGAACAGGCACGAGGAACTGGTGCCACAGGAGAGTTGGAGTAATGTTCCTTCTCAGCGTCAGTCAACTTATAATTCAGAAACAACATAATAAACCTTGGATAAAAGCAAGAGACTTTGGCATTCTGCTCAACAGATCTGTTACTCAGTGGTCCCAACTTGGTAAGAATGGATTGAAGTATAAGCTTACCAAAGTTGATCGGACGATTAAAAGCAATGCAGAATCCAATCTTCTGAAGCAAGGAAGTAATAACATTGAAGTTCTTGCGAGTGGTAGGAGCAAACACTCTAGCCAAAGTGTCGAAGAAAAGGTCCCACTCGGGCTTCAGATTGCCTTTCAACATCCTAGGCAAGTTTATTTCACCCTGATATAATATCTTTTGAAAGAATTGGGTGATCTCATCTTCAGTAGGGAGTTCAGCAAAATTCTCCCTCGGGAACCCCAGTATCCTATTCACATCGTCAGAGTTGATATGAATGGTACGTCCTCCATGTATATCTCCAGAAACCCGATAATTATCCAATAAAGTAGTGTGCAGGGCTGTCGAGTAGAAGTCCTGAATTGGTTGTATCTGGAGTTCTGAATGAGCTGTAATAGCAGTGCTGACGAGCGACTGACTATTCAGAAAACGGACCCACGGTCTAAAACGAGCCAGACTTGCTTCCAGGTCGAAGAATCCATTCAGATTAGTCTCCTCAATAACAAAGGGACCGGCCATTTTTAAAATTAAAAATTGAATTAAGTGAGAATTTTTCAAATAAAATAATAATTTTCAAATTTCTCACAAATTTCAATTAATAATTAAATATCAATTAATTAATTAATAATTCGATTTAAATGTGTAAAATCGAATTAAAATTTAATTAATCCTTAAAATGGCTTTACAAGGTTCCAAACACTGCCTTAAACTCCAATTAATCCAAACAATCCCCAAATTGGCTTTAAAAACCCTAACTGGCGAAATCAAGAACTAGGGTTTGAAATCAAACGAACTAAAAACACCACAATTCGATCTGTACTGATAGTCCACAGCCCAATGATCACAGAACCGGTAGAAACACGCTTAAACTCGGTCAAAATCGTCTTGACTCGGTCGAGTCGGTTGAACTCGGTGAAAAGGGTTTCGGTTTTTCAAAAATTCGGCAGCAATTCGTGATGATTCCTTGATTAAACAAAGTAACCAGCAAGCTTTTGGCTTGAAATAAACGAAATCAGCAAGTTTTATCGCAAAAACTTGAAAAAGAATCGAGCAAGAACAATGGCAGTAGCGTTTGAGTGAGGGAGATGAAGTGAGAAAACGGTATGGCATTCAAATGATAAGTCATATGGGATTAGAGTAATCGGTATGACTTTCTAAGGAAAAGTCATACCGAGATTGCCAATACGACTTTCCAGGGTTGTGCGGTATGACATTTCTCAGCAATGTCATTCCGAGAAAGCTAGGCGAGATGATGGTATTCGGTATGACTTTCTTTTGGAAAGTCATACCGCATCATGAAGAGTATGAAGGAAGCTAGGCGGTATGACAAAAAAAAACAAAGTCATACCGAAATTTCAAAACAGATTTAATAAAACAAAATATACATATTATGATTTTTGATTATTTAAAAACAATTAAACCTTTTGCACATTTAATCAAAAATCTAATACACATAATATATTATATATTACACATATATTTTGTAAAATTTAACTTCAATTAAATATAAATACTTATGAATTTAACTTTAATTCATTAAAATGAATTAACTTAAAATCAAATATTTATGATTAATTAATTTTGAAAAATACAAAATAAATACATATAATTATCTAAATGCATAGAGAATGTTACAGGGGAGTATGCAGCACTTAGAAAATTATAGAGACAGATATGAACATGCATAATTACTCATAAAATTATCAAATAATTTACAAACAATTATATAAAATCTAATAAAATAGATATAATTACACAGAAAATTCACAAAAATATATAATAATATATAAAATACATATAAAATATATACAAAGAGAATCATGGCATATTTAACATCCCTAGTTCACAAACCAACTTAGAGAAAGTGGATTCATCAAGTGGTTTCATGAAGATGTCTGCAATCTGATCAGCTGTGGGTACGAAATGTAACACCACAGTACCATTCATGACATGTTCTCGAATGAAATGATACCTGATATCTATGTGCTTGGTTCTGGAGTGTTGCACTGGATTGTTGGAAATAGCTATGGCACTGGTGTTGTCACAAAATATTGGAATTTTGTCGACAGAGATACCATAATCATATAATTGATTCCTGATCCAGAGAATCTGAGCACAGCAACTGCCAGCAGCTATGTACTCAACTTCAGCAGTAGAAGTGGACACTGAGTGTTGCTTCTTGCTGTACCAGGAAACCAACCGACGTCCTAGAAATTGACAGCTTCCAGACGTACTCTTTCTATCAATCCTGCAACCTGCATAATCAGAATCTGTATAGCCGGTTAAGTCAAAACCAGTATTCTTAGGGTACCAAATACCTAAACCAGGTGTACCCTTAAGATATCTAAAGATTCTTTTGACGGCTATAAGATGTGATTCTTTAGGATCAGCTTGAAACCTAGCACACAAACATGTTGCAAACATAATATCTGGTCTACTAGCAGTGAGATAGAGTAATGAGCCAATCATACCTCGATAGCTTGAGATATCAACTTTCTTACCAGTTTTATCCTGGTCAAGCTTAGTGGCAGTGGCCATGGGTGTCTTTGCCGGTGAACAGTCTTCTAGATTGTACTTTCTTAGAAGATCTCTGACATACTTTGATTGGAAAATAAAGATTCCATCTTCCTTTTGGCTTACTTGAAGACCAAGAGAGTAGGATAGCTCACCCATCATACTCATTTCATAATTACTCTGCATTAACTTAGCAAATCTTTTGCACAAGTTATCGTTAGTAGAACCAAATATAATATCATCAACATATATTTGAACAAATATCATATTATTATCATGCAATTTGTAAAAGAGAGTTTTGTCTATGACACCTCTAGTAAATTTATTATCAATTAAAAATTCAGAGAGGGTGTCATACCATGTCCTTGGTGACTGCTTGAGCCCATAGATAGCTTTGAATAGGAAGTACACAAAATCAGCAAATTCTGGATTTTCAAAGCCAGGGGGCTGTTCCAGATATACTTCTTCTTCCAGCTTTCCATTCAGAAATGCACTTTTCACATCCATCTGATAAACTTTGAAGTTGGAGTGTGCAGCAAATGCAAGGAATATTCTGATGGCTTCAAGACGAGCAACTGGAGCATAGGTTTCATCATAATCAATTCCTTCTTCCCGAGAATAACCTTTTGCAACCAGTCTGGATTTGTTTCTCACAACAATGCCATCACCATCTAACTTGTTACGGAAGACCCATCAAGCTCCAATTGTAGACTTCCCTTTTGGTCTTGGAACCAGGGCCCAGACTTCTTGTCTCTCAAATTGATTGAGTTCTTCTTGCATGGCAAGAACCCAATCAGGATCAGCAAGTGCTTCATCTATTTTCTTTGGTTCTAGTTGAGATAGAAATCCAGAAAATAAACATTCGTTAGACGTAGCACTTCTAGTCCTTACACCAATATTAGGATCACCAATAATCAGATCAAAGGGATGATCTCTGCTCCAAATCCTTTCTCTTGGAAGTTGTGTCCTTGATGATTCAGCAGTATTATCATTAGGCTGATGTGTATGACTAGTTGATCCACCAGCCCCCCCTGAGCTGTTGCCAGGATGACTTGATGATCCACCACTAGCATCAGTGGAATCTCCAGCATTATTGCCATTTCCTCCACCATTTCCTGGATCATTATCATTGTTGTCATCACCTGTTGCAACCTCAGGTGGAACATCATCATCTGAATCAGAATCTGGATAGTTGTCAAACTTCAGAGATTCAGATGGATCAGCAGATTGTAAACTTGGGAGTTTAGTGTCATCAAATGTAACATTGACACTAACTTTCACTGACAGAGTATCAATTACAAAAACTCTATAAGCATTATTAATATAACCAACAAAAATTCCTTCAGATGCTTTTGGCTCAAACTTGTTCAAGTTCTCTTCTCCATCCTTGAGAACATAACACTTGGCTCCAAAGACATGAAGATGTTTGACATAAGGTTTCTTGTTGTCATACAGATGAAATGGAGTTTTCATATGATCCTTATTGATCAAAGTTCTATTCTGGGTATAGCAGGCAGTAGACACAGCTTTAATTAGTGTACGATTCTTTCTTTCGACGACTCCATTCTGCTGAGGAGTCCTTGGTGCTGAATACTGCCTTCTAATTCCCTTTTCAGAGTAAAAGTTGATTAGAGTTTGATTCTTGAATTCCGTGCCATTGTCTGATCTTACAGCTTTCACTGGCACACCTTTATCCAATTCAACTAACTTTATATGATCAATCACTGTCATCGGGGTTTCATCCTTAGAAGCTAGGAAGTAAACCCAAGTAAATTTCGAGAAGTCATCCACAATGACTAAGGCATATCTTCCTCCATCAATTGATGCAACATTCACGGGGCCAAACAAATCCATATGCAGTAAGTGAAGTGGATTCGTAATGGTATTGATGGTCTTGCCTTTGTGAGATTTTCCTTTCTGACAAGCTTCACAGAGATCATCAGTTGAGAATTCCAGGGAAGGCAAACCTCTCACAAGATCTCTCTTGACTAGAGAGTTCATGGTTTTGAAGTTGAGGTGTGAGAGCTTCTTATGCCATAACCAACTATCTTCAGCAGACGCTTTGGCGTAGAAACAGTGAACTTCGTTTCCTGGTCCTGAAGACAAATCAGCAACGAATATATTGCCTTTCCTTATGCCACATAGTGAAGGACGCTTATCCTTGATATGTTTAATGATACATATCTCCTTTTCAAAATGAACATAATATCCTTTGTCACAAAATTGACTGACACTCAGGGGATTATGTTGAAGTCCTTCAACTATTGCAATATCTTCTCTTCCAATTTTGTACTTGCCATATCCCACAGTACGACCTTTGCTATTCTCAGCAAAACTGACTGTTGGGCCAGCTCCTTCTCTTATGTCTTCCAGCAGGGATCTATTGCCAGTCATGTGCATTGACGCTCCACTGTCAAGCACCCAGGTAACTCGTACAATTCCACTGGCACCCTGCAAAAGACAACTTGATTAAACCTTCTTTGGGACCCACACTTGATTGGGTCCAGCAAACTTAAAGAATTGATTTCTATCAGGTAATACAACAGAGCCTCTTGGACTGATACTTGGTTCTGATTTGACTGAACTTACTTCCTTAACAACAGCCTTATAAACCTTGGTTTTAGGCTTTGGAACATAAGTCTCCTTCCTAACACGAGGAGGACTAGCAGTCTTTGATCTAGCATGCTTATTGTTTGTGTGTTGTCTAGGAGATGTGTTTTCATTTTTAGCATGCAAATTTCTAAAATAAGCAGACATCATATTGAAAGCACAAGTCATGCAATTATCAACACCACAACATTTATGACATGCATCAAAAACGAGAACAACAGGAATATCAGTCACAGAAGTAGGAACATCAATAGATTCTACTCTAACCTTGTTAACAGATTTAAAGTTCTCAGTAGAATGACATCTATTGTTCTTGTTCTTACTATTCACAAAATTATTAGGCTTGTTGAATTTAGTTCTCTCAGAGTTGACACCTAAACCAGCTTTAGGCAACCTAACATTGCCTTTCACTTTGATTGGTTTCAGTGATGTCAGGATCTCATCTCTCTTATCATTACTCTCTTTCAATTTAAGGTCTTCCTGTTTAAGTTCATATTTAATGACAACAGGAGTTTCTAACAGAGGTTCAGCTTCTGAGGATTTGAACAGGGGTTGAGGGGAATCTTTCAAAACAAAAGGAATTCCTCTATCCTCAGCACTCTTCTTAAAAGGAGTAATGTTACTAGCCTTACCTACAGATTTGTTATAGTCAAAACCTATTCCAACAGTTCTCTTGATCTCTTGTTTATCATTAAGTTCTTTGACTATAGTGGAGGCATCCTTAAAGGCTTTACATTTCAATTTCTCTTCGTCCAGCTGAAGTCCTAAAGCAATCTCACCTTTCTCTTGAACACTGACTTTAGCAACTTGTAATCCTAAATCCATTGTCAGTTGTTCAATTTTAGGTTTTAATACGTTCATCTCATTCATTTTATAAGCATGAATATCTAAGACTAGTGTATCAATTTTAAGATTGGCAGCTTTCAACTTCTTAATAACATAATCTACCTGAAAGTTTCCAGCAGGAGGTGGTGAAGATGATCCAGCATTAGCCATAAGAGCAACATTCCCTAGCTGCTCCTCTTCATCACTATCTGTATCATCCCAGCTTTTCCCTTCTGCCAGATAAGACTTGCTTTTGAAACTTTGATTTCCAGAAGTACCCTGATGCTTTCTCACTAGTGCATCATACTTCTGCTTCAGCTCGTCGTAGGAATCTTTTCTCTTTCCTTGAACTTTGGGTTGTTTGCATTCAGTTGCAAAGTGTCCTGGTTCACCACAGTTAAAGCATTTGAACTTTTTTCGATCCACCATCCCAGTCTTGTATCCTCCTTTGCTCGTAGAAGATGAATAACCTCCTTTTTGAAACCTGTTGACAGTAGGTTTGTACTTGTAGGAGGGGTTCTTTCTGAATCTCATGTTTCCAAACTTCTTGGCAAACAGTGATAGAGATTGATCTTCTAATTGTTCTAACTCTTCCATTGTATAGAACTCTTCGTCACCACTGGAAGAAGCAGTCTGACCCATCTCAGGTACAACAAATTCCTGAGTGGTTTTAGAAGGAACAACAACATCCTTCTTCTCTTCCGGTACAGATGACTCAACAACTAGAGCTCTCGAATGGTTCAGTGTTTTACCCCAGCCATATCTCTGTTTACTTTGAACTTGTTCAAGTTCATAAGTTTTCAACACTCCGTAGAGTCTCTCCAGAGATATCTCATTCAGATCTCTGCTTTCTCTGATGGCAGTGATTCTGTGTTCCAGATGTTCAGGAAGTGTTAAGAGAAATTTCATGTTGACCTCTTTCTTGTCGTAGTATTTCCCATTTAAATTTAGATTATTAATCAGATTATTAAGTCTGATAAACACTTCTGAAATCCCTTCTCCAGGATTGGAACCAAACTGTTCATACTGAGCCATCAGTATCTCTTTCTTGTTTTCTCTGACTTCATCTGAGCCTTCATTGATAATCTCTAACGTATCCCAGATTTGCTTGGCGTTCGTACAATTAACAACAACATTGTACATTTATGGATCTAGAGATTCTACCAAAATTAGTTGAAGAGCGTCATCTAAGTTCATCTGTTCACCCTCTTCATCTGTGTACTCATGAAGTTCTTTCGGAATAGTCTGATGAGGTATTAACACACCATCTTCTTCGTGTGCTAATATGACTTTCATCGGAATAGAAACACCCTTGTTTAATATCCCGATATATTTTCTGTTGGCGGTGCGGAGGAATAATAACATGTGCCTCTTCCATAGGCTAAAGTGTTCCTTGCTGAACGGTGGGATTTTGATGCTACTAATCTTTTGTGTACTTATGTTTAAGGATTTGAAGTGAATAGTGTTTGGATGAGATTTGGATTTTTGAAAGAAAAATATTTTGAATCAGAATTAATTTTTGGAATAAAATTAATTCGAATAAAAATATTTGGACGTTAAAGAGTGTGTATAGGATCTCATACGGAAAAATGGTATCAACCGCTCTGATGCCAATTGTTAGGTCCTGAAACGATTGTAGAAGGGGGGGGGTTGAATACAATCGTCACTAAAAATCGCGGCGGAATAATCTGATTTGAAATAAACTTGTTAATCAGATTTTAATTAATTAATATAACAATGTTTTAAGTCGTTATATAATTAATAAGGTTCGTTTTAATGTCCACTAAAGTTCGTAGAATAAATTCGACAGGATGTATTCTAGATTAGTGATTAAAACAACCGAGTGATCAAAGCACAAAAAACTGTGGATATAACAATTGCAAGTTACAAACAACTTGAAAGCTTTTACAATGCTTGAACACTTGGAAATGAAGAAGTGAAGCCATATATATAGGCAAATCACTTGGATCTAGGTATGACAAAGAAAGGAATGACTTTCTAGCTTAGAAATGACATTACAAAGCAAAGCCATGCCAAACACTAAGAAGGAATGACATTAAAACACAAAGTCATGCTAAACCAAGGGAAGGAATGACTTTTTAATGGAAAGCCGTACTGAAAAACTCAGTATGACTTAATCAAACATGGCTATCAAGGTCATTCGGTATGACATGAACAACAAAAGCCATACGGTTCACTTCGGTATGACTTTTCTAAGTCATAACCATGCAAGACATACACACAAATCAGAAAGCCTGATAAAGGGACACGGTATGACATTTTAATGTCATACCAGATGAAGTCTGTTGAAAGCAAACGGTATGACTTATCAAGAGAAAGTCATACCGAATGATATAATCACTCAAACAGCCTTAATATGTCTTTTTCAAGTCAATTCTGAGAATGTCATTTAGCAGGGCACGGTATGACATTATTATATAATGTCATACCGAGCTATTTGATGCATAAAAACAGTTTTAATAATTAAATAAATATTAGATAATTACCCATTTAATTATATTAATTATATAAATTCATAAATTAAATTAATTCGAAGGTGAATCAATTTAATAAATAAATTATACAACCAATTTAATTATTTTGATTAGTGAGATAATTAAATAAATACTTATAAAATTGTATATCTTCATCAGCAGAGACTTCAGGCTAGATTAAACTTTGTAGATCTTTGTCTTGATCGAACGACCACTTGTAGTTGATGCAGAACACTTAATCTGAGTACCTGACACACAAATGTACTGTCTGGTTCATCTGTATCTAGATGAATTAAATATTCTTTATCAAATAAACATTTGAAACGAGGCTTGTTCGTCGAGTCTATGTCTTCGTAGATCTTCTTCATAAGTAACAATAGTATGGAATCTTCTGAATAAATAAAGTATTAAAACTTTATACCTTCTGGACTTCTGGACGTGCTACAAAAGATTATTTGTACACTGAGGCTTGAACATATTAATGAACTTCTTCCAGTGGTGTGCAGCAGCGTCCTGAAATTCTTCAGACATATAATTTCAATAAATCACTTGACGTTCTTCGTACGGATTCCTTCATCAGTACTTGCTATTTCCCTTGCTTTCTTATCAGAGTTGAGTTGGTACCTCTTTAATTACAAATAGGCTAAACATATGCCTTTCAACATATCCATCTCGGCAAAAAGCATCTTTACTTCCTCTTCGTGCTCGTTAGTAGCGTGCTCATTGGTAGCTTCTTCTTCACCGAAACAGAATTTAGTAGCCATGGAGATTGAGATTTAGATTGAGAGATGGAATTGGAGATTGGAGATGGAAATGGAGATTGGAGATGGAGATGGTCAGAGCAGTCGATTTCCCAGACGAAGCGTCGACTCTCGATGATTGACCACGCTATATTATATAGCGTAAGAGACTACGTTATATTATGTAGCGTAGGTAAATAATTAAAAACAGAGCAATTTGCACTGTTTTTACGCTATATATAGCGTAAAGCGTAAAAACAGAGCATTTTATTCTGTTACAATGAAAAGGAGAGCAAAAAAACCAAATGCAAACAAAATTAAAATCATACAAAAAAACCAAATGCAAACAAAATAAACAAGCAATAATATCAACTAAAATCATACAAAATTAAAATCATACAAAATTGCACCACAAAAATTACATTTTCGACCTTTTTTCGCTTTGTCGTGCTCTATGCCACTTTTCACCCATTTTTTTTATGTCCTTTGGTTTGAGATAATATAGGATTTCTCAAATCATTAAAATTTTCGTCATCATCATCATCCCCGACCTCATGTGCATCATCTTCTTCCTCACACGCACGTTTTTTCCCACTCTCATTCGAAAAACTTTCAATAAAATTCGATTCTTTTTCAATCACACTCATGAGATAATTGTATCTCGCTATTGGACAACTTCCGCGAGCTGCTAAATCTTGGAATGCTTTGCATAAAGTATTGTATCGGGCGTGTTGTGACTGAAGAAAATTACCAATCTTAGGACGTTTGTGTTGTAAGGCTCCCACTCTTTCATTGCCTTCAATTGTCCATTTCAAAGTGATGCACTACTTAGGAATCTCTGACCATTGCATCTTATACAAGTATCGAATAATATGACAACAAAATATTCCCGAACTTTCAAATTTTCGACAAACAAAAGTTATGGTGCCATTCTCGGTGACGATCAAAACATAGTATTTTCTATACTCCTCTTGGACCGTTGTTTTGTATGCCTCGTAATGCTTGTAAATTGCATTGCTCTCTTTCCATATCACGACATAAGCTCCACTTTCTTTGAGTTCGTGTTGAAAATGTCTAAACATTTCTTTCGTGTAAGTAGATGCCGCATGACTCTCCCCAGATGATGATGTTATTTTGGACCTTTCCTTGTTCTTTGTTTGATAATCAGCCTCTCTTTTACGTAAATATTGTTTCTCCAACGCTTTACTTGAATTCTCTATAAACTCTTTCAAACCGGTACTAGCATTGACAAATTCATCGAAGAAAGAATTCATTGACTCACTTTTGGAGCTAGTGGTCATCCCGGTTGTGAAGTGAAGTTTAGTGTAGACACTGACCCACTTGTGTCGAACGGAGAACATATCTTGTAACCAAGAATGGTTCATCAAATCGTATTTTTCAACTAATTCCTCCCACCAATCTTTGAATTGTGCAACCGTTAGTGACTTGTAGATGCAAGAGTTGAAATCTTCTTTGAAGTATTCATGATTTGCATATAAATGCGACAATTTTTCACCAAATTTTGTGTTAGGCAAAACTTCGGCAATGGCGTTTCCGATAGCAATGTCTTGATCGGTGATTATAGTTTGTGGAGCCACGTTCCCCATAGCCTCCAACCAACTCTTAAACACCCATAAGTAAGATTCTTTGGTCTCATCCCTTATCAGGGCAAATCCGAACAAAATCGACTAATAATGGTGATTTACCCTTGTAAATGGCACGAACGACATGCAAAACCTATTAGTACGATACGTGGAGTCAAAAACAACAACATCTCCGAAATTTTTGTAGGCATTGACTGATCTCGGGTCAACCCACAGCATGGCCCGCACACGATTTTCCTCGTCCACGTCAACTTTATAGAAAAATTCACCTTGACTATTACGTTTCAATTCTCGAAGTAATGCCAAACCCTCTAAAGCATCACTCGAATCAGACACATAATGTCGAATATCACGCAATACATTCTTTTAGGCCGAATAAAATCACTATATTATTGTATATATAGTGAACACAATCAAGACAAAACACACGAATAAGAGAATAAATTAACTAAACTCTTATTCACACAAAACACAGTAGCTTACAAATACTCTCTTAGTGATTTATATCTTATCACTAAGAGCTGCTGGGTTACAAGAATAATATACTCGATTTCCAACTCTTCTAGAGTAAACCCTAAGCTGTGTTTATATACACAGTTACATGATATCTACTGATTGACTTAATAATAATCTGCTTCCTAAAATAATCTAATCAGTAGCTATCATCTGCTGTTCTGATCTGCACAATCTTCCTTGATCTTTATCTTCCTTGTTTGTCCAGATCTTCTCTTAGAAATCAGGCGCCTGCAATCTCTGGTCATCGCTAAACTCTGATCTAGCTGGCAGTCGTCAAACTCTGATTCCTGGCTAAACTCTGATCTTCATTTCTGCACACTAAAGAAGTTAGATACCTGTGACATCATCAAATATGTAACAATCTCCCCCAACTTGTACATTAGACAGAATGAACAAGTTACAATATATATACTGATGATGTCAAAAATGACTAAGGACAAATGCATGAATAATTAATTCACAGAACTAATTACAACTTACAGAACCAACAGTTACTACTTATCCAATCAGCCTATATCCATAGCTTTCCTTGACAAATTGAGTGATCAGATCTTCTTCAATTTGCTTCAGAGTCTGTATCATCTGGGCTTTAACTGTACTGAGTTCTTCAGTGTCTTCCCCAGTCTGGTATATAGCTGATCTCAAGGCATTTGCCCTGCTTCTCCTCATTGCTTCTCCTAGTTGGATCACCCTTGGTCTATCTACATCATTGTTGTACCGCAAGATTCTGGTTCCAGCTAATGTCTCCATGACTGAGCTGTTTTTCTGCATTTCAATCTCAGAACCATCATCTTGAGATATCTTGGGAAAGTACTCTTCATCTGGACTTATTCCATAGAATCTTCTCTTTTCAACAATAGTCCTTTTCATCAGATCAGACCATCTCTGGGTTACTTCATTCTTTACCTTAAGCATATAGTAAATATGCTCAAGTTCCCTTAGAGATTTCAGCAATAAATCAGCTTCTGAAATTCTGTATACTCTGCAAGTGTTGAGAAAGATTGCCATCTTCTCTTTGTCACCTGTACCATCATGAGTATCCATCAGAATTTGTGCTGATTCTATCTTATCAAGATCCTTCTGGGTGACAACTTCTCCAACTTTATTAGTCAGAGGATATGGATCTCTGAAGGTAGTTGCTGAGCTTGTTTCTAATTTCTCTTTCTAGTGACCCAATCCAGTTGTGTCATAGGCTTCCTTGCCTCTGGTTCCTTGAAGTCTAAGTCTGGTTAACATTGAACTTTCTTGATACAGACTAGTTTCAAGACTTCTAAACAAGCTTTTCTTCTTGTTCTGATCTTGTGATTTATCAGAACTTGATTTCAGCCATGAAGCTTTTCTCTCCACAGATTCTGACTAATCAGACTTTGCCTTTTCATTTTGAACCTTAACTTGAGCAATGTCAGAGGTTAAGTTCAGATCAGATGATAATTGAGCAATCATTCCTGATGCATTCTTCTTTCTGGTTAGCCCAATTTCTTCTTCTTCATCATCATTTCCAGACACATCAGTCACAACTTTGATGTCTTTGCTCATTTGAATCAGTCTCTCAGAAGGAACATCTGATGCAATTTTGATGATTGAAGTCTTCTTTGATACAGGAACACCATCAATTGGTTGTTTTCCCTTGTCCTTGGAATCTATTTCAGACTTTGCTTGAGCTCTGGTTCTGGGTCTGTTGATATCAGAGTAATTTATCTCCCCAATCACTATCCCTTTTTCTTTTGGTCTTGATTGTTTCTGTGAGGGATCAGTGATTTGCTTCTGCTTATCAGACTTTGATTTGCTGATCTTCATCTTCTCAGCTGCTAACCTTTCTTCTTCAAGTCTGATAGCTTCAATATCTAACCCTGGATTCTCCCTTTCAAAGATTTTTCTGGCAACAGCTTCATCTATTGCTTGAAGAAATGGGGACTTGTAGAACAGGGTAGTTTCTTTTCCTCTGAACTTCAGAGTTTGACAAAATTTCTGAGAATCTGGATCTCTAGCTTCAATCAATTTATCTGATTCAGAAATCAGATTTTCTCCTTGCTGTTCAACTGCTGGCATCACAAAGTCAATCACAGTCAGTTCCTTTGAAATTGACTTTGAATTTCTGACTGCTTCAGACAGACTTTGACTTTGGACTAGAGAAACAACAATCATTTCCAGAGATTGCTTTGTTTCCCTGAGTCTATCAGAGTTTCCAACCTCATTACTCTTTTGATTATTGCCAGATTTCTCTTTATCTTTAATCTGCAATATAATCTGCTCTCCATAGTTTTCATCTCCAACTCCCTTTCCATCTTTATCATCATCTAGCTTTTTCTTTTGTAGTGGCTGGTCAGATGAACATTTGTCCTTTGAAATTTTCTCCCCCTTTTCGACATCAGCAGAGGTAAGAAACTGAACCAGCTGAGCTACAGAGGAGCTCAATTCTGCCAGAGTAGACTGCATGGATTTCTGAGTGACTTCTATATTAGTAATTCTGGCTTCCAGAGAAGGAGTAGCATCCCTACACATACTCTGATTGGTATTGAACTTGACAAATCTGAACTTTAGTAGTTAGGGTTAAAAATGGGGCGGGTTCGGGGCGGGGACTTCATTTCCCAGCCCCGCCCCACATAATTTTTTCCTGCCCCATCCCCGCCCCATTCCCCGCGGGGATTTATTTTTAATCCCCATCCCCGCCCCACCGGGGACTTAATATAATTTCGCCCCGCCCTGCCCCGCTTCTATAATATTACACCTTTAAATAATTATTTTAAAATTAATTAATTTTTTCTTCAGAATTTAATAAAAATATAGGAGACATGTATATTAAAAGCAAAAAACTAATTATAATAGAAATCAAAGAGACATGTTATACATTGTAAAATTATAGTTTTGTGTATTAAAAATAATAATATTAAATATAATAAATATTTTATATTAAATATAATATATATATATTATTAAATATAATAAAAATATTATATTAAATATAATTATTTATTTATATTAAATATATGTGGGGCGGGGCGGGGAATCCCCGCGGGGATTCAACAAATACCATACTTGCCCCATATTTTGGCGGGGCAGAAAATCATTCCCCGTCACTGCCCCATTCCCCATATTAGCGGGGCGGATCTGCCCCATTCGGGGCGGGTTAGGGCGGGTTCCCCATTTTCCCCACCCCATTTTTAACCCTATTAGTAGTGGAAGGCTCAGAGTTTGTAGGAGGTTCTGTAGACTGAGGAGAGGCAAGCTTTGGAGCTGGGACTAGAATTGGAATAGAGGTTACTTCCTCAGCCTCATCATCATCAACAGCTGATACACTTAAAGTTTGAGAAGGCAAGGCTTCTGTAGCTGTGTCAGAGTGTGCAGCACAAGATATCTCCTGAACAGGAGCTGCAATATGGTCTTGAATCAGAGAATCTTGATTCATATGTGAAGGAGATCTTGCTGGACTTAGAACATGAGTGGCTGCCTGAAAATTATCTGACAAGTGAATGTCAGCTGCAGTTGTGGTTTCATCAAGAGGGACTGCAGAGAGAGGTTCCACCAATACAGGATTAGCAATATGTGGTTGATCAGAGAAGGGAACCAAGGCTTGGAGATTTTCTACTGTTTGACATTGAGGTTCAAGAGTCAAATCAGTTATGGTAGTTTCCTTGACTTTCTTTCTAGGTTGTTTAACCGATGGTGGAGATGGAGGAGGTGAAGTGTCTTCATCATCTGAATCAGAGATATGTTGAAGAAACTTCCTCTTCCTTTTGGGTTGAGGAGATGGTGAAGGTTGAGGTGAGGTCTTAGAAGATCTAAGAATCCTCTTAGGAGAGGGAAGGGCAGATTTTCCAACTGGCACTTGTTGGGAAGGACCTGAGCTTGGTGCATCCTTTGTCTGAGCAGTGGAGGTTTGAGGTTGATTCTCATCAGAGAATAAAGGGTTATATTTATCTGGCAGTGCCAGCTTCAATTTGTCCTGCACTGTTATAGGAATGGAAAATACAGGAAGGGCCAACTTTTTGCTATCCTTTTTAATAAAATTAGTAAAAGCACGTTTGGTGAGTTTAAAAGGAAGCTTAGTGTCAGTCTCAGGTAATGGTTCATCAGGGAAACAATAAGAGAATATTAATTGACAGAATCTTGCATGGTATATGACATTCCTATTCTCTGTTCTTCTCTCACCATTCAGTCTCAACAGTGGTGTAGCAATATCAAATTTGAGATTATGGACAAGAGAGTACCCGATTTGCTGACTTAGCAGAGGAATAACATCAAAATTACTGACTTTGTTGCCAAAAGCCCTTGTAATGCAGTCATAGAAAAAGCTCCATTCCTTGCAGAGATTGGGGCGTTTGAGATCCCCCATATGATCAGTGTTGCCTGAGTACCCAAAGAAAGTCATCATATCCCTCAGAGTTTGAGTTGAAACTGAGGAGTCAAACTTGTTGGAATCAGGAAGATGAAGAGCCTTCCTGATTGTGGCTGGAGAGACGAAGTACTCCTGACCATTTTACTAACAAGTAAGTGAAGGTGAACCATGATCACCCCCATCATTATAGTTGGCCGTTCGCCAGAATGTGAGTACTTGTTCCGGTGAGAAAGACTCAGGTTGAGTCAGGGCATACATCAGGTCACTGTGTGCCAGAAAATCTTGAATCAGGTGAAAACCTGTTGGAGCTTCATCATTGTTGAGAATAGCAGCATAGTTGTTGGTTACAAACTTTGCTCCATCAAAATCAGGTGGTAGTCATTTTGCTGAAAAATTGTGAAAATCGTGAGGTGTGGGTAAGGTGTTTGATAAAATGTGCAAGATAAAATAGTGAAGAGAGAGAGATTAACAGCAGTGAAAGAGGCGTGTAAAAAGTGAAAAAGAAAATCTTTTTAACTCTGTATATATATGTACGCACGCGAACTGATGAAAATAAAATGGGTAGTGGGACACGTGGCAATCTCTTAACGGTAAAAAACAGTGGTAGTGGAGTAGTTATTATTACTGTTGCGTGTAAAATTGTGTAAAACAACTATTACCGATAAAACACAATAATCACCCGTGTTTTACTCCACTAAAGAATGCAAACAGATTTTGTACCGTTAGAGAATTTATCTGATTCTTAGCAAGACAAATATCCATTTAAAAATAAATTCCGAAGTCAATCAGAGATTGACTAAATCCAGAATTTAAGTAAATATCAGAATATACGACAAAGTCAGAAGATGTACACAAGATTTATCTGATAAGAAATGACATATCAAGAGTCTTGATATAAGACAAATATTTGTCCTCAGAGTTTACAAATATATTTTTGAATTCAATCAAAAATCACTCGAAGGCTAAAAAATTTGTAAATCACAGACGTGGAGTATAAAGTGTGTGTAATCACGAATCTAAGTTTGTCACAAAGATTGACAAAATTCTCAAGATTTTTAGAAAGAACCAGTTTGTCAGAAAATTATTTAAAGTCTACTATGGTATGGATCAAAGTTTACATAAGCTTCTCTTTATTGAATCACAGATAATCTTTAGAATGGAAACTTGTCAGGGTAAGTGAGTTATAACAATCATCAGATCAATTTCTTCTTGCACAGAGTATTTCTCCAGTAATCAGAGAATGTGAAAGGTCCCCAAGAAAAATATTGCTTTTCTGATGCATTTTGCTTAATACTAGCAATGCACTTGGGCACAAAATATCTAAGATCTCAAAGGAGTACCTGAGTAGATTTTTGCTGTTTTCTTTGAATTTCTTTTCTTTCCGGAATAGAGAAGGCATTTGTTCGACTAATCCAGACTTAAGATTTAATGACTCCGTGCTCATAAAGGGAATAAAGAAAATTCTACACTGATTGCATATCTAAGATCTAAGAAGTAAGGCAGTCTAAGTGTCAGAGTAAGATCATGAGAGTGTTAAAGAGATTTCCACATCCGTAACTGTACAAATATCAGACTATAGAGTTACTTATGACTCAATTCAGAAATTTGCAACTATTTCTTCACGGGAATGTCACTCAATCAGAGAAAAATCATGTAGTCAGAGTTTGTCAAATCAGAGTATAATGATCAGAGTTTGAGTGAGAGATCAGCATAAGCAGTTATAAATCATGCTGGAAACAAATGATTGGTACATATATGTTTTTAGATAGCTAAGCAGAGTTTAGAGAGGACCGGAGATCATCCCTAGTTCAGTTACAAGTCTTGTAAATGTTGCTTCAGCCAAGGGTTTGGTGAAGATATCTGCCAACTGCTGATCTGTAGGAACAAAATGCAGTTCTACTGTCCCTTCCATTACATGTTCTCTGATGAAGTGATATTTGACGCTGATGTGCTTGGTCATTGAGTTCTGTACTGGATTTCCTGTCATGGCAATAGCACTTTGGTTATCACAATAAATAGGAATTTGAGTTATAATTAACCCATAATCCAGTAGCTGATTTTTCATCCATAAAATCCGAGAACAGCTTCCTGCATCAATATACTCTGCTTCTGCAGTGGATGTGGAGATGGATTTTTGTTTCTTACTGAACCAAGAAACTAATCTGCCTCCAAGAAATTGGCAGCTTCTGTTACATATTTGATGATGTCAAAGGTATCTAAATTGTTTAGTGTGCAGAAGCAAATATCAGAGTTTAGATGGAAATCAGAGTTTAACGACTGCCAGCTGGATCAGAGTTTATCGATGATCAGAGTTTGCAGGCGGCTGATTTTCAGGAGCAGATCTGGATAAATAAGGAAGATAAAGATCAAGGGAGATTGTGAGAATCAGGACAGCAGAAGGATAGCTACTGATTAGATTATTTTAGGAAGCAGATAATTATGAATAAATCAGTAGATATCATGTAACTGTGTATATAAACACAGATTAGGGTTTACTCTAAAAGAGTTAGAACATCGAGAATATTATTCTTGTAACCCAGCAGCTCTTAGTGATAAGTTATAAATCACTAAGAGAGTTTTTGTAACCTACTGAGCTTTGTGAATAAGAGTTTACTTTGTTGATTCTCTTATTTGAGCATTCGGTTATTGATTGTGTTCACTATATTAATTTATATAGTGATTAATTTCGTCCTAACAAGTGGTATCAGAGCCAGCTCTGTTGATATACCTACAGTGAGATCTTAATCACACAATCATGTCTGAAAAATCACAAACTTCAAACAGTAGATATGAGTCACTTAGGGTTCCGGTCCTCAGGGCATCTAAATATCCTATCTGGAAGGTTAGGATGGTTATGTTTCTGGAATCCACAGATCCAGAGTACCTGGACAGGATTTATGATGGCCCACACATGCCAACAAAGCTCTCTGTTGCAGTTGGAGATGAACCCCAGAAGATGATCCCCAAAGAAAAGAAAGACTATACTCCTGAGGACATCTCAACATCTCATCAATCAGTAAGGATGCAAAAGTAAAACACTTGTTGCATAGTGCTCTAGACAATGCTATGTCAAACAGGGTGATTGGATGCAAAACTGCAAAAGAAATATGGGATGCTTTGAAAATCAGATGTCAAGGAACCAAAGCCATCAAGAAGAACAGAAGGACCATACTTACTCAAGAGTATGAACACTTTGATTCAAAAACTGGTGAATCATTGACTGATCTTTATGACAGGTTTGTCAAGCTGCTGAATGACTTATCTCTAGTGGATAAAGAATATGACTTAGAAGATTCAAATCTCAAATTTCTGCTTGCTCTTCCTGAAAAGTGGGATTTGAAGGTAACCACTATAAGAGATAATCATGATCTTGAAGAGATGTCTCTGGATGATATCTTTGGAAGATTGAAAACTTATGAACTTGAGATGGAGCAAAGGAGCAAACGACATGGTGGGAAACCCAAACCAGTTGCTCTAAAAGTTCAAGGGAAACAGCTGTGAAAAACAAGGGAAAAGCAAATGTCACAAAGTCTGATACTGAGTCATCAAACTCTGATGATGACTCAGACACTGATACATCTTCAGACTCTGATGACAGTGATACTGAGATGATGCAGATGGCAGCATTGATGGTTAAAAGTTTCAAGAAAATGGCTTACAAGAACTTTAATAAAGGGAAGAAGTTCTCAAGGAAAGATAGAAACTCTGATAAGAAGGTCTTCAAAAGGAATGAAGGCAAAGAAGAAAAATCTGGAAAAGCTGATAAGTCTAAGTACACCTGCTTCAATTGTGGTGAGAAAGGTCATTTTGAAACAGAGTTTAAGAAAGCAAAGAAAGAAAAGGAACAAGCCTTTATCACTAAGAAAGGAAGCTGGGCAGACTCATCAGAATCAGAGGAGGAAGTCAACTATGCCTTGATGGCAAACATGGACAACAGCACTGAGGCTGTTGAATCTAAGGTACCTCATTCCACTCTTGCTTTTGACACTGAAGATATAACTGAGTTAAGATTGTTTCTCAAAAATATGCATGTTAGTTATAGAGATCAAGCTTTAGAAAATGAGGGACTAAAATCTGAGATCTTAGAAGTTAAGAAAAGGAATGATTATCTTGAGAAAGAACTAGTTCAGATGCTAGAAGTTCAGAAGGAAAGAGATGACTCTGTTTTTGTTAAAAATGAACTCTTAAAGAAAACTGCTTCTCTTGAATCAGAACTTGCTAAGGAAAGAGAGATAATCAGAACTTGGACTAACTCAGGAAAAACTACTCAGAATATCTTAGAAAGTGGAAACTGGAAGAAAGGTTTAGGATACTCTGATAAAAATGAAGCTGAATCACAAAAACAAGAAACCATTAAAATTGAAAGACCTAAGGTAGCTCCAGTAAGATTTGTTGCAGAATCAAAGGCTCAGGACAAACCAAAGACTGATAAACCTAGACAGGTCAACATTGGTTTAATGACTCAGAAACAGCTTAAGCATAAGCTCAAGGAGGTCAAGAAAGAAAACAGGATTAAGGGACCTAGGAAAAATAGAAATGGGAAGGTAGGAATAAACAAAAGCAATAATTATATGCCTATTCCAAATGCTCCTAGGAAAACTTGTCATAATTGTGGTAATCCTAATCATCTTGCTTCTTTTTGCAGGAAGAATAAGGACATAAATGCTATGTCTCCCAAATCAGAAGTTAAGACTAGGAATACTAGATTTAGACCAGAAAATCCTTGTTTTCATTGTGGTAGTTTATGGCATTCCATCTACACTTGTAAGGAATACCATAGTTTATACTATGATTATTATGAATTGAAACCTTCTTTGAAGAAAAAGATTGATTCTCCTGGTTTAAACTCTGTTAAAAAGTCTGTTAGCACAAACTCTGATTTAAACTTTGATAAATCTTCCGCTGCTAGTTTTAACAAACTTAACAAGAACAAAGGATCCAAGCAAGTCTGGGTCCTTAAAACTAATCATTAGTTGTGTATGTGATTGCAGGGCAACAGGGAAAACATCCTAGTTTTGGACAGTGGATGCTCAGGACACATGACAGGAAATAAAGCCCTGCTATCAGACTTTGTGGAGAAGGCTGGCCCAAATGTTTCTTATGGAGATGGAAACATAGGGAAAACTTTGGGATATGACAATATCAATCTTGGAAATGTCATCATTCAATCTGTAGCTCTGGTCTCAGGACTTAAGCACAATCTGCTCAGCATAAGTCAAATCTGTGACAGAGGGTATCATGTTGATTTCTTTGAAGAACACTATGAAGTGGTTAGCAAAAGCACTGGGAAAGTTGTTCTGAAAGGATATAGACATGGGAACATCTATGAAGCCAAGCTCTCTTTAAACTCTGAAAACTCTGCAATCTGTCTACTTGGCAGAGCTAGTATTGAAGAAAGCTGGAACTGGCACAAGAAACTATCTCACCTGAACTTCAACAATATAAATGAGTTAGTGAAGAAAGATCTTGTGAGAGGACTTCCCAAATCAGTTTTCACTCCAGATGGACTCTGTGACTCCTGTCAGAAGGCAAAACAGAGGAAATCCTCATTCAAAAGTAAAACTGAGTCCTCAATTCTTGAGCCATATCATCTGCTTCATGTTGATCTTTTTGGACCGGTAAATATAATGTCCATTGCAAAGAAAAGATATACTCTGGTCATTGTTGATGAATTTACCAGATATACTTGGGTATATTTTCTACACAGCAAGGATGAGACATCATCTCTTTTAATTGAGCATGTCAGACAACTGGACAAAATTTCTAAATATGCAGTCAAGATCATCAGAAGTGATAATGGCACTGAGTTCAAGAATTCTAAGATGGAAGAGTTCTATAAAGCAAATGGAATTAAGCAGGAATTTTCAGCACCTGGAACACCTCAGCAAAATGGTGTTGTGGAACGAAAGAACAGAACTCTGATTGAAGCTGCTAGAACCATGTTGGAGGAAGCAAAATTGCCAACTTACTTATGGGTTGAAGCTGTGCAAACAACTTGTTTCACACAGAATGCAACTCTAATAAATAAGCATGGGAAAACTCCATTTAAGATGGTCAAAGGCAGAAAACCAAATCTCAAATACTTCCACATATTTGGGTGTAAATTCTTTGTTCTGAAAAATCATCCTGAACAGTTGACCAAATTTGATTTAAAAGCTGATGAAGGAATCTTTGTTGGCTATCCTCTGTCAACAAAAGCCTTCAGACTTTACAATCTGAGAACAAGGGTAGTCATGGAATCCATTCATGTATCCTTTGATGACAAGAAAATTACTGGAATGGAAGATTTTGCTGACCATGAGCAACTGAGATTTGAAGATGAAGATGCATTCTCTGACTCCATAAACTCTGACTCTGAGATCATATCAGAGTATGTCACTCCAACTCACCAACCTCAAGCACATGCTGAGGGGGAGCACTTTCACAATGAAAATCTGGATGAAAATGTTGAAGACTCAGCAGTAAACACAAACTCTGATACTGACTCCTCAAACTCTGATCATTCTACATCAGAGAATCATGAGAACACATCTTCAGGGGGAGCATCAGAAACTCAGAATACTCATGGAGATAGCATGAATAATGGGGGAGAGGCATCAGAGAATCAGAATGATACTGGAAACAGCATGGATTATGGGGGAGAATCTAGTTCCAGAAGTCAACTGCCACATGAAAGGAAATGGACAAAGTCTCACACACCAGATCTGATAATTGGAGATCCAGATGCTGGAGTACAAACCAGAACTGCAACAGCAAATGAATGCTTATTTCACTCATTTTTATCTCAGACAGAACCAAAGAAAGTGGAAGAGGCTCTTAAGGATGCTGATTGGGTAACAGCAATGCAGGAGGAGTTAAATGAATTTGAAAGAAATAAAGTCTAGACACTAGTACCAAGACCAAAGAACAGACCAATAGTTGGTACCAAATGGGTGTTCAGAAACAAGACAGACAGTGATGGAATAATCACCAGAAATAAAGCCAGACTGGTAGCCAAGGGATATTCTCAACAAGAAGGAATTGACTATGATGAGACCTTTGCCCCAGTTGCCAGATTAGAAGCAATCAGAATTTTCTTGGCCTATGCAGCACACAAGAAATTCAGAGTTTTCAGATGGATGTGAAGAGTGCATTTCTAAATGGGGAGCTGGAGGAAGAAGTATATGTTGAACAACCTCCAGGTTTTGTAGACTCAAAATTTCCAGATCATGTCTATAGACTAGACAAGGCACTCTATGGACTAAAGCAAGCACCAAGAGCATGGTATGAAACTCTGGCTCAATTCCTCTTGGACAGTGGTTTCAACAGAGGTACAATAGACAAAACTCTGTTTTATCTCAACCATGGTAATGACCTGCTTTTAGTTCAAGTTTATGTAGATGATATCATTTTTGGATCTACTAATCCTAAACTCTGTGAGAGATTCTCAAAGCTTATGCAGTCTAGATATCAGATGAGCATGATGGGAGAGATGAGCTATTTTCTGGGACTGCAAGTTAAGCAGACTGATGAGGGAATTTTCATTAATCAGTCTAAGTACACCAGAAACCTGCTAATGAAATTTGGTATGCAGGATAGTTCAGCTGCCACTACTCCCATGGCAACAGCCACTAAGTTAGATAAAGATACTGGATCACCAGTAGAAATTATTAACTACAGAGGTATGATAGGCTCACTTCTATATCTAACTGCTAGTAGACCTGATATCATGTTTGCTACCTGTCTCTGTGCAAGATTTCAAGCAGATCCAAGAGAACCACATCTGACAACAGTCAAAAGGATTTTCAAATACCTCAAGGGTACAGTTGAGATGGGACTCTGGTATCCCAGAGAATCAGACTTTACACTGATTGGTTACTCTGATGCAGATTTTGCAGGGTGCAAAATAGATAGGAAAAGCACAAGTGGAAGTTGTCAATTTCTTGGAGGAAGACTGGTGTCTTGGTTCAGTAAGAAACAAAAATCAATTTCCACATCTACTGCAGAGGCAGAGTATATTGCTGCAGGAAGCTGCTGTGCTCAGATCTTATGGATGAAAAATCAACTGCTGGACTATGGGTTATCTCTTACACAAATCCCTATTTATTGTGATAACCAAAGTGCTATTGCCATGACAGGAAATCCAGTACAACATTCCATGACCAAGCATATCAGCATAAGATATCATTTCATCAGAGAACATGTGATGGAAGGGACAGTAGAACTTCACTTTGTCCCAACAGACCAGCAGTTAGCAGATATCTTCACCAAACCTTTGGCTGAAGCAACATTCACCAGACTTGTAAACGAATTAGGGATGATCTCTAGTCCTCTCTAAACTCTGTTACATTCCTTCATAAGATATCTGTTATTAATCTCTTTTATAAACTTGATCTACAACTGCATCTGTTATTCTCTGATCTAAACTCTGATGATTATGCACTGATATGACAAACTCTGATATTTATACTCTGACCTGACAAACTCTGATGACATGAAATTTTTACTGATAAGTGACTTTCCTGTGAAGAATATGTTGCAAATACTTGAATAAAGTCATAAACTTCTCTAGAGTCCGATATTTGTGATATTACATATGTGGAAATCTTTGTCACACAAAACATGATTTAAAGCTGTTACCTAGACTGTCTTACTTCTTAAATATTAGACATGTACTCAGTGAAGAATTTGTTTTACTCCTATTATTAGCTAAGAGTGAATAAGTCTCAGATATGGGTCAACAAAATGTGTTTCTTCTCAGAAAAGAAAAGAAAAGTGAAAGGCATATGTTTAGCCTATTTGTAATTAAAGAGGTACCAACTCAACTCTGATAAGAAAGCAAGTTAAATAGCAAGTACTGTTGAAGGAATCCGTACGAAAAACGTCAAGTGACTTATTGAAATTATATGTCTGAAGAATTTCAGGATGCTGCTGCACACCACTGGAAGAAGTTCATTAATATGTTCAAGCCTCAGTGTACAAATAATCTTTTGTAGCACGTCCAGAAGTCCAGAAGGTATAAAGTTTTAATACTTTATTTATTCAGAAGATTCCATACTATTGTTACTAATGAAGAAGAACTACGAAGACAAAGAATCGACGAACAAGCCACTTCTCAAATGTTTAATTGATAAAGAATATTTAATTCAGCTAGATACAGATGAACCAGACAGTACATTTGTGTGTCAGCTACTCCAATTAAGTATTCTGCATCAACTACAAGTGGTCGTTCAATCAAGACAAAGATCTACAAAGTTTAATCCTGCCGGAAGTCTCTGCTGGTGAAGATATACAATTTTATAAGTATTTATTTAATTATCTCACTAATCTAAATAATTAAATTAGTTGTATAATTTATTTATTAAATTGATTCACCTTCGAATTAATTTAATTTATGAATTTATATAATTAATATAATTAAGTGGGTAATTATCTAATATTTATTTAATTATTAAAACTGTTTTAATACATCAAATAGCTCGGTATGACATTATAAAAGAATGTCATACCGTGCCCTGCTACAAGGCTTTCTCTGATTTGTCTGAAAAATGCCATACCATGGCTGTTTGTGTGAGTAGATCATTCGGTATGACTTTATCTTGATAAGTCATACCGTTTGCTCTCAACAGACATAACCTGGCATGACATAATATGTCATACCGTGTGTATGCTTCCTGACTTAGTCTGGTATGACTTTTAATAAAGTCATACCGTGTCTATAGTTCAGACATTTGGCAGTTGTGTGTATGACTTCCATTTGAATGACTTGAAAATGTCATACCGAAGTGTTCTACATGGCTTTGGAGGTGTAAGTCATACCGAATGACTTAGTGACCAAGTTTAAAATGTCATACCGTGCCTATGCAGTATGACATTGCTTAATTATGTCATTCCTTTCTTGTTTTAGGGCATGGCTTTGTGTAACAATGTCATATCTTCCTTTGTAATGTCATTCCTAAGCTTAAAAGTCATTCCTTTCAATGTCATACCTAGTTCAAAGTGCTTGCCTATAAATATGGCTTCACTTCTTCATTTCCAAGTGTTCATTGCATTGTAAAAGCTTTCAAGTTGTTTGTAACTTGCAATTGTTATATCCACAGTTTTCTGTGCTTTGATCACTCGGTTGTTTTAATCACTAAACTAGAATACATCCTGTCGAATTTATTCTACGAACTTTAGTGGACATTAAAACGAACCTTATTAATTATATAACGACTTAAAACATTGTTATATTAATTAATTAAAATCTGATTAACAAGTTTATTTCAAATCAGATTATTCCGCCGCGATTTTTAGTGACGATTGTATTCAACCCCCCCCCCTTCTACAATCGTTTCAGGACCTAACAATTGGCATCAGAGCCAGGTTGATACCATTTTTCCGTATCAGATCCTATACACACTCTGTAACGTCCAAATATTTTTTATTCGAATTAATTTTATTCCAAAAATTAATTCTGATTTAAAATATTTTTCTTTCAAAAATCCAAATCTCATCCAAACACTATTCACTTCAAATCCTTAAATATGAGTACACAAAAGATCAGTAGCATTAAAATCCCACCGTTCAGCAAAGAACACTTTGGCCTATGGAAGAGGCACATGTTCCTATTCCTCCGCACCGCGAACCGAAAATACATCGGGATCTTGGACAAAGGTGTTACTACTCCGATGAATGTCATATTAGCACACGAAGAGGATGGTGTGTTAATACCTCATCAGATCATTCCGAAAGAACTTTCTGAGTACACAGATGAAGAGAGTGAACAGATGAACTTAGATGACGCTCTCCAACTAATATTGGTGGAATCTCTAGATCCAGTAATGTACAATGCTGTTGTTAATTGTACGAACGCCAAGCAAATCTGGGATACGTTAGAGATTATCAATGAAGGCTCAGAGGAAGTTAGGGAAAACAAGAAAGAGATACTGATGGCTCAGTATGAACAGTTTGGTTCTCATCCCGGTGAAGGGATTTCAGAAGTATTTATCAGACTTAATAATTTGATAAATAATTTAAATCTGAATGGGAAATTCTACGACAAGAAAGAGGTCAACATGAAGTTTCTCTTAACCCTTCCTGAACATCTGGAACACAGAATCACTGCCATCAGGGAAAGCAGAGATCTGAATGAGATTTCTCTGGAAAGACTCTACGGAGTTTTGAAAACTTATGAACTGGAGCAAGTTCAGAGTAAACAGAGATATGGCTGGGGTAAAACACAGAACCATTCGAGAGCTCTAGTTGTTGAGTCACCTGTACTGGAAGAAAAGAAGAAGGATGTTGTTGTTCCTTCTAAAACCACTCAGGAGTTTGTTGTACCTGAGATGGGTCAGACTGCTTCTTCCAGTGGTGATGATGAGTTCTATACAATGGAAGAGCTGGAACTGTTAGAAGATCAATCTCTATCCCTGTTTGCCAAGAAGTTTGGAAACATGAGATTCCGGAAGAACCCTTCCTATAAATACAAACCTACTGTTAGTAAGTTTCAGAAGGGAGGTTATTCATCTTCTACAAGCAAAGGAGGATACAAGACTGGGATGGTGGACAGGAGCAAGTTCAAATGCTTCAATTGTGGTGAACCTGGACACTTTGCAACTGAATGCAAACAGCCCAAGGTTCAAGGAAAAAGAAAAGATTCGTATGATGAGCTGAAGCAGAAGTATGATGCACTGGTTAGAAAGCATCATGGTACTTCTGGAAGTCAAAGCTTCAAGAGCAAATCATATCTAGCAGAAGGGAAAAGCTGGGATGATACAGATAGTGATGAAGAAGAGCAGATTGGGAATGTTGCTCTCATGGCTGATGCTGGATCATCTTCACCTCCTCCTGCTGGAAGCTTTCAGGTAGATCCTACATGCCCTAAACTGTTTATGCAATTAGGACTTGAAAGAGATGATGCTATTAAAAAGTTGAAAGCTGCCAATCTTAAAATTGATACTTTAGTCTTAGATATTCATGCTTATAAAATGAATGAGATGAAAGTATTAAAACCTAAAATAGAACAATTGACTATGGATTTAGGATTTCAAAGTGCTAAAGTCAAAGTTCTAGAGAAAGGTGAGATTGCTTTAAGACTTCAGCTAGACGAAGAGAAAGTGAAATGTAAAGCCTTTAAGGATGCCTCCTTGATAGTCAAAGAACTTAATGATAAACAAGAGATCAAGAGAACTGTTGGAATAGGCTTTGACTATAACAAATCTGTAGGTAAGGCTAGTAACATTACTCCCTTTAAGAAGAGTGCAAAGGAGAGAGGAATTCCTTTTGTTTTGAAAGATTCCCCTCAACCTTTGTTTAAGGCCTCAGAAGCTGAACCTCTGTTAGAAACTCCTGTTGTCATTAAATATGAACTCAAACAGGAAGACCTTAAAATGAAAGAGGGTAATGAGAAGAAAGATGAGATCCCGACATCACTGAAACCAATCAAAGTGAAAGGCAATGTTAGGTTGCCTAAAGCTGGTTTAGGTGTCAACTCTGAGAGAACTAAGTTCAACAAGCCTAATAACTTTGTGAATAGTAAGAACAAGAATAACAGATGTCATTCTACTGAGAACTTTAAAACTGTTAACAAAGTTAGAGTAGAATCTGTTAATGTTCCTACTGTGATGACTGATATTCCTGTTGCTCCTACATTTGATTCATGTCATAAATTCTGTGGTGTTGATAACTGTATGCTCTGTGCTTTCAATACTATGTCTGCTTATTTTAATAATTTGCATGCTAACAATGAAAACACGACACCAAGACAACACACAAACAACAAGCATGCTAGATCAAAGACTGCTAGTCCTCCTCGTGTTAGGAAGGAGACTTATGTTCCAAAGCCTAAAACCAAGGTTTATAAGGCTGTTGTTAAGGAAGTAAGTTCAGTCAAATCTGAACCAAGTATCAGTTCAAGAGGCTCTGTTGTATTACCTAATAGAAATCAGTTCTTTAAGACTGCAGGACCCAATCAAGTGTGGGTCCCAAAGACTGTCTAATCAAGTTGTCTTTTGCAGGGTGCCAGTGGAGTTGTTCGTGTTACCTGGGTGCTTGACAGTGGAGCGTCAATGCACATGACTGGCAATAAATCCCTGCTGGAGGACATAAGAGAAGGAGCTGGCCCTACAGTCAGTTTTGCTGATAATAGCAAAGGTCGTACTGTAGGATATGGCAAGTACAAAATTGGAAGGATCATCATAGAAGATATTGCAATAGTAGAAGGACTACAACATAATCTCCTGAGTGTCAGTCAATTCTGTGACAAAGGTTATTATGTTCATTTTGAAAAGGAGATATGTATCATTAAACATATCAAGGATAAGCGTCCTTCACTATGTGGCATAAGGAAAGGCAATATATTCGTAGCTGATTTATCTTCAGGACCAGGAAACGAAGTTCACTGTTTCTACGCCAAAGCGTCTGCTGAAGATAGTTGGTTATGGCATAAGAAGCTCTCACATCTCAACTTCAAAACCATGAACTCTCTAGTCAAGAGAGATCTAGTGAGAGGGTTGCCTTCCCTGGAATTCTCAACTGATGATCTTTGTGAAGCTTGTCAGAAAGGAAAAGCGAAGAGAGCATCTCACAAAGGCAAAACCATCAATACCATTACAGATCCACTTCATTTGTTGCATATGGATCTGTTTGGCCCTGTAAATGTTGCATCCATTGATGGAGGAAGATATGCCTTGGTTATTGTGGATGACTTCTCAAAATTTACTTGGGTTTACTTCCTGGCTTCTAAGGATGAAACCCCTTTGACAGTGATTGATCATATAAAGTTAGTTGAATTGGAAAAAGGTGTGCCAGTCAAAGCTGTAAGGTCAGACAATGGCACAGAGTTCAAGAATCAAACTCTTATCAACTTTTACTCTGAAAAGGGAATTAGAAGGCAGTATTCAGCACCAAGGACTCCTCAGCAGAATGGAGTCGTCGAAAGAAAGAATCGTACACTGATCGAAGCTGCAAGGACTATGATTGCTGAGTCAAAGCTTCCATTGTACTTTTGGGCTGAAGCTGTGTCTACTGCCTGCTATACCCAGAATAGAACTTTGATCAACAAGGATCATATGAAAACTCCATTTCATCTGTATAACAACAAGAAGCCTTATGTCAAACATCTTCATGTCTTTGGAGCCAAGTGTTATGTTCTCAAGGATGGTGAAGAGAACTTGAACAAGTTTGAGCCAAAGGCATCTGAAGCAATTTTTGTTGGTTATACAAATAATGCTTATAGAGTTTTTGTAATTGATACTCTCTCAGTGAAAGTTAGTGTCAATGTAACATTTGATGACACTAAACTACCAAGTTTACAATCTGCTGATCCATCTGAATCTCTGAGGTTTGACAACTATCCAGATTCTGATTCAGATGATGATGTGCCACCTGAGGTTGCAACAGGTGATGACAACAATGATAATGATCCAGGCAATGGTGGAGGAAATGGCAATAATGCTGGAGATTCCACTAATGCTAGTGGTGGATCATCAAGTCAACCTGGCAACAACTCAGGGGGAGCTGGTGGATCAACTAGTCATACACATCAGCCTAATGATGATACTGCTGAATCATCAAGGACACAACTTCCAAGGGAAAGGATTTGGAGCAGAGATCATCCCTTTGATCTGATTATTGGTGATCCTGATGTTGGTGTAAGGACTAGAAGTGCTACGACAAATGAATGTCTATTCTCTGGCTTTCTTTCACAATTAGAACCAAAGAAAATAGACGAAGCACTTGCTGATCCTGATTGGGTTCTTGCCATGCAAGAAGAACTCAATCAATTTGAGAGACAAGAAGTCTGGGCCCTGGTTCCAAGACCAAAAGGAAAGTCTACAATTGGATCCAGATGGGTCTTCCGTAACAAGTTAGATGGTGATGGCATTGTTGTAAGAAACAAAGCCAGACTGGTTGCAAAAGGTTATTCTCAGGAAGAAGGAATTGACTACGATGAAACCTATGCTCCAGTTGCTCGTCTTGAAGCCATCAGAATATTTCTTGCATTTGCTGCACACTCCAACTTCAAGGTTTATCAGATGGATGTGAAAAGTGCATTTCTGAATGGAAAACTAGAAGAAGAAGTATATCTGGAACAACCCCCTGGCTTTGAAAATCCAGAATTTGCTGATTTTGTATACTTCCTATTCAAAGCTGTCTATGGGCTTAAGCAATCACCAAGGACATGGTATGACACCCTCTCTGAATTTTTAATTGAAAATAAATTTACTAGAGGTGTCATAGACAAAACTCTCTTTTACAAATTGCATGATAATAATATGATATTTGTTCAAATATATGTTGATGATATTATATTTGGTTCTACTAACGATAACTTGTGCAAGAGATTTGCTAAGTTGATGCAGAGTAATTATGAGATGAGTATGATGGGTGAATTGTCCTACTTTCTTGGTCTTCAAGTAAGCCAAAAGGAAGATGGAATCTTTATTTGCCAGTCTAAGTATGTCAGAGATCTTCTAAGGAAGTACAATCTAGAAGACTGTTCACCGGCAAAGACACCCATGGCCACTGCCACTAAGCTTGACCAGGATAAATCTGGTAAGAAAGTTGATATCTCAAGCTATCGAGGTATGATTGGCTCCTTACTCTATCTCACTGCTAGTAGACCAGATATAATGTTTGCAACATGTTTGTGTGCTAGGTTTCAGGCTGATCCTAAGGAATCACATCTTATAGCCGTCAAAAGAATCTTTAGATATCTTAAGGGTACACCTGGCTTAGGTATTTGGTACCCTAAGAATACTGGTTTTGACTTAACCGGCTATACAGATTCTGATTATGCAGGTTGCAGGATTGATAGAAAGAGTACGTCTGGAAGTTGTCAATTTCTAGGACGTCGGTTGGTTTCCTGGTACAGCAAGAAGCAACACTCAGTGTCTACTTCTACTGCTGAAGCTGAGTACATAGCTGCTGGCAGTTGCTGTGCTCAGATTCTCTGGATCAGAAACCAATTAAATGATTATGGTATTTCGATCGACAAAATTCCAATATTTTGTGACAATACCAGTGCCATAGCCATTTCAAACAATCCAGTGCAACACTCCAGGACCAAGCACATAAATATCAGGTATCATTTCATTCGAGAACATGTCATGAATGGTACTGTGGTGTTACATTTCGTACCCACAGCTGATCAGATTGCAGACATCTTCACTAAACCACTTGATGAATCCACTTTCTCTAAGTTGGTTTGTGAGCTTGGGATGTTAAATATGCCATGATTCTCTTTGTATATATTTTATATGAATTTTACATATTATTATATATTTTTGTGAATTTTCTGTGTAATTATGTCTATTTTATTAGATTTTATATAATTTTGTGTAGATTATCTGATAACTTTATGTGTAATTATACATGCTCATATATGTTTCTGTAATTCTCTAAGTGCTGCGTACTCCCCTGTAATATTCTCCATGCATTTAGATAATTATATGTATTTATGTTGTATTTTTCAAAATTAATTAAGCATAAATATTTGATTTTAAGTTAATTCATTTTAATGAATTAAAGTTAAATTCATAAGTATTTATATTTAATTAAAGTTGAATTTTACAAAATATATGTGTAATATATTATATATTATGTGTATTAGATTTTTGATTAAATGTGCAAAAAGTTTTATTGTTTTTAATTAATCAAAAATCGTAATATTCTATTTTACTTTATTAATACTCTGTTTTATAAGCTCGGTATGACTTTTCAAAAGAAAGTCATACCGACTATAGCGTATTCCTCAATCTTCACTGCTTCGGTATGACATTATTTAATAATGTCATACCGTGTTTGATCAACTGCCTTGCACTTCTCGGTATGACATTGCTTATGAATGTCATACCGCACTTCAAAGTTTGTCATACTCACTCGTTCGGTATGACATTTCTTTATTAAGTCATACCGACCATTCAAAAGTCGTATGACTTAACTAAAGAAAGTCATACCTATTCTCCACTTCATCTCCCTCACTTACACGCATACTGCCATTGTTCTTGCTCGATTCTTTTTCAAGTTTTTGCGATAAAACTTGCTAATTTCGTTTATTCCAAGTCTAAAAAGCTTGCTGGTTACTCCTAATCGTGTTTCTAAGTCGAATTGCTGCCGGATTTTTTTTTAAAAGTTTTTAAAGCCAAATTGGGGATTGTTTGGATTAATTGGAGTTTAAGGCAGTGTTTGGAACTTTGATTAGCCATTTTAAGTTTAATTAAATTTTAATTCGTATTTATTCATATAAATCGAATTATTAATTAATTAACTAATTGATATTTAATTATTAATTGAAATTTGTGAGAAATTTGAAAATTATTATTTTATTTGAAAAATTCTCACTTAATTCAATTTTTAATTCTAAGAATGGCCGGTCGCTTTGTTATCGAGGAGACTAATTTGAATGGATTTTTCGACCCCGAGGCCAGTTTGGCTCGATTTAGACCGTGGGTCCGGTTTCTGAATAGCCAGTCGCTCGTCAGCACTGCTATTACAGCTCATGTAGACCTCCAGATACAACCAATTCAGGACTTCTACTCGACAGCCCTGAATACTACGTTGTTGGATAATCATCGGGTTTCTGGAGATTTACACGGAGGACGTACGATTACTATCAGCACTGATGATGTGAATCGGATTTTGGGGTTTCCCAGGGAGAATTTTGCTGAACTCCCTACCGAAGCTGAACTCTCCAATTTCTTCGAGACAATCTTATATCAGGGAGAGATCAATTTGCCTAGAATGTTGAAAGGCAATCTGAAGCCTGAGTGGGATCTTTTCTTCGACACTTTGGCTAAAGTGTTTGCTCCGACCACTCGCAAGAACTTTAATGTAATAACCTCGCTGCTTCAGAAAATTGGGTTCAGCATTGTTTATAATCGTCGGATTAACTTTGGAAAGCTTATTCTGCAAGCTATTCTCTCCAAGTTAGGGCCCCTTAGGAACAGATCTGTTGAACAGAATGCAAAGGTTTCCTGTTTCTATCCAAGGTTTATTATGCTGTTTCTAAATGATAAGATGACTGACGCTGAGAAGGAACACTACTCCAACTCTCCTGTGGCACAAGTTCCTCGTGCCTGCACCAAACTTATGACTCAGTTGGATAATAAGAACAAATTTGCAGCCATTCCACTAATCACCACTCCTCACATGCTCCAAATGTTCAATGCTCCTCTTCAACCGTATCAACTTCAAGTGGCTCATCCACCACAACCTCAGCAACAGCAGCAGCAGCAGCAACCTCAAGAACCTCAACCCCTGCAGACTCAACAACCTACACAACACCATCAACAACAACTTCTACAACAACAACAACAGCAGCATTCACCTCAACAATCCCAAGAAGCACAATCTTCACACCACTCATCCAACCAATCATCATATCACTCCCCCATCCATCAAACAGAACAATCTAACCCTTCATTTGAAGATCAAACTTTGGATTATGATCTCTTCGAGCATCAACCATCTTCATCTGAACCTCTCCCACACCAAACACAATCCCAAATCATCCCACAAACACAATCTACCTCACAACCCCTACCCTCTGACTCTCCTATCAATCCAGAGCTGCAGTCCTTCCGTCAGGACCTACAGGTAGCTCAGGTACTTTCTAATTTATCATCTAATTTTAATGTTGATACGTCAGATTATGGTTGTGATTTTGTTTGTGACCTTGATTTTGTTTTCCAGCCTACCAGCAATGAACCTGACAACACACAGGTTCATAACCTAGCTGAAGATTCTCTTCAACAAATATTCGTTTCTCCAAACACATCAACCAACACTTCAATGCAACCTGTTCGTAAAGTTGCGAGGAAACGGAGTTCGAGTAGTTTAATGAATAAACCCACAGCTCTGTCTCCCTCAAAGAAGCAAAGGGTGGAAACCTTGGAGACAACTGTAGCCTCATCTGTGCCTTCCCAACAAGGCTCAGATTTTGATATGGCAGATAAACAGTCTCTGGACCCATTCTCTCTACAGGATGTGGCCATTGAAATTGACCGTCCGGCCGCGGTAACTTGTACAGAGTCAAGCACTGCGCTAGCACTCACGCTAGTGCCAGACCAAACAGATACACAGGTTACTATGTTTACTGAGTGCACAGATTTTCAAAATCAATGTATTATTTATGAAAACTTTGCTGATCTCCCTTTATTTTCTGATCAGGCGGAACTTGGCAGCGTGCAAGTTAATCTGCCCTCACAGGCGTCCGGAGGACAATTTGTTCCTCCACTACCTTTGAACCCATCTCAGGGGACATTGGTAGTATATACAGGTACAGCGGGAAGAGTGAATGAACAGAGTGATGTAAGGCAAACACCGAGCGATACACATGCACGTGAGGCTAGTGAAACAGCTTTGAGTGTACGTGAGGTGAGCGCACACACTAACCCTGCTCTGTTTGAGGAACAAATGGCAAAGCTAAGAGCTGAGCTTGCCAGAATGATTGCTGAGAACGAGAAGCTCAAGGGTGCACAGTTGGTGACCCTGCAACAGAAAACTGAGGAAAGGCCATCCAGTTCTTACAGGGATGAGCTTAAAGAGGAAATCCATGACTTGGCTGTTGAAATGAGGTCTAATCATGAGCTTTACATGTCCAAATTTGAGACCATCGACAGCAAGTTAGATCAACTCCTCAGAAACTCCAACAAGTCTGATGATCAACCCTCCGGAGAGGATCCCTCAACTAAGGGGGAGAATAGAGACAAAGGTGACAGGGATGATAGAGGCAATAGCTCAAATCAAAGCAACAAGGATAATACCACTTCTGGATCTGCCCCTGACAAAGAAACTCATAAGTCTAAAGGCAAAGAACCGTTACATCAGTCCGACAATGTTTTCAATTCTGATAGTTATGATGACTATCCACAGGATATGGATGATGATGACATCTTCGATGCTACCTATCGTCAAGCAGAAGAAGAAGAAGGTAAATTTGATGAGGGTTATTTGTTTCAGGATGAAGAACCTGTTGACCTAGAACATGAGAAGAATGTCCGGAAGTTCAAAGCTGAAAATGAAGCTAGGAAGCGTAAGCTTCGTGATTTCCAAAAACTTCTAGAGGACAAGTTGATCACAGAAGAACAAATCAAGATCGAGAAACAGAAAATCTATGATGCTGCAATCAAGCAGAAGAATCTTGATATAAGGAGGAAAGAAGGAAAAAGCTGGGACATTGCAAGAAGAATCATTAATGGACCTCAAAGGGAGCCTTTCGACGACAACAAGTTCTTATCTCTGATCTATGATCTTAGAGAGGTAAACCCTGACGAGGATGTCTTTATGCATGCCTTTGCTTTGGAATTGAATTATGTGACAGTGGGGGTCAACAATTTGCTAGAGCAATGGGAGCTAATTGTCTATACACAGAGGAATGGTTCTTTCAGACTATCTGTCGAATCTCTGAAATCATTCTCTGTATCTGAGCTCTGGGTGCTTCGGAATAAGGTAAAGCGCAGCTCCAACCTGAATGAACTTCTTCGTGACAAACTGCTGGAACAAGCTGTATTCAACAGTCCTCAGGTTGTCAGGAATCCTTATTGTGTTAAGTTCGTTCACAAGGAGATCTTCAGCACTGTCTATCTCAACGAAGAAGCCTTGCCAAAGTATCCAGCTAAACAACTTGCTCTTGCCTCCACTCTTTTAAGAACCAAGGGCTTTGCTTCTAAAGCTAAGTCTGATGCTGATGATGTGATTCTTGCTTACTGCACTCGAAAGAATGTTGCTCAATACTTTCGAAGGATGAAAAATGTTACAAAATCTCAGCCATCAGACTTCCGCGAAGACCCTGTGGATTTGGAAGTGCTACATCAACTGGCTCTGGCAAAGGAACGAATGAAGCGTGGTGAATCCACTACATCTGAAGTGCCAACCAGGGAAGAACCATCAACTCCTATCCTTCACACTTCTGATATCGAAGAAGGAGAAGTTGATCGTTAGATTCATTAGGGATTTGTAATATATGTTCAAAAAGAACATCCTTTTGTAATCTAATGTAATCTTTTGAATTCTGGTCAATGTTTAATGAAATACCAGAAACTTTTTGCTATTTACAATTCATGTTTAATCCTTTGTCTTATCAGTTAGTTGAGTTATCCTCTCGATAATTTGCATGTTATGTTAACAAACAAATAGGGGGAGATTGAAAGGCATATGTTTAGCCTATTTGTAATTAAAGAGGTACCAACTCAACTCTGATAAGAAAGCAAGTTAAATAGCAAGTACTGTTGAAGGAATCCGTACGAAGAACGTCAAGTGACTTATTGAAATTATATGTCTGAAGAATTTCAGGATGCTGCTGCACACCACTGGAAGAAGTTCATTAATATGTTCAAGCCTCAGTGTACAAATAATCTTTTGTAGCACGTCCAGAAGTCCAGAAGGTATAAAGTTTTAATACTTTATTTATTCAGAAGATTCCATACTATTGTTACTAATGAAGAAGAACTACGAAGACAAAGAATCGACGAACAAGCCACTTCTCAAATGTTTAATTGATAAAGAATATTTAATTCAGCTAGATACAGATGAACCAGACAGTACATTTGTGTGTCAGCTACTCCAATTAAGTATTCTGCATCAACTACAAGTGGTCGTTCAATCAAGACAAAGATCTACAAAGTTTAATCCTGCCGGAAGTCTCTGCTGGTGAAGATATACAATTTTATAAGTATTTATTTAATTATCTCACTAATCTAAATAATTAAATTAGTTGTATAATTTATTTATTAAATTGATTCACCTTCGAATTAATTTAATTTATGAATTTATATAATTAATATAATTAAGTGGGTAATTATCTAATATTTATTTAATTATTAAAACTGTTTTAATACATCAAATAGCTCGGTATGACATTATAAAAGAATGTCATACCGTGCCCTGCTACAAGGCTTTCTCTGATTTGTCTGAAAAATGCCATACCATGGCTGTTTGTGTGAGTAGATCATTCGGTATGACTTTATCTTGATAAGTCATACCGTTTGCTCTCAACAGACATAACCTGGCATGACATAATATGTCATACCGTGTGTATGCTTCCTGACTTAGTCTGGTATGACTTTTAATAAAGTCATACCGTGTCTATAGTTCAGACATTTGGCAGTTGTGTGTATGACTTCCATTTGAATGACTTGAAAATGTCATACCGAAGTGTTCTACATGGCTTTGGAGGTGTAAGTCATACCGAATGACTTAGTGACCAAGTTTAAAATGTCATACCGTGCCTATGCAGTATGACATTGCTTAATTATGTCATTCCTTTCTTGTTTTAGGGCATGGCTTTGTGTAACAATGTCATATCTTCCTTTGTAATGTCATTCCTAAGCTTAAAAGTCATTCCTTTCAATGTCATACCTAGTTCAAAGTGCTTGCCTATAAATATGGCTTCACTTCTTCATTTCCAAGTGTTCATTGCATTGTAAAAGCTTTCAAGTTGTTTGTAACTTGCAATTGTTATATCCACAGTTTTCTGTGCTTTGATCACTCGGTTGTTTTAATCACTAAACTAGAATACATCCTGTCGAATTTATTCTACGAACTTTAGTGGACATTAAAACGAACCTTATTAATTATATAACGACTTAAAACATTGTTATATTAATTAATTAAAATCTGATTAACAAGTTTATTTCAAATCAGATTATTCCGCCGCGATTTTTAGTGACGATTGTATTCAACCCCCCCCCTTCTACAATCGTTTCAGGACCTAACAATTGGCATCAGAGCCAGGTTGATACCATTTTTCCGTATCAGATCCTATACACACTCTGTAACGTCCAAATATTTTTTATTCGAATTAATTTTATTCCAAAAATTAATTCTGATTTAAAATATTTTTCTTTCAAAAATCCAAATCTCATCCAAACACTATTCACTTCAAATCCTTAAATATGAGTACACAAAAGATCAGTAGCATTAAAATCCCACCGTTCAGCAAAGAACACTTTGGCCTATGGAAGAGGCACATGTTCCTATTCCTCCGCACCGCGAACCGAAAATACATCGGGATCTTGGACAAAGGTGTTACTACTCCGATGAATGTCATATTAGCACACGAAGAGGATGGTGTGTTAATACCTCATCAGATCATTCCGAAAGAACTTTCTGAGTACACAGATGAAGAGAGTGAACAGATGAACTTAGATGACGCTCTCCAACTAATATTGGTGGAATCTCTAGATCCAGTAATGTACAATGCTGTTGTTAATTGTACGAACGCCAAGCAAATCTGGGATACGTTAGAGATTATCAATGAAGGCTCAGAGGAAGTTAGGGAAAACAAGAAAGAGATACTGATGGCTCAGTATGAACAGTTTGGTTCTCATCCCGGTGAAGGGATTTCAGAAGTATTTATCAGACTTAATAATTTGATAAATAATTTAAATCTGAATGGGAAATTCTACGACAAGAAAGAGGTCAACATGAAGTTTCTCTTAACCCTTCCTGAACATCTGGAACACAGAATCACTGCCATCAGGGAAAGCAGAGATCTGAATGAGATTTCTCTGGAAAGACTCTACGGAGTTTTGAAAACTTATGAACTGGAGCAAGTTCAGAGTAAACAGAGATATGGCTGGGGTAAAACACAGAACCATTCGAGAGCTCTAGTTGTTGAGTCACCTGTACTGGAAGAAAAGAAGAAGGATGTTGTTGTTCCTTCTAAAACCACTCAGGAGTTTGTTGTACCTGAGATGGGTCAGACTGCTTCTTCCAGTGGTGATGATGAGTTCTATACAATGGAAGAGCTGGAACTGTTAGAAGATCAATCTCTATCCCTGTTTGCCAAGAAGTTTGGAAACATGAGATTCCGGAAGAACCCTTCCTATAAATACAAACCTACTGTTAGTAAGTTTCATAAGGGAGGTTATTCATCTTCTACAAGCAAAGGAGGATACAAGACTGGGATGGTGGACAGGAGCAAGTTCAAATGCTTCAATTGTGGTGAACCTGGACACTTTGCAACTGAATGCAAACAGCCCAAGGTTCAAGGAAAAAGAAAAGATTCGTATGATGAGCTGAAGCAGAAGTATGATGCACTGGTTAGAAAGCATCATGGTACTTCTGGAAGTCAAAGCTTCAAGAGCAAATCATATCTAGCAGAAGGGAAAAGCTGGGATGATACAGATAGTGATGAAGAAGAGCAGATTGGGAATGTTGCTCTCATGGCTGATGCTGGATCATCTTCACCTCCTCCTGCTGGAAGCTTTCAGGTAGATCCTACATGCCCTAAACTGTTTATGCAATTAGGACTTGAAAGAGATGATGCTATTAAAAAGTTGAAAGCTGCCAATCTTAAAATTGATACTTTAGTCTTAGATATTCATGCTTATAAAATGAATGAGATGAAAGTATTAAAACCTAAAATAGAACAATTGACTATGGATTTAGGATTTCAAAGTGCTAAAGTCAAAGTTCTAGAGAAAGGTGAGATTGCTTTAAGACTTCAGCTAGACGAAGAGAAAGTGAAATGTAAAGCCTTTAAGGATGCCTCCTTGATAGTCAAAGAACTTAATGATAAACAAGAGATCAAGAGAACTGTTGGAATAGGCTTTGACTATAACAAATCTGTAGGTAAGGCTAGTAACATTACTCCCTTTAAGAAGAGTGCAAAGGAGAGAGGAATTCCTTTTGTTTTGAAAGATTCCCCTCAACCTTTGTTTAAGGCCTCAGAAGCTGAACCTCTGTTAGAAACTCCTGTTGTCATTAAATATGAACTCAAACAGGAAGACCTTAAAATGAAAGAGGGTAATGAGAAGAAAGATGAGATCCCGACATCACTGAAACCAATCAAAGTGAAAGGCAATGTTAGGTTGCCTAAAGCTGGTTTAGGTGTCAACTCTGAGAGAACTAAGTTCAACAAGCCTAATAACTTTGTGAATAGTAAGAACAAGAATAACAGATGTCATTCTACTGAGAACTTTAAAACTGTTAACAAAGTTAGAGTAGAATCTGTTAATGTTCCTACTGTGATGACTGATATTCCTGTTGCTCCTACATTTGATTCATGTCATAAATTCTGTGGTGTTGATAACTGTATGCTCTGTGCTTTCAATACTATGTCTGCTTATTTTAATAATTTGCATGCTAACAATGACAACACGACACCAAGACAACACACAAACAACAAGCATGCTAGATCAAAGACTGCTAGTCCTCCTCGTGTTAGGAAGGAGACTTATGTTCCAAAGCCTAAAACCAAGGTTTATAAGGCTGTTGTTAAGGAAGTAAGTTCAGTCAAATCTGAACCAAGTATCAGTTCAAGAGGCTCTGTTGTATTACCTAATAGAAATCAGTTCTTTAAGACTGCAGGACCCAATCAAGTATGGGTCCCAAAGACTGTCTAATCAAGTTGTCTTTTGCAGGGTGCCAGTGGAGTTGTTCGTGTTACCTGGGTGCTTGACAGTGGAGCGTCAATGCACATGACTGGCAATAAATCCCTGCTGGAGGACATAAGAGAAGGAGCTGGCCCTACAGTCAGTTTTGCTGATAATAGCAAAGGTCGTACTGTAGGATATGGCAAGTACAAAATTGGAAGGATCATCATAGAAGATATTGCAATAGTAGAAGGACTACAACATAATCTCCTGAGTGTCAGTCAATTCTGTGACAAAGGTTATTATGTTCATTTTGAAAAGGAGATATGTATCATTAAACATATCAAGGATAAGCGTCCTTCACTATGTGGCATAAGGAAAGGCAATATATTCGTAGCTGATTTATCTTCAGGACCAGGAAACGAAGTTCACTGTTTCTACGCCAAAGCGTCTGCTGAAGATAGTTGGTTATGGCATAAGAAGCTCTCACATCTCAACTTCAAAACCATGAACTCTCTAGTCAAGAGAGATCTAGTGAGAGGGTTGCCTTCCCTGGAATTCTCAACTGATGATCTTTGTGAAGCTTGTCAGAAAGGAAAAGCGAAGAGAGCATCTCACAAAGGCAAAACCATCAATACCATTACAGATCCACTTCATTTGTTGCATATGGATCTGTTTGGCCCTGTAAATGTTGCATCCATTGATGGAGGAAGATATGCCTTGGTTATTGTGGATGACTTCTCAAAATTTACTTGGGTTTACTTCCTGGCTTCTAAGGATGAAACCCCTTTGACAGTGATTGATCATATAAAGTTAGTTGAATTGGAAAAAGGTGTGCCAGTCAAAGCTGTAAGGTCAGACAATGGCACAGAGTTCAAGAATCAAACTCTTATCAACTTTTACTCTGAAAAGGGAATTAGAAGGCAGTATTCAGCACCAAGGACTCCTCAGCAGAATGGAGTCGTCGAAAGAAAGAATCGTACACTGATCGAAGCTGCAAGGACTATGATTGCTGAGTCAAAGCTTCCATTGTACTTTTGGGCTGAAGCTGTGTCTACTGCCTGCTATACCCAGAATAGAACTTTGATCAACAAGGATCATATGAAAACTCCATTTCATCTGTATAACAACAAGAAGCCTTATGTCAAACATCTTCATGTCTTTGGAGCCAAGTGTTATGTTCTCAAGGATGGTGAAGAGAACTTGAACAAGTTTGAGCCAAAGGCATCTGAAGCAATTTTTGTTGGTTATACAAATAATGCTTATAGAGTTTTTGTAATTGATACTCTGTCAGTGAAAGTTAGTGTCAATGTAACATTTGATGACACTAAACTACCAAGTTTACAATCTGCTGATCCATCTGAATCTCTGAGGTTTGACAACTATCCAGATTCTGATTCAGATGATGATGTGCCACCTGAGGTTGCAACAGGTGATGACAACAATGATAATGATCCAGGCAATGGTGGAGGAAATGGCAATAATGCTGGAGATTCCACTAATGCTAGTGGTGGATCATCAAGTCAACCTGGCAACAACTCAGGGGGAGCTGGTGGATCAACTAGTCATACACATCAGCCTAATGATGATACTGCTGAATCATCAAGGACACAACTTCCAAGGGAAAGGATTTGGAGCAGAGATCATCCCTTTGATCTGATTATTGGTGATCCTGATGTTGGTGTAAGGACTAGAAGTGCTACGACAAATGAATGTCTATTCTCTGGCTTTCTTTCACAATTAGAACCAAAGAAAATAGACGAAGCACTTGCTGATCCTGATTGGGTTCTTGCCATGCAAGAAGAACTCAATCAATTTGAGAGACAAGAAGTCTGGGCCCTGGTTCCAAGACCAAAAGGAAAGTCTACAATTGGATCCAGATGGGTCTTCCGTAACAAGTTAGATGGTGATGGCATTGTTGTAAGAAACAAAGCCAGACTGGTTGCAAAAGGTTATTCTCAGGAAGAAGGAATTGACTACGATGAAACCTATGCTCCAGTTGCTCGTCTTGAAGCCATCAGAATATTTCTTGCATTTGCTGCACACTCCAACTTCAAGGTTTATCAGATGGATGTGAAAAGTGCATTTCTGAATGGAAAACTAGAAGAAGAAGTATATCTGGAACAACCCCCTGGCTTTGAAAATCCAGAATTTGCTGATTTTGTATACTTCCTATTCAAAGCTGTCTATGGGCTTAAGCAATCACCAAGGACATGGTATGACACCCTCTCTGAATTTTTAATTGAAAATAAATTTACTAGAGGTGTCATAGACAAAACTCTCTTTTACAAATTGCATGATAATAATATGATATTTGTTCAAATATATGTTGATGATATTATATTTGGTTCTACTAACGATAACTTGTGCAAGAGATTTGCTAAGTTGATGCAGAGTAATTATGAGATGAGTATGATGGGTGAATTGTCCTACTTTCTTGGTCTTCAAGTAAGCCAAAAGGAAGATGGAATCTTTATTTGCCAGTCTAAGTATGTCAGAGATCTTCTAAGGAAGTACAATCTAGAAGACTGTTCACCGGCAAAGACACCCATGGCCACTGCCACTAAGCTTGACCAGGATAAATCTGGTAAGAAAGTTGATATCTCAAGCTATCGAGGTATGATTGGCTCCTTACTCTATCTCACTGCTAGTAGACCAGATATAATGTTTGCAACATGTTTGTGTGCTAGGTTTCAGGCTGATCCTAAGGAATCACATCTTATAGCCGTCAAAAGAATCTTTAGATATCTTAAGGGTACACCTGGCTTAGGTATTTGGTACCCTAAGAATACTGGTTTTGACTTAACCGGCTATACAGATTCTGATTATGCAGGTTGCAGGATTGATAGAAAGAGTACGTCTGGAAGTTGTCAATTTCTAGGACGTCGGTTGGTTTCCTGGTACAGCAAGAAGCAACACTCAGTGTCTACTTCTACTGCTGAAGCTGAGTACATAGCTGCTGGCAGTTGCTGTGCTCAGATTCTCTGGATCAGAAACCAATTAAATGATTATGGTATTTCGATCGACAAAATTCCAATATTTTGTGACAATACCAGTGCCATAGCCATTTCAAACAATCCAGTGCAACACTCCAGGACCAAGCACATAAATATCAGGTATCATTTCATTCGAGAACATGTCATGAATGGTACTGTGGTGTTACATTTCGTACCCACAGCTGATCAGATTGCAGACATCTTCACTAAACCACTTGATGAATCCACTTTCTCTAAGTTGGTTTGTGAGCTTGGGATGTTAAATATGCCATGATTCTCTTTGTATATATTTTATATGAATTTTACATATTATTATATATTTTTGTGAATTTTCTGTGTAATTATGTCTATTTTATTAGATTTTATATAATTTTGTGTAGATTATCTGATAACTTTATGTGTAATTATACATGCTCATATATGTTTCTGTAATTCTCTAAGTGCTGCGTACTCCCCTGTAATATTCTCCATGCATTTAGATAATTATATGTATTTATGTTGTATTTTTCAAAATTAATTAAGCATAAATATTTGATTTTAAGTTAATTCATTTTAATGAATTAAAGTTAAATTCATAAGTATTTATATTTAATTAAAGTTGAATTTTACAAAATATATGTGTAATATATTATATATTATGTGTATTAGATTTTTGATTAAATGTGCAAAAAGTTTTATTGTTTTTAATTAATCAAAAATCGTAATATTCTATTTTACTTTATTAATACTCTGTTTTATAAGCTCGGTATGACTTTTCAAAAGAAAGTCATACCGACTATAGCGTATTCCTCAATCTTCACTGCTTCGGTATGACATTATTTAATAATGTCATACCGTGTTTGATCAACTGCCTTGCACTTCTCGGTATGACATTGCTTATGAATGTCATACCGCACTTCAAAGTTTGTCATACTCACTCGTTCGGTATGACATTTCTTTATTAAGTCATACCGACCATTCAAAAGTCGTATGACTTAACTAAAGAAAGTCATACCTATTCTCCACTTCATCTCCCTCACTTACACGCATACTGCCATTGTTCTTGCTCGATTCTTTTTCAAGTTTTTGCGATAAAACTTGCTAATTTCGTTTATTCCAAGTCTAAAAAGCTTGCTGGTTACTCCTAATCGTGTTTCTAAGTCGAATTGCTGCCGGATTTTTTTTTAAAAGTTTTTAAAGCCAAATTGGGGATTGTTTGGATTAATTGGAGTTTAAGGCAGTGTTTGGAACTTTGATTAGCCATTTTAAGTTTAATTAAATTTTAATTCGTATTTATTCATATAAATCGAATTATTAATTAATTAACTAATTGATATTTAATTATTAATTGAAATTTGTGAGAAATTTGAAAATTATTATTTTATTTGAAAAATTCTCACTTAATTCAATTTTTAATTCTAAGAATGGCCGGTCGCTTTGTTATCGAGGAGACTAATTTGAATGGATTTTTCGACCCCGAGGCCAGTTTGGCTCGATTTAGACCGTGGGTCCGGTTTCTGAATAGCCAATCGCTCGTCAGCACTGCTATTACAGCTCATGTAGACCTCCAGATACAACCAATTCAGGACTTCTACTCGACAGCCCTGAATACTACGTTGTTGGATAATCATCGGGTTTCTGGAGATTTACACGGAGGACGTACGATTACTATCAGCACTGATGATGTGAATCGGATTTTGGGGTTTCCCAGGGAGAATTTTGCTGAACTCCCTACCGAAGCTGAACTCTCCAATTTCTTCGAGACAATCTTATATCAGGGAGAGATCAATTTGCCTAGAATGTTGAAAGGCAATCTGAAGCCTGAGTGGGATCTTTTCTTCGACACTTTGGCTAAAGTGTTTGCTCCGACCACTCGCAAGAACTTTAATGTAATAACCTCGCTGCTTCAGAAAATTGGGTTCAGCATTGTTTATAATCGTCGGATTAACTTTGGAAAGCTTATTCTGCAAGCTATTCTCTCCAAGTTAGGGCCCCTTAGGAACAGATCTGTTGAACAGAATGCAAAGGTTTCCTGTTTCTATCCAAGGTTTATTATGCTGTTTCTAAATGATAAGATGACTGACGCTGAGAAGGAACACTACTCCAACTCTCCTGTGGCACAAGTTCCTCGTGCCTGCACCAAACTTATGACTCAGTTGGATAATAAGAACAAATTTGCAGCCATTCCACTAATCACCACTCCTCACATGCTCCAAATGTTCAATGCTCCTCTTCAACCGTATCAACTTCAAGTGGCTCATCCACCACAACCTCAGCAACAGCAGCAGCAGCAGCAACCTCAAGAACCTCAACCCCTGCAGACTCAACAACCTACACAACACCATCAACAACAACTTCTACAACAACAACAACAGCAGCATTCACCTCAACAATCCCAAGAAGCACAATCTTCACACCACTCATCCAACCAATCATCATATCACTCCCCCATCCATCAAACAGAACAATCTAACCCTTCATTTGAAGATCAAACTTTGGATTATGATCTCTTCGAGCATCAACCATCTTCATCTGAACCTCTCCCACACCAAACACAATCCCAAATCATCCCACAAACACAATCTACCTCACAACCCCTACCCTCTGACTCTCCTATCAATCCAGAGCTGCAGTCCTTCCGTCAGGACCTACAGGTAGCTCAGGTACTTTCTAATTTATCATCTAATTTTAATGTTGATACGTCAGATTATGGTTGTGATTTTGTTTGTGACCTTGATTTTGTTTTCCAGCCTACCAGCAATGAACCTGACAACACACAGGTTCATAACCTAGCTGAAGATTCTCTTCAACAAATATTCGTTTCTCCAAACACATCAACCAACACTTCAATGCAACCTGTTCGTAAAGTTGCGAGGAAACGGAGTTCGAGTAGTTTAATGAATAAACCCACAGCTCTGTCTCCCTCAAAGAAGCAAAGGGTGGAAACCTTGGAGACAACTGTAGCCTCATCTGTGCCTTCCCAACAAGGCTCAGATTTTGATATGGCAGATAAACAGTCTCTGGACCCATTCTCTCTACAGGATGTGGCCATTGAAATTGACCGTCCGGCCGCGGTAACTTGTACAGAGTCAAGCACTGCGCTAGCACTCACGCTAGTGCCAGACCAAACAGATACACAGGTTACTATGTTTACTGAGTGCACAGATTTTCAAAATCAATGTATTATTTATGAAAACTTTGCTGATCTCCCTTTATTTTCTGATCAGGCGGAACTTGGCAGCGTGCAAGTTAATCTGCCCTCACAGGCGTCCGGAGGACAATTTGTTCCTCCACTACCTTTGAACCCATCTCAGGGGACATTGGTAGTATATACAGGTACAGCGGGAAGAGTGAATGAACAGAGTGATGTAAGGCAAACACCGAGCGATACACATGCACGTGAGGCTAGTGAAACAGCTTTGAGTGTACGTGAGGTGAGCGCACACACTAACCCTGCTCTGTTTGAGGAACAAATGGCAAAGCTAAGAGCTGAGCTTGCCAGAATGATTGCTGAGAACGAGAAGCTCAAGGGTGCACAGTTGGTGACCCTGCAACAGAAAACTGAGGAAAGGCCATCCAGTTCTTACAAGGATGAGCTTAAAGAGGAAATCCATGACTTGGCTGTTGAAATGAGGTCTAATCATGAGCTTTACATGTCCAAATTTGAGACCATCGACAGCAAGTTAGATCAACTCCTCAGAAACTCCAACAAGTCTGATGATCAACCCTCCGGAGAGGATCCCTCAACTAAGGGGGAGAATAGAGACAAAGGTGACAGGGATGATAGAGGCAATAGCTCAAATCAAAGCAACAAGGATAATACCACTTCTGGATCTGCCCCTGACAAAGAAACTCATAAGTCTAAAGGCAAAGAACCGTTACATCAGTCCGACAATGTTTTCAATTCTGATAGTTATGATGACTATCCACAGGATATGGATGATGATGACATCTTCGATGCTACCTATCGTCAAGCAGAAGAAGAAGAAGGTAAATTTGATGAGGGTTATTTGTTTCAGGATGAAGAACCTGTTGACCTAGAACATGAGAAGAATGTCCGGAAGTTCAAAGCTGAAAATGAAGCTAGGAAGCGTAAGCTTCGTGATTTCCAAAAACTTCTAGAGGACAAGTTGATCACAGAAGAACAAATCAAGATCGAGAAACAGAAAATCTATGATGCTGCAATCAAGCAGAAGAATCTTGATATAAGGAGGAAAGAAGGAAAAAGCTGGGACATTGCAAGAAGAATCATTAATGGACCTCAAAGGGAGCCTTTCGACGACAACAAGTTCTTATCTCTGATCTATGATCTTAGAGAGGTAAACCCTGACGAGGATGTCTTTATGCATGCCTTTGCTTTGGAATTGAATTATGTGACAGTGGGGGTCAACAATTTGCTAGAGCAATGGGAGCTAATTGTCTATACACAGAGGAATGGTTCTTTCAGACTATCTGTCGAATCTCTGAAATCATTCTCTGTATCTGAGCTCTGGGTGCTTCGGAATAAGGTAAAGCGCAGCTCCAACCTGAATGAACTTCTTCGTGACAAACTGCTGGAACAAGCTGTATTCAACAGTCCTCAGGTTGTCAGGAATCCTTATTGTGTTAAGTTCGTTCACAAGGAGATCTTCAGCACTGTCTATCTCAACGAAGAAGCCTTGCCAAAGTATCCAGCTAAACAACTTGCTCTTGCCTCCACTCTTTTAAGAACCAAGGGCTTTGCTTCTAAAGCTAAGTCTGATGCTGATGATGTGATTCTTGCTTACTGCACTCGAAAGAATGTTGCTCAATACTTTCGAAGGATGAAAAATGTTACAAAATCTCAGCCATCAGACTTCCGCGAAGACCCTGTGGATTTGGAAGTGCTACATCAACTGGCTCTGGCAAAGGAACGAATGAAGCGTGGTGAATCCACTACATCTGAAGTGCCAACCAGGGAAGAACCATCAACTCCTATCCTTCACACTTCTGATATCGAAGAAGGAGAAGTTGATCGTTAGATTCATTAGGGATTTGTAATATATGTTCAAAAAGAACATCCTTTTGTAATCTAATGTAATCTTTTGAATTCTGGTCAATGTTTAATGAAATACCAGAAACTTTTTGCTATTTACAATTCATGTTTAATCCTTTGTCTTATCAGTTAGTTGAGTTATCCTCTCGATAATTTGCATGTTATGTTAACAAACAAATAGGGGGAGATTGAAAGGCATATGTTTAGCCTATTTGTAATTAAAGAGGTACCAACTCAACTCTGATAAGAAAGCAAGTTAAATAGCAAGTACTGTTGAAGGAATCCGTACGAAGAACGTCAAGTGACTTATTGAAATTATATGTCTGAAGAATTTCAGGATGCTGCTGCACACCACTGGAAGAAGTTCATTAATATGTTCAAGCCTCAGTGTACAAATAATCTTTTGTAGCACGTCCAGAAGTCCAGAAGGTATAAAGTTTTAATACTTTATTTATTCAGAAGATTCCATACTATTGTTACTAATGAAGAAGAACTACGAAGACAAAGAATCGACGAACAAGCCACTTCTCAAATGTTTAATTGATAAAGAATATTTAATTCAGCTAGATACAGATGAACCAGACAGTACATTTGTGTGTCAGCTACTCCAATTAAGTATTCTGCATCAACTACAAGTGGTCGTTCAATCAAGACAAAGATCTACAAAGTTTAATCCTGCCGGAAGTCTCTGCTGGTGAAGATATACAATTTTATAAGTATTTATTTAATTATCTCACTAATCTAAATAATTAAATTAGTTGTATAATTTATTTATTAAATTGATTCACCTTCGAATTAATTTAATTTATGAATTTATATAATTAATATAATTAAGTGGGTAATTATCTAATATTTATTTAATTATTAAAACTGTTTTAATACATCAAATAGCTCGGTATGACATTATAAAAGAATGTCATACCGTGCCCTGCTACAAGGCTTTCTCTGATTTGTCTGAAAAATGCCATACCATGGCTGTTTGTGTGAGTAGATCATTCGGTATGACTTTATCTTGATAAGTCATACCGTTTGCTCTCAACAGACATAACCTGGCATGACATAATATGTCATACCGTGTGTATGCTTCCTGACTTAGTCTGGTATGACTTTTAATAAAGTCATACCGTGTCTATAGTTCAGACATTTGGCAGTTGTGTGTATGACTTCCATTTGAATGACTTGAAAATGTCATACCGAAGTGTTCTACATGGCTTTGGAGGTGTAAGTCATACCGAATGACTTAGTGACCAAGTTTAAAATGTCATACCGTGCCTATGCAGTATGACATTGCTTAATTATGTCATTCCTTTCTTGTTTTAGGGCATGGCTTTGTGTAACAATGTCATATCTTCCTTTGTAATGTCATTCCTAAGCTTAAAAGTCATTCCTTTCAATGTCATACCTAGTTCAAAGTGCTTGCCTATAAATATGGCTTCACTTCTTCATTTCCAAGTGTTCATTGCATTGTAAAAGCTTTCAAGTTGTTTGTAACTTGCAATTGTTATATCCACAGTTTTCTGTGCTTTGATCACTCGGTTGTTTTAATCACTAAACTAGAATACATCCTGTCGAATTTATTCTACGAACTTTAGTGGACATTAAAACGAACCTTATTAATTATATAACGACTTAAAACATTGTTATATTAATTAATTAAAATCTGATTAACAAGTTTATTTCAAATCAGATTATTCCGCCGCGATTTTTAGTGACGATTGTATTCAACCCCCCCCCCTTCTACAATCGTTTCAGGACCTAACAAAAAGAAAAGAAAACAAAAGAAAAGAAAGAAAAGGTTATCTCAGGTACTCCTTTGAGATCTTAGAAACTCTGTGAAAGGAAAGATCCAAGTGCACTGCTGGTATTAAGCAAAATGCATCAGAAAAATCTTATTTTTCTTGGAGACCTTTCGCATTCTCTGATTACTGGAGAAATACACTGAGAAATAAAAATCTGATGAAGGTTATGACTCACTTGCCATGAGAAGTTTCCTTTCAAAAGATAAGTATCTTAGAAAAGAGAAGAAAACTTATACTCTGATCCATATTGTGAGAAACTCGGCTTATGAAGTGGTTAAAACATTTTCAGTTAATCTGATTCTTTCTAATGTTTCTTAAGAAGTTTGTCAATCTCTGTGACAATAGATAAATCATATCAACACACAACTTTCACTCCGCATTTGTGATTAACATATCTTCTGACATCGAGTGATTTTTGATTAAATTCAAATAATCGTTTGCAAACTCTGAGGAAAAATTATCATTCAGACTCTCAATGTCTATCACTCATCAGTACGAAATTTTATAAACAATCTCTGATCTGTCTCATAGACTGCCATTTATTTAAACTCTGGTCAAATGGTCAAACATCTGATCAAAGTCGGAGTTTAAAATAAATGATTTTTGGTCAGGTAAATATTAGATTTAATTGTCAAACGGTACAAAACCATTTGAATTCCTGAGTGGAGAAAAACACGGTGCATGATTGTGTTTTCTCGGGAATTGTTACACACTTGCAGATACACACGCAAGTAATAATTACCGTCCCACTATCTTTTTTGTTACCGTTAGACACATGACACGTGTCCCACTACTGCTTCCTCTCGGTGAATCGTGCACACACATATATATATCAGTTTTAAAAAGTTTTTAACTTTTTAACTCACGATTTTTTACCGTCTCTCTCTCTCACACTTTACTCTTCAATTTCTACTACGCATTTCATCAAACACCTTACCTGCAATCTTTAAACTCTTATTTTCTTTCAGAATCATGTCGACAACAGCGTTTGAGATTGATGGAGCAAAGTTTGTGACCAATAACTATGCTGCCATCCTAGACAATGATGAAGCCCCTAAGGAGTTTCATCTGATTCAAGATTTTTTTGGCTCACAGTGAGCTTATGTACGCTCTGACTCAGCCGGAATCTATTTCTCCTTCGCCAGTCCTCACCTTCTGGAGAACAGCCAATTATGATGATGGGGGTGATCAAGGCTCTCCATCTCTGACATGTGACTATGAGGGTCAGGAGTATGTTGTTTCACCAGCAACAGTCAGGAAAGCTCTACATCTTCCTGAACACAAGAAGTTTGATTCTTTAGTCCCTACTCAAACTCTGAGGGACATGATGATCTTCTTTGGGTACACAGCCAGCACAGAAAAGATGGGGGAGCTCAAACGACCAAACCTCTGCAAGGAATGGAGCTTTTTCTATGACTGCATCACAAGAGCATTTGGAAACAAGTGCAGTAACTTTGATGCCATTCCAATATTCAGCCAACAGATTGGGTACTCTCTGATTCATAACCTTAAATTTGATCTTGCTAAATCTATACTGCGATTTATTGGAGATAGAAGAAAAGTGAATATGAACATTGTGTATTATGCTAGATTCTGTCAGCTTATATTCTCTTATTGTTTTCCTGATGTACCCATCCCTGAGTCTGGTAATGAATTGCCATTTAAAATCACTAAGCGTGCTTTTACTGATCTCATCAAAAAGGATAGTAAGAAACCCAACCCTCCAGTTTTTGCTATTCCTGTTACAGTTCAGGACAAATTGAGGGTTGCCATGCCAGATAAATATGGACCCTTATTCTCTGATGAGAATTTACCACATCCTCCCTCCTCTACTGCTCAAACAGACACTGTTCCAACCTCTGGTCCTTCCCAACAAGGGCCAATTGTAAAATCTGACCCAATCTTACCCTCTGGTCCTTCCCAAAAAGGGCCAGTTGAAACATCTTCACCTAAAAGAGTTCTCAGGTCTTCAAAGTCCCCAAACAAACCATCTCCTCCTATCAGAAAAAGAAGATTCTTACAGAAAATATCAGACTCTGACTCTGATGAAGCACCTCCACCTTTTCCACCAGCTAAGAAACAGAGGAAGAAGATCAAGCCCACTCATATAACTGACCTGACTGTTGAGCCACCTCAGTCAGAGGATCCCATACAGGCATTGATCCCATTCTCTGATCAACCTTCAAGTGCAGAGCCAATCATGATTGCACCTATCTCTGCAGTTCCACTTGACACTATGGCAGCTGACATCCAAATGTCAGAATCAATCTCTGAACATAATGATCAACCAGCAGTGGCCAAATCAGTTGAAGGGTTGAAGTTGAATTAGGAATCTCTGATTCAACATGAAGACATTACTGCAGCTGATACTCATGTGTCAGATAAAACTTCTGATGTTCCAAGTCAATCAGAAGATGCACAGATAGAAATTGTATTGCAGATGATTCAAGACTTTCTGATTCAACCTGAAGCAAATGTTGCAGCTCCTGTTCAGGAGGTTCCTACAGCTGCAAATTCTGATGCAGCTACTGAAGCTCTGGCATCTCACACTCTGAGCATCTTTGTTGATGATAATGAAGATGATGATGCAACAAAGGTCACATCTATTCCTATGCAGACTTCTGATCTTCAAATTTCTATCTCTAATCAAGTCAGAGATACTACACAAGTCAGGGATGATTCTCCAGTTAAAGCACTGTCACCAGTCAGAAAATCTTCTCCTCTTAGAGCTCCTACAGTTCCAAGCTCTCCACTTCCATCTTCTGTGCCTGCAAAAAGAAGAGTCTGTAACTTAACCTACTTTCAAAGGATGTGCAGAGCTACACCTCCTTCTGTTGAAGACAGACTTGCTTCTATTGAGGCCACTCAAACATCAATGCAGCATACTCTAGCTAATTTGAGCACTTCTGTAGCTCAGCTGGTTCAAGTTCTCACCTCTGCTGATGTCAAAAAGGGGGAGAAAATATCTAAAGACAAATGCAAATCTGACCAGCAGATCACAAAGAAAAAGCCAGATGGTGATGAAGAAGGCAATAGGGAGATTGCTGAAAAGCAGTTAGAGCTGCTGCAAATCAAGGATAAGGAAAGGAGTTATAAGGGTGTAAACTCTGATAGACCCGTAGATTCTCAACAAAAACAGAAACAAAAGTCCATGGAGCTGACTGTTATGTCTCAAGTTCAGAACATAAGTGAAGCAGTCAGAGTTTCTGATGTCATATCTAAAGAAATAGCTCTTGTGAACTCTGAGGTTGAAAAGAAGAAAGAAGATCTGATTCCTGGATCTGATAAGCTGATTGAAGCTGGAGACCCTGAGTCTCAGAAGTTCTGCCAAACTCTGAAGTTCAGAGGCAGAGAAACCATCCTATTCTACAAATCTCCTTCTTTGCAAGCCATTGATGAAGCTGTAGCAAGGAAGATATTTGAAAAGGAAAATCCAGGAGTGGATATAGAAGCAATCAGACTTGAGGAAGAAAGACTAGCTGCTGAGAAGATGAAGATCAGCAAGACAAAGTCTGATGAGCAAAAACAAATTAATGATCCCTCGCAGAAACAGAAGAATCCAAAGCAAAAAGGGATAGTAATTGGTGAGGTGAACTACACTGATATCAACAGACCAAGAACCAGGTCTCAAACTCAATTTGAGTCTGATTTAAAAGACAAAGGAAAGAAAACTGTTGATGGAGTTCCTCCTGTGATCTAGAAGTTAATTGTCAAGATAGCATTAAAGAATCCTTCTCAGAGGATGATAAAGCTAAGCAGGAATGCAAATATAATCACTGATGTATCTGATCAAACTGAAGAAGAAGAAGCTGGTTTGACCAGAAAAAGAAAGGGTGAAGACAAATCAATCTCTGATATAACTTTAACCTCTGACAATGCTCAATTTAAAGTTCCAGTAACAGAAGAAAAGACTAAGACTGAAGATGCTAAAGTCTCTTGGCTGAAGATAAAATCTGAGAAAACTCAAGATCAGAAGAAGAAGAGTCTCTTTGGAAGCCTTGGTACAAGTCTGTACAAGGAAAGCTCAATGCTCACCAGAATCAGAACTCATGGAACCAGAGGAAAGGAAGCTTATGATACTACTGGTCTAGGTCACAGAAAGGAGAAGATACAAACAAGTTCAACAACCACATTCATAGATCCTTATCCTCTAACTGAGAAAGTGGGAGAGGCTGTCACTCAGAAGGACTTAGATAAAGTAGAATCAGTGCAGATCCTCATAGATACTCATGATGGCACAGGAGACAAAGAGAAGATTGCTATATTTCTGGAATCTGGTAGAGTCTACAGAGTCTCAGAAGCTGATTTATTGATGAAATCTCTGAGAGAGCTTGAACACTTTCACTATGTGCTGGAAATCAAGAATGAAGCTACTAAGAGATGGTCTAATCTGATGAAGAGGACTATAAATGAGAAAAGAAGATTCTATGGGATAAAGTCTGATGAAGAATATGTTCCAAGAATAGCTCAAGATGATGGTTCTGAAATTCTTATGGAGAAGAATAGTTCTGTAATGGAGACTATTGCAAACACCAGAATCTTGGGTTAAAACAATGATGCAGACAGACCAAGAGTAATTCAGCTGGGAGATGCAATGGAAAGAAGCAAGGTGAATGCCTTGAGAGCAGCTATCTATCAGACTGGGGATGAAACTGAAGAACTCAGAAATGTTAAAGCTCAGATGATACAGATTTTAAAGCTGAAGGAAGAAAACCTGATCAACCAGTTTGTCAAAGAAAGTTTTGGATATAGGTTGATTTGATAGATAGTTCTGCTGGTCCTGTAAGTTATAATTAGTTCTGTAGATTAATTATTTCATGCATTTGTCCTCGATAGTTTTTGACATCATCAGTACATATATATATAACTTGTTCATTCTGTCTAATGTACAAGTTGGGGGAGATTGTTACATATTTGATGATGTCACAAGTATCTAACTTGTTTAGTGTGTAGAAGCAAATATCAGAGTTTAGCTGGAAATCAGAGTTTAACGACTGCCAGCTGGATCAGAGTTTATCGATGATCAGAGTTTGCAGGCGGCTGATTTTCAGGAGCAGATCTGGATAAATAAGGAAGATAAAGATCAAGGGAGATTGTGAGAATCAGGACAGCAGAAGGATAGCTACTGATTAGATTATTTTAGGAAGCAGATAATTATGAATAAATCAGTAGATATCATGTAACTGTGTATATAAACACAGATTAGGGTTTACTCTAAAAGAGTTAGAATATCGAGAATATTATTCTTGTAACCCAGCAGCTCTTAGTGATAAGTTATAAATCACTAAGAGAGTTTTTGTAACCTACTGAGCTTTGTGAATAAGAGTTTACTTTGTTGATTCTCTTATTTGAGCATTCGGTTATTGATTGTGTTCACTATATTAATTTATATAGTGATTAATTTCGGCCTAACAGCTTCCACTGGTGCTTTTCCTGTCAATTTTGCATCCTGCAAAATCTGCATCTGAGTAGCCAATTAGTGTGAAGTTTGAGTCTCTAGGATACCAGAGTCTCATCTGAATTGTTCCCTTGAGATATTTGAAAATTCTTTTAACTGCTATTAGATGTGGTTCTCTTGGATCTGCTTGAAATCTTGCACAGAGACAAGTAGCAAACATGATATCAGGTCTACTGGCTGTCAAATATAGAAGTGAGCCTATCATGCCTCTGTAGTTAGTAATATCCACTGATGCTCCAGTGTCTTTATCTAACTTAGTGGCTGTTGCCATGGGAGTGGTGGCAGCTGAACTGTCCTGCATGCCAAATCTTTTTAGCAGGTTCCTGGTATATTTTGACTAATTTATGAAGATACCCTCATCAGTCTGTTTGAATTAAAGTCCCATAAAATAACTCATCTCTCCCATCATGCTCATCTGATATCTAGACTGCATAAGCTTTGAAAATCTTTCACAGAGTTTATAATTAGTAGAGCCAAAAATGATATCATCCACATAAACTTGAACTAAAAGCAGGTCTTTACCATGGTTGAGATAAAATAGAGTTTTGTCAATTGTACCTCTAGTGAATCCACTTTCTAAAAGAAATAGAGCCAGAGTTTCATACCATGCTCTTGGACCTTGCTTTAGTCCATAGAGTGCCTTCTCAAGTCTGTAGACATAATCTGGAAATTTGGAGTCTACAAAAACTGGAGGTTGTTCAACATACACTTCTTCCTCCAGTTCCTCATTGAGAAATGCAGTTTTCACATCCATCTGAAAAACTTTGAATTTCTTGTGAGCAGCATAGGCCAGAAAGATTCTGATTGCTTCTAATCTTGCAACAGGAGCAAAGGTCTCATCATAATCAATTCCTTCTTGTTGAGAGTATCCCTTGGCTACTAGTCTTGCTTTATTTCTGGTGATTATGCCCTCACTGTCAGTTTTGTTTCTGAACACCCATTTAGTACCAACTATAGATCTGTTCTTGGGTCTTGGTACCAAGGTCCAGACTTTGTTTCTTTCAAATTCATTTAACTCTTCTTGCATTGCTGTCACCCAATCAGCATCTTGAAGAGCCTCTTCCACTTTCTTGGGTTCTGTTTGAGATAGAAATGAATGAAACAGACATTCATTTGCTGTTGCTGTTCTAGTTTGCACTCCTGCATGTGGATTTCCAATTATCAGATCTGGTGTATGGGACTTTGTCCACTTTCTTGCATGTGGAAGTTGACTTCTGGAATTAGATCCTCCCCCATAATCCATGTTGTTTCCATTATCATTCTGATTCTCTGATGCGAACCCCCATGATTCATGCCGTCTTCATGAGCATTCTGATTTGCTGATACTCCCCCTGAAGATGTGCTCTCATTATTTTCTGATAGCGATTTGTCAGAGTTTGATGAATCTGCATCAGAGTTTGTGTTGTCTGATAATTCCTCATCATTTTCTTGATTTGGAATTACAGGCTCTGACATAAATTCAGAATCAGAGCTTATCAGATCAGAGAATGCTTCTTCATTTTCAAATCTCAGCTGGTCATGTTCATCAATATCTTCTAAGCCAGTTATCTTCTTATCATCAAAAAATACATGAATAGATTCCATGACCACCCTTGTTCTCAGATTATAAACTCTGAAGGCCTTTGTTGACAGTGGATAGCCAACAAAAATTCCTTCATCAGCTTTTAAGTCAAATTTGGTCAACTGTTCAGGATGACTTTTGAGAATAAAGCATTTGCAACCAAATATATGAAAGTATTTCAGATTTGGTTTTCTGCCTTTAACCATTTCAAATGGTGTTTTCCCATGCTTATTTATCAGAGTTGCATTCTGTGTGAAGCAAGCAGTTTGCACAACTTCAGCCCAAAAATAGGTTGGCAATTTTGCTTCTTCCAGCATGGTTTTTGCAGCTTCAATCAGAGTCCTGTTCTTTCTTTCCACTACACCATTCTGCTGAGGTGTTCCAGGTGCTGAAAAGTTTTGTTTAATTCCATTTGTCTTACAGAACTCTTCCATTTTAGAATTCTTGAACTCAGTGCCATTATCACTTCTGATGATCTTTGCTACATCTTTAGAAATTTTATCCAGTTGCTTGACATGTTCAACCAGAAGAGATGATGTCTCATCTTTGCTGTGAAGAAAGTATACCCAAGTGTATTTGGTATATTCATCAACAATGACCAGAGTAAACCTTTTCTTTGCAATAGACATGACATTTACTGGTCCAAATAGATTAACATGTAGTAAATGATAAGGCTCAAGAATTGAGGACTCAATTTTACTTTTGAATGAGGATTTTCTCTGTTTTGCCTTTTGACAGGAATCACAGAGGCCATCTGGTGTAAACACTGATTTGGGCAATCCCCTTACAAGATCTTTCTTCACTAACTCATTTATGTTGTTGAAGTTCAGGTGAGAAAGTTTCTTGTGCCAATTCCAGCTATCTTCAATACTAGCTCTACTTAGTAGACAAATTGCAGAGTTATCAGAGTTTAAGGATAGCTTAGCTTCATAGATATTTCCATGTCTGTATCCTTTCAGAACAACTTTTTCAGTGCTTTTGCTAACAACTTCACAGTGTTCTTCAAAGAAGTTGACATGATATCCTCTGTCACAGATTTGACTTATACTTGGCAGATTGTGTTTAAGTCCTGAGACCAGAGCTACAGATTCAATGATGACATTTCCAAGATTGATGTTGCCCTGTCCCAAAGTTTTCCCTATGTTGCCATCTCCATAAGAAACATTTGGGCCAGCCTTTTCCACAAATTCTGACAGCAGGGCTTTATTTTCTGTCATATGTCCTGAGCATCCACTATCCAGAACTAGGATGTTCTTCCTGTTGCCCTACAATCACACAAACCACTAATGGTTAATTTTAAGGACCCAGACTTGCTTGGATCCTTTGTTCTTGTTATGTTTGTTAAGACTAGCAGCGGAAGATTTATCAGAGTTTAAATCAGAGTTTATGCTAACAGACTTTTTAACAGAGTTTGAACTTGGAGAATCAATCTTTTTATTCAAAGAGGGTTTCAATTCATAGTAGTCATAATATAAGCTATGGTATTCCTTACAAGTGTAGATGGAATGCCATAAACTACCACAATGAAAACAAGGATTTTCTGGTCTAAATCTAACATTCCTATTCTTAACTTCTGATTTGGAAGACATAGTGTTTATGTCCTTATTCTTCCTGCAAAAAGAAGCAAGATGGTTAGGATTTCCACAGTTATGACAAGTTTTCCTAGGAGCATTAGGAATAGGCATGTAGTTATTGCTTTTGTTTATACCTACTTTTCCATTTCTGTTTTTCCTAGGTTCCTTAATCCTGTTTTCTTGCTTGACTTCCTTGAGCTTATGCTTAAGATGTTTCTGAGTCATTAAGCCTATGTTAACCTGTTTAGGTTTATCAGTTTTTGACTTGTTATATATTTTTGATTCTGTAACAAATCTAACTGGTGTAACCTTAGGTTTTTCAATTTTAGTAGTCTCTGGTTTTGATGACTCAGCTTCATTTTTATCAGTGTATCCTAATCCTTTCTTCCAATTTCCACTTCCTAAGATATCCTGAGTGGTTTTTCCTGAGTTAGTCCATGTTCTTATTATCTCTTTTTCCCTAGGAAGTTCTGATTCAAGAGAGGCATTTTTCTTTAACAATTCATTTTTAATGAAAACAGAGTCATCTCTTTCTTTCTGAACTTCCAACATCTGAACTAGTTCTTCCTCAAGATAATCATTCCTTTTTATAACATCTAAGACTTCAGATTTCAACCTCTCATTTTCTAAAGTCTGATCTCTATAACTGATATGCAAGCTTTAAGGAATAATCTTAACTCAGTTATATCTTTAGTGTTAAAAAGCAAGAGTGGGATGAGGTACCTTAGTTTCAACAGTCTCAGAGCTGTTATCAGTGTTTGCCATCAAAGCATAGTTGACTTCTTCCACAGAGTCTGATGAGTCTGCCCAGCTTCCTTTCTTGTTGATGAAAGCTTGTCCCTTTTCATTCTTGGCTTTCTTGCACTCAGTTGCAAAATGACCCTTTTCACCACAGTTGAAGCAGGTATACTTGGACTTATCAGCTTTTACAGATTTTTCTTCCTTGCCTTCATTCTTTTTGAAGCCTTTTCTGTTAGAGTTTCTGTCCTTCCTTGTAAATTTCTTTCCTTTATTAAAATTCTTGTAAGCCATCTTCTTGAAGCTTTTGACCATCAGAGCTGCCAGCTGCATCCTCTCAGTGTCACTGTCCTCAGAATTTGAAGGAATATCAGAGTATGAGTCATCATCAGAATTTGATGACTCATTATCAGTTTTTGTAACATGAGCTTTTCCTTTGTTTTTCACAGCTGTTTCTTCTTGAACTTTTAGAGCAACAGGCTTAGATTTTCCTCCATGTCTTTTGCTTCGTTGCTCCATCTCAAGCTCATAGGTTTTCAGTCTTCCAAAAATGTCATCAAGAGACATCTCCTCAAGATCATGATTATCTCTTATGGTGGTTACTTTCAAATCCCACTTTTCAAGAAGAGCCAATAGGAATTTGAGATTTGAGTCTTCCAAGTCATATTCTTTGTCCACCAGAGATAAGTCATTCAGCAGACAAATCTGTCATAAAGATCAGTTAATGATTCACCAGCCTTTGAATCAAAATGTTCATACTCTTGAGTAAGTATGGTCCTTCTATTCTTCTTGATGGCTTTGGTTCCTTGACATCTGATTTCCAAAGCATCCCATATTTCTTTTGCAGTTTTGCATCCAATCACCCTATTAGACATAGCATTGTCCAGAGCACTGTGCAACAAGTGCTTCACTTTTGCATCCTTGCTGATTGATGAAATGTCTTCAGGAGTATAGTCCTTCTTTTCTTTGGGAATCATCTTCTGAGGTTCATCTCCAACTGCAACAGAGAGCTTGGTTGGCATGTGTGGACCATCATAAATCCTATCTAAGTATTCTGGATCTGTGGCCTCTAGAATCATAACCATCTTCACTTTCCAGACAGGATACTCAGATGCCCTGAGGATCAGAACCCTAATTGACTCATATCTACTGTTTGAAGTTTGTGATTTTTCAGACATGATTGTGTGACTAAGATCTCACTGTAGGTATATCAACAGAGCTGGCTCTGATACCACTTGTTAGGCTGAATAAAATCACTATATTATTGTATATAGTGAACACAATCAAGACAAAACACACGAATAAGAGAATAAATTAACTAAACTCTTAGTCACACAAAACACAGTAGCTTACAAATACTCTCTTAGTGATTTATATCTTATCACTAAGAGCTGCTGGGTTACAAGAATAATATACTCGATTTCCAACTCTTCTAGAGTAAACCCTAAGCTGTGTTTATATACACAGTTACATGATATCTACTGATTGACTTAATAATAATCTGCTTCCTAAAATAATTTAATCAGTAGCTATCATCTGCTGTATTGATCTGCACAATCTTCCTTGATCTTTATCTTCCTTGTTTGTCCAGATCTTGTCCAAGAAATCAGGCGCCTGCAATCTCTGATCATCGCTAAACTCTGATCCAGCTGGCAGTCGTCAAACTCTGATTCCTGGCTATACTCTGATCTTCATTTCTGCACACTAAACAAGTTAGATACATGTGACATCATCAAATATGTAACACATTCTGAGCATCTTGATTACCAATTCCAATATTCTCCAAGCCACCCGTTAACTCCCCTAACACGTTTAAAGTTTTTGAAGGCCCAATACCCGATTTATTCAATGTTATAATTAATTGCCGAATAACGGGAGTTATATTCCTTGGCCTTTGCATGAAAAGCACTTCATTCTTTGAAATCATCGTGTGATTGTGTTTTAAATAAACCGATGTCACTTCTCATTTCTTCAATTTTTGCCTATGAACAACATACATCCGCGCCAAGCAATGCCTTCTACCAATGGAATCCCTATTTCTCCTTCTTTTTTGAACATTCGTATATTCATCCAACGACTTGTGTACTATTCGACCACCCTTTCGACATATATATAAACGCGAACAAATTCTCCTACTTTTCACACGCCTATGTGTGGTTCTAATTATCACCTCAAAACCAACACGTCTACCATAATCTCTATAAAACATCTCCGCTTCATCTAGGTTATCGAACAATTGACCAACATAAGGACAACTTTCATTCAAATCATCATCTTTTGAATTTTGTTTGTCAAAAAAATAATCAAAACATTCATCACGAACCTCCTCAACATCATCATCACCAACCTCCTTAACATCATCATCATCACTATCATCAACATTCACTATTGGGGTCTTTTTACTAACATTTTCTTCTTCAATCTCAATTCTAGGTTTATTTGGTATAATGGGCTTACTAGGGGATGTTAATTTTGAAAATATGTAAGATTCCATGAGATTGATAGAAATCTAACCTTAATAAAGAAGTCCAATAAAGCTCCAAGCTCTGTGCTTCAAGCTATAAGCTTCAAATTTCAAGCTTTAAACTCCAATAAAGATCCAAGCTAGCTTTCAAACTCGAATATAAGCTCCAATAAAGATGCCCTAGGTGTATTTTGTGTATTTTGTGTGTATTGGGTTTTTATGCTCTAAAAATGGTGTATAGGAAGAAGAGGTCGTGTTTTTGAAGCTGTGTGTTAGGAATATGTGATGCTTGATGATACAAAGTATTTTATTCTTACATAGAATAAAATTGCATGTGGCTGATCAATTGATGGCATGCTAAGGCAGTATCAATTGATCAGATTGACCCATCAACGGATGATGAGGTACTGTAACAAAGCTGGATTATCTTAGCAGTTGATGTAAAATAATGTGTACTTTTAGATTAGCAGTTGATCTATCAATGGATGTTTAGATAGGGTGACATAATTGTAAATATGAGAAGTCATGTAATCTATCCAAGTGAAGTGAAGATCGATCGGTAATCTTAAAGTATTAATGGCTATTTGGAAGAAAGATTATCAACCGCTACATCAACACCATTATCCCATAATTCAAAGAACACTATCAACTGCTATTTCAGAATATTATCAATAGATAATATCAGCAATTGACTATCAGCAATTGACAACTACAAGTCAGGTAAAAGACAAAGAGCACATGGGTTGATGTGACAGATGCTGCACCAGCTTTGGAAGCTAAACCGAAAGGAGTTTAGTCAAATATTGAGAACCTCGAAGCCTACCATTTCTGGCAAAACAACAAGAATTTCAAGCTGCCAAATGCAGTATCAAGTCCAAGAAATTCTATATTTATACTAGCTAGAAAGTGAGTAGGAAAATACTTTTACAGACTAGTTTTGTTTGTAGTAGTATATATTCACTTTGTAATTTACATTTCAAAGTATCAAACACCAAGAACTGAAGAGCAAAGCATTAGAGAAAGTTAGCAAGAAATTGTAAGCTTCTACTCTTCATTCTTTTGTAAGCAGCCAAGTACTTTTTACTTGGAAGGTTCTTGATATTAAAATCTCTCAGGTGGATCAAACAATCCACCTGAAGTTTTTAAGATCCTTGTTCTTTAAATTTCTGTTTTAGCTTTTATATTCTCTTGTAGTTTGAATATAATCTATTGTGCAAAAGTTGTTGAAATTTTTGTAGATTGTATTCAACCCCCCTTCTACAATCTGACTTATTGTTTGTATTGTCTAAATAACAATTGGTATCAGAGCGAGGCTTCTAACATATAAGAAGTTTTCAGATCCTAAAGACAATCAACAATGGGAAGAAGAGATGAAGGAGTCAAGATTCCAATGCTGGTCAAAAAACACTACTTCCATTGGAAAGTAAAAATGAGGATGCATCTTCTCTCCTTAGATCCTAGCTACATCAACTACATTGAGAAAGGACCACATGTTCCAGTCAAAATCAATACTGCCCTGAGACTTGATGGAAATGAAGCAGAAGATATTGAACTGCCTAATAATCCTTCTGAGTTTACTGAAGAAGATGAGAAATAAGTGCACAAGGATAACAAGGCTATGAACATTCTTTTTAGTGGTATTGATGATGATATGTTTGATAGTGTTATCAACTGCCCTACTGCAAAAGAAGTGTGGGACACTATTCAAACTCTATGTGAAGGCACTAATCAAGTTAGGGAAAACAAGATGTAGTTGTTTTTCCAACAATATGAGAGCTTTCATTCTAAGTCTGGGGAATCTCTAAATGATTTATTTAACAGATTTTAGAAACTGTTAAATGGATTAAAGTTGTATGGTAGAATCTATATGGTCAAGGACTCAAATCTCAAATTTTTGAGAGCCTTGCCTAGAGATTGGAAACCTATGATTGTTGCTTTGAGACAAGCTCAAAATTTTAATGAATACTCTCTTGACAAACTCTATGGTATTCTTAAGACTTATGAGCTTGAAATACAGCAGGATGAAGAACTGGAAAAGAACTCCAAGAGGGAGAAAACTGTGGCTCTTGTAGAAGAAAAGGAAGAGGAAGAGGAGAAGGCATTAAAATCTGTGATTGCTGGAAAGGCCTCAAGCAGCTCTGCTTGTGAAGGAAAGAAGGATGATGGAAAGAAGAAAGCAAAAATCATTGAAGAAGATGAAGAATCTTCAGCTCAAGATGAGCTAGATGACCTTGATGAACATCTAGCATTTCTTGCCAGAAAATTCTCCAAGCTCAAGTTCAAACGAAATGCTGTCAGCTCTAGACCATTCAATAGAGGAAATCAATACAAACCATCTGGTATGGTTAATAGATCCAAATTCAAGTGTTTCAATTGTGGTCTACCTGGACACTTCTCTAATGAGTGCAGAAGACCTTCCTCTGAAAAGAAAGGATCTTCCTCAGAAAATGTGGATTACAGAAGAAAGTATTTTGATCTACTCAAGCAAAGCAAGGAGAAGGCACTCATAACTGAGGATGGTGACTGGGCTGCTGATGAAGGAGATTCTGATAATGAGGAACATGTCAACCTTGCCTTGATGGCAATTGGAGATGAAGCTGATTCTTCCACCACCAGCAATGGACAGGTAAAAACCACCAACACATCTGATCTCTTTAAGTCTGAATGCAAGCAAATCATTGATGACATGTCTAATGAAATCTATAATCTTAGGGTCTTTCTTAAATCTCTAACAAAAGAAAATGTTGGAATCAAAGGGACTAATGATTTGCTTACTGAAAGAAATGGAAAGCTTGAAACTGATTTGATCCAAATGGATAAAATCAAAAAGTCTTCTGAGCTTGCCAAAGATGAGTTGTTGGCTGTTCTGAAAAGAGAAGAAATTCTTAAAAAGCAATTGGAAAGGGAATAAGAGATAATTGCTAAATGGAAGGATTCTAGGAATGTTCTTGAGAACATGTGCTCCACACAAGTTCTTGAGGAATCATGTAAAAACACCTGGAAAAAGAACAAAAAATTACTTGATGAATCTGATCTCTTGGTGGATAGTGATCATCCATTGATAGATATTCAATCAACGGATGAAAGCTATCCATTAAAGAATCAAACAGCAGTTGATGACAACAAACTCAAGAAGTTGGATAAGAAGTATGGGCCCATCAATAAGAACTTTGTGAAGGAATCTAGTAGTTCCAAGAAAATTGAAAGAGAAGGGATTGGTCATAGTGAAGAAAGAATGGAAGCTGGAAAAGAAAGAAGAAGAGTTCTAGGAATGGCAAAGTTGGAATCAACAAAAAGAATGATTACACACCTGACAAGAATGCTGTCAGAAAAACTTGTTCTAAATGTGGTAGTGTTAATCATCTTGCTGTTAACTGCAAAAATGCTCTATCTGATTATTGCATGCCTAATCCTATGATGAATTCTCACATGCCTTATATGCCCATGTTTCCACATGCTCCCATTCAATATGCTAATATGCCTTTCATGCCTAATCCACATTTTAGTGCATTTAACATGTCTGCTATGCCCAATCATCATGATAACATGAATCATGCTTATGCAAATCAATTTTCTGTGAACTCTACAAATGTTGGTTCCTCTAATTCTGCTGTGATGCCTAAAGTTAAGAAGATTAACTCTGAGGATGAAGTTGTTTCTAAACTTTTTTAAATCCATGGAAAATAATTCTTCTAAACCAAAGGTTGTGTCTAACAAATCTGGACCCAAGACTGCTTGGGTACCAAAATCAACTTAAATTGTCCTGGATCTGTGCAAGGAGGAAGAAAGAATCTTTGGTATCTTGACAGTGGCTGCTCAAGGCACATGACTGGAGGTTCTACCCTACTCAGCAAGTTTGAGGAAAGGGCTGGCCCAAGTATAACCTTTGGAGATGACAGCAAAGGATTTACTCTGGGATATGGCATAATTTCAAAAGGGAATGTCATCATTGACAATGTTGCATTGGTGAAAGGTCTTAAGAACAATCTGCTTAGCATCAGTCAACTATGTGACAGAGGACATCAAGTTTGGTTCTCAACTGAAGCCTGTGTTATCTCTGATAAGAAAGATAACAAAGTGGTCTTAACTGGAAATAGGAAGAGAAATGTCTACATAGCTGATTTCAACTCTACCAGTGCAGATTCTCTCACTTGCTTGTTTAACAAAGCATCTCTTGATGACAGCTGGTTATGGCATAAGAAATTGTCCCATTTGAATTTCAAGGCCATGAATGATCTTGTGAGAAAAGATCTTGTTAGAGGACTACCAAAGTTGGAATTTTCCAAGGATGGTCTCTGTGATGCTTGTCAAATTGGAAAGCAAAGAAAGTCCTCTTTCAAAAGCAAACTGAAATCCTCAATTGATAGACCTCTACAGCTTCTTCATATGGATTTGTTTGGACCAGTCAACATCATGTCTATTTCAAAGAAGAAATATTGTCTTGTGATTGTGGATGATTTTACAAGATTTACTTGGACCTATTTTCTTCATTCCAAGGATGAAGCAAGTGAAATCATCATCAATCACATCAAGATAGTTGACAACATTGATCCAGGAAGAAAAGTCTCAAGGATCAGAAGTGATAATGGAACTGAGTTCAAAAACTCCATTATGAATAGTTTCTGTGAAGATAAAGGTATCCACCATGAGTTCTCTGCTGCAAGAACTCCTCAACAAAATGGTGTAGTTGAAAGGAAGAACAGAACTCTTATTGAAGCTGCTAGAACAATGCTTGAAGAATCAAAGTGGCCAACTTATTTTTGGGCTGAAGCTGTTAACACAACATGTTTTACTCAAAATATCTCTTTGATAAATCAAGCACAAGGATTGACCCCCTATCAATTGTTTAAAGGGAAGAAGCCAACATTGAACTTTCTGCATGTCTTTGGATGCAAATGTTTTGTGTTAAGAAATCAAGGTGAGAATCTTGGTAAATTCGAAGCAAAGGCAGATGAAGGAATATTTGTTGGTTATGCTGTTGGAAAATGTGACGGACCCAACGTAGATAACCGACTAAAGCATGCATAAACGATAAATAAACTAGAATTATAGAGTTATGAAATATTAGAACTAAAATCTAAATCCACAATCCCCGGATCACCAGGAATGAGTATGAACAACATCTAAAGTTATTACAACCCATATTAAAATCCAAATTAAGTCTAAGTCATTACTACAGTTTTTAAATCCCAAAAGTTCAAAAGATAACCACTAGGGAACTACGAGTTCCCAACCTGCTCCATCATACGGCGGTATGCAATCCCATTGCCTGAGGTGGTCTTACGGGCGGTCTGCTTGAATCGGGCCATTCTCGGGTTTCACTGAAGGGTTATAACAAACAACAATATATATGAGCATAAAGCTCAGCAAGTGAAAGCAGTATATAGAACAGTTCACAATATGCAGTATAATCAAGTGCAAAAGCAACAATGAATATCACAGGGTATAATCACAAGTAAAGGTGCAAAGTGAGATAACAATTTTTATTGGAATTGGAAACACACAACGCTATGAGCATTGAGGGGTGATCAGCCCACACCAAGCTCCGAACCACATAAAGTGATTCAACCAGGGAGGATCCTCGGCACACATTGGCCACAAACAGACATCAGGCTCCCCGCTACTGATGCTGCAATAATAGACTGGCGCCTCAATCTTAATATCAAATTATTATCCAATTTCTTTTAAGGTCGTTTCAAATCAAATCATTTTCAAAAAGGGGTCTTGATCAAAGACAAGTTATAATCAAGGGTGTTTTCAAAATACAAGTGATCTTTCTAAAGTAAGGGATGTTATTAAGATCAGGGTTCCAAATGAGATAATTCAGTTTAATGTGGGGTATCAAGTTCTCTTTATTCATCAAGGGACTATTGGAGTATAATCATGTGGTTGTAGGGTGATATTACATGAAAAAGGTAATTCAAGTATTAAGGGTATTATTGGAATCCAAAGTCATGATCACAAGGGGTGATGAGGTAATTCAGTCCTAAGTAAACAGTAATTTCAACGTTCACAAGGTATGGAATTATAAAGCAAGTATAAAGGAAGAGTTTCACTTGCCTGGATAAAGCTTACTGAACTCTTGTATAGATGCTTCTAGGGGTTCCTTGCCTGGACTCCTACTTGCACCTATAATTAATAGTATCCTCGTAACTAACTACCCTTTCGTGTATAGATATATGTATATAAATAATTAAATATATACATATATATAAAATATACACTTAAACTTAATTAAAACAAGTAACATATTCATCAAGTAATGCACATAACAAGTAAAGCATGGCATTTAGTTACTTAACTATTATCACTTAATGATCCTCTAACTATACTTAAATCACTTAAGCAGTTAATCAAGTAACACATAAGGTTTAAGACCAATACCTCCTAATTATACTCTACTGACCTCAACTTAACCAATTATTAGTAGGGCACACTTGTGCCCCACCTCCCAAGACTTACAAGTGAAGTGCAACCTAAGTGACTCACTAGTATGCTTACCTTGGCGACACTTGTGTGCCTTGGTTGAAACAATGCATCTATACTAAGTGAATTGACTTAAACTAACTTGCACTTATCTAATTTGACTTAAAACTAACTCATGGACTCAATATGAGGTCAAGGCCTCACTGATGACACACTCAAATGCAATGCATCTTAAGTGAACTCTAAGGTATGGCTCCATGTGTGACACTTGTGTTCTTTAGTGGAAATGAGGCATCTCCACTTAAGGTATTCACTCTAAACTGACTTCTAAAGGTTAATATGATCCTAAGCTAACATTATGAAGTGGTGTGACTCAAAGGCCTTGCCTAAATGGGTCCTTAAAAACTAGTGTACTTAAAGTGACCATTCTGCCTTGGCAGTTTGACACCTCCTAGGGGTTTTGGAAAAAACAAGTGTTTCCACCATGTGCATTGGTGAAATTGTGATTACTCTGGGTACCTAAGACTTAAATCTAAGTTGTGCACTTGGAATGACACCAAGGCCTTGCTCAGGCCTCCTTGGGCCTCCATGCCAAGTTGGCACAGAACACCCTAACATGCTGTGTGGACTGCCCTGACTTTACCAAGTTGCAACTTACTAAACTCACTCAATACACCAATTCAATGACTCAAATACCTTCCTAATACTTCCTTAAACTCATCTAAATCAAGGACCCATGAGGGCCTCATCAATGACAAGGCTTTTAACACTCAAAAATGCAAATGACACAATTGTGCCCTGTTCTGGGGTGTACTCTGAAATTTGTGTGTGCATCTATGTAAATGATGGTTTTTATGACTTTTATGGCTACTGGAGACTTGTATACATCAAGTCCCAACTCCAGGAGACTTGGGCCTATGAGGGCCTAAGCATGACACATCCAATTCTCATGTTTTCTATAGTGTAAAAATCTGCCTAAGTGTGTGTGTGACTCCTTCCACCTTAACTCCCTTCCAAACACCACAAATCAAACAACCAAGCAACAAACCTACTCTATATGATACATATATCTACTGTCTATCCTCACCAAGCAAGATACCACAATTTATAACCATGAAAAATTCAATGCCGAAGTGAAACAATGAACCAAAAACAGAGCAGAATTTTCAGGGAGCATATATGAGCAAATTTCGAGTATATCAACATGGTATTCACACAATAGCTACTGATTACTACTAGATATAATCATACACACCATAAACTATCATTTTAACACTTAGAACATGGCATGCATTACTCAAAAATCACATACAAAACTCAAATTCAAAGCTTAACACTCGGTTTTCACATAACTCAACATGCATTACTATAATCTCTCAAATATAGCTCTAAATCACATTGTAACATCAAGAGAATAGACATGCAAGGGCTGATTATTCACCAAAATCTCACCACAACTATATACCCTTCGAAAATTCAAGAAACAAACCTTAAAATCATGAGTTTTCCAAGTACAAACATACATACATTCGGCTCTTCTCTAGAATCATTGCCGAATGTGATGATTCAAGTGTGCATTGGCCAAAATGAGGTATGAAACCTTACCGAAAACACATCAAGATCATCATTTAGGAACCTCCAAAATGGTGACTCTAAGTCCATAAGGACTAAAGCCCCATTTCGGCTCCAAACCACACATGCAAGTAAGATCTCACCTAGAATTTGAAGTATCAAGCTTGAGTTGTGAAGAACTTGGCTTGCAAAGCTTAAAATCTCAAAGAAAATGAAAGAAATGGTGGAGATGGGGGAGGGGGTGAGCTCAGCCGAATGTGAGAGAGGGAGAGAAGTGAGGGAGAGAAGAGGGTTTGGTTGGGTGTGTGGTTATGTGACAAGTGGAGTCAAGCACTTGTTTTGACTCTCCTTTTGACTAGAAAGTGGTAGTGGGGTGTAGAAATGACTAGCTTGTCCTCTCCTCAAGTGTTAGTGTAAAATGCATGCAAGGGTAATATAGACATTTGATAATTAATAAAAGTGTGATTAAAAGAGTATTAAAAGAAAGAGTTTTGATAATTAAAGTACAAATCGATAAATCATGAAATTAATATCACAAATAATATGAGATTTTAGAAGTTTAATAAAATAGTTTTCACAAATTTTGGACAAGGAATGAATTTTAAAAGAAATATTACAAGTAGAGCTCTAATAGTCACATTTCACATTTCACATAAATATAAAACACGAATATAATACACGTAAAATCTCGAGAAGAATATATATATGCCAAACGCTATTTTACAAGTTAAAGTTTATCGGCTACTCGCAATTTATCACATATTACTAAATTGTATCAATATCTATTATTATTAAATCGGGTAGCGACAACGATCACTTTTATTACTATAAAGTCAAAACCGTCGCAACTAGCAATATTATTTAATCGTGTAGCGAGAATTATTCGTCAAATAACATACAAGTACATTTTAACGATATACGAAAGTCATGTAACAATGAACGAGTCAATTCACATAGTTTGGCAATTAAAACACGAAATTTTATATATCACCAAAATGAAATACTGTAATATATATATATAAGTCAAATATTACAGGCGTTATAGAAAAGACTATAGAGTTTATAATCTAAGATTAAACATTGTTATGGAATCTGTCCATGTGATGTTTGATGACAAGAAAATTCAAGGCTTAGATGATGAAGGATTTCATGATGTTCTTCAATTTGAAAATGAAACTGAAGGAACAATAGAACTGGAAAGTGATGATGATGACTATGTTGAAAACGTGAATTCTGGTGTTGTTCCCTCATCAACTGGTAATAATTTACCCCATACTAGAACAACAGTTGATGTAACTCAGTCTACATCAATGGGTAATGATTTATCCAATTCTAGCCCATCAATGGCTAGTAGTTCAAGATCCATACACTTAGGGAGAGCTTCTCAAAATGGAACTGACTTTACAAATGAAGCCAGTTCATCGAGATCAAATCTTCCCCCACAAAGAAAATGGACAAGGGATCATCCCTTTGAGCTTATTATTGGAGATGTTGCTGCTGGTGTCAAAACAAGAAGAGCAACTATGGATGAATGTCTATACAACAGTTTTCTATCACAGGAAGAACCTAAAAAGGTTGAAGAAGCCCTTCTTGATCCTGACTGGATTCTAGCTATGCAAGAGGAGCTAAATCAGTTTGAAAGGAACAAAGTATGGAAGCTGGTACCCAAGCCAAAAGATAGAGCAATTGTTGGTACAAGATGGGTATTCAGAAATAAGATGGATGAAAATGGTGTGGTGATAAGGAACAAAGCAAGATTGGTTGCTAAGGGCTATTGTCAAGAAGAAGGAATAGATTATGATGAAACATTTGCCCCTGTAGCTAGACTTGAAGCAATCAGAATCTTTCTTGCCTATGTTGCTCATGCCAATTTCAAAGTCTATCAAATGGATGTCAAGAGTGCTTTTTTGAATGGTGAGCTTGAAGAAGAAGTCTATGTAAGTCAGCCACCTGGTTTTGAAAATCCAAATTTTCCAGAATTTGTATATCTTCTCTTGAAAGCTCTCTATGGACTGAAGCAAGCACCTAGAGCCTGGTATGACACTCTATCACAGTTTCTTCTTGAGAATCACTTCACAAGAGGTACTGTTGATAAAACTTTATTTTATAGGAATGTTAATGGTTCTAGTATACTTGTTCAGATTTATGTGGATGACATAATATTTGAGTCTACAGATGAGAAACTTTGCAAAAAGTTTGCCAAGCTAATGCAAAGTAAATATAAAATGAGCATGATGGGAGAATTGACTTACTTCCTTGGTTTGCAAGTCAAACACGTGAGTGATGGCATATTTATAAGTCAAACTAAATATGTCTATGACTTATTGAAAAAGTTTGATCTTATAAATTGCTCCACTGCTAAAACCCCCATGGCCACTGCCACTAAACATGAATTGAATACTAAGGAAAAGAAAGTGGACATTTCAAGTTATAGAGGCATGGTTGGTTCACTTTTATATTTAACAGCTAGTAGACCTGATATAATGTTTTCCACTTGTCTTTGTGCTAGATTCCAAGCTGATCCCAGGGAATCTCATTTGATAGCAATTAAAAAGATTTTCAGATATCTCAAGGGTACTCCAAATCTTGGCATTTGGTATCCTAGAGACTCTGGTTTTGACTTAATTGGTTTTTCAGATGCTGATTATGCAGGGTGTAGAATTGACAGAAAAAGCATCACTGGCACTTGTCAATTTCTAGGAAATAAGCTGGTTTCTTGGTTTAGCAAAAAGCAGAACTCAGTTTCTACATCAACTGCAGAAGCTGAATATATTGCAGCTGGAAGTTGTTGTGCACAGATTTTATAGATAAAAAATCAATTAGTTGATTATGGATTGAAAATCTCCAAAATTCCTATTTTCTGTGACAACACAAGTGCTATTGCCATAATTGAGAATCCAGTGCAGCACTCAAGAACAAAGCACATTGACATAAGGTATCACTTCATTAGGGAACATGTGATGAATGGAACAATTGAGCTCCATTTTGTTCCCAGTGAAAAGCAGCTAGCAGATATTTTTACCAAACCACTTGATGAATCCACATTCTCAAGATTAGTAAGTGAACTGGGTATGTTAAATTTCTATAGTTAATTTTTTACTTTATGTGATGCAGCCTGTGATATGTGACAGATGGGATTTTGTGTTATCTTATTCTGGATGACCACTATCGATCGCTATTTTAGCAATTGATAGTGTGTCACATATCACTGGATAAGTAAATGAAATTTTAACATATCAATGGCTCTTTTATTTAGCCATTGATATATTAAAATATCAACCGCCAGTTCCCAATTAAATTATCGATCGATATATACATACATATGTGTATATATCGATTGGTGACGCTTGGCTACTTTTTGAACGGTTACCTCATTTACTTTTTACTGAGAGTATAAATAGTTTGCCTTTAAGTTTATTTCTCTTTTCACCTGCATTTGCAAACTCTTAACTCTCCTCTCTCTCAAACTCCTACAAGCCCTAATCTTTTCTTAAGCTTTCTCATCAATGGCGCCTGTTGTCAGATTACAAGCAACAATGGGTTTATATATGAGCAGAACAATCACGTTGCATATGTAGACAAAGATGGGAAAAATGCTGAAGCCTTTCATACCATGATGGACTTCATCAAGGAATGTAAGTTCTCTTATGCTATGCTTCATGCTCCGACTATTTTTTGTGAGATTGTTGAGCAAATGTGGACATCTGCCAGGTATGACCCAACTTCCAAAACTTTGTCTGTTATTATTAATGGCGTTAGCTATAATATTGATGGTGAAACTGTTAGGGTTGCTCTTAATCTTCCTAGGAATTCTACTGATAGACTGCCTAATGATAATGACATTGTTAGCATGCTTAGAAATATGCACTACAATGGTGATTTGTCTAACTTAGGACAGATTCTTAGGCGCCATATCCGCAAAGAGTGGAGTTTTCTGTGTGACTCTTTTATTAAGGTCTTCTCTGGTAAAGTGTCTAACTATGATGCTTTCACCATGTCTATGCAAACTATGTTCCACATGCTCTTGACTGATGATTATTTTAACATTGGTAACTTAGTTTTGTATGAAATTGCTGCTAAATTTATTTTGCTAGATTCTTGATGATTATTGCTAACCATCTGGTCAAGAATTTAGTCATTGCACAGCCAGATAACAAGCTGGATTGCTGGGTGCAAAGCAAAAGGGTCTGTGGTGATTTGATGAGAATACTTGCAAATGAGCAAGTACCCTTGTCACTTCCATCACTCATGCAGGTATCCTCTGTTCCTATTACTTCTTCCAATCCTCAACCTTCTTCTACTTCTAATGCAGTAATGGAAGTTGAACCCCCCCAACTTCCTACCCAAGCTGTCAAACCCAAGAAAATTTCTAAATCCAAATCTAAGAAATCCACCTCTGGTATCTCCCAAAAGACATCAGTTGTAACAACAACCACACAACCTGAGCGGAGTGTGAAGGAGGTAAGTGGTGAGGGGAGGGGTGAACATCAAAGAAGCCCCCATAATAAGGTGGGAGAGATGAATGCTAACCTGCCAAGCCATCCCACATCTTCCCAAAAAGATGTGGTGATTAATATGGAATCAAACACATCTCTGGTGACATCTTCTCAAAAAGATGCTACTATTAAAAAGAGCTCTCCTCCAAGAGCACAGAACAAAAGGGGAAGGGACACTGACCAAACACCTCCCAAAATCTTTTCTAGGAGAACCAAGAAAAGGGCACTTGATGCACACACTACTGTACAGTCCAAAATCACAGATTTTGTGACAGTACAAACTTCCTCTCAAATTCAGTTTGATGTGGCTCCAGCAAATGTGGAGTCACGGCCCCTTCAAGTTGAAACACTCTCTCCAAACACAGATTTCCATATGGAGGAAGTTGATTTACTATACAACTTCCCCCACCCAAATTCTCCAACTCTGTTCTTGGAGAAGCCAATCTCTGACATTGATGATCATCCTTCCCAGGATTTGTTGGGTCATCAATCTGTTCCTTCTCTAACAACTAGTGAAGTTATGGAATTACCAAATCCCTCACTCTTCACAGACTCTCTAGTTGTCACTGCCAATGCATCAACTGCTAATCCCTTCACATCATCGATCGGTATTTCTCATCAATCGATAAGTGCGGTTCTGTCAACGGGTGTGCTTAACAGCAATCAGCCGTTGATGAATGACAATATAGCATCAATGGCTATTCCTCAGCCATTGATAGAAGAAGTTCCACTAGCAGATGCAACTCAATTAGATCATCTTGCTGTCACAAGAGCTGCTAGTGAAGAACTTATTATTGTTACTGCACTTCTAGGCTTGAGAGAAAGTGAGATAGAGGAGAGGCTGTCTTGCAGACAGGCAAAAGGAGAGGCTGTGAGTGAGGGGCTGGCAACTTCTTCCTCCCAGGAAAAAGGAGAGATTGTGGGTTCCACCTTAGATGGTGAAGGTGAGGGTGTGGTGAGCCAGGGTGAGACCCTGATGCAAGAAAATGGAGAAAATGAGAGAAATGCAGGTACAGAAGAAATAAGGTTGGAAACTGCTGTGGACCTCTTGGATGCTTCTCAATTTGTTCATCCAGTGTCAACCTATCAAGTTATGGCTGGCCAATCCAATGTCCAAGCAGAGGAGACTTTGGGGTTGCTTCACTCATCTGAAGCACTGGAGAGAGCACAACTTGCACATGCTGCTATTCCTAAGGGCATGCTCTCTACACAGGGTGATTCTAAATATGATGACTCCCTTGCTGATGAGGATGATGATGAAGAAGATGAAGTGGCTGGGCCTTCTGAGATGCCAGATTGGGTGTTCAATCAAAGATTCAATTTTGGAGATACCAAGATGGAAATCTTAAGGCAGTACAAGAGGGCCATGGAGTGGGCAAAAGATGAAGATCCCATCAAGAAAACTCTTTCTATGTTTGTGAAGGATAACTTGAGACTTCATAAATCTCATCTTACCCAGCTCAGACAATAAATTGGGGATCTTCACAATGCTGTGTCTGATGTCAAAGAAGATAACAAGAAAAATATGGAAGCTAGAATGTCTTATGACACCATGGCCAACATCAGATCTAAACTGCATCAAGACTCTCCAATAGCTGCTTCTATTGATGCTCTAGACAAGAGGGTCTCAGATGTTGAGTGTCAACTTAATCAGGTTCTTATCAATCAACACACTCAACAGAAGTTACTTCTCACTGTTCTCCAAGCTCAAAACATTCCTATTCCTAGTGATGTGCTTACTGATTCCAAAAAGGGGGAGAAGTCTACAAGAGCTGCCACCACTGCCACTATTTCTGCCTCAACCTCTATTCTGCCACAACAAGTTTCTTCTACACCACCATCATCAACTCCATCTACACCTGTCATTGCCACCTCTACAGCTCTACCATCAACCATTCCTGTAAACCCTCCTACATCTCTTCCTCTACTCTCCAAAGATCAAGTGCCTACAACTGAGTGGGAGTCTACAACTAAGGGGGAGCAACTTGCTCTAGTTCCAAAATCTAAGGCTCCTCCAGCCTCAAAGAAGAAGATGCCACCTAAGAAATCCAAGACTGTCATTGTCAAAAGTATAAGATGTCAAGGTGAGTCATCTGAGGTCAATGAGTTTAGACCCTGTCTGGTTGATCCTCCATCTCCAAGAAAGCCACATGGTAAGAACAAGCTAGCTGAAGATTTTCCAATGCCAAAATCAGACAAATCTAAGGTACTTGGTCTTGCCATTCATATGGGAAAATTTGGTAAGAAGTGGGATGAAACTGAAGAGGAAAAGAGAGAGAGAGAGAGAAGGCTGAAAAGGAAAGAGCTGACCAAGAAGCCAAAGATATTGCAGAAGGGAAGCCTGTCAAGCTAAAGCTAATTGTTGGCAAATTAGATCAAGACTCTGTGTGGAGATCTGAATTTGCTTACATTACAAGGAACAATGAAACTATTTGTGTGCCTCCTGGACACCCCTTGTATCCTAAGGCCAAAGAAGAACAAGAGAGAACCCAAGGGCCTTCTGCAAATGAAGATGCTAATATTGAAAAATTTGCTGCAGAACTGTTACAAGAACTGGGTGAAGAAGTTGGTGATTTGGCTGATGGTGAAACCAACATTGCTATTCAGCAACAAATTCTGGATGAAGCCAAGAAAAATCTGGAGAAGAAAGCTAGAAAGAAGTCTAGGGCTGGTGTGAAGAAAAGTGTGTCAAATCTGACTGTGATGCATGAAGAAGAAATAATCAAATCTCCAAGACATGATCAACCCCCTACTTCTACTATTCAAACAGAACCAATCATAAATCCAGAAGAGCTAAAAGAAGAGCCAGTAGAATTTGGCATCTCATCCATGAACTTTCCAAAAATCTTTGTGACTAAAGAGGATGAGATGGCAGATTCTTTGAGGCCAAAGAAGAGCAAAACTGGAAGCAAGGCCAAACATGTGCCTAGTAACATCAAAAAGAAAGGAGGAAATCCTAGAAGGCATGATCCAGTTGGACCTGTTTAGGTTAAGTCTCCCTCAAGAGAAGTGGTGATTCCTCATGTGCCAGAGATTGTCAAGGTCCCTAAATCTACTTATGCTTATGCATTTCATATCAATGAACAGCCTCTAATTGATCTGTATCTGAATGAATTGCTAAGTGTAAAGGCCTTGACAAGGACTAAGAAACTTCCAGAAAGGTTGGAATTCCACTACTCATCTCAAGCAAGAATTGCATGGCCACTAGAAAGGATCTTAGATCAAGACTACAATGATTTGAAGACAGTGTACTTGAAGCTGGACAACAGAACCTCATATTCAGAAGGAATCAGAAGTGAAATTCTTAAAAGAATTGAAGATATAAGGAAGAAATGGAATGAACCTTCTGATCTCCCCTTAAGATTGTCCCTTCCTGACACTGGTAGCTGCATTCACAATCATCCCTCAGGACTGATGACTTTTAGAGATGATCAAGGCATTAAGAGATTTTTCAGATTAAAGGATCATGCTAGAAATGCTAATGTAGACATCTTGAGGGCAATGCAGAACAAGCTTAATTCTAAGATCACAGAAGAGGCCAAGTTCATTGAAGATCTAGAGAGGGAGATAAACAAGAAACCGTCCAGACAGAAGAAAAGGAAACAATGAATATCTGCTCAGACTAGAGGAGCAAAAAAAATCCAATCCTTGTAAAACTCTTATCTTTCAGCAATTGAAATTCTTTTCTTAATGCAAAGATATTTGTTTTCTTTATTGTGTTTTGTAATCATCAAGCACCTCAAGTTTATATCTGAAATTCTTACAGATATAAATAGGGGGAGATTGTTAGGAATATATGATGCTTGATGATACAAAGTATTTTATTCTTACTTAAAATAAAATTGCATGTAGCTGATCAATTGATGGCATGCTAAGGCAGTATCAATTGATCAGATTGACCCATCAACGGATGATGAGGTACTGTAACAAAGCTGGAGTATCTTAGCAGTTGATGTAAAATAATGTGTACTTTTAGATTAGCAGTTGATCTATCAATGGATGTTTAGATAGGGTGACATAATTGTAAATATGAGAAGTCATGTAATCTATCCAAGTGAAGTGAAGATTAATCGGTAATCTTAAAGTATCAATGGATATTTGGAAGAAAGATTATCAACCGCTACATCAACACCATTATCCCATAATTCAAAGAAGACTATCAACTGCTATTTCAGAATATTATCAATCGATAATATCAGCAATTGACTATCAACAATTGACAGCTACAAGTCAAGTAAAAGACAAAGAGCACATGGGTTGATGTGACAGATGCTGCACCAACTTTGGAAGCTAAACCAAAAGGAGTTTAGTCAAATATTGAGAACCTCGAAGCCTACCATTTCTGGCAAAACAACAAGAATCTCAAGCTGCCAAATGCAGTATCAAGTCCAAGAAATTCTATATTTGTACTAGCTAGAAAGTGAGTAGGAAAATAATTTTACAGACTAGTTTTGTTTGTAGTAGTATATATTCACTTTGTAATTTACATTTCAAAGTATCAAACACCAAGAACTGAAGAGCAAAGCATTATAAAAAGTTAGCAAGAAATTGTAAGCTTCTGCTCTTCATTCTTTTGTAAGCAGCCAAGTACTTTTTACTTGGAAGGTTCTTGATATAAAAATCTCTCAGGATCAAACAATCTACCTGAAATTTTTAAGATCCTTGTTCTTTAAATTTCTGTTTTAGCTTTTATATTCTCTTGTAGTTTGAAAATAATCTGTTGTGCAAAAGTTGTTGAAATTTTTGTAGATTGTATTAAACCCCCTTCTACAATCTGACTTATTGTTTGTATTGTCTAAATAACACAGTGGATCTAGACACTATATAATGTAGCGTATGTGTCTGAAAACACCCTACAGTATAGCGCACACTGTTCTTATGCTACATTATATAGCTTTTACGCTATATAATGTTGCGTATACGCTTTTTTAGGTTGCGTAAAATCAATATCTACTTTGAATTCCGTGAGTTGATTGTCCTTTTTTGGACGGCTAGAGATCAGTTGGATGGATAAGCTAGTTATCCACCTTTGGTTGTGGAACATTTCCCATATGTGTGTGTGTGTGTGTGTGTATAATATAGAGTATATATATATATATATAGGGGAGGGTTCCGGTACAAACTTTTTTAGTTAAAAACTTACAAACTTTTTTACACCATCAGATCTAAACAAAACAAGCGGCTGAGATTAAAAGATTTTGAAAAGGCGCGGTGGCAGTTTTGTAAATAACTGCAAGTCGCTCGTTTTCTGACACATTAATTAAAACGCACGATCTCCTAAATATTTAACTGCACGAAACCGCCATAACACTCAAACGGCATTACACACAAACTCACTGCTACACACAGCGATTTTTGATCATCATCTTCAGCAAATCTTAACCAAATCTTAATCAACTGCAAGTCTACATTCTCAAGCGAAGTCGTCGTTCAACTTTCAAGATCTTGATCACTAACAATGGCTCCAAAGAGGAAAAGTGATGAATTACAGAGCGTCGCTGGTAATATCTCTACATTATTTCGTGAAAGCTTTGATTTTATAGTTTCAGTAAATTTAGGTTAAATGTTTGAGATATTTGTGCATTTTTTTCCAGTTAGAGATTTTAGGTTAATTTTTTTGATTTTAGGTTATTCGGTTTAAAAAGTGTTGAATGTTTGATATAATGTTGAATGTGATAATATACGTTTTGAACTGTGTTGAATAGTAAAAAATGTTTTGAAGTATTGAATATTTCGATTTTTATTTGTTGAATTTGTACTTAAAGTATGTTGAACATGTTTGAAAACCTTGTTGGAATGCTGTTGCCAGTAGATATTGTGTTGAATTTGTTAATGATTTGTGTTGAACATGTTTGAAAAACTTGTTGCAATGTTGTTCCCAGTGGATATTGTGTTGAATTTGTTATTGATTTGTGTTGAACATGTTTCAAAAGCTTGTTGCAATGCTGTTGCCAGTAGATATTGTGTTGAATTTGTTAATGATTTGTGTTGAACATGTTTGAAAACCTTGTTGCAGTGCTGTTGCCAGTAGATATTGTGTTGAATTTGTTAATGATTTGTGTTGAACATGTTTGAAAACCTTGTTGCAGTGCTGTTGCCAGTAGATATTGTGTTGAATTTGTTAATGATTTGTGTTGAACATGTTTCAAAACCTTGTTGGAATGCTGTTGCCAGTAGATATTGTGTTGAATTTGATAATGATTTGTGTTGAACATGTTTGAAAACCTTGTTGCAGTGCTGTTGCCAGTAGATATTGTATTGAATTTGTTAATGATTTGTGTTGAACATGTTTCAAAACCTTGTTGGAATGCTGTTGCCAGTAGATATTGTGTTGAATTTGATAATGATTTGTGTTGAACATGTTTGAAAACCTTGTTGCAGTGCTGTTGCCAGTAGATATTGTGTTGAATTTGTTAATGATTTGTGTTGAACATGTTTCAAAACCTTGTTGGAATGCTGTTGCCAGTAGATATTGTGTTGAATTTGATAATGATTTGTGTTGAACATGTTTGAAAACCTTGTTGCAGTGCTGTTGCCAGTAGATATTGTGTTGAATTTGTTAATGATTTGTGTTGAACATGTTTCAAAACCTTGTTGGAATGCTGTTGCCAGTAGATATTGTGTTGAATTTGATAATGATTTGTGTTGAACATGTTTGAAAACCTTGTTGCAATGCTGTTCCCATTGTATATTGTTATTGATATTGTGTTGAATTCTGTTGAACCTATAGTTAAATACTTTAATTTGAAGAATAAAAACAATGATTTAATAAAGAATATAAGTGATTAAATTTTGTCAGATGCACCTATTCAGGAAGATCCTTTACTAGCAATTCTGCAAAATCCTACAAGGACATCATCACAAGAAAGATATGTTGTACAATGTTTAACTGAAATCTTTTCTAGTGAGAAATCACAGAATGTTCAGTTATCAACATCGATATGTCCTACAAAATCACTAACTGGTATAGTGATGATCTCTGTATCCATCAGTACATATCAAACATCGATATGTCCTACAGAAGCTGCCATTGCTAATGATGAGGAATTTGATAACTCATACTTATCTGTTGAGTTACAGAATGACTCTGATGAATGGTTAGCACTACAGGTGGAAAGAGGTTTGATAATTGAATTATTTAAATGTTATGAATTTTTAATAGTTGTATTGTTCATATTTCATTATATTTTCTTTGAACAATATGTTCTTATTTAATTGCAGGGAAAAAATCATCAGTTCATGATGATATGGAAAAATCTGATACATCTGAATATCAACCTACTGATCAAGAAGAATCAGAGGCGTTGCAGACGGATGATGAGCTAGTAGAGACGTCAGATGAAGATCAGCTCATTTCTACAATGAGAGATAAGATTTTAAAAAAAAAAGGGAAAAGCAGAGTCAAGTACTGGTGCAAAACAAAGAAAGGAAAAAGGGAAAGCTAAGGCAAAAGAAAGGCAAAAGGGAAAGAAGAGGCAAGATGAAGATGAAGATGAAGATGACGAAGATGACGAAGAAGACATACCAAAGGCAAGTTCTGCAAGGGATTTCTCCAACAGAACAAGAACAAGAAATTCACCTTCAAAATTCTGTGAAGTTTTAAATCAACTATCTGCAGAACAAATACAATGGATAACAGCAACAGGATTTCATGAGCTCCTTAATTTTTCAATTAAGGAGCTTCCACATAGACTGGGATTTCAACTGCTCAAATCGTTTGATGAGGACAAATGTGTCCTAAATTTGGAATGTGGTGAAATTCCAATTACTGAAGAAGATGTACATCTGGTTCTAGGGGATTACCAAAGGGCACTCTTCCTATTGAACTTGAGACAGATGAAGATTCACAGGCAGAAAAAGAGAAACCTTTTAGAGCACAGTTTGGAAAAAGTCATGTTAGGACAAGTGATCTTGTCAGTGAGATTAAGAAAGGCACTGCTGATGATCATTTTAAGACAAACTTTCTGGTTTTAATGGGGAACACTCTCATTCAAACAGTGTCGAACGGGCTTGTTGATCAGCGACTCGTTCGATTTAAAGGAGATATCAATCGCTGCAGTGTCTACAATTGGTGTTCTTATCTTTTGCAGAGTTTAAAAAATTGTAAAAAGGAATGGGCAAAGGATCCAGCAACAAAGTACTTTTGCGGACCTCTGGTTTTCCTCATTGTAAGTATATATTATCTATATTTTGTTGAATCTAATATTACAATTTGTTGAATCTAATATTTTGTTGAATCTAATATTAAAATCTGTTGAATTCTTGTTTCCAATGTTGAATATGTTGAATTTCTTTTTGAATTGTGTTGAACATGTTCAAAAATATATATTGTCATTATAACATATTTTTTTATATTATATGTAGTTGTTCTATGTAGATAGAGTGTGGATTAAAATTGAAACTGAAGTTGTCCGCACCATACCAAGATTCACAGCTTGGTCAGATAAAGATTTGAGAGCAAGAGAAAGGAAGGAAACTTCTGAAAATTTATTTGGAAAAGGAAGAATCAGGTCTGCAGATGAAAGCACTGAACAGACACAAGAAGTTGATAGAAATCTTGATGAAGAAAGAAAGAGAGTAAGTAAATATATGACTTTGTTTTTTTGACTTGCAATATTTTGTTGAATATATTAGTTTGTTTCTTTTAGTTGAATATGATGTTGAATCTGTATATCAATTCTGTTGCAATATTTTGTTGAATCTAAAATTAAAATTTGTTGAATTTGTTAGGTTATTTCTTTAAGTTTCAATATTTTGTTGAATATATATATCAATGTTGTTGAATATATGATATTGTTTTTTACAGGAACAAATGATTGTTGAATTAGAGAATTTGGCTTTTATCTTGGTTGAAAGTCGAAAGCAATTTGATGCTGCAAACAGACAATTCAACAAATGTTTGAAAAGTTGTATTGATTACAACACTGTAAATAATAATGAAGAGTTTCTGACGAGGGTTGAAGCTGCCCAAGTTTTTGTCTGTAGTGAGGCTGACCAATTTGAAAATCAATCAAGGCAGCAAGAAAAAGAAACTGAGGGAGCTTCTCAATATAATTTTGAACCATTGGGCAATCCGGTTTCTGAAGAAAGAGAAGTTCAAGCAGAAAAACAAGCTGAGGAAGAAAGACAAGTAGAAAAGGAAATAAATATTCAGGAAGTTGAGGAAGAAAGAGAAGTTGAATCAGAAAAAGGAGCTGATGGAGTGCAAAAAGAAATTGAGAAAGAAAGACCTGTTGAAAAGACTGTTTCTCCGGTTCAGTCATCAAAAGAAATTGAGCAAGAAAAACCAGTTGAGAACACTGTTTCTCCGGTGCAGTCATCAATGGGAAGTGAGGTGATCAGAATGCTTGATGCTGCTGAAAAGGATTACCAAGAAAAAATCAGGGCCCAAGAAATGGCAAGCAACGTAAATGTTGTTGGGATAGCAACGGAGGCTGTATCTGGGCTTCACGATGAACGCACCAGTGATACTGAGATGCCTGTTGCTGAACACGGAGCTGATGAAGAAGAAGCAGTAGAAAAACAAGCAGCACCAGAAGCTCTTGACGTCAGTTCACGTAAAGCAGCACAGCTTGTTAAAAAGGTAAACTATTAAGAATTTTTAATATAATATAGTTGTGGGTTTAATATCAGTTTATTCAACTAGTTCAACTGCCCAATAACCCATGTTCAACTTTTGTCTGTGTTGAACTTGGGTTCAATCCAGGTTGAACATGGTTTATTTCTATAAACCAACTCAACCCCAAACATTATCTCGTAAATGTGTGATTAGGGTTATAAATTGAAATAAAAAATGACATCTTTCTATACCCCCAACCAAACCCTTAAGAGTTTTTATTATGTAGAGATTGGATCCATTTTATTCTCTATTTTAATTAATTTTACTGTTTTAGTATATTAAATTTGTTTTAGTTCAACAGCCGATTAACCCATGTTCAACATTTGTCTGTGTTGAACATGTGTCCAAAGGAGGTTGAACATGGGTTACTTCTATAGTGATTAACTGAATGTTATAATGATCAATAGGATGGAAAGAAAGTAAAGATTATATTCAACACATCAAGAAGGATGAATGTAGTATCTTCAACTGTTCCTCCTCCACAGAAGCTGACAATAAAAACAACTGCCCAACCAAATGTGCAAAGCTCTGGAGAAGTCCTTCCTAGTTTTTCTTTAGGATTGACTCAAGTTGAAAAGGAAGCAGAGCTTGAAAGACAGCGAAAATCAGAAGAAGAAGCTGCACAGGTGGACAAGGGGAAAAGAATAATACATGCAGCTGAAGTGTTGAAATCTCCCTGGAAGATAAGGTTAACAAGAATCAGCACAAAGATTAACAAAGAAGAGCAAAAGTTGAAAGATTGGCTTCTGACAATTGATCCAGAAGGATAGTAAGTTTCTTTTAACCTCCAGTCAAATTAAGATTTTTGTTGAATATTGTATCATTTTATGTTGAGTATATGGATAATATTTAATCATATTTGTGTTGCAACAGTTTCCTTTACTTTGACACTGCAAACGCAATTCTGGACAATTCAAATTGCATTTCTTTCCAGCCGAAACAGTTGGTGACAGCACAAGTTGTTGATGCTTTCTGCCACATTCTGAATATGAATGAAATGTATAAAGCAGAACAATCACCTCTGAGACTATTTGTTCCTCATCATGTGACTGTAAGTGAATTGTCAATAGAATTTAAAAAGTAAAATATATCATTATACCATGTGAATAACATTTTATGATTACTTGTAGGTCTATGTTTTGAGACATTCAAATTCAGAGGAGGAAGAGCAACATTTCAAAAAGTTTGTAAGAGATTTTGATGATGTTCTGGCTGCTTATGATCACATCAAATTCAACGATGTTGACTTGGTAAAATATTTAATTCATTATTCAGTGATATTATATATATGATAACTATAATTTTAACTTATTTTAATGTTGCTGCATGAATGACTAATTATCTGTATATAATCATGTATTTAATATCACTGTATTCAACTACTTCAACAGCCCAATAACCCATGTTCAACATTTGTCTGTGTTGAACATGGGTGCAAAGGAGGTTGAACATTGGTTATTTCTATACCCCAACCCAACCCTAAACCGTATCTCATAAATATGTGATTTAGGGTTGAAAATTAAAATAACAAATGAGGTCTTTCTATACCCCCAACCAAACCCTTTTGAGTTATTGTTTTTATCTTCTACTGATCAGAAATTTAACAGTGTTGAACATGGCTACAAAAGGGGTTGAACATGAGTTATTTCTATACTCCAAATCAAACCCGAAACACTATTTCGTAAGTATGTGATAAGAGTTAGAAATTAAAATAAAAAATGACATCTTTCTATACCCCCAACCAAACCCTTATGATTTTTCATTATGTAGAGATTGGATCCTTTATATTCTCTATTTTAATTAATTTAAATGTTTTAATATAATTCTTTGTTAAATATCACTGTATTCAACTAGTTCAACAGCCCATTAACCCATGTTCAACATTTATCATTGTTTTTACTGTTTTGAGTTTTTGTTTTTTAGACACAGCATTCATTATATACTCTATTTTTATTAATTTTACTGTTTTAATATTTTCCAACAGATTTTCTTCAGCATGACAGTTTCCGACCATCACTACCTCTTATGTTTCAACATTAAAAAACCAAGTTTTGAGGTTATTGATAGTAGTGCTCTGCAGCCAGATTTCGATGCAAAGTACCAGCAAATACCTCAAAATATTGTAAGTAATTACTACTTTATTAAAATGATCATATTATTTTTTGACTTGAATTTGACATGGAATTCTCTCAATTAATGTATGCTTTTTAACAGAGAAACTTCCTTGTAAGATACATGGTTTTAAAAAATCATTCAAAGGCGAAGGACATAGCTTCTCTTGTGCCTGTTAGATTGGAAATGAAGTGGAGAACTGAGCACAATCATATTGATTGTGGTCTTTTTGTCATGAGACACATGGAGCACTACCAGGGTGTTTCAAAAAATTGGGATTGTGGACTCGCTGTTGAGGGAAAAGTCCAAGACCAACAGCTAGATGTTCTGAGGACAAGATATGCACACCAGATTCTATTGCATGAATGCAACAAACAGAAGCATCATGTGGAGTATCAGATTTTTGAAGAACATGTGAAAAAAGCTGAATTGGAGAAGCAGAAAGCGAAAGAAAAAAAGGAAAAGGATACTAAAGCTCCTGCAAAAAGACAAAGACGTGGCTAAGCACAATTTGATCAGACTTTTAAATGTTTTGCTTGTAAATATTTTGCTATTATGTGCATTTTGCATAATACATAATTCCTTGGTCACCAAGAAACAGATATGTAATTGCATGAATGCTAATTGATCTGTATATAATTGTTTCTTTAGTATCAATGTATTTTATATGTACTATTCTTCCCCAGTTCAACAGCCCATGAATCCATGTTCAACATTTATCTGTGTTGAACATGGGTACAAAGACGGTTGAATTCATGAGTTATTCTATATCCCAAATAAAACCCCAAACAATATCTCGTAAGTGTGTGATTAGGGTTATAAATTGAAATAAAAAAATGACATCTTTCTATACCCCCAACCAAACCCTTAAGATTTTTTATTATGTAGAGATTGGATCCATTTTATTCTCTATTTTAATTTGTTTTAGTTCAACATTATTTATATACAAATTCAAGAATGAAAATATATGTGTTCAACATTATTTATATAGAAATTCAAGAATGAAAGTATATGTGTTCAACATTATTTATATAAGAATTCAACAAAACAAAACTTCAAAATAACAAATATTCAACTATACAAAAACTAGAGTTCAAAATTGTCACCCATGCCACTTTCACTGTTGTCTGTACTTTGTTTTTGTTTCTTCTTCCCAGCAGAATTCTCATCCAAATTTTGCATTTTTCTTACAGGACAATTCCTAAAGTCATGATAAACTTCTGTCTTGCAATACCTGCAAATCCTCTTTAGTTTACCAGAAAGTATAGTTGATTTTTCAGCAGCACTCTTAATTCTCTTTGTTCCACACCCTTTGTTCCGACATTGATTTGGAGGCTTGACTTCAATGTTAACTGGAATCTCTGATCCAATAAACTTTTCAACAACATCTTTCTTGTTTCCCACAACTAGCTTCCCTTCAAATTTCCAACCACGTAACTTCTGTTTTACATCTTTTAGACAACTTTGAATCAAATCAAGTGCTTCTTTATTGTCACCAGCCAACCCCATACACGAATTGAAATCAAACCAAATATCATTCACAATAACACTAAATTTCTCTTTATCATCACTTGATGTGCTTGAAACAAATCTTGTTGCATTTTTCTCAGCATTTTTCATCCATCTATTCAGAACAAGATGCCTTGGCAGCTTGTGCACAGGAACTTGTTTTAATGCAAGAATCAAATGACTGCATGGCAAACCAATTCTTTCAAACATCCTACAAGAACACTCAAGTTTATGATTTTCCAAAATGTGCAAAACCTGTACCAAATATAAGTGATTTAATATCAAATATAAAATACATACAAACATGAAAAATAAATTACATATATTCAACACTACTAAAACATATATTCAACACAAATTGAATTGTATTTCAACACAAACTAAAATATATTCAACACTACTAAAACATATATTCAACAAAAATAAATATATACAACACCCCTAAGACATGTATTCAACAACCCTAAAACATATATTCAACACCCCTAAGACATTGTATACGAAATATACAATACATGCAAACATAAAAAATAAATTACACTAAAAAAGGCATTAAATAATAATCAAATGCAATCTACTAGTACTTCAGAAATACCTGAAATTCTTTAGCAGCTTTAAGATCATGTAAAACAAACTTCTTTACTTCAACACCACTCATATCCTTTATTACCAAATGGAAACAAGCATCTCGTACTTGTTTCTGGAATTTATAAAATATTTCACGTGTGTATAACTCTGCAGCATCCTTCTCCAAAAATAGTTCTGTATCAGTACTTGGGAACGCAACATTAGACTTATGATTCAAGTCTGAATTGATATTACGTTGCTTATCCATTGCAGTCTCAAAACATAGATAAAACTGAGATAGAGTATCACCAGGTTGATGATAATGACTAAAAAATGAATTTGCACTTTCTGACCAAGATGTTGTCCGTAATATTCCTAATAAAGGATCTTCTTTGAAATATGCTGGAATCCATAAATGTCGGCATTCATACATATCACACAACCACTCATTGTCAGTCATCTTAAACTCATCCATCAAAGATTTCCAACCAGCTTCAAACTCAGATATATCCAAATTTTCACCCCATACAAAAGGTTTAAGCTTTGATAAAAATCCACCATCCATTGCCAATACCACACCAACCTAAAAATACATTTTAAAAAAAAAACTAACAAATATCAGGCATACAAATTTCTCAACATAAAAAATAGATATATTCAACACTACTAAAACACATATTCAACACAAATGAATATATTCAACACCCCTAAGACATGTATTCAACACCAATAAAACATATATTCAACACAAATACATATATTCAACACAAATGTTATGGAGGTTCAACAGAAGATACCTTGGATGGAAATTTTTTCATGATGTGCCACATACAAAGACGATGCCTTGTCTTTTCTTTATCAAACACATCAGCAATTGCTTGTTTCATTGCAGCACATTGATCAGTCAATATGCATAATGGATGTCGCCCCATACAATTTAGTAAAGCTTGAAAAATCCATTTGTAATGAGCTATATCTTCTTTTGAAAGTAGACCAGCACCAAAAGTTACACACTTTCTATGATTGTCAACACCACAGATTGGAACAAAAACCATGTTATACCTGAAAACAAATATATGTTTATTAAGAATTGAAGAAAAAAGAGAATAAGCTATACACAAAATACTTTAGAAAATAACATAAATTTCTTACTTGTTAGTACTAAATGTGGCATCTACTGAAATAACATCACCAAACACATCATAGTTTCTACGACCAACACAATCTGCCCAAAATAACTTTGTCAATTTTCCAGACTCATCCACATCATGTTCATAGTAGAATCTGCCATTAGAAGAATCCTTCAAAGATTGAAATTTATTCAATATTACTTGTGCATCTGCATTCCCAATTATGTTCTTCAAGTCTCTATTCCAATTTTTAAAATCAACAACTGTTGCACCAATCTGGTCATACCCTCCTACAAACTCTTTCATTAAACCAAACGCACGAGCAGGACCTATTCTGACTTTTGAACAATCAAATGCAAAATTTTGATGTGCAACAGTCATTGACCGGTTTGCCTTCAAAAACTTCTTACCATCAGCACTAGCAAACCTATGATTATGTTGTTCAATAAACAAAGTAATCTCATATATTGAACCCTTCGTATGTTTCACCACAATCATAGCAGGACATCCACATCTAGTAAACATACTTTTCCTCTTTTGTTTTGAACAAAATGAGCCATCATCATTATTCTCACCATTTTTAAAATAAAAGCCTTCTCGTGAACAGTGAAAACGTTTTGATTGAATACGTCCATCTCGATATCGCTTCTCACTACCACGCCTAATATCAAATCCACAAGAACGACCATAATCAACATAAAAATGTGCAGCCTCATCTATACTCCTAAATGATTTTCCAACATTAGGTTTACTATCAACCATACAAGGCAACCAATACGTTGTAGAACCTGGAGATACATATTTACGCGAAGACAAATCATTAACTTCTCCCAAAGACAAATCATCGTCTTCTATAGCCACAACATCCATAGGCAATGTATTAGCATCAAAGTTTTGAGCAATTTTATCACCAAAACCTGAAAAAGTTATACAACTAAACTGAAAATCCCAAAACATTATATTCAACAGTTACACATAAACAAAGTTCAACATAAAGAAAACAAAGATTCAACAAATATCTTGTTCAAATCCCAAAAAGTACTCAAGTAAGAGTAATCATACAAAATTGATACTTATATTCAACAAACACTTGTAATTACAGTCAACAAATTAAATACAATTATAATTCATACTTATAAGTACACTTATAAGTCATTATATTCAACAGATGCACATAAACAAAGTTCAACATAAATACAACCAGAATTCAACATATTTAAGTCATATACATATCGTTCAACAGAATTCATACTAATATTCAACAAACACTTTATAATTACATATAATAATTAATTCATATACAACTCGTTCAACAAAAGTTAATCATACATTCAACGAAACAACAAACATTCAGATTAAAAAAAGAATCAACAAACTAAACTCAAAGAAAATCATGTCGTACCTGAATTCAAGTCCATAGCACAATCGCATAAAAGAAGAACAGTCGAACAGAGTAATAACCAAATCTCCACCTAAAAAAACAAATTTTTTATTATAATATTCAATCGAACACCACAAAACACCTCCAAACAACCTAATCCCGACGAATACAGTACAGGCGTCAAAGAAAAAACAATAAAACAAGTAAAACACATCAAATCGTATATCTCGAGCTGAAGAAAACAACTAAACAGCAAATTTATGTAAAAAAAACAGTAATTTACCTTCAAGTATGCGTAAATCTGTAGTCGAAAACCGCGTTGTTCTCTCTCCAGCTCAGAAACTCGCCGTCGTCTCTCTCCGATGCGTCTTCTCTCTCTAGCCGGCAAAAATTTCCAACAAACAATAATACGCTTCTGTTAATTTTTTAGTTTATATAGGTTATAACTGTTTAAACGTAAATTGACTAAGTTACCCCTCTATTATAAAATTTTAAGTCAGCCCCAGCCCTAGGATCAAATCTAATCTGATGGCCCAAAAAAGTTTGTAAGTTTGTAACTTAAAAAAGTTTTTATTTGATCCCATTCCTATATATATATATATATATATATATATATATATATATATATATATATATATATATATATATATATATATATATATTGGGCTTCTCCTTGAGGATCCAACTAAACTAGTAACCTCGTAACTATGTTAAAAGCAGTTAACCTAAACAACTGACAAGGCTAAAGAATAGGAAGACACGCACATTTCTATTCCAAGTGTTCAGTACTTATTCAAGTGTTCTGTATTACACTATTACTGCACAAAATTTTTAAAATAAAATATACTATTTATTATGAAAAATAAAAGACAATGTTTAAAAATTTAAACTTGGATATTGCAAATTGTACATAACCCATTCATGCTCTGTACTATTTTTATGTGATGTACTTTATTCACTTTATCTAATTTTATAACGTGATTTTTATATTTCAACTAGTTATGTTTTTTTTTTATTTAGTAATTTTTATTGAAGTTTTTTAATATATTTTTACCGATCATTATATGATCTGTATTTTGAAAACAAATTATAATCCATCATATAATATTTTTATGTTATGTAAATTCGAGAGAATACAAATGAATTTTAAAATTTATATTTTAAAATATAATAAAGAATTACACAACTCAAGAGTATTTTTTAATTTATCTTTAATATATATGTTATAAAATTTTGGTGTTAATACTTTTAAGGAACAAAGAACATAATAAAAATTATGAAACATAAAATATAATAAGAAAATGAAAATATTGAATATAAAAAATTCAAACAAAAACAAAAGGCATTGATGGGTGGGCCACGTCTGTTCACACACATTGACAGTTATAATAGGTTACACTGCACAGTAACTCATTCTGGATATAATCGTGCCGCTGATATGCATAGTTACCAGGTTACTCAAATAGCCTGGTTCCTCGTTGAACCATCCCCTATATTAAATATACTTTATATGTTTCTACAAAATATGGAAAGTGGGCTTAGTATTGGATGAGTTGGGATCACACTTTTTACAAACTAACTTGGGGGTGAGTTGTCACAAACATGTCAGGCGGGGGAGGGGAAGTGGGTCTGGAGTTTTGCACATGCTCTTATAGCTAAGAGCCTTTAAGTTAGGGGTTTCGTGATGCGGGTGGTGCGGTTTTTCCCTAAAACTGCAGACCAACCCGCATATGCGGTTTGGTTAAATATTCATATTGCGACCGCACCGCAACTAAGGGGGAGAATAGAGGAGACAAAGGAAACAGGGATGATAAAGGCAATAGCTCCAATCAAAGCAACAAGGGAAATACCACTTCAGGATCTGCCCCTGACAAAGAATATGAAAAGTCCAAAGGCAAAGAACCGTTACATCAGTCCGATAATGTCTTCAACTCTGACAATTATGATGACTATCCAAATGACATGGATGATGATGACGTCCTTAATGCTACTTCTTGTCAAGCAGAAGAAGAAGGTAAATTTTATGAGAGTTATTTGTTTCAGGATGAAGAACCTGTTGATCCTGAACATGAAGAGAATGTCCGGAAGTTTAAACCTGAGAATGAAGCTAGGAAGCGTAAGCTTCGAGATTACCAAAAACTTCTAGAGGATAAGTTGATTACAGAAGAGCAAATCAAGATCGAGAAACAGAAAATCTATGATGCTGCGTGCAAGCAGATGAACCTTGATATTAAGTGAAAGGAAGGAAAAAGCTGGGACATTGCAAAGAGGATATTCAATGGACCTCAAAGGGAGCCTTTCAATGACAGAAAGTTCTTATATCTGATCTACGATCTTCGAGAGGTAAACCTTGATGAGGATATCTTTATGCATGCCTTTGCTTTGGAATTGGATTAATTGATTGTGGGAGTCAATAACTTGCTAGAAGAATGGGAGCTAATTGTCTATACATAGAGGAATGGTTCATTCAGACTATCTTTCGAATTTCTTAAATCATTCCCTGTATCTGAGCTCTGGGTGCTTCGCAACAAGGTAAAGCGCTGCTCCAACCTGAACGAACTCCTTCGTGACAAACTGCTGGATTGTGCTGTGTTCAACAGTCCTCAGGTTGTTAAGAAACCATACTGTGTGAAGTTCGTTCACAAGGAGAATTTATGCACTGTTTATCTCAATGAAGAAGCTTTGCCAAAGTACACTGCCAAGCGAATGGATCTTGCATCCACTCTTCTAATAACCAAGGGCTTCGCTTCTAAAGCTAAGTCTGATGCTGATGATGTGATCTTAGGTTACTGCACCCGAAGGAATATTTCTCAATACTTTCGGAGCATGAAAAATGTTACAAAATCTCAGCCATCAGACTTTCGTGAAGACCCTGTGGAAATGGAAGTACTACACCAACTGGCTCTGGCAAGAGAACGTAAGAAACATGGTGAGTCCACTACATCAGAAGTGCCAACCAGGGAAGAACCGTCAACTCCCGTCCTTCATAGTTCTGATACTGAAGAAGGAGAAGTTGATCCTTAGATTCAATAGGGATTTGTAATATATGTTCAGTAAGAACAACCTTTTGTAATCTAATGAAGTATTTTGAATTCTGGTGAATGTTTAATTAAATACCAAAAACTTTTTGCTATTTACAATTCATGTTTAATCCTTTATCTTATCAGTTAGTTGAGTTATCCTCTCGATAATTTGCATGTTATGTTAGCAAACAAATAAGGGGAGATTGAAAGGCACATGTTTAGCCTATTTGTAATTAAAGAGGTACCAACTCAACTCTGATAAGAAAGCAAGGTAAATAGCAAGTACTGTTGAAGGAATCCGTACGAAGAACGTCAAGTGATTTATTGAAATTATATGTCTGAAGAATTTCAGGATGCTGCTGCACACCACTGGAAGAAGTTCATTAATATGTTCAAGCCTCAGTGTACAAATAATCTTTTGTAGCACGTCCAGAAGTCCAGAAGGTATAAAGTTTTAATACTTTATTTATTCAGAAGATTCCATACTATTTTTACTTATGAAGAAGAACTACGAAGACAAAGACTCGACGAATAAGCCACGTCTCAAATGTTTATTTGATAAAGAATATTTGATACAGCTAGATACAGATGAACCAGACAGTACATTTGTGTGTCAGCTACTCAGATTAAGCGTTCTGCATCAACTATAAGTGGCCGTTCAATCAAGACAAAGATCTACAACGTTTAAACAAGTCAGAAATCCTTGCTGCTGAAGGAATATAATTTTATAAGTATTTATTTAATTATATCACTTCTCAAAATAATTAAATTAGTTGTGTAATTTATTTATTAAATTGATTCACCTTCGAATTAATTTAATTTATGAATTTATATAATTAATATAATTAAGTGAGTAATTATTGAATATTTATTCAATTGAAAACAATTGATTTATGGTTTAATTGACTCGGCATGACATTTTCAAGGAATGTCATACCGTGTCATTGAAACTGACTTTCTCTGACTTAGCAATTAATTCATACCGTGTCAGTCTATATGACTTCTTTAGCATGGCAATGTGGCATCACATTATGTCATACCGTTTGCTATTGGATGACATTCGGTGGTAGTCATAGAGTGTCCTCCAGAATGACTTTCTCCTTATGTCATTATGTCTTGTGTTGTATGACTTATAATGTCATACCTTTTGATGCTTTATGACTTATTAAGTCATACCTCTTGATTCCTTATGACTTTGGCTGATTAAGTCATGCCAATTGAAGATTGAAGGCCAAGCAATTAATGTCATACCGTGTGTGGCAGAATGACATTCTCAAATAATGTCATTCCTTCTCTCTTTTTAGCATGGCTTTGTAATGTCATTCCTAAGCTAAAAAGTCATTCCTATCAATGTCATACCTAGTTCTAAATGATTTGCCTTTAAATATGGCTTCACTTCTTCATTTGTAAAGTGTTCAAGCATTGTAAAAGCTTTCAAGTTGTTTGTAACTCGCTATTGTTATATCCACAGTTTTCTGTGTTTGATCACTCGGTTCTTTTAATCACTAAGTTAGAATACATCTTGTCGAATTTATTCTACGAACTCTAGTGGACATTAAAACGAACCATATTAATTGTATAACGACTTAAAAAATTGTTATATTAATTAATTTAAATCTGATTAACAAGTTAAACTCAAATCAGATTATTCCGCCGTGATTTTTAGTGACGATTGTATTCAATCCCCCCTTCTACAATCGTTTCAGGACCAAACATTTGTAGTGGATATTGATGATAAAATAGATGATGATATATTTGATAGAAAAAATTGAAATCCTATATTTTAATCAAAGATTTGAGAATTCAGATGCGGCAGATAGGGTTATTAGAGCATATGTCTTTAAGAATAGGTTTGCCAATAGAATCCAACTAACACAAAAATGGTCAAAAGTGGATGAAGTATATGTTCGAATGTTTGTTTGTAGACTCGTGTGTGAAAATAAAGATAAAAATGTTATGAATGAGAATAATGTGTATGGAGTAGTAAGGGTACACGATGTCGGGATAAGCTTCCTAGAAGTGGTTACAAGGTTAGAAAATATGTCATCAAAAAAAAAGATTATTGGAATTTGACTACACTTGAATTAGAACACAATCATCAAGTCGTGACGCCTAGTAAAATAAGTTTGATTTAACATGAAATACATGTTACAGTGATGTCTAGAAATCTTATAAAGACCTTGTATATTTCAGGTGTTGGTCCTAGCCAAGTAATGAGTCTTTTTAGTATTATGAAAGTCGGAGTCACTAATATTGTAAAAATGTCAGGCGTGTAATGCGTGATGAATGGAAGAAAATATTATGATTTAGTGATGCTCAAGCGGGGCTGCATTTGTTAAGCCGTCTAAAGGAAAAAAGTGGTGAATTTTTTTAAAAAAAACTCAAGTGGATGAAGAAAATCGTTTAGAAAATCTTGTATTGGTGGATCCTAAATGTTTGATGGCCTACAAAAAATTTATGGACGTTTCTACCTTTTATACGACATATCGAACAAATAGGTATGACATTTGTGCCTTTTATCGGGATGAAACATCATTATCAATCTGTTTTGTTGGATTGAACACCTTTTGTAGTAAGCACCGGGGAACATTTAAAGTAGATTTCAACAGTTGCATCTAAAATCCATTGACCGAAAAGATTTTCTGAGGACATTTTTAGATTTGGTGGTTAGGTATAATTTGAAAGATCTTACATGGTTACAAGGATTGTATGCGTTGAAAAATTATACTAAGAGAGCACATTCTCCGCGGGTTATAAAACGACATCAAGGAGCGGGGGAATGAATGTATTCTTTGATTGCTATGTAAGTTCTAGTATGGGGTTGAAGGAATTAGTCGAGAACACACAAAAAACATTGAAAGACAATTTATACGGAAATAGGAAGATAATGTTACCAGAATAAAACTCGTTACATGAAAATGAAGACGGCTCTAGAACATAATAAGGCTTACTTGTACACGAAGGAGATGTTTAGAAAATTTCAAGATCAAGTGGTAGAAGTTTCTGAATACTTTGTTGAGAAGGACAAAGATAACGTCACGTTAAGGTGCAAAGTCACACATCATAAATGTTTCAGACACTTGACAAATGTTAATAAGAGAACAACATATGATGTGAAGTTTAACAAAGCAGCCCTAACGAGTACTTGTGTCTGTCGAATATTTGAACATTTAGGAATCCTTTGTCAATAATTCATTGTCGTTTTAAACAAGAAAAATGTTGGGGAAATATTTGTTAAGCGTCATTGGACAAAAGATGCAAATATGATAGATGATGACTTGACTCTAACTCAATGATCCAACCACATGATCTTATTGATAATGAGTTTTTGTCATGGTAGCATGATTTCAAAGGAAAGATATGAGTATGTGCTGGAGGTGATGAATCGGGAATTTTAAAAACTTGAAAAAATGAGCGTTGATGGTGTGCCTAATGGAAGTACTGAGAATCTCATGACTAATAATGAAGAAAATATTGGGGATGACTTGAGCGAGCCAGTACTTGACCTTATTGTGTCCCAAATGAAGGATATGAAGAAACTATAACGTTTCAAGAGTCCTATTAAAAGTCTTAGTAAGAAAACAAAAAAAATGCAAGCAATGTCATTTGGAAGGGGTTAATAGGCAAAAAGATAATTAAACTCATAACCAACTTGCAGTTGGGTCACTGAACTCAAAAAGCTTGCAACCAGATCATAGCAATAGATTTAACTTATAGTCAACTCACTAAACTAATAAAAAGTTGATTTGGATCACTTCGCCGTTAAGTATTAGTTTGAAAAAAACATAAAAAAACAAAAAAGCTTTGAAAAAAATATAATAATTTGATTTTTAAAAAAATTTGAAAACATAAAAAAATCTGAGAATTTTGAAAAAACTTTAACAGATTCTGTTAAAGTCAACTGATACTTAACGGCGCAGTGACCTAAATGCAAGTTTTTATAAGTTCTGTAAGTTGACTGCAAATTAAATCTAGTGAATTATGAATTCGTGATCCCTAATTTTTGATAATTTTATTCGATATTTTGAACTATATGTTTGTATGCTTGATTTTATATATTTGTATACGATTTTAGCCGCTTATATCTTAATATGTAGATTTTGTAGCCTCTGTATTATTTTGTTTTCTTATGTGTTTGTAACCGTTGTAAACATTCTGTTTATTAGGAATTGAAATATAGTCGTTTGCTTTTTGGATTATAAATATATAACTAATCTCAGTTTATTTAATCCATTGTATTCCAAAATTTACAAATATGCCTGACAAAAAAAAAGTTAACAAATATACACAAATTGCTCTCTATGTTCTGCAATTTCTCCCCTCACTGTTACATATAGCTGTTATTCTCTATTGTGTATTTGTGTTACATATGGCCTCGTCAAATCAACAAACACATTCTGTTACAGGTCCTCGTGTAGATTCTTCGATCCCAACAGCAGCTTCTTCTCCTTATATAGTGATATAGTGATTCCACACAAGCACCGAGCCGATGTTTGGGCTCATTATGATTTAGTACAGCTGACAAATATAGTAGAGAAGGCAAGGCATAGACTCCTAGATAAAACTCGGCCCGCCTTGATCCAGCTTACAGGTCTTAAACAAATCTTATAATTTGCTGACAGGCCTGGCCCGACCTGGTTGTCAATCAAACCTGACCCAGATTTTGATAAAAAGCCCGGATATATTCAGATTCAGATAAAGCCTGACTTGTCGGGCTGTTTGTGCACCTCTAATTCTGAGTATAATTCTAAGTAATGGTCTCTCTTGTAGATTCTTGGCTTTGGCCAAATTAATATGACCGTTTTTGCTTCTAAAAAATAGATATAAATGAAATTATGCTGACAATTAATTAAATTATATAATTATAATAAAATAATAATGACTAATATAAGGAATTATACTTACTTAAATTATATAATTATAATGGAATAATAATGACTAATATAAGCAGGTGCGTCCACTCGATCCAACTGATTTTAATTTTAGGCTACTTTACTTATGATGGGAAATTGGAAGAATATATAATCTTAAAATTCCTCGCCTTGATCCCCTTCTCATTCTTTATCCGGCTCCCCGATCCTCATATATACTATAAAAATATTAAAATATACATAAATTATGAAAAATGATATAATTTTTAATTTACTTTTTATTCTTTTTTATAATTTATAATTTTATATTATCATATAATTTAATAATAATAATTTTATGTTTCTTTTTGTTAAACCATAGTTGAATATAATTCATATCGAGTAACTAATTAATTGATTTTTAAAAAATATTCTAATAGATATTAATTAATTTTAAAATATTTTAAAAAATTCGCAAATCCTTGCAAAGATCTTTATTTTTTGTTCGAATGACAATGAAAAAGCAAACTAATAAGAGATCGACATAGGTTCAATTTTAGGAATGAAGATGAAACTGAATTCAGATTGTTCAGATTTTTGGTTTCCTGTGTTAATTGTATAAATCAGTTTTTTAGTTAGAAAATTTAAAAAATAAAATGTGTTTTAGTTAAAAAGATAATTACTATGCTGCTCGATAGTATAGTAGAAGATTGAGTTTTTTAGTTGGAAAAAATAAAAATGATAATATATTTTAGTTAAAAAAATTGGTTATATAGATAGGCCCGTATTTCTATCCATGTATTGACCAATCAACTTTTCAATATTTCGGCTTTAATAGTATAGTAAATTAGTATAGATTTAGATTTCCTTTCCATATAAATTTTATATAATAATTATGAGATATCATTTTAATATTTAGTATTGTTTAAGTTCAAATCTAACACACATAAAAACTGTGAAATGATTTCTAAGTTTCATGTAAAACAATACTATATATATATATATATATATATATATATATATATATATATATATATATATATATATATATATATTCACACACACACACATCTACACACACACACATTTATAACAGTCTAAAATAATAATAAATATTATTTTTAAAATATAGTCGTTAGTATAAAAAAGTAAATACATTACAGGTTAAACAAATTTAATTTTTTATTAATTTGATCATCAATTTAACAAAATTTATAAAAAATTATTTAACAAAATTTGCATAATCAGTATTTTATATTATTATAATAATTCTCATTATTATAATCAGAATTTTGATTTCTTCTGGTTAAGTAATTATGTCACATTAGGCCATGACATTATCTAGACTTCTCCTTTTTTATTTTTTTGAAGATAGCTAAACTTCGAGCACGATTGGATAGACCAAGTGGTGGGTTTATTTTCTTTTGTCCAAGGAGACCCGACTTTCGCTCATCCAAAAAATATTAGAACAGATACTAATTTGTAATAATTTGTAAGGCTTATAAGCCTTGTATTGCCAAAAAAAAATAGCTAAACTTTTAAACTCCTGTTGACAAAAGGAACGAAAAGTGTCAAAAGACGTACATACTATGTACATATATTAAAATCATCCAAGGAGTCGACGAAAGTTAATCGGAACTAACAGCAGCACGATTTGATGATCAAATAGTTTTCTCCGTCTCCAAACCCTCGAGGAATTCGTATTTCCCTTCTCTCTCTAAAACCTTCACCTCACTTTCTCTCTCTACCACTCCTATCTCATAATCCCTCCAAACCTTTCTCATTATCTTCTTCAGGTAATGCAGCTCGCACACACATCTGTTTTTTTATTTCAATTTTCCCTTTCAGAATTTCGAGTAAATGATACTTATAATTTGATTTCAATTCAATATCATAATATGTTTCCAACGCTTTACCTTTACATATATTGATCTTTATCTAGTTTTTTGATAAGTTTTATATGAATATGTTGCTATTCTGTTCTGTTTGGGATGATATGTTTATAAATGTTATTTTACACTGACTATAAGAAAGATTGTAGAAGGGGGAGGTTGAATACAATCTTTTACAAATTTGAAAGATTCAAGAACAATACACTAAGAACACAGTAAACAGAAAAACACCAAGTATTAAAAATACGGGTGGATTGAATGATCCACCCGTGAGATTTTATATAGAAGAATCTGTGGATTGTTTACAATTCGCACAGCTGCTGGTTCATCACTCAAGAACAAGTTCTAACTCTCAGATTTTTCTTTTTGTAATTTGAACAAGTTCAACTGATGCTTCTAACTTGGTTATATACTCCAAGTTTTACAAAGCTTTTAGCTAGATTACAAAATGCACTCTAATCTAAAAACAATGCTGCACAACTTTGTCTTATGCATGCTTTCTGAGATGTCTTCATCTTTGACCATCATCTTGATTTGATCCAGATTGCACTGCATGAGATAAGTATGTTTTTGCTTCTTCTTTATTTTCCTAATTAGGCTTCCATGTCTATTTTAGTGTAATTCGATCCATGTGATTTGTCAGACTTAAGCTCTAGTCACTTTCAACTTCTCTTTGCTTCATCAGTTGAAAGTTCTGGTTACTTTCAACTGCTCTTGACTTCATCAGTTGAATGTTGTGCTAGGCTCATCAGTTGAATGAATTACAAACTTCATCAGTTGAATGATGTTCCAGTCTCATCAGTTGAATTCCTTAGCATCATCAGTTGAATACTTTGTCTTCAGTTGAATGCTTGATTTTCATCAGTTGAAACATGGTTCAGTCTTCATCAGTTGAATAATTACATCTCATCAGTTGAATATCCTTCACTTAGATAAAATTACATGGCATTGGATATTTACAATTAGCCATCCTATTCTACCCATCCGTTGATAATTCCCAATGATAAGAAATATAACAATTACAACTAAAATTTGATAAAGATTCTAAGTAAGACATGTTACAAAATGTTTATGTTATCATCAAAAATTATTGATTCCTAACAATCTCCCCCAATTTATGACTGGAGAAGATGCAGACATAAATTCTACACTTGATGATAACAAAACATAAATAAAATAAAATGCAGAATTTAAATACAAGAGTTGGAAAGGTTTACAGATGATTATGCTCCTCTAGACTGAGCAGTTACTTGTTCCTAGAAGATCTTCTTCTTCTGGACTTAAGTTTTTCTTCAAGAATATCAATCTGTTTCTGAAAGATCCTGTAGAACCATTCTTCATCACTGTCTTGCCTGTTGAGCTTGGATTGGAGAGTCTTCAGAGTATTCAAGCTAGCAACTTTGAGTTGATCTTTAGGTCTGAAAAATCTCCTAACACCTTGATTGTCCCTAAATTCCATGATTGGAGTAGGTTCATGATGAATTTTCTTTCCAGTGTAAGGGATTTTCAGCCTTCTCTGCAGACTAGCATCTAGGGACCATTCTTTCCTGATTTCAAAGATTCTCTTTAGTACCATTTGCTTTGCAGGTGGTGTAAATCCTCCTGTCCTCTTCATAGATCCATATATCTTTGTTAAAGAGCTGAATCCCTCAGAATTCAGAACTCTGTGAAGAGGCCAGATGACATCACCTTTGCTTTTGTAAGAGAATGCCAATCTTTCAGGTAATTTTGAAGTTGCTTCTATTCCTCTTACTTCCTGAAGATCATCTAGCTCCAGCTCCAACTCAGAGATTTCTTCAATGTTGGCAATGACAAGATAGTCATCTGGATTTTCAGGTTCTTTTGGGGGTTTAGGAGGGTTAGCCATCCTCTTAGCCACAGACTTGACTTTCTTCTTTGGCTTGGAAGTTTCTTGAACAAGAAAAGCTGGAATTGGAATATCTTCCAAGCCAATTGGCTCCTCCTTTGGCATTATTGGCTCATCATGGAAGTTGACATCTGGATGTACCACTGTGGTGTCCTTGATTGGAGAAGAAGGCTTTGAGATAGGCTTTTCTGGCACTTCTTCTCTTCTCTTGGCTGCCTCAGGCATCTTAGTTTTAGATTTGACTCTCTTTTTCTTTGGAGAAGATTCCAGAGGCAATCTTTTCTCAGTTTGAAGCTCAGCTGCGAACTCCTCTTCTAGCTCAATAGCATACCTTTCATCAACCTCTATTTCTTGATTCAAAGAGAGTTGAGATTCATACTCCTTTCTTTCACATTCTCTGGCCACCTCTTCAGCTTTTGCAAATGAGTAGTGAGGATGGCCAGTTCCAATAAACAGCTTTTGGCCTTCTCTGTAGATGATGGCAAAATGAGCTTTTAAAGCCACATCTGTAGAGTCTTTGTAACTTTTGATCTCTTGGCCCAAAAGCTTGTATTCACTTTTGTCAGGCCTGGCTAGTGGAAAGTAGATTGAGCTTGAGTCTTTTCCAGGCCTGGAGTAACCACAATTGTTTGGAAATAGAATGGCCTTGAACTCATTCAAAAATGATGGCTCACCCTTTTCTTTCTTGGAAGGAATAACAATTTCAGGTGTAATCACCCTGAGAATTGTAGTTGTGGTTGGAAAAGAGATTTGAGCTGTGGTGGCTGCAGATGAGGATGGTGAGTTTACAGAAGATTTCTTTCACAACTGAGCCACTCTCTTTGCAATTGAATCTAATTCTGCAATCCTTGCAAGCTTTTGCTTTTCCCTTTCAGTATGGAAAGGAGGAGGAATTCTGCTAACCAATTCTGCAGGAGTAGGCAATGATTCTTTCTCCCTCTTTTTGTTAGCAGCAAGTGTAGTAGATGGACTGGGAAGAGAAACACCAGAGGCCAGAAGAAGATGTTGGAGAAGTCCAGTTTGCACTCTTTGATGCTGTAGCATCTCTTCCATTCTAGAATTTAAAATGTGGACATTTCCTTCCAGAGCCTCCACTTGCTTTTCCAACTGAAGTTGCCTTTGCTCAGTTGCAGAAATGGCAGATTTGACTTGAGCAGGAAGCTTTTCATCAATCTGTTTGGTGAGATCAGTCTTGACAGAAGTGATGAGTGAATTAAGATGCTCTATCTCCTCCTGAAAGTGAAGAGATTGATACTTGTGAAGTTTGAGGTTGTCCAGAGCCTGACTGGCAACAGTGGCTGAGATGGATGAAGAAGAAGAAGAGTTCCCAGTTTGAGGTTGGAGAATGGAGGAGACTTGTCTTTGCATCTCCAAGCTGAGTGCAGTTGCATTTGCAGACTGAATGGAGAGCCAGGAGGGAAGAGAAGTTGTAGGCTGTTCACCAAGAGATTCCTCAAGTGCATCATTGAGGTCTTCATCACTGTCATCATAATGAAAATCATCTCCAGCATTGGCAGGCAGAGCTGTAAGTGCCTCCTTTGCTCTAAGCATAGATGATGAAGTGTGAATCAAATTTAGGCTCCTCTCAGCTGCTTGATTATCCATCCTTGCAAAGGCTTGGATAGAAGACATCCCATGAGTAAAAGTCTCAGGGTCTAGTGAAACACTATCCAGTATGGATCTGTATTCTGCTTGAATTTCTTGTTCACTAAACCCTTCATTGACACCTGCATTTCTCTCATTATCTCTCTGTTCTTGCATCAAGGGCTCCCCTTGGCTCACCACACACCTCTGTTAGGGTTATACTAAAATATTCGTTTGAAGTATATAACAATTATTTGAGAATCTTGAATGCATGTTTTCACATTGTCTGTATATTATATATTGTAGACAATCTAGTATCAAATGGGATAGCAGAAGATTAGATTGTCAGACTCTTTATATAATATAATAAAGGTTCACAGTCGTAGTGGTGTTAGACAAACCACTGGAACGGCTGAAGTATTATCTGGAAATAGTTTATCTTGACTATTGAATAATACTTATATACTTTGTGTATATTGAACGGGATCAAAATAGTAGAATAATTGTTTCTTTAATTCTGACAATAAAGAACTAAGATTCTATGATGTTATTAATGCTTAAGTTCTTAATCCGGATATAGTGATTGACACTTGTATTTAATGCACATGCCTTGACTCATAAAATAAGTAATTTATTTTAAATTACGAATTTATGTATTGGGCAATGACATTATATACAGAGTGGGATATTGACTATAGAAGGAAACCGTGTCCGAAAAATATATTCGGGTGATGATGTCCTCTTGAAAGCTCATAAAGATAATTATGCTTTAGTCCTGCAGGCAGATTTGTTCTTGCATAATTATAAGGTTGAGTGGATGATCAAGGATAAAAGATATTGATTAAATTAATTGTCAGAAATTAAATTAATTAATGGACATGCGATATCTTAAGCATGGGGAATTTATAAGCAATTAATATGGGAGCCGAATTAAATAATTAATTTACGGAATTAGGAAAGGTAGTGAAAATATTAGTTCTTTAGTGGATAGAATTAATATTTAATGACATTGGGCCTGGCCCGGAATGTCATTGGAAGGCCTAACCTAATGATCCATGATCCCTGCTGTAGCCTATATATATTCTCGTTCTCCTAAAGCTGAAAGACACACCAAAACAAATTAATCCTAGAGTCAGAGAGAGGCAGACGTTTTTCTCAAGGAGACAGCTAGGGTTTTGGGTTTTCGGAGCTTTAAGGAGAGGCACACCTTGGGAGATCGAAGGCCACACTTCGTCCAAGGAGAATCAAGGAATACAGTAGAAGACGTGGAATTGAATCGCTTGCGCCGGAGCGATTAAGGTTAATATTCTGTTCGAACTTTTAATTAGTATCATAAAACGCAGGACCAAGGTCCGATTGTTCCTACAATGGCATCAGAGCCAGGTTGCGGTTCTGCGATTTATGATATGTAGTCCATGTCATGATTATATATGAATGTATATAGTGATTCTGTGATGCAGGTCGTTGTCCACTATTATGGCCGTGTTTTAATTATTCTGTTATGTTTGGATTCCACGTGGTTTATCGTGGCTGTTGTAAATCACGAGGGTTGATCGTGATAGTTTAATCTTGTAATTCAATATGTAATTGTTTTAGATTATGATCTGATGTAATAGAATAGGCTGGTTCGTCTGTACAATTAGTATGTAATTGTTTGATCAACGGGGCTGCAAGAAACAAGGATCTTCCGCTGCTGCGATTAGGGTTTCGGGGGTGCTGCACTGTTTTGGGCGTAACTTTTGCATACGATGTCCGATTTGGGCGAATGAGCACTTTTCGGAGACGGCAGAACGAGACGAAGCTAGCCACAGCCCGGGGAACCCCGGTTGAGGTGATTTTGAAGGTGTTTTCGGAGTTTTTCAAGGCATTGTGAGGCTGTTTAGGCCTCCAAACGGGCTCTCGAAGTTTTCTAGACAGATCTGGATTCTGACGAAGGATGAATTCGAAGCTGATTTTTCCGGGGCCATAATAGTGGATGTGCTTTATTATGATTATTGATTATTGTTATTATGTGTTTCTTGTTTGTGTTGTTATGCCATGTGATACTAACCCTTCGCATGCTAGTTAGACATGGACATAGGGATGTTTTTAATTAATGCTTTAATCATGCTAGTATGCTGCCATGTTATGTGTTCTTTATGTGTTCTTTATGTTGCTATAACCATGATAGTATGCATGTGGACTTCGAAGAAATAACATAGGGCGATGCATCTAGATTAAAATCCTCAAAGTAAATTCTAAGTGGGAGAGGGAGTTAATATTGTATTAAATCCCATGGTCTCCATCATTGTTTGTATGTAATTTAACATATAAGGCGAATATAAATTATGTATACGTCACCCATCGTGGCATGTAATTTATGGTGTCTAGAATGTTATAGATATTACTGGAACAAACTTCTTAAATTAATACGAATAGATACGGATTTTCTTTATCTCTGATTTGGGGCGATTTCGAAGGCTTATGGGTATTAAGTGAGACCGATGTGACTCCTCCACTGCCTAGAAATCAAACCAGACACAAATATTGAATTGAAGTATTCTGTTCCAGAAATATTGGAAGGTATACATGCCGCCCATCGTGGCGTACCAAGTTCCATAGGTTTCGGGTAATTTAAGATTTGATGATGGTATACACTTAGCTATGAAAAATAATATAGACCACCCCAACGTGGCTTATTGTTTAGTAATAGGACCGAAGTAACGTTTAAACAAATTTAGGTGGTATACATGTCACCCATCGTGACGTACCAGAAACTTATGGTGTTTAAACGTTAGTGCATTTAATTTTAATAATTGTTAGAGGAACCAATAGGACTTAATTTTTTATGCACCCTTCTTTATGTGTAATGTGATTTTTTCATGCATGATTCTTAGGATATAATGGGGTTTAATCCTGAAAGGCATATGTTCAGCCTATTTGTATTTAAAGAGATACAACTCAATTCAGATAAGAAAGCTCAGTAAATAGCAAGTCAACGGAATCCGTACGAAGAACGTCAAATGATTTATGGGAATTATATGTCAGATAAATTCCAGGATGCTGCTGCACACCACTGAAAGAAGTTCATTAATATGTTCAAGCCTCAGTGCACAAATAATCTTTTGTGGCACGTCCAGGAGTTCAGAAGATATAAAGTTTCTATACTTTATTTTATCAGAAGATTCCATTTAATGAAGAAGTACTTACAAGACGAAGACTCGACGAACAAATCAAATTCTTAATGTTTATTTGACAAAGAATATTTGATTTAACTAGATGCAGATGAACCAGGCAGTACATCTGTGTATCAGTTATTCAAATTGAATATTTGAAGTCAAGCAGAGTTGGTGGTTCGTTCGTTCGACTGATCAAGACGGAGTTTTTAATGTTTAAAGAAGACGGGAAGCAATTCTACTGCTGAATGGGTGATTAAATATTTAATAGGTTATTATTTCACTTCTCAAATAATTAAATTAATTATGTAATTTATTTGTTAAATTAATTCACTCTCGAATTAATTTAATTTATGAATTTATATGATTAAATTAATTAAGTGGATAATTTTCTATTTAAATATAATCTACAAATTACATTCAATCATCCACTCAAGCTCAGCAAGACAATATGAGATTGTCTTACCGAATATTTCAGCTGCCAAGACAAATCAGATTGTCTGACCGAAGCTTTGCCTGCAAGACAATCCTGATTGTCTGACCGAAGCTTTGCCTGCAAGACAATCCTGATTGTCTGACTGAAGCTTACAAGACAATTCTTAATTGTCTGACCGAATGGTACTCAGCAAGACAATTCTGGATTGTCTGCCCGATTATGCACAGCCAAGACAATCTTGATTGTCTGACCGAGGAAATGCCTGCAAGACAATTCTTGAGTCTTTCAAGACAATCTTTGATTGTCTGACCGAAGATGCACTGCCAAGACAATTGGATTGTCTGGCCGAAAGAACAATCCTGCCAAGGCAATATAATTGTCTTACCGAAGTTCTGGATTGTCTTGCTAGCTTTAAAATTGTCTTTCTGCTGTGTCTTGTGCTTGCAAGGCAATCTAAAATTGTCTTGCCCTTGCCACTTTGTCTTTGCTACTCTCAATTGTCTTGTCTTTCAATTGTCTTACAAGTACAAATGCTTTGCCTATAAATATGGCTTTGCATTCTTCATTTTTAGTGTTCATCACTTTGTAATTCAAAGCATTTGTAAAGCTTTCAAGTTGTTCGTAACTTGCTTGATCGTTATATCCACAGTTTTCTGTGCTATGATAACCCGGTTGTTTTAATCACTAAATCTAGAATATACCCTGTCGAATTTATTCTACGAACTTTAGTGGACATTAAAACTGAACCATTTTAATTATATAACGACTTCAAACATTGTTATATTAATTAATTATAATCTGATTAACAAATCATATTCAATCAGATTCACTTCCGCGACGATTTGGTATTGATTGTATTCAACCCCCCCCCCTTCTACAGTCATATCTGGACCTAACAATTGGCATCAGAGCGGTTGATACCATTTTTCGTATCAGATCCTATACACACTCTGTAACGTCCAAATATTTTTTATTCGAATTAATTTTATTCCAAAAATTAATTTTGATTAAAAATATTTTTCTTTCAAAAATCCAAATCTCTCCAAACACTATTCACTTTAAATTCTTAAAAAATGAGTACGCAAAAGATCAGTAGCATTAAAATCCCACCGTTCAGCCAGGAACACTTTGGCCTATGGAAAAGGCACATGTTCCTATTCCTCCGAACAGCGAACAGAAAATACATCGGGATTTTAGACAAAGGTGTTACTACTCCGATGAATGTCATATTAGCACACGAAGAGGATGGTGTGTTAATACCTCATCAGGTTATTCCGAAAGAACTTTCTGAGTACACAGATGAAGAGAGTGAACAGATGAACTTAGATGACGCTCTTCAACTAATCTTATTTGAATCTCTAAATCCAGTGATGTACAATGCTGTTGTAAATTGTACGAACGCCAAGCAAATCTGGGATACTTTAGAGATTATCAATGAAGGCTCAGAGGAAGTTAGGGAAAACAAGAAAGAGATACTGATGGCTCAGTATGAACAGTTTGGTTCCCATCCCGGTGAAGGGATTTCAGAAGTATTTATCAGACTTAATAATTTGATAAATAATTTAAATCTGAATGGGAAATTCTACGACAAGAAAGAGGTCAACATGAAGTTTCTCTTAACCCTTCCTGAACATCTGGAACACAGAATCACTGCCATCAGGGAAAGCAGAGATCTGAATGAGATTTCTCTGGAAAGACTCTACGGAGTTTTGAAAACTTATGAACTGGAGCAAGTTCAGAGTAAACAGAGATATGGCTGGGGTAAAACACAGAACCATTCGAGAGCTCTAGTTGTTGAGTCACCTGCACCGGAAGAAAAGAAGGATGTTGTTGTTCCTTCTAAGACTACTCAGGAATTTGTTGTACCTGAGATGGGTCAGACTGCTTCTTCCAGTGGTGACGAAGAGTTCTATACAATGGAAGAGCTTGAACAGTTAGAAGATCAATCTCTATCCCTGTTTGCCAAGAAGTTTGGAAACATGAGATTCCGGAAGAACCCTTCCTATAAATACAAACCTACTGTTAGTAAGTTTCAAAAGGGAGGCTATTCATCTTCAACAAGCAAAGGAGGATACAAGACTGGGATGGTGGACAGAAGTAAATTTAAATGTTTCAACTGTGGTGAACCTGGACACTTTGCAACTGAGTGCAAGCAGCCCAAGGTTCAAGGAAAGAGAAAGGATTCGTATGATGAGCTGAAGCAGAAGTATGATGCTTTAGTAAGAAAGCATCATGGTACTTTTGGAAGTCAAAGCTTCAAGAGCAAATCATATCTAGCAGAAGGGAAAAGCTGGGATGATACAGATAGTGATGAAGAAGAGCAGATTGGGAATGTTGCTCTCATGGCTAATGATGGATCATCTTCACCTCCTCCTGCTGGAAGCTTTCAGGTAGATCCTACATGCCCTAAACTGTTTATGCAATTAGGACTTCAAAGAGATGATGCTATTAAAAAGATGAAAGCTGCTAATCTTAAAATTGATACTTTAGTCTTAGAAATTCATGCTTATAAGATGAATGAGATGAAAGTATTAAAACCTAAAATAGAACAATTGACTATGGATTTAGGATTACAATGTGCTAAAGTCAAAGTTCTAGAGAAAGGTGAGATTGCTTTAAGACTTCAGCTAGACGAAGAGAAAGTTAAGTGTAAAGCCTTTAAGGATGCCTCCACTATAGTCAAAGAACTTAACGATAAACAAGAGATCAAGAGAACTGTTGGAATAGGTTTTGACTATAACAAATCCGTAGGTAAGGCTAGTAACATTACTCCTTTCAAGAAGAGTGCTGAGGAAAGAGGGATTCCTTTTGTTTTGAAAGATTCCCTTAAACCTTTGTTTAAAACCTCAGAAGCTGAACCTCTTTTAGAGACTCCTGTTGTCATTAGATATGAACTCAAACAGGAAGACCTTAAATTGAAAGGGAGTAATGAGATGAGAGATGAGATTCTGACAAACCTGAAACCAATCAAAGTGAAAGGCAATGTTAGGTTGCCTAAAGCTGGTTTAGGTGTCAACTCTGAAAGAACTAAGTTCAACAAGCCTAATAACTTTGTGAATAGTAAGAACAGAAACAATAGATGCCATTCTACTGAGAATTTTAAAACTGTTAACAATAGTAGAGTAGAATCTGTTGATGTTCCTATTATTATGACTGATACTCCTGTTGTTCCTGCGTTTGATGCATGTCATAAATATTGTAGTGTTGATAATTGTATGACTTGTGCTTTCAATTTGATGTCTGCTTATTTTAAAAATTTGCATGCTAAAAATGAAAACACATCTCCTAGACAACACACAAACAACAAGCATGCTAGATCAAAGACTGCTAGTCCTACTCGTGTTAGGAAGGAGACTTATGTTCCAAAGCCTAAAACTAAGGTTTATAAGGCTGTTGTTAAGGAAGTAAGTTCAGTCAAGTCTGAACCAAGTATCAGTCCAAGAGGCTCTGTTGTTACACCTAATAGAAATCAGTTCTTTAAGTTTGCTGGACCCAATCAAGTGTGGGTCCCAAAGAATGTTTAATCAAATTGTCTTTTGCAGGGTGCCAGTGGAATTGTTCGTGTTACCTGGGTGCTTGACAGTGGAGCGTCAATGCACATGACTGGCAATAAATCCCTGCTGGAAGACATAAGAGAAGGAGCTGGCCCTACAGTCAGTTTTGCTGATAATAGCAAAGGTCGTACTGTGGGATATAGCAAGTACAAAATTGGAAGGATCATCATAGAAGATATTGCAATAGTTGAAGGACTTCAACATAATCTCCTGAGTGTCAGTCAATTCTGTGACAAAGGTTATTATGTTCATTTTGAAAAGGAGATATGTATCATTAAGCATATCAAGGATAAGCGTCCTTCACTATGTGGCATAAGGAAAGGCAATATATTCGTAGCTGATTTGTCTTCAGGACCAGGAAACGAAGTTCACTGTTTCTACGCCAAAGCGTCTGCTGAAGATAGTTGGTTATGGCATAAGAAGCTCTCACACCTCAACTTCAAAACCATGAACTCTCTAGTCAAGAGAGATCTAGTGAGAGGGTTGCCTTCCCTGGAATTCTCAACTGATGATCTTTGTGAAGCTTGTCAGAAAGGAAAAGCGAAGAGAGCATCTCACAAAGGCAAAACCATCAATACCATTACAGATCCACTTCATTTGTTGCATATGGATTTGTTTGGCCCTGTGAATGTTGCATCCATTGATGGAGGAAGATATGCTTTGGTTATTGTGGATGACTTCTCAAAATTTACTTGGGTTTACTTCCTGGCTTCTAAGGATGAAACTCCCCTGACAGTAATTGATCATATCAAGTTGGTTGAGTTGGAAAAAGGTGTTCCTGTAAAAGCTGTAAGATCAGACAATGGAACTGAGTTCAAAAATCAAACTCTAATCAACTTTTACTCTGAAAAGGGAATTAGAAGGCAGCATTCAGCACCAAGGACTCCTCAGCAGAATGGAGTCGTCGAAAGAAAGAATCGTACACTGATCGAAGCTGCAAGGACTATGATTGCTGAAGCAAAGCTTCCTCTGTACTTTTGGGCTGAAGCTGTGTCTACTGCCTGCTATACCCAGAATAGAACTTTGATCAACAAGGATCATATGAAAACTCCATTTCATCTGTATAACAACAAGAAACCTTATGTCAAACATCTTCATGTCTTTGGAGCCAAGTGTTATGTTCTCAAGGATGGTGAAGAGAACTTGAACAAGTTTGAGCCAAAGGCATATGAAGCAATTTTTGTTGGTTATACAAATAATGCTTATAGAGTTTTTGTAATTGATACTCTGTCAGTGAAAGTTAGTGTCAATGTTACATTTGATGACACTAAACTCCCAAGTTTACAATCTGCTGATCCATCTGAATCTCTGAAGTTTGACAACTATCCAGATTCAGATTCAGATGATGATGTTCCACCTGAGGTTGCAACAGGTGATGACAACAATGATAATGATCCAGGCAATGGTGGAGGAAATGGCAATAATGCTGGAGATTCCACTGATGCTAGTGGTGGATCATCAAGTCATCCTGGCAACAACTCAGGGGGAGCTGATGGATCAACTAGTCACACATTTCAGATTAATGATAATACTACTGAATCATCAAGGACACATCTTCCGAGGGAAAGGATTTGGAGCAGAGATCATCCCTTTGATTTAATTATTGGTGATCCTGATGTTGGTGTCAGGACTAGAAGTGCTACGACAAATGAATGCCTATTCTCCGGGTTTCTATCTCAACTAGAACCAAAGAAAATAGAAGAAGCACTTGCTGATCCTGATTGGGTTCTTGCCATGCAAGAAGAACTCAATCAATTTGAGAGACAAGAAGTCTGGGCCCTAGTTCCAAGACCAAAAGGAAAATCTACAATTGGAGCTAGATGGGTCTTCCGTAACAAGTTAGATAGTGATGGCATTGTTGTAAGGAACAAAGCCAGACTGGTTGCAAAAAGTTATTCACAAGAAGAAGGAATTGATTATGATGAAACCTATGCTCCAGTTGCTCGTCTTGAAGCCATCAGAATATTTCTTGCATTTGCTGCATACTCCAACTTCAAGGTATATCAAATGGATGTGAAAAGTGCATTTCTGAATGGAAAGCTAGAAGAAGAAGTATATCTGGAACAGCCCCCTGGCTTTGAAAATCCAGAGTTTGCTGATTTTGTATACTTCCTATTCAAAGCTGTCTATGGACTCAAGCAGTCACCAAGGACATGGTATGACACTCTCTCTGAGTTTTTAATTGAAAACAATTTTACTAGAGGTGTCATAGACAAAACTCTCTTTTACAAATTGCATGATAAGGATATGATATTTGTACAAATATATGTTGATGATATTATATTTGGTTCTACTAACGATAACTTGTGCAAGAGATTTGCTAAGTTGATGCAGAGTAACTATGAGATGAGTATGATGGGTGAGCTGTCCTACTTCCTTGGTCTTCAAGTAAGCCAAAAGGAAGATGGCATATTCATTTGCCAATCCAAGTATGTCAGAGATCTTCTTCGAAAATTCAATCTAGAAGACTCTTTACCGGCAAAGACACCCATGGCCACTGCCACAAAGCTTGACCAGGATAAATCTGGTAAGAAAGTTGATATCACAAGCTATCGAGGTATGATTGGCTCTCTACTTTATCTTACTGCAAGTAGACCAGATATCATGTTTGCAACATGTTTGTGTGCTAGGTTCCAAGCTGATCCTAAGGAATCACATCTTATAGCCGTCAAAAGAATCTTTAGATATCTTAAGGGTACACCTGGTTTAGGTATTTGGTACCCTAAGAATACTGGTTTTGACTTAACCGGCTATACAGATTCTGATTATGCAGGATGCAGGATTGATAGGAAGAGTACGTCTGGAAGCTGTCAATTTCTAGGACGTCGATTGGTTTCCTGGTATAGCAAGAAGCAGCACTCCGTGTCTACTTCTACTGCTGAAGCTGAGTATATAGCTGCTGGAAGCTGCTGTGCTCAGATCTTGTGGATCAAGAACCAACTGAATGATTATGGTGTTGTAGTAAACAAAATTCCCATATTTTGTGATAATACAAGTGCCATAGCCATTTCCAACAATCCGGTTCAACATTCAAGAACCAAGCACATTGATATCAGGTATCATTTCATTCGAGAACATGTCATGAATGGTACAGTGGTGTTACATTTTGTACCCACGACTGAGCAAATTGCTGACATCTTCACTAAACCACTGGATGAATCCACTTTCTCTAAGCTGGTTTGTGAGTTAGGGATGTTAAATATGACATAGTTCTCTTGTATATATTTTTCATATGCATTATATGTCTATTATATATTTTTTTTGAATTTACTGTGTAATTATTTCTCTATTATTAGATTTTATATGATTCTCTGTATATTATCTGATAATGTTCTGAGTAATTATGCATGTTTTCAAGGTATTATGTAATTTTCTAAGTGCTCATACACTCCCCTGTAATATTCTCTAGGCATTTAGATAATTATTTATAATTATTTGTAATTATTTTGTACTTTTCAAAATTAATTAAGCATAAATATTTGATTTTAAGTTAATTCATTTTATTGAATTAAAGTTAAAGTCATAAGTATTTATATTTAATTAAAGTTGAAATTTACAAAATATTTGTGTAATATATAGTATTGTTTTTATTATAGATTTTTGATTTTAATTGCAAAATGTTCTATCTTTTAAATTGATCAAAAATCATATTATTATTATTGTTATTATTTGTTTTTCAGCAAGACAATCACATTGTCTACTGATTGGCTCGGCAAGACAATTAGATTGTCTTGCTGAACCGGGTTATTCTGTCATATTCAAACAACTCGGCAAGACAATCTCATTGTCTTACCGAGCCTACCTTTTAACCGATGTTCAGTATCAGTAAGACAATCCAATTGTCTTACTGACACTTGACTTTGTCTGCGTCGTTAAAATCTCGGCAAGACAATCTTAAATTGTCTTACCGAGACTGAAACTTGTGTTTGTCTTACTGCTATGTATATATATCGCTGCAAGACTATCGTGCAAGACAATTCAAATTGTCTTGCCCAAACTCATCTTCCCCAACTCGCATATACACATAATCGTACATATATATACCCGATTTCTGCGATTCTTTTTCAAGTTTTGTGTAAAACTTGCTGTGTTTACTTGATTTCAAGCCATAGTTGCTTGCTGGGTTTGTATTTTCAACCGATTCCAGTCGAAACTCTGCCGAAATTTGGTCTGATTTGGTGTGATTTGTGCGCGATTTTGATCGACTGCTGTGTGTTCTTGAGTTTACGAACCTGTGTCTTCATCTTCTGCTTATTGGATTGAGGAACCGAGTGCCTTGTGTTTGATTTAGGGTTCTTGGCTGATTTGGGGATTATCTCAATTAAGGACTTGTTTGGTTGTGTAAATTGTTTAAGATTTAGGACTCGTTTGGCTTGTGGATTAATTGACTTAGTGCCATTTTAGTTAATTAACTTTTAATTCGATAATATTTTAATATTTCGAATTATTAATTAATTAATCAAGTTTACTTATTAGTTGAAATTTGCGAGACATTTGAGAATTCACATTTAATTTGAAAAATTCTCGCTTAATTCAATTTTTAATTATTAAAAATGGCCGGAGAATTCGTGGTTGCTGAGACTAATTACCTTGCTAGCCTTAACCCTGATGACTGCTCCGATAGATTCCGTACTTGGGTCAGATTTCTTTCGAGACAGAGTTTAGTCAGTACTGCACTCACTACAGATATAGAAGTCAAGCTGCAACCCTTGTTTGACTTCTACTCAAATGCTGTCAACTCTACGACCCTGGAGAACTACAAGATAATAGGGGATCTACCTAACAGAAAGAGGATTGTAATCACTGTCGATGATGTAAACCGGATCTTAGGACTTCCAAGGGACAATTTTGAGCCAGATCCCTCGAAGGATGAACTGAGACAATTCTTTCAGGATATTCACTATCAAGGTCAGATTTTTCTCCCGAAGATGTCAAAGGGAAATCTGAAGGCTGAATGAGATGTGTTCTTTGACACCCTTGCCAAGGTGTTTGCTCCCACTAATCGAAAGAACTTTGGGAATATATCTTCAATGCTGCAAATCTTTGGATTCAGCATAGCTTATAACCGTCGAATCAATTTTGGGAAGATATTGCTAAGGGAGATTATCAGAAAGATGGGGTCTGTTACACAGAGATCAATTCAGAGGAATGAGAAAGTTGAATGCTTCTACCCCAGATTCCTGATGTTGTTTATGAATGATAAGATGAATGATGATGATAGGCACATGTACGTCGATTCTCCTGTTGTTCCTATTCAGAGGACTTGTGCCAAGATCCAAACTAGGCTGGTCAACATGAAAAAGCATGACAATGTACCACTGGTGGTGACTCCATTCATGCTCGAGCACTTCAGTGTTCCTTTTCAGCCTGTACAAGTTCCAGAACCACTGCAACAGCAACAATATCAACCACAGCACCAACAACAACAAGCAGCTAATCCAGAACAACAACAACAATCACCTCCACGTATCAATCAACCACTTCAACTCCTCCAAGACTACCAATCATCCAGCCAATCCTCACATTACTCTCCCTACAACCCTCCTTACAATTCACCACAACAATCACCTCACCAATCATCATACAATTCTCCTCACCAATCTCAACACCAATCCCCTCCACAATACAACTTCTTCCCAGACAAACAAGCCTCCATTCTTCCCTCTCAATCTGAACCAACACCTTCACCTACACATACACATACCATTCCTCAACCACAATCAACCTCTCAGCCACTGCCTGCTGATTCTGCTATCAATCCTGGCCTACAGGACTTCAGGGCTGATTTACAGGTAGCTCAGGTACTTTCTAATCTCACTGATACCTTTAATATTGATATTGCAGATTATGATTGTGATATTGGATTTGATTTCCAGTCTCCCAGCATTGAACCTGAAAACACCCAGGCTCATATCCAAGCTGATGTTTCCGCTTCAACTACTGATTCTTCATCAAACACTTCAAACAACACTACTTCAACCCCTGTTGTTAGAAAGGTTGCCTGGAAACGGAGTGGGAGTGCACTTTTACGAGATCCCGCAGCTCTGTCTCATAAGAAGCAAAGGGTGGCAGAACCAGAGACAACTGCAGCTGCATCCATTTCCTCCCAAAAGGATTTGGACACTGAAACGGTAAATATACAGTCTCTAGATTCATTCTCTCCACAGAATGCATTTATTGAAATTGGCCGTCCGACCGCGGTATCCTGTAACGAGTCAAGCACACAACTAGCACTCACGCTAGTAAACACTGAACCTGTGTCTTTTGATTCTTCACTTAGAGAGAGCACAGAATTTTAAAACATGTTATATGAAAATCTTTCTGATCACTCTTTCTTCTTGGATCAGGATCTACTTGGCAACCTGCAAGTACATCAGCCTTCACAGGCATCTGAAGGACAATTTGTTCCTTCACTTCCTACGGTTCCATCTCAGAGGACTATGGTTGTATATACAGGTTCTGGTGACGGTGTGAAAACTACGAGTGAAATCAGGCAAACACAGAGCGAAACACATGCACGAGAGGATAGTGAAAAATCTTTGAGTGTTCGTGAGGTGAGTGCACACACCAACACAAATCTGTTACAGGAACAAATGGCTGCTCTGAGAGCTGAGATAGAAAGGTTGAATGCTGAGAATGCAAGATTCAGAAGTGGAGAGCTGGTGACTCTGCAAGAGAAAGTTGTTGATCCCTCCTTTACTTCTCTGAAAAAGGAATTGGATGATCATGTACGGGGCATTCACTCTAGGATGGACAAATTTGATACAACTCAGGAGCTCTGTCTGACGAAGCTTGACAATTTGGAGCAAACTTTGGCTCAAGTTGTTCAACACTTAAAGATCAATCCGTCAACATCTCAGTCTACTCCAGAGGATCCCTCAACTAAGGGGGAGAAGGATAAGGATGACAAAGATAAGGATGACAGCGATGCTGATGCTGCTGATAGGAGTGATAAGGGTGGAGAAGGAGCAAGTAAAAAGGATTCTTCTGCAGCTAGCAAATCTAAAGGCAAAATGCCTGAAACTGAGAACATATTCACTAATCAGGATTATGACAATATTCCTGAAGATGTTGATGATGATGATGCATTTGATTCTGCTTATTTTGAAGCTGAGGAAGAAGGTCGTTTCGAGGAAGGCTTTCTTTTCAATGAAGACCAGTCTGTGGACCCTGAGCACATGGAAAAGGTCAAAATGTTTAAAGCTCAACATGAAGCTAGCAAAGCAAAGCTTCAGGAACTGCAGAAACTGGTGGATGAAAAGAGGACAACTGATGAGTTGGTCAAGCTGGAGAAACAGAAACTGTGGGATGCCAAGTGCAAGGAAAAGAGAGAGGATATCTCCAGGAAAGTTGGTGAAAGCTGGGATATTGCAAGACAAATCCTCTCTGGACCTCAAAGGGAACCTTTCAATGATGGTAAGTTCAAATCCTTCATTTATGACCTGAGAGAGGCTAACCCTAATGAAGATATATTTATGCGTGCTCTTGCTCTCGAGTTAGAATATGTAACTATTGGTGTCAAGAATCTTCTCAATGAATGGGAGATCATTATTTCTACTCAGAGAAACGGAACATTCAGGGTTTCAATTGATTTATTCAAGTTTCTATCTCTTACTGAAATCTGGGTGATTCGTAACAAGATCAGACGCAGCTCGAATCTGAATGAAATCCTACGTGACAGACTTATGGATTGTGCAATTCATAACAGTCCACAAGTTGTCAGAAATCCATATTGTGTCAAGTTCATTCACGAGGGAAAGTTTGGAACCTTCTACCTGGACCACCAACATCTTCTTAAGTATGATGTTAGTCAGTTGGTTCTTGTATCAACAATTCTACGTACCAAGGGCTTCGCTACTAAGGCCAAAGCTGATGCTGATACTGAGATTGTAAACTACTGCACAAGGAGAAATATTCAACAATACTTCAGGAAGATGAAGTATATCAACCAATCTCAGCCAGCAGATTTCATCGAAGACCCTGTGGATATAGAGGTTCAATATTATCTTTCATTGGCTCGTGAAAGAAAGAAGCGTGGAGAATCCACTGCAGCTGAAGAGCCTACTCAGAATGAGCCTTCTACTCCAATTATTCACTGTTCAGATGCTGAAGAAGGAGAAGTCACTCGTTCTGAGTGAATAGATTGATTAGGATATTTGTTAGATATGTTCAAAGAACATCCTTTTGTAATCTATTTATGATCATGGTTTAATGTTTAATGCAAGCCATAAACTTTTGCTATTTACATTCCTTTGTTTAAATCTTTGTCTTATCTGTTAGTTGAGTTATCCTCTAGGAAATTTGCATGTTATGTTAACAAACAAATAGGGGGATATTGAAAGGCATATGTTCAGCCTATTTGTATTTAAAGAGATACAACTCAATTCAGATAAGAAAGCTCAGTAAATAGCAAGTCAACGGAATCCATACGAAGAACGTCAAATGATTTATGGGAATTATATGTCAGATAAATTCCAGGATGCTGCTGCACACCACTGAAAAAAGTTCATTAATATGTTCAAGCCTCAGTGCACAAATAATCTTTTGTGGCACGTCCAGGAGTTCAGAAGATATAAAGTTTCTATACTTTATTTTATCAGAAGATTCCATTTAATGAAGAAGTACTTACAAGACGAAGACTCGACGAACAAATCAAATTCTTAATGTTTATTTGACAAAGAATATTTGATTTAACTAGATACAGATGAACCAGACAGTACATCTGTGTATCAGTTATTCAAATTGAATATTTGAAGTCAAGCAGAGTTGGTGGTTCGTTCGTTCGACTGATCAAGACGGAGTTTTTAATGTTTAAAGAAGACGGGAAGCAATTCTACTGCTGAATGGGTGATTAAATATTTAATAGGTTATTATTTCACTTCTCAAATAATTAAATTAATTATGTAATTTATTTGTTAAATTAATTCACTCTCGAATTAATTTAATTTATGAATTTATATGATTAAATTAATTAAGTGGATAATTTTCTATTTAAATATAATCTACAAATTACATTCAATCATCCACTCAAGCTCAGCAAGACAATATGAGATTGTCTTACCGAATATTTCAGCTGCCAAGACAAATCAGATTGTCTGACCGAAGCTTTGCCTGCAAGACAATCCTGATTGTCTGACCGAAGCTTTGCCTGCAAGACAATCCTGATTGTCTGACTGAAGCTTACAAGACAATTCTTAATTGTCTGACCGAATGGTACTCAGCAAGACAATTCTGGATTGTCTGCCCGATTATGCACAGCCAAGACAATCTTGATTGTCTGACCGAGGAAATGCCTGCAAGACAATTCCTGAGTCTTTCAAGACAATCTTTGATTGTCTGACCGAAGATGCACTGCCAAGACAATTGGATTGTCTGGCCGAAAGAACAATCCTGCCAAGGCAATATAATTGTCTTACCGAAGTTCTGGATTGTCTTGCTAGCTTTAAAATTGTCTTTCTGCTGTGTCTTGTGCTTGCAAGACAATCTAAAATTGTCTTGCCCTTGCCACTTTGTCTTTGCTACTCTCAATTGTCTTGTCTTTCAATTGTCTTACAAGTACAAATGCTTTGCCTATAAATATGGCTTTGCATTCTTCATTTTTAGTGTTCATCACTTTGTAATTCAAAGCATTTGTAAAGCTTTCAAGTTGTTCGTAACTTGCTTGATCGTTATATCCACAGTTTTCTGTGCTTTGATAACCCGGTTGTTTTAATCACTAAATCTAGAATATACCCTGTCGAATTTATTCTACGAACTTTAGTGGACATTAAAACTGAACCATTTTAATTATATAACGACTTCGAACATTGTTATATTAATTAATTATAATCTGATTAACAAATCATATTCAATCAGATTCACTTCCGCGACGATTTGGTATTGATTGTATTCAACCCCCCCCCCCTTCTACAATCATATCTAGACCTAACAAATCCACTGTTCACCATACTTAAGGATAACAAACTTACCGGACCTAACTATATTGAATGGAAACGTAATTTGGACATTGTGTTGACTGCTGAGGAGTACAAGTTTTGCACATATGAACCCAAGCCTGAGCAGCCCGCTGCTGATGCTCCTGATGAGGAGAAAGAGTATTATAAGCGGTGGATAAAGGCTGATGAGATGTCGCGATGTTACATTCTGGCAGCAATGTCGGGTGTTTTGCAGCATCAGCATCAGGCTATGGCCACTGCTTCGGATATGCTCTTTATTCTCAAAGAACTTTTTGGAGATCAGAATAGAGCTGCTAGGCAAGTAGCCATGAAGGCTTTAATGAACACTCAGATGGCTGAAGGTACACCTGTAAGGGATCATGTTCTCAAGATGATGTCACATCTGAATGAGATAGGAAATCCTTGGTGCAGAGCTTGACGGGGAAACCCAGATTGACATTATCCTTATGAGCTTGCCCAAGAGTTTTGAGCAGTTCCTCTTGAATTACAACATGAACAAGAGGCAGTATAGTCTTGCGGAACTGCTGACAGAACTTCAGGCAGCTGAAGGATTATTTCGCCAGAGTGTTCAAGTGAATGTGGCTGAGAAAGGTTCTTCCTCTAAGCCGAAAGGCAATAAGAAGAAGAAAAAGGCTCAGACGCAGAAAGCTGTGAAGGCAGTGGGAGTTCAAGGTGGTGTGAAAAAGCCTAAGGGGAAGTGCTACCGGTGCAAGCAGTCGGGTCACTGGAAAAAGGATTGTCCTCTTCCTAAGAAGACAAACGATACTGGTATGTCTCTTTCTCTAGTTACAGAAACATTTGTAGCGGCTATATCTACGAGCACTTGGTGTGTAGATACTGGAGCCACTGATCATGTTTGTAACTCTATGCAGGGGTTCCAGCAATCCAGAATGCTTAGAGATGGTGAGATCTACGTGTTCATGGGAGATGCTACGAAAGTAGCAGTAGTTGCAGTAGGAGTTATTCATTTATCTTTTGGTTCTGATAGGATTTTGGTTTTGAACAATTGTCTTTATGTACCTTCTTTTAGAAGGAATTTGATTTCGGTTTCTAAACTTGCTATGGATGGTTATAATGTTTGTTTGGATCGTAATGTTTCTATTATGATGAATAAACGGATTATATGTTCTGGTACATTGCAAGATAATTTGTATATAATTAATCCTAGTCAACCTGCACTGCAACTACAACATTGGGTAATGAATAACACATCTTCTACCTCTAATAAAAGAAAGGAACCTTCTAGTTTGAACCAAACATATCTTTGGCACTTGAGATTAGGTCATATTAACTTGAGGAGGATTCAAAGACTGGTAGTAGACGGGCCTTTAGGCTCATTGGCAGTGGAGCCATTTCCAGTTTGTGAATCCTGCTTGGAAGGTAAAATGACCAATAGGCCTTTTAAGGCAAAGGGTAATAGAGCCAAAGAAGTGTTAGGATTGGTTCACTCTGATTTATGTGGATCTATGAATATCCAAGCAAGAGGTGGTTATGAGTATTTCGTCACTTTTATTGACGATTATTCTAGATATGGATACATTTATTTGTTGCGCCGTAAGTCTGAGTGCTTTGAGAAATTCAAAGAGTACAAAGCTAAAACGGAGAAGCGACATAATAAAAGTATCAAGTCACTACGATCTGATCGTGGTGGCGAATACTTGCTTGGAGAATTCAGGGAATATTTATCAGAGAATGGGATAGAATCCCAGTTGACTGCACCAGGCACACCCCAGCAGAACGGTGTAGCAGAGAGAAGGAACCGGACTCTTTTAGAGAGTGTTAGATCGATGATGAGTTATTCGGATTTACCCAAGTCCTTTTGGGGACATGCCTTAGAAACAGCAGCTTATCTTCTGAACTTAGTACCTTCTAAGTCGGTTCCTAAAACCCCTTTAGAATTGTGGACCGGGGACAAACCGAGTCTGAGACACATTCGGATATGGGGTTGTCCAGCACATGTGCTGAACAAGAACGCGACTAAGCTAGAATCTCGTACAGAAGTAAAGCTGTTGGTAGGCTACCCCATGGGAACAAAAGGTTATTTATTTTATAGTCCTAAGGATCGGGATGTCACTGTTAGCACCAATGCAAGATTCTTAGAGGAAGACTATATAATGAATCACAAACCCAAGAGTAGTATCGTTTTAGAGGAACTAGTGGGAGGGACGAATAATGAACCTGTAGTACAAGTAGAACAACCACAGCAGACTGTGCAACCGGTCACTAATACCGCACCAGTTCCTCGTCGTAGTGGGAGGGTTGTTCGACAGCCCGACAGATTCATGTTTTTGGGAGAGTCTTCGGACTTGGTCTCTGGTGAACATGATGATGATCCCCGGACATACGAAGAGGCAATACAGGACAAAGATGCAAGTCTTTGGCAAAAGGCAATGGATTCTGAGATGGAATCAATGTATTCTAATCAGGTCTGGGAGCTCGTGGAACCACCCAAAGGTGTAAAACCTATTGGATGTAAGTGGGTGATAAGTGGTATTTATACACACTTATAGGCCTTCATTTCTACTTAAATTGGTTGGTTGTACTTGAGTGTTTAGTGTCTTTTGATGTGTTTTTAGTGTTTTTCTGTGCAGGTCACGAGTTGAGGTGATGAAGTGATTTTCTATCATTTTAGGTTGTTTTTGGTGCATTATTTGCAAGAATGGAGAATTGTGGATTCATCACGACTTGGGATTTTGTGGGTACATCTTCTACAAACCCTCACGAGAACACACTCGTCCACTAGAGCTATCTAGGGGTTTAAAGGGCTTGTTGCATGTGCTAAATGCAACCGTGATCACCTACGGAAGTGGTACTAGAGCGAGGAAGGGCATGCACGCGAGAACGAGCTAAAAACGAAGAAACAGGGCTGCCAGCAGCAGACACTAGCGCGCCTGCGCTAAGTGTTAGCGCGTCCGCGCTATCCACTGGGACCACTAGCGCGCCTGCGCTAGTTTAGCGCGGCCGCGCCCAGTAGAAGTGCCCCGGGCCGATTTTTGAAGCTTTGCTGATGGATTTTCGCAGCGGTCGAGGCCCGGTTGACTTTGTCAATGCACTTTATTATTTTTCATGTGTAAAACCCTAGCCTCGTGGTAGTAGTTTTGAATATAGTAGAATATCGGATTATAGTTATCAGTTTTCTCTTGTAATCAAGCAAATTATCAATTTGTATTGGATCGTTCTTCGTGAGGAAGTGACAGTTTCGAGCGAGATCGTGAACATCAAATCTGTAACGTTGTGTTCTTTATTATTAATTCAAGTACTTTTATTCCGTTTAATTCTCGTAATTTATTTATCATGTTTTCACTAGAACCCATGATGTCGATTAGTTCGATTATGAACTAACCGCCTTCACGGGATTCTGATGGATTTATTGATGTAGTTTAGTAACGAGATAGTTTGATTGATTTTGTGACGTACGTTGATTTCTTTGCATGAGCCGTGCTTATTCTTCTTAGAAGCGTAGCTAACTTCTAAGTTGTTTGTTAATTCTTTCTGAAGCGAGAGTGGATGATTGAATTTAGAGCTATGCCATGTAAACATAGGATTATGTGAATGAAACATAATTTGTGGTAGACTTGAACTATTTTTATCACCCTGTGTAATCACGATAGACGACTTGCTATTAAACCTCTCTGCTTACACTACCACTATAGAGATATAGGGTCTGAGTTTTGTTGGTGTCCATGAGATTTCTATCTTAATTGTGGATTTTGATTGGTATGATATGTGTGCAACGAGAGTTGGCATGTATTACTTTCGTGTAGTCTGATTAGGATCAACAGTCGCATGTTAATCAGTAATTTCAATTCTAGATGAATTCGATAATGAAATTAGAATCCCATGTGTTTTCCTATTCTGAATTTGATTAGTAAATTTAGTCATTAGTATAAAAGAAACCATCCTTGTTAATTGTCTTGGCAGTGAAGATTGATCATACATTGTTGCATAGGTGCGTATTCTTAATTCACCAGTCTCTGTGGGAACGAACAAATATATTACTTATGATCACGTGCGCTTGCGTGTAGATTTTTGCGAACAATTTTTTGGCGCCGCTGCCGGGGACTCGGTGTTAATTAATTAGTTTATGTACTTGTCATCAGTGTGCATTAAAATTCACTGACTAGGATTCTATTCTCTTCTCATTCTTCTTTTCTTTTCTTTATTTCAGGTACTTGGGTCGCGTTTATGCAAACACGTTCTCAAACCCATAAGAAAGCAATTGATTCATCTTCTACTTCTTCTTCTGATTCTGAAACAATGACGGAACCTGAAGCACAACCAGACAGTAAGGCATTGAAGGAATTCTCTATGCCAAAGATCGATGATATCCAGTCAAGCATTGTCAGGCCTGCAATCGCAGCCAAAGCCTTTGAAATCAAACCAGGAACTATTCAAATGGTCCAGAACTCGGTACAGTATGGGGGTTCTCCTACTGAGGACCCTAATATGCATATACGTAATTTTATAGAGATCTGTGACACTTTCAAATTTAATGACGTCTCTGATGATGCTGTGAAGCTAAGGCTTTTTCCATTTTCACTGAGAGATAAGGCTAAGGGATGGTTACATTCTTTACCATCTGGTTCGATTACTACATGGGAAGATCTAGCTCAGAAATTTCTCACTAAATTCTTCCCCATGGCAAAGACTGCTGCACTACGAAATGCTCTATCTCAATTTTCTCAACAATCAGGAGAAACATTCTGTGAAGCCTGGGAGCGATATAAGGAGATGCTAAGGAAGTGTCCCCATCATGGCATGCCGGATTGGATGCAAATAAACTGTTTCTATAGTGGTCTTGGACCTCAATCCAGACCTATGCTTGATGCTGCTTCTGGAGGTGCGCTATGGGCTAAAAGTTATGAAGAAGCTTATGATCTTATTGAAATGATGGCTGCTAATGAATATCAGAACCCTACTCAAAGACTTACTCAAGGGAAGGTAGCCGGAGTTCTTGATCTTGACACGTCGACAGCTCTTGCTGCTCAACTTAAGGCTCTCACGATGAAAGTCGATTCTCTGGCTCACCAAGGAATTCAACAGCCAATCTTAATTTGCGAATTATGTGCCGGTACTCACGCTACTGATCAGTGTGCCATTTCTAGTGAATCAGCACAATTTGTAAGCAACTTTCAGAGAGGTCAACAGCCTGCTCCAGCTACTTACCATCCTAACAACCGAAATCATCCGAATTTCAGCTGGAGTAATAATCAGGGGTATAATCAGCCTCAACAAGGATTTCAACAGGGACCTAAACAGTATAGTCAGGCTGGAACTTCACAACAGTATGCACCTAAACAGCCATATCACCCTCCGGGATTTCAGAATCATGGGCAATCAGCTAACGAAAGGTCTGACATGGAAGAGCTAAGGCTCATGTACAAGAGTCAGGCAGTAACTTTAAAAGCCTTGGAGACACAAGTCGGTCAGTTAGCTAATGCTTTACTAAGCAGACCACAGGGGAATCTCCCTAGTGATACAGAGGTACCAGGTAAGAGGGACCCTAAAGAGCAAGTCCAATCCATTACGCTGAGATCTGGAAAAACTACAACAGGGCCTACCTCAACATTAATACAAGATCAGAATGATGAACCGCAAGAAATTCCAGCAGAACTTCCTTCGAATACAATTGGCATCAACCCTACTGTTGAAAAGGATAAGGCTATCCCTGCAGCTGCTCCGGTGTCAAAACCATTATATCCACCACCTCCATTTCCTAGGAGGTTAAAAAAACAGCAGCTGGATAAGCAATTTGGTAAATTCCTTGAAGTTTTCAAAAAGCTTCACATCAACATCCCGTTTGCTGAAGCACTCGAGCAAATGCCTAGCTATGCCAAGTTCATGAAGGGTATTCTTTCAAAAAAGCTAAAGCTCGAGGAGTTAGAGACAGTGGCTTTAACGGAGGAATGTAGTGCTGTGCTTCAACAAAAATTACCACCTAAGCTTAAAGATCCGGGAAGCTTCACTATCCCTTGCACTATTGGGAAGTTCTCTTTTGATAAGTGTCTGTGCGACTTGGGAGCTAGCATCAATCTAATGCCTCTATCTATCTTCACAAAACTTGGCTTGCCAGAGCTCAAGCCAACAAACATGTCTTTACAGCTGGCTGATCGTTCGATCACATATCCGAGGGGTATAATTGAAGATGTGCTAGTCAAGGTTGATCAATTAATATTTCCAGCCGACTTCGTGATTCTTGATTTTGAAGAAGACAAAAGAATTCCTATCATCTTGGGTAGACCCTTTTTAGCCACCGGGCAAACATTGATCGATGTCCAAAAAGGGGAACTTACAATGAGAATACAAGATCAGACGGTCACGTTCAACGTATTCAATGCAATGAAATTACCAACTGATGAGGAATCTTGTTTCAGTATGGATGTACTTGATACTACAGCAGAAGCTAATAGCCAGCGGGTTTTACAGAATGATGTATTGGAAGCAATCCTTACCAATGATGAGGAATTGGACAGTGAAGAAGAAGTGGAAGAAATCCATCATCTTAACTCATCACCTTGGAGAAGGAATTTTGAACCACCTGTCGAATCTCTTGGCTTGGAGGAACAAAAGGAAGATCATAAACCACTACAACCATCAGTGATCGAAGCACCTAAACTTGAACTTAAACCGCTACCGGATCACTTGAGGTATGCTTTTCTTGGTAAAGGTTCTACTCTTCCTATTATTATTGCAGCTAACTTGTCAGGTGAGGAAGAGGAAAAACTTTTGAGGGTGCTAAGGGAATTCAAAACAGCAATTGGGTGGACTATAGCTGATATCAAGGGAATCAGCCCATCTTTTTGTCAACACAAAATTCTCATTGAAGAAGGAAGCAAACCGTCAGTGGAACAACAGAGAAGGTTAAATCCTATCATGAAGGAGGTTGTAAAGAAAGAGATTCTTAAATGGCTCGATGCAGGTATCATATATCCAATTTCAGATAGCTCATGGGTGAGTCCAGTACAATGCGTGCCTAAGAAAGGAGGCATGACAGTAGTAGCCAACGAAAAAGGGGAACTCATCTCAACTAGAACTGTCACTGGTTGGAGGATTTGCATGGACTACAGAAAGCTGAATAAAGCTACTAGGAAGGATCACTTCCCTCTGCCTTTTATTGATCAGATGCTTGACAGGTTGGCTGGTCATGAATTCTATTGCCTGTTGGATGGGTATTCTGGCTATAATCAGATTGCTATTTCTCCGGAGGATCAAGAAAAGACAACCTTTACATGCCCTTATGGTACATTTGCATTCCGAAGAGTACCTTTTGGCTTATGCGATGCACCAGCCACTTTTCAAAGGTGCATGATGGCAATATTCTCAGAGATGATCGGCATCAATGTGGAGGTATTCATGGACGATTTTTCTGTATTTGGAACATCTTATGACGAATGCCTCACGAATCTGAGAATGGTTCTTAAGCGCTGTGTGGAAACTAATCTGATTCTCAATTGGGAAAAATGCCATTTCATGGTGCAAGAAGGAATCATTTTGGGACATAAAGTATCTGCCAAGGGACTGGAAGTTGATAAAGCGAAAGTGGAAACAATTAAAAATCTCCCTCCACCACTCTCGATTAAGGGCATCCGAAGTTTCCTTGGTCATGCAGGTTTCTATCAGAGGTTCATCAAGGACTTCTCAAAAATTTCCAAACCTCTTTGCAATCTGTTAGAGAAAGACATTCCATTCAAATTTGATGAAGAGTGCTTGGAAGCATTTAAAATTTTGAAAAAGAAGTTGACATCAGCACCTATCATCACTGCACCTGATTGGAGTAAACCATTCGAATTGATGTGTGATGCCAGTGATTATGCTGTAGGAGCTGTACTGGGCCAGCGTACAAGTAATGTGTTTCATGTTATCTATTATGCCAGCAAAACATTAAATGATGCACAATTGAACTACACTACTACTGAAAAAGAACTTCTAGCTATTGTCTTTAGCTTTGAGAAGTTCAGGTCTTATCTTCTTGGAACAAAGGTAGTGGTATTCACTGATCATGCAGCCATTCGGTATCTCATTTCAAAGAAGGATTCCAAACCAAGGCTAATTCGTTGGGTTCTATTACTCTAAGAGTTTGATGTAGAAATTAAAGATCGGAAGGGCACAGAAAATCAGGTAGCGGATCATTTATCCCGACTAGAAGATCATAGCAAACAAACTACCGACAACACTCTAATTAATGAATTCTTCCCAGATGAACAGTTATTTAGGGCTGAGGCCGAAGAGCCATGGTTTGCTGACATTGTAAATTATCTGGTGAGTAAGGTCATTCCTCCAGAATTCTCTTATGCTCAACGCAAGAAATTCCTTCACGATGTGAAATGGTATATTTGGGATGAACCCTTTTTGTTTAAACAAGGAGTCGATCAAATTCTCAGACGGTGTATCCCTAATAATGAAGTTGAGGGAGTTTTGCGCGAGTGCCATTCCACTGGTTATGGAGGCCATTATAGCGGAGAGAAGACAGCAAAGAGGGTACTTCAAGCAGGTTTTTACTGGCCAACTCTGTTTAAAGATGCTCATCAGTTTGTGTTGGGTTGCGATCGATGTCAACGTACAGGTAATATTTCTAGGAGGAATGAAATGCCTCTTAAAATGCTTTTGGAAGTCGAAATATTCGATGTTTGGGGTATTGACTTTATGGGACCGTTCGTTTCGTCTTGCAACAACCAGTATATTCTATTAGCATTTGATTATGTGTCTAAACGGGTGGAGGTGAAAGCCTTACCTACAAATGATGCTAAGGTGGTCTTGCAATTTCTTCAAAAACAAATCTTTACCCGTTTCGGAGTCCCTAGAGTCATTATCAGTGATGAAGGCTCTCATTTCTGCAATCGGAAATTCACAACCTTGATGACGAGGTATAATATCAATCACCGGGTTGCTACTGCTTATCATCCTCAAACGAATGGTCAAGCTGAAGTGTCTAACAGAGAGATCAAACGCATATTAGAGAAGGTGGTTAACCCTTCTAGGAAAGACTGGTCCTTGCGATTAGACGAGGCTGCTTGGGCTTATCGAACAGCTTACAAAACACCGTTGGGTACTTCTCCATTTCAGCTAGTGTTTGGGAAGGCTTGTCACTTACCAGTAGAATTGGAACATAAAGCTTATTGGGCACTAAAGAAGTTGAATTTCGACTTACAGTTAGCTGGAGAGAAACGCATGATTCAACTCAATGAGTTGGAGGAGTTCCGCCTCCGTGCTTATGAAAGTAACAAACTCTACAAAGAGAAGGTGAAAAGATTGCATGATCAGCGGCTGATACAAAAATCTTTTGTGGTAGGACAATTGGTTCTATTGTATAACTCTCGGTTGAAGCTGTTTCCAGGGAAACTCAAGTCACGCTGGTCGGGGCCGTTTACGGTCAAGACGGTATTCCCCCACGGTGCGGTAAAGATCTATGCAAAATCACCGGATGAATCATTTAAGGTTAATGGTCAACGGTTGAAGCCTTACTTTGGCGGAAATGTGAATCGTGAGGTACAAACCACGATTCTTCAATCGGAATCGGATTAATTCTAGACTTCACGTCGAGCTAACGACGTTAAACAAGCGCTTCGTGGGAGGCAACCCACGCATTGGAACCATTTTGTACCATTGTAAACCTCAAAAACACAAAAATCGAGAAATTTCAGCCCTGGATGTCAAACACTAGCGCGCCCGCGCTAAGTTGCTCAGCGCGCCCGCGCTGCACTTAGCGCGCCCGCGCTACTGACTGTCCAGGAGCTCGATTTTTCTCCCAAAAATATTTTCTTTTCGTTTTTAAAAAGCCCACAATCCTAATTTTGCATGCCTAGCCCGAAATATATCCTCTATAACCCTAACTCAGCTCTCATATCCTTATATAAACACAAAACCCATCTCCAGTTCCTATTCTAATTCTATAAACCCTACATATATATATACACATCCATACACATAACCACCATCAAATCTCTCAAACCCACTACACACAAACCTCTTACAACTCTAAATCTCTATCAATGGCACCCAAAAGAGCCCGAAGATCACAAGGACCAAGCACCCAAGCTCCTACATCTAGCGATTCTTCCTCGATGGGTGAGGTTGAATTCACTTCCGATGGTGCACGAACCGAGTTTCAACGGCTTATGAATAAGTCGATAGTTAAGGAGAGGGGATTCCTACCCACGGCGGAAGATGGTGAGCTCTTGAACATGATTCAAGAACGGGGATGGGAGTCTTTTTGCGAGGCTCCGGAGGCGGTTCCCTTGGCTATTATTCGAGAGTTTTATGCTAATGCCAAGGAGAATCGCGATGGATTCACGGTGGTGCGAGGAATCCGTGTGGATTATAGTGCGGAGGCGATCCGTAGAGTGATTGGGGGGCGTGCCAAGCGCCGTAATGAAGAAGATTGGGTTGTTGAGAGGATCGGGCGTGCCAAACGCCGGTTTGATGATGATCCGGTTGATCTTGAGCGGTTGGTGTATGATATATGTGTGCCGGACACGACTTGGAAGATGACAGCACCTCCTTTGCCGGCACATGTTTCGTTTCCTGCAGCCGCGTTAAACCGGTATGCGAAGGCGTGGAACGCCTTCATCTGTGCTAACATCATGCCATCTTCACATGGGCATGAGGTGACGGTGGATAGAGCTATTCTGCTCTTTGGGATTGTCTCGGGCAAGTATATTGATCTGGGACATGTTATTCATCAGGGGATTCTGAGGTTCTTACAGGGAGGTACCACGGGTGCCATTCCATATGGCACAATTTTGACGAAGCTCTGTCGATCAAGCGGTGTTCGTTGGCCAGCCAACGAGCAATTACAGTTGCCAGCAGCACCTATTGATCATTCGGCGATCAGTCGGATGACGGAGTGGGATGGAGGAGTTCCCCACCCTCGAGGCCTCGGGTACTTATATGATGAGATGCCAGGGGGACGTCCAGAATTTATTAGGAGAGAGCAGACTAGAGCTTCTGGAGCTGGTACTTCTCAGACGGAGAGGAGCTCCGAACCGATGGGAGATGTTCATTATCGCCGATTGGCGAGACGGATGGACGCCATGCATGACATCCACCAGAGGTTTGCGTTTAACTTGACACAGGCTCTAGGTAGTGCTTTTAAGGCACAGGGGGTCACAGTTCAGTGGCCAGTATTCGGAGCAGGGATGCAGTATCCTCCACCTGATTCACCTCCAGCAGAGGAGGGGGAGGACTCGGACTCCGAGTAGGTATGTGGGTGCTCTAGCCTTTTTATCGCTTTCAATGGGGACATTGAAAATTTTAAGTTTGGGGGTGGTAATCTAAGGAAGAGCATATTATTATAATGTAGTTTATTATTGCATGTGTTAGTTAGTTCATGTAGTTCACGTTTATTTTATTTTGCTTTGATTATTTCTCACGTTTTTTTTTTATTTTTCTCACGTTTTCTTTCTATTTTTCTCATTTTTCATTTTACATGTTTAGTGGTAATTGTCATAGTTAGTAGCACGAGCATGTGCATGAATTATGAAGTTAAGCCAAGTTAATTGCCTATGATGAGTTATGTGTGTAGTTCTTGATTAGTAATTTCAATTGCAATGCTAGGTTAGTACTTGGAAATTGCTTGTGTTGGAAATTGTAATTCACATATGTTCTTGAGATAGGATTTAGACGAAATTCCATGAATTCTAGGATTGAATTGAACACCCTTCAGCTTAGGTCTGTAAATCTTAAGTTTGGGGGAACTGAGGAGTAGATATACTTTTCTAGAAAAAAAAAAAGAAAAAAAAAAGAGTAGTAAATAAATTCACTAAAAAAAAAATAAGTGGTAGAATTAACTAGGTTGAGCTCATTAGTACTCGAGTAATTAAGTCTGAGGGGACTTTGTGCCTAACAACCTAAAGCCCTTCGTGGTTTGGGATTGTTGACCCAACGCTCGCTACATGGGTACTAGTGCATAAATCTTTAGGGATCTCAACCATTGCACAGTTAAATAAACCACTAGAATAGAGTGAATAATTGGTGTGTGAAGTCTTGTGGTGTTCGTAACGCATTTACACTGCGAAGCGCTCTGACCTTAGACCGAGCAATTAATCACCAATAACAAGAAAAAAAAAAAAAGAAAGAAAAAAAAATAGTGAATAAAATAGAAGGGTGTGGACATTCTTTGGGACCTTGGCTTTTAGTAGGACTTGAGTGACGGGGTGTTAGTTTTAAACTTTTATGATTCTTGATTGGGATTCTGTGGGAGTAGTAGTTTTTGTCTTGTCTCAATAAAAGAGCATGCTTGCACACATTGGCACTCCACACTTGTAAATAGAAGAGTGATTGACTTAGTAGCGAGAGAGATGAAATTCGAGAACATTAGCACAATCTGAGGTATTATAATTGGCAAGGCAATTACTTCATAGTTTACTCATTCATCATGTAGTTGCATTCATGCATTGCATTGTATTATTGTATAGTGTCGTTGACGCTTGAGGACAAGCATCAGTTTAAGTTTGGGGGTGTGATAAGTGGTATTTATACACACTTATAGGCCTTCATTTCTACTTAAATTGGTTGGTTGTACTTGAGTGTTTAGTGTCTTTTGATGTGTTTTTAGTGTTTTTCTGTGCAGGTCACGAGTTGAGGTGATGAAGTGATTTTCTATCATTTTAGGTTGTTTTTGGTGCATTATTTGCAAGAATGGAGAATTGTGGATTCATCACGACTTGGGATTTTGTGGGTACATCTTCTACAAACCCTCACGAGAACACACTCGTCCACTAGAGCTATCTAGGGGTTTAAAGGGCTTGTTGCATGTGCTAAATGCAACCGTGATCACCTACGGAAGTGGTACTAGAGCGAGGAAGGGCATGCACGCGAGAACGAGCTAAAAACGAAGAAACAGGGCTGCCAGCAGCAGACACTAGCGCGCCTGCGCTAAGTGTTAGCGCGTCCGCGCTATCCACTGGGACCACTAGCGCGCCTGCGCTAGTTTAGCGCGGCCGCGCCCAGCAGAAGTGCCCCGGGCCGATTTTTGAAGCTTTGCTGATGGATTTTCGCAGCGGTCGAGGCCCGGTTGACTTTGTCAATGCACTTTATTATTTTTCATGTGTAAAACCCTAGCCTCGTAGTAGTAGTTTTGAATATAGTAGAATATTGGATTATAATCAGTTTTCTCTTGTAATCAAGCAAATTATCAGTTTGTATTGGATCGTTCTTCGCGAGGAAGTGACAGTTTCGAGCGAGATCGTGAACATCAAATCTGTAACGTTGTGTTCTTTATTTTTAATTCAAGTACTTTTATTCCGTTTAATTCTCGTAATTTATTTATCATGTTTTCACTAGAACCCATGATGTCGATTAGTTCGATTATGAACTAACCGCCTTCATGGGATTCTGATGGATTTATTGATGTAGTTTAGTAACGAGATAGTTTGATTGATTTTGCGACGTACGTTGATTTCTTTGCATGAGCCGTGCTTATTCTTCTTAGAAGCGTAGCTAACTTCTAAGTTGTTTGTTAATTCTTTCTGAAGCGAGAGTGGATGATTGAATTTAGAACTATGCCATGTAAACATAGGATTATGTGAATGAAACATAATTTGTGGTAGACTTGAACTATTTTTATCACTGTTAGATCCAGATATGATTGTAGAAGGGGGGGGGGGGGTTGAATACAATCAGTACCAAATCGTCGCGGAAGTGAATCTGATTGAATATGATTTGTTAATCAGATTATAATTAATTAATATAACAATGTTTGACGTCGTTATATAATTAAAATGGTTCAGTTTTAATGTCCACTAAAGTTCGTAGAATAAATTCGACAGGGTATATTCTAGATTTAGTGATTAAAACAACCGGGTTATCAAAGCACAGAAAACTGTGGATATAACGATCAAGCAAGTTACAAACAACTTGAAAGCTTTACAAATGCTTTGAATACAAAGTGAATGAACACTAAAAAATGAAGGATGCAATGCCATATTTATAGGCAAAGCATTTGTACTTGTAAGACAATTGAAAGACAAGACAATTGTGAGTAGCAAAGACAAAGTAGCAAGGGCAAGACAATTTCAGATTGCCTTGCAAGCACAAGACACAGCAGAAAGACAATTTTAAGGCTAGCAAGACAATTCAGAGCTCGGTCAGACAATCTCCATTCGGTCAGACAATCAAGGATTGTCTTGCTGATCTTCATTCGGTCAGACAATCTTTGATTGTCTTGACAGAATGCATTCGGCCAGACAATTTAAGATTGTCTTGCAAGCATCCAGTCGGTCAGACAATCTCATTGTCTTGGCAGAGCATACTCGGGCAGACAATCAAAGATTGTCTTGCTGAGAACCATTCGGTCAGACAATTGAGAATTGTCTTGTAAGCTTCAGTCAGACAATCAGGATTGTCTTGCAGGCTTAGCTTCGGTAAGACAATTTGTATTGTCTTGGCAGTTGGAAAATTCGGTAAGACAATATCAGATTGTCTTGCAGAGCTTAAGTGGATGATTGAATGTAATTTGTAGATTATATTTAAATAGAAAATTATCCACTTAATTAATTTAATCATATAAATTCATAAATTAAATTAATTCGAGAGTGAATTAATTTAACAAATAAATTACATAATTAATTTAATTATCTGAGAAGTGAAATAATAAGCTATTAAATATTTAATCACCCATTCATAAGCAGAAATTGCTTCCCGTCTTCTTTAAACATTAATAACTCCGTCTTGATCAGTCGAACGAACGAACCACCAACTCTGCTTGACTTCAAATATTCAATTTGAATAACTGATACACAGATGTACTGTCTGGTTCATCTGTATCTAGTTAAATCAAATATTCTTTGTCAAATAAACATTAAGAATTGATTTGTTCGTCGAGTCATCGTCTTGTAAGTACTTCTTCATTAAATGGAATCTTCTGATAAAATAAAGTATAGAAACTTTATATCTTCTGAACTCCTGGACGTGCCACAAAAGATTATTTGTGCACTGAGGCTTGAACATATTAATGAACTTCTTTCAGTGGTGTGCAGCAGCATCCTGGAATTTATCTGACATATAATTCCCATAAATCATTTGACGTTCTTCGTACGGATTCCGTTGACTTGCTATTTACTGAGCTTTCTTATCTGAGTTGAGTTGTACCTCTTTAAATACAAATAGGCTGAACATATGCCTTTCAATCTCCCCCTATTTGTTTGTTAACATAACATGCAAATTTCCTAGAGGATAACTCAACTAACAGATAAGACAAAGATTTAAACAATGGAATGTAAATAGCAAAAGTTTATGGCTTGCATTGAACATTAAACCATATTCATAATAGATTACAAAAGGATGTTCCTTGATCATATCTAACAAAATATCCTAATCAATCTATTCACTCAGAACGAGTGACTTCTCCTTCTTCAGCATCTGAACAGTGAATAATTGGAGTAGAAGGCTCATTCTGAGTAGGCTCTTCAGCTGCAGTGGATTCTCCACGCTTCTTTCTTTCACGAGCCAAAGAGAGATAATACTGAACCTCAATATCCACAGGGTCTTCGATGAAATCTGCTGGCTGAGATTGGTTGATATACTTCATCTTCCTGAAGTATTGTTGAATGTTTCTCCTTGTGCAGTAGTTTACAATCTCCGTATCAGCATCAGCTTTGGCCTTAGTAGCGAAGCCCTTGGTACGTAGAATTGTAGATACAAGAACCAACTGACTCACATCATACTTAAGAAGATGTTGGTGGTCCAGGTAGAAGGTTCCAAATTTTCTCTCGTGAATGAACTTGACACAGTAAGGCTTTCTGACAACTTGTGGACTGTTATGAATAGCACAATCCATAAGTCTGTCACGAAGGAGTTCATTCAGATTCGAGCTGCGTCTGATCTTGTTACGAATCACCCAGATTTTAGTTAGAGATAGAAACTTGAATAAATCAATTGAAACCCTGAATGTTCCGTTTCTCTGAGTAGAAATAATGATCTCCCATTCATTGAGAAGATTCTTGACACCAATAGTTATATATTCTAACTCGAGAGCAAGAGCACGCATAAACATATCTTCATTAGGGTTAGCCTCTCTCAGGTCATAAATGAAGGATTTGAATTTACCATCATTGAAAGGTTCCCTTTGAGGTCCAGAGAGGATTTGTCTTGCAATATCCCAGCTTTCACCAACTTTCCTGGAGATATCCTCTCTCTTTTCCTTGCACTTAGCATCCCACAGTTTCTGTTTCTCCAGCTTGACCAACTTATCAGTTGTCCTCTTTTCATCTACCAGTTTCTGCAGTTCCTGAAGCTTTGCTTTGCTAGCTTCATGTTGAGCTTTGAACATCTTGACCTTTTCCATGTGCTCAGGATCTACAGACTGATCTTCATTGAAAAGAAAGCCTTCCTCGAAACGACCTTCTTCCTCAGCTTCAAAATAAGCAGAGTCAAATGCATCATCATCATCAACATCTTCAGGAATGTTGTCATAATCCTGATTAGTGAAGATGTTCTCAGTTTCAGGCATTTTGCCTTTAGATTTGCTAGCTGCAGAAGAATCCTTTTCACTGGCTCCTTCTCCACCCTTATCACTCCTATCAGAATCACCACCCTTGTCACCCCTGTCACCAGCACCAGCATTGCTGTCATCCTTATCTTTGTCATCCTTATCCTTCTCCCCCTTAGTTGAGGGATCCTCTGGAGTAGACTGAGATGTTGACGGATTGATCTTTAAGTGTTGAACAACTTGAGCCAAAGTTTGCTACAAGTTGTCAAGCTTTGTCAAACAGAGCTCCTGAGTTGTATCAAATTTGTCCATCCTAGAGTGAATACCCTTGACATGAGCATCTAATTCCTGTTTGAGGGAAGAGAATGAAGGATCAACAACCTTTTCTTGTAGAGTCACCAACTCTCCACTTCTGAATCTTGCATTCTCAGCATTCAACCTTTCTATCTCAGCCCCCTGTAACAGATCTGTGTTGGTGTGTGCACTCACCTCACGAACACTCAAAGATTTTTCACTATCCTCTCGTGCATGTGTTTCGCTCGGTGTTTGCCTGATTTCACTCGTAGTTTTCACACCGTCACCAGTACCTGTATAGACAACCATAGTTCCCTGAGATGGAACTGTAGGTTGTGAAGGAACAAATTGTCCTTCAGATGCCTGTGAAGGCTGATGTACTTGCAGGTTGCCAAGTATAGCCTGATCCAAAAAGAAAGAGTGATCAGAAAGTTTTTCATATGACAATTTTGGAATATCTGTGCTCTCTCTAAGTGAAGAATTAAAAGACAAAGGTTCAACTAGCGTGAGTGCTAGTTGTGTGTTTGACTCTTTACAGGATACCGCGGTCGGACGGCCAATTTCAATAAATGCATTCTGTGGAGAGAATGAATCTAGATACTGTATATTTACCATGTCAGTGTCCAAATCCTTTTGGGAGGAAATGGATGTGGCTGCAGTTGTCTCCGGTTCTGCCACCCTTTGCTTCTTATGAGACAGAGCTGCGGGTTCTCTCAGAATTGCACTCCCACTCCGTTTCCGGGCTACCTTTCGAACAACTGGTGTATGAGTAGTGTCGGTTGATGTGTTTGACGAAGAATCAGTTGTTGAAACGAAAACGTCAGCTTGGTTATGAACCTGGGTGTTTACAGGTTCAATGCTGGGAGTCTGGAAATCAAATCCAATATCACAATCAAAATCTGCAATATCAATATTAAAGGTATCAGTGAGATTAGAAAGTACCTGAGCTACCTGTAAATCTGTCCTGAAGTCCTGTAGCTCTGGATTGATAGCAGAATCAGCAGGCAGAGGCTGAGAAGTGGATTGTGGTGGAGGAATGGTATGTGTATGTGTAGGTGAAGGTATTGGTTCAGATTGAGAGGGAAGAATGGAGGCTTGTTGGTCTGGGAAGAAGTTGTATTGTGGAGGGGATTGGTGTTGAGATTGGTGAGGAGAATTGTATGATGATTGGTGAGGTGATTGTTGTGGTGAATTGTAAGGAGGGTTGTAGGGAGAGTAATGTGAGGATTGGCTGGATGACTGATAGTCTTGAAGTAGTTGAAGTGGTTGATCGTTTTGAGGAGGTGATTGTTGTTGCGGTTGTACTTGTGGTTGAGCTTGTTGTTGTTGTTGTGGTTGATATTGTTGCTGTTGTAGTGGTTCTGGAACTTGTACAGGTTGAAAAGGAACACTGAATTGCTCTAGCATGAATGGAGTCACCACTAGTGGTACATTGTCATGCTTTTTCTTGTTGACCAGCCTAGTTTGGATCTTGGCACAAGTCCTCTGAATAGGAACAACAGGAGAATCGACGTACATGTGCCTATCATCATCATTCATCTTATCATTCATAAATAACATCAGGAATCTGGGGTAGAAGCATTCAACTTTGTCATTCCTCTGAATTGATCTCTGTGTAACAGACCCCATTTTTCTGATAATCTCCCTCAGCAATATCTTCCCAAAATTGATTCGACGGTTATAAGCTATGCTGAATCCAAATATTTGCAGCATTGAAGATATATTCCCAAAGTTCTTTCGATTAGTGGGAGCAAACACCTTGGCAAGGGTGTCAAAGAACACATCCCATTCAGCCTTCAGATTTCCCTTTGATATCTTCGGGAGAAAAATCTGACCTTGATAGTGAATATCCTGAAAGAATTGTCTCAGTTCATCCTCTGAGGGATCTGGCTCGAAATTGTCCCTTGGAAGTCCTAAGATCCGGTTCACATCATCGACAGTGATTACAATCCTCTTCCGGTTAGGTAGATCCCCTATTATCTTGTAGTTTTCCAGGGTCGTAGAGTTGACAGCATTTGAGTAGAAGTCAAACAAGGGTTGCAGCTTGACTTCTATATCTGTAGTGAGTGCAGTACTGACTAAACTCTGTCTCGAAAGAAATCTGACCCAAGTCCGGAATCTATCTGAGCAGTCGTCAGGGTTAAGGCTAGCAAGGTAGTTAGTCTCAGCAACCACGAATTCTCCGGCCATTTTTAATAATTAAAAATTGAATTAAGCGAGAATTTTTCAAACTAAATGTGAATTCTTAAATGTCTCGCAAATTTCAACTATTAATTAAAGCTTAATTAATTAATTAATAATTCGAAATATTAAAATAATATCGAATTAAAAGTTAATTAACTTAGATGGCTCGAATCAATCCAAACACGCCCTTAAGTTGAAAAAAAAAAAAAATCCTAAATCCAAATATCTTTAAGCCAAACGCAGCCTTAGCCAAAGAACCCTAAAATTGATTATCAACCAAACAGCCCCTAAACTTTCAAGAACCCTAATTCGAATTGGGAACCTTAATCTCCAAATCAACACAAACGAATACACAGGGAAGTCGAATCACGGCCAACCACAGTAAGGTTCGAAAGTCCGACGAAAATCCGGCAGAGTTCCGGTTATAAATCGAGCAAAATCACAATCCCAGCAAGCAACTATGGCTTGAAATCACGTAACCACAGCAAGTTTTACACAAAACTTGAAAAAGAAACGCAGTCGAGTGTGTGTATCTCGTGTATGTACGAGTTGGAGAAGATGAGTTTGGGCAAGACAATCTAAATTGTCTTGCTCAAATGTCTTACAGGGAAATATATACAAGGCAGCAAGACAATCCAAAGTTAAGTCTCGGTAAGACAATTTGAAATTGTCTTGCCGAGATTTTAACGAAGCAGACAAAGTCAAGTGTCAGTAAGACAATTTGAATTGTCTTACTGATACAACAGGCGGTTACAATGCATGCTCGGTAAGACAATCTAATTGTCTTGCCGAGTGGTTTGAAACTATACTGAAAAACCGGTTCAGCAAGACAATTTCAATTGTCTTGCCGAGCCAATCAGTAGACAATGTAATTGTCTAACAGAAAAACAAATAATAACAAAAATAATATGATTTTTGATTAATTTAAAAGATAAAACTTTTTGCAAATAAAATCAAAAATCTATAATAAAAACAATACTATAAATTACACCAATATTTTGTAAATTTCAACTTTAATTAAATATAAATACTTATGACTTTAACTTTAATTCAAGAAGATGAATTAACTTAAAATCAAATATTTATGCTTAATTAATTTTGAAAAATACAAAATAATTACAAATAATTATCTAAATGCTTAGGGAATATTACAGGGGAGTGTATATGCACTTAGAAAATTACAGACTAATATACAAACATGCATAATTACTCAGAACATTATCAGATAATATACAGAATATCATATAAAATCTAATAAAATAGATACAATTATACAGAAAATTCACAAAAAAATATACAAAAACATATAATGCATGTGAAAAATATATATACAAGAGAGCTATGTCATATTTAACATCCCTAATTCACAAACCAGCTTAGAGAAAGTGGATTCATCCAGTGGTTTAGTGAAGATGTCAGCAATTTGCTCAGTCGTGGGTACAAAATGTAACACCACTGTACCATTCATGACATGTTCTCGTATAAAATGATACCTGATATCAATGTGCTTGGTTCTTGAATGTTGAACCGGATTGTTGGAAATGGCTATGGCACTTGTATTATCACAAAATATGGGAATTTTGTTTACTACAACACCATAATCATTCAGTTGATTCTTGATCCACAAGATCTGAGCACAGCAGCTTCCAGCAGCTATATACTCAGCTTCAGCAGTAGAAGTAGACACGGAGTGCTGCTTCTTGCTATACCAGGAAACCAACCGACGTCCTAGAAATTGACAGCTTCCAGACGTACTCTTCCTATCAATCCTGCATCCTGCATAATCAGAATCTGTATAGCCGGTTAAGTCAAAACCAGTATTCTTAGGGTACCAAATACCTAAACCAGGTGTACCCTTAAGATATCTAAAGATTCTTTTGACGGCAATAAGATGTGATTCCTTAGGATCAGCTAGGAACCTAGCACACAAACATGTTGCAAACATGATATCTGGTCTACTTGCAGTAAGATAAAGTAGAGAGCCAATCATACCTCGATAGCTTGTGATATCAACTTTCTTACCAGATTTATCCTGGTCAAGCTTTGTGGCAGTGGCCATGGGTGTCTTCGCCGGTGAAGAGTCTTCCAGATTGAACTTTCGAAGAAGATCTCTGACATACTTGGATTGACAAATAAATATTCCATCATCCTTTTGGCTTACTTGAAGACCAAGGAAGTAGGACAGCTCACCCATCATACTCATCTCATAGTTACTCTGCATCAACTTAGCAAATCTCTTGCACAAGTTATCGTTAGTAGAACCAAATATAATGTCATCAACATATATTTGTACAAATATCATATCCTTATCATGCAATTTGTAAAAGAGAGTTTTGTCTATGACACCTCTAGTAAAATTGTTTTCAATTAAAAACTCAGAGAGAGTGTCATACTATGTCCTTGGTGACTGCTTGAGTCCATAGACAGCTTTGAATAAGAAGTATACAAAATCAGCAAACTCTGGATTTTCAAAGCCAGGGGGCTGTTCCAGATATACTTCTTCTTCTAGCTTTCCATTCAGAAATGCACTTTTCACATCCATTTGATATACCTTGAAGTTAGAGTGTGCAGCAAATGCAAGAAATATTCTGATGGCTTCAAGACGAGCAACTGGAGCATAGGTTTCATCATAATCAATTCCTTCTTCTTGTGAATAACCTTTTGCCACCAGTCTGGCTTTGTTTCTTACAACAATGCCATCACCATCTAACTTGTTACGGAAGACCCATCTAGCTCCAATCGTAGATTTTCCTTTTGGTCTTGGAACTAGGGCCCAGACTTCTTGTCTCTCAAATTGACTGAGTTCTTCTTGCATGGAAAGAACCCAATCAGGATCAGCAAGTGCTTCTTCTATTTTCTTTGGTTCTAGTTGAGATAGAAACCCAGAGAATAGGCATTCATTTGTCGTAGCACTTCTAGTCCTGACACCAACATCAGGATCACCAATAATTAAATCAAAGGGATGATCTCTGCTCCAAATCCTTTCCCTTGGAAGATGTGTCCTTGATGATTCAGCAGTATTATCATTAAGCTGAAATGTGTGACTAGTTGATCCATCAGCTCCCCCTGAGTTGTTGCCAGGTTGACTTGATGATCCACCACTGGCATCAGTGGAATCTCCAGCATTATTCCCATTTCCTCCACCATTGCCTGGATCATTATCATTGTTGTCAACTCCTGTTGCAACCTCAGGTGGAATATCATCATCTGAATCAGAGTCTGGATAGTTGTCAAACTTCAGAGACTCGGATGGATCAGCAGATTGTATACTTGGAAGTTTAGTGTCATCAAATGTAACATTGACACTAACTTTCACTGACAGAGTGTCAATTATAAAAACTCTATAAGCATTATTTGTATAACCAACAAAAATTGCTTCAGAAGCCTTTGGCTCAAACTTGTTCAAGTTCTCTTCACCATCCTTGAGAACATAACACTTGGCTCCAAAGACATGAAGATGTTTGACATAAGGTTTCTTGTTGTTATACAGATGAAATGGAGTTTTCATATGATCCTTGTTGATCAAGGTTCTATTCTGGGTATAGCAGGCAGTAGACACAGCTTCAGCCCAAAAGTACAGAGGAAGCTTTGCTTCAGCAATCATAGTCCTTGCAGCTTCGATCAGTGTACGATTCTTTCTTTCGACGACTCCATTCTGCTGAGGAGTCCTTGGTGCTGAATACTGCCTTCTAATTCCCTTTTCAGAGTAAAAGTTGATTAGAGTTTGATTTTTAAACTCAGTTCCATTGTCTGATCTTACAGCTTTTACAGGAACTCCTTTTTCCAACTCAACCAACTTGATATGATCAATTACTGTCAGGGGAGTTTCATCCCTAGAAGCCAGGAAGTAAACCCATGTAAATTTTGAGAAGTCATCCACAATAACCAAGGCATATCTTCCTTCATCAATGGATACAACATTCACAGGGCCAAACAAATCCATATGCAACAAATGAAGTGGATCTGTAATGGTATTGATGGTTTTGCCTTTGTGAGATGCTCTCTTCGCTTTTCCTTTCTGACAAGCTTCACAAAGATCATCAGTTGAGAATTCCAGGGAAGGCAACCCTCTCACTAGATCTCTCTTGACTAGAGAGTTCATGGTTTTGAAGTTGAGGTGTGAGAGCTTCTTATGCCATAACCAACTATCTTCAGCAGACGCTTTGGCGTAGAAACAGTGAACTTCGTTTCCTGGTCCTGAAGACAAATCAGCTACGAAAATATTGCCTTTCCTTATGCCACATAGTGAAGGACGCTTATCCTTGATATGTTTAATGATACATATCTCCTTTTCAAAATGAACATAATAACCTTTATCACAGAATTGACTGACACTCAGGAGATTATGTTGAAGTCCTTCAACTATTGCAATATCTTCTATGATGATCCTTCCAATTTTGTACTTGCCATATCCCACAGTACGACCTTTGCTATTATCAGCAAAACTGACTGTAGGGCCAGCTCCTTCTCTTATGTCTTCTAGCAGGGATTTATTGCTAGTCATGTGCATTGACGCTCCACTGTCAAGCACCCAGGTAACACGAACAATTCCACTGGCACCCTGCAAAAGACAACTTGATTAAGCATTCCTTGGGACCCACACTTGATTGGGTCCAGCAAACTTAAAGAACTGATTTCTATCAGGTGTAACAACAGAGCCTCTTGGACTGATACTTGGTTCAGACTTGACTGAACTTACTTCCTTAACAACAGCCTTATAAACCTTAGTTTTAGGCTTTGAAACATAAGTCTCCTTTCTCTTATGAGAAGGACTAGCAGTCTTTGATCTAGCATGCTTGTTGTTTGTGTGTTGTCTAGGTGATGTGTTTTCATTTTTAGCATGCAAATTTTTAAAATAAGCAGACATCAAATTGAAAGCACAAGTCATACAATTATCAACACTACAAGATTTATGACATGCATCAAAAGCAGGAACAACAGAAATATCAGTCATAGTAGTAGGAACATCAATAGATTCTACTCTAACCTTGTTATCAGTTTTAAAATTCTCAGTAGAATGGCATCTATTGTTTCTGTTCTTACTATTCACAAAGTTATTAGGCTTGTTGAACTTAGTTCTTTCAGAGTTGACACCTAAACCAGCTTTAGGCAACCTAACATTGCCTTTCACTTTGATTGGTTTCAGGTTTGCCAGAATCTCACCTCTCATCTCATTACTCTCTTTCATTTTAAGGTCTTCCTGTTTTAGTTCATATCTAATGACAACAGGAGTCTCTAAAAGAGGTTCAGCCTCTGAGGTTTTAAACAATGGTTTAGGGGAATCTTTTAAAACAAAAGGAATCCCTCTCTCCTCAGCACTCTTCTTAAAAGGAGTAATGTTACTAGCCTTACCTACAGATTTGTTATAGTCAAAGCCTATTCCAACAGTTCTCTTGATCTCTTGTTTATCATTAAGTTCTTTGACTATCAAGGAGGCATCCTTAAAGGCTTTACATTTCACTTTCTCTTCGTCTAGCTGAAGTCTTAAACCAATCTCACCTTTCTCTAGAACTTTGACTTTAGCACATTGTAATCCTAAATCCATAGTCAATTGTTCTATTTTAGGTTTTAATACTTTCATCTCATTCATCTTATAAGCATGAATTTCTAAGACTAAAGTATCAATTTTAAGATTAGCAGCTTTCATCCTTTTAATAGCATCATCTCTTTCAAGTCCTAATTGCATAAACAGTTTAGGGCATGTAGGATCTACCTGAAAGCTTCCAGCAGGAGGAGGTGAAGATGATCCAGCATTAGCCATGAGAGCAACATTCCCAATCTGCTCTTCTTCATCACTATCTGTATCATCCCAGCTTTTCCCTTCTGCTAGATATGATTTGCTCTTGAAGCTTTGATTTCCAGAAGTACCATGATGCTTTCTTACTAAGGCATCATACTTCTGCTTCAGCTCATCATACGAATCCTTTCTCTTTCCTTGAACCTTGGGCTGCTTGCACTCAGTTGCAAAGTGTCCAGGTTCACCACAATTGAAGCATTTGAACTTGCTTCTGTCCACCATCCCAGTCTTGTATCCTCCTTTGCTTGTAGAAGATGAATAGCCTCCCTTCTGAAACTTACTAACAGTAGGTTTGTATTTATAGGAAGGGTTCTTCCGGAATCTCATGTTTCCAAACTTCTTGGCAAACAGTGATAGAGATTGATCTTCTAACTGTTCAAGCTCTTCCATTGTATAGAACTCTTCGTCACCACTGGAAGAAGCAGTTTGACCAATCTCAGGTACAACAAATTCCTGAGTGGTTTTAGAAGGAACAACAACATCCTTCTTCTTTTCTTCTAGTACAGGTGACTCAACAACTAGAGCTCTCGAATAGTTCTGTGTTTTACCCCAGCCATATCTCTGTTTACTCTGAACTTGCTCCAGTTCATAAGTTTTCAAAACTCCGTAGAGTCTTTCCAGAGAAATCTCATTCAGATCTCTGCTTTCCCTGATGGCAGTGATTCTGTGTTCCAGATGTTCAGGAAGGGTTAAGAGAAACTTCATGTTGACCTCTTTCTTGTCGTAGAATTTCCCATTCAGATTTAAATTATTTATCAAATTATTAAGTCTGATAAATACTTCTGAAATCCCTTCACCGGGATGGGAACCAAACTGTTCATACTGAGCCATCAGTATCTCTTTCTTGTTTTCCCTAACTTCCTCTGAGCCTTCATTGATAATCTCTAACGTATCCCAGATTTGCTTGGCGTTCTTACAATTTACAACAGCATTGTACATCACTGGATCTAGAGATTCAACCAAAATTAGTTGAAGAGCATCATCTAAATTCATCTGTTCACTCTCTTCATCTGTGTACTCAGAAAGTTCTTTCGGAATGATCTGATGAGGTATTAACACACCATCCTCTTCGTGTGCTAATATGACATTCATCGGAGTAGTAACACCTTTATCCAAAATCCCGATGTATTTTCTGTTCGCAGTGCGGAGGAATAGGAACATGTGCCTTTTCCATAGGCCAAAGTGTTCCTTGCTGAACGGTGGGATTTTAATGCTACTGATCTTTTGTGTACTCATGATTAAGGATTTGAAGTGAATAGTGTTTGGATGAGATTTGGATTTTTGAAAGAAAAATATTTTAAATCAAAATTAATTTTTGGAATAAAATTAATTCGAATAAAAAATATTTGGACGTTACAGAGTGTGTATAGGATCTGATACGGAAAATGGTATCAACCGCTCTGATGCCAATTGTTAGGTCCAGATATGATTGTAGAAGGGGGGGGTTGAATACAATCAGTACCAAATCGTCGCGGAAGTGAATCTGATTGAATATGATTTGTTAATCAGATTATAATTAATTAATATAACAATGTTTGACGTCGTTATATAATTAAAATGGTTCAGTTTTAATGTCCACTAAAGTTCGTAGAATAAATTCGACAGGGTATATTCTAGATTTAGTGATTAAAACAACCGGGTTATCAAAGCACAGAAAACTGTGGATATAACGATCAAGCAAGTTACAAACAACTTGAAAGCTTTACAAATGCTTTGAATACAAAGTGAATGAACACTAAAAAATGAAGGATGCAATGCCATATTTATAGGCAAAGCATTTGTACTTGTAAGACAATTGAAAGACAAGACAATTGTGAGTAGCAAAGACAAAGTAGCAAGGGCAAGACAATTTCAGATTGCCTTGCAAGCACAAGACACAGCAGAAAGACAATTTTAAGGCTAGCAAGACAATTCAGAGCTCGGTCAGACAATCTCCATTCGGTCAGACAATCAAGGATTGTCTTGCTGATCTTCATTCGGTCAGACAATCTTTGATTGTCTTGACAGAATGCATTCGGCCAGACAATTTAAGATTGTCTTGCAAGCATCCAGTCGGTCAGACAATCTCATTGTCTTGGCAGAGCATACTCGGGCAGACAATCAAAGATTGTCTTGCTGAGAACCATTCGGTCAGACAATTGAGAATTGTCTTGTAAGCTTCAGTCAGACAATCAGGATTGTCTTGCAGGCTTAGCTTCGGTAAGACAATTTGTATTGTCTTGGCAGTTGGAAAATTCGGTAAGACAATATCAGATTGTCTTGCAGAGCTTAAGTGGATGATTGAATGTAATTTGTAGATTATATTTAAATAGAAAATTATCCACTTAATTAATTTAATCATATAAATTCATAAATTAAATTAATTCGAGAGTGAATTAATTTAACAAATAAATTACATAATTAATTTAATTATCTGAGAAGTGAAATAATAAGCTATTAAATATTTAATCACCCATTCATAAGCAGAAATTGCTTCCCGTCTTCTTTAAACATTAATAACTCCGTCTTGATCAGTCGAACGAACGAACCACCAACTCTGCTTGACTTCAAATATTCAATTTGAATAACTGATACACAGATGTACTGTCTGGTTCATCTGTATCTAGTTAAATCAAATATTCTTTGTCAAATAAACATTAAGAATTGATTTGTTCGTCGAGTCATCGTCTTGTAAGTACTTCTTCATTAAATGGAATCTTCTGATAAAATAAAGTATAGAAACTTTATATCTTCTGAACTCCTGGACGTGCCACAAAAGATTATTTGTGCACTGAGGCTTGAACATATTAATGAACTTCTTTCAGTGGTGTGCAGCAGCATCCTGGAATTTATCTGACATATAATTCCCATAAATCATTTGACGTTCTTCGTACGGATTCCGTTGACTTGCTATTTACTGAGCTTTCTTATCTGAGTTGAGTTGTACCTCTTTAAATACAAATAGGCTGAACATATGCCTTTCAATCACCCTGTGTAATCACGATAGACGACTTGCTATTAAACCTCTCTGCTTACACTACCGCTATAGAGATATAGGGTCTGAGTTTTGTTGGTGTCCATGAGATTTCTATCTTAATTGTGGATTTTGATTGGTATGATATGTGTGCAACGAGAGTTGGCATGTATTACTTTCGTGTTGTCTGATTAGGATCAACAGTCGCATGTTAATCAGTAATTTCAATTCTAGATGAATTCGATAATGAAATTAGAATCCCATGTGTTTTCCTATTCTGAATTTGATTAGTAAATTTAGTCATTAGTATAAAAGAAACCATCCTTGTTAATTGTCTTGGCAGTGAAGATTGATCATACATTGTTGCATAGGTGCGTATTCTTAATTCACCAGTCTCTGTGGGAACGAACAAATATATTACTTATGATCACGTGCGCTTGCGTGTAGATTTTTGCGAACAGTGGGTCTACAAGAAAAAGAGGGGATCAGACAAAAAGGTGAAAGCCTGGAAAGCAAGACTTGTTGCGAAAGGGTATACTCAGAAAGTAGGTATCGATTATGAGGAAACCTTTTCGCCAGTAGTCATGCTTAAGTCAATCCGTATTCTTTTATCTATAGCAGCTCATCTCGATTATGAGATTTGGCAAATGGATGTCAAGACAGCTTTCCTTAATGGAAATCTTGAGGAAACCATCTATATGCAGCAACCAGAGGGATTCATTAAAGAAGGCCAAGAGCATCTTGTTTGTAAGCTGAAGAGGTCTATTTATGGACTTAAACAAGCTTCTAGGTATTGGAACATTCGCTTTGATCAGGCAGTCCAGTCATATGGATTTGATCAATGTCCAAGCGAAGCATGCGTGTATAAGATATGTGAGGGAAATGCAGTGGTTTTTCTAGTGCTTTATGTTGATGACATTTTACTCATTGGAAACAATGTTAAGATGTTGTCTTCAATAAAGGCATGGTTGTTCAAACAATTTGAAATGAAGGACTTAGGTGAAGCAGCATACATCCTTGGGATCAAACTTATAAGGGATCGCAAGAAAAGGATGTTGGCTTTATCTCAGGAGCCCTACATAGATGACGTATTAGCTCGTTTTAACATGCAGTACTCCAAGAAGGGTAATTTACCCTTCAGACATGGAGTTACTCTATCAAAGAGGCAGTGTCCTTCGACACCTAAGGAGATAGAGAACATGAAGGCAGTTCCTTATGCTTCGGCATGTGGGAGCCTAATGTATGCAATGTTATGTACGAGGCCTGATATCTGTTTTGCCGTGGGCATGGTTAGCAGATACCAGTCGAACCCAGGACAAGAACATTGGAGTGCTGTAAAAGCAATACTCAAGTACCTGCGAAGGACTAAGGAATATATGCTGGTTTACAAGTCCTCTGATTTATTGCCTCTGGGATATACCGATTCGGATTTCCAGATGGATAAGGATAAGAGAAAGTCCACCTCGGGATGTGTTTTTACTTTGGGAGGTGGAGCCGTAATATGGAGGAGTGTGAAGCAGAAATGCATCGCGGACTCAACCATGGAAGCCGAATATGTGGCAGCCTCGGAGGCAGCCAAAGAGGCTATATGGTTCTGAAACTTCCTGCTGGATTTGGGTGTGGTTCCTAATCTGCCACAGCAAATCACGATTTATTGTGATAACACTGGTGCTGTGGCGAATACCAAGGAACCGCGGGCCCATAAGGCAGCGAAACACATAGAGCGTAAGTATCACCTCATACGACAGTTCGTTAAGCGAGGAGATATCATTGTGGCTGACATAGCATCGAAGGATAACCGGGCAGATCCTTTCACGAAGAGCTTACCAGCTAAGGCTTTTCAGGAGCACGTGGAAGCGATAGGAGTCAGATACTTGGTCACATAGTTATTATAGTTGGTAGTGGATTGCTTGTAATAGACACTGATATACTTAAAGAATATCTTGAGTATAAGTGGGAGATTGTTAGGGTTATACTGAAATATTCATTTGAAGTATATAACAATTATTTGAGAATCTTGAATGCATGTTTTCACATTGTCTGTATATTATATATTGTAGACAATCTAGTATCAAATGGGATAGCAGAAGATTAGATTGTCAGACTCCTTATATAATATAATAAAGGTTCACAGTCGAGGTGGTGTTAGACAAACCACTGGAACGGCTGAAGTATTATTTGGAAATAGTTTATCTTGACTATTGAATAATACTTATATACTTTGTGTATATTGAACGGGATCAAAATAGTAGAATAAATGTTTCTTTAATTCTGACAATAAAGGACTAAGATTCTATGATGTTATTAATGCTTAAGTTCTTAATCCGGATATAGTGATTGACACTTGTATTTAATGCACATGCCTTGACTCATAAATTAAGTAATTTATTTTAAATTACGAATTTATGTATTGGGCAATGGCATTATATACAGAGTGGGATATTGACTATAGAAGGAAACTGTGTCCGAAAAATATATTCGGGTGATGATGTCCTCTTGAAAGTTCATAAAGATAATTATGCTTTAGTCCTGCAGGCAGATTTGTTCTTGCATAATTATAAGGTTGAGTGGATGATCAAGGATAAAAGATATTGATTAAATTAATTGTCAGAAATTAATTTAATTAATGGACATGCGATATCTTAAACATGGGGAATTTATAAGCAATTAATATGGGAGCCGAATTAAATAATTAATTTACAGAATTAGGAAAGGTAGTGCAAATATTAGTTCTTTAGTGGATAGAATTAATATTTAATGACATTGGGCCTGGCCCGGAATGTCATTGGAAGGCCTGACCTAATGATCCATGATCCCTGCTGTAGCCTATATATATTCTCGTTCTCCTAAAGCTGAAAGACACACCAAAACGAATTAATCCTAGAGTCAGAGAGAGGCAGACGTTTTTCTCAAGGAGACAGCTAGGGTTTTGGGTTTTCGGAGCTTTAAGGAGAGGCACACCTTGGGAGATCGAAGGCCACACTTCGTCCAAGGAGAATCAAGGAATACAGTAGAAGACTTGGATTTGAATCGCTTGCGCCGTAGCGATTAAGGTTAATATTCTGTTCGAACTTTTAATTAGTATCATAAAACGCAGGACCAAGGTCCGATTGTTCCTACAGGATACTGCCTTCTAATTCCCTTTTCAGAGTAAAAGTTGATTAGAGTTTGATACTTGAATTCCGTGCCATTATCTGACCTTACTGCTTTCACTGGCACACCTTTATCCAATTCAACTTGCTTAATATGATCAATAACTGTCATCGGAGTTTCATCCTTAGAAGTAAGGAAGTAAACCCAAGTAAATTTTGAGAAGTCATCCACAATGACTAAGGCATATCTTGTTAGGGTTATACTGAAATATTCGTTTGAAGTATATAACAATTATTTGAGAATCTTGAATGCATGTTTTCACATTGTCTGTATATTATATATTGTAGACAATCTAGTATCAAATGGGATAGCAGAAGATTAGATTGTCAGACTCCTTATATAATATAATAAGGGTTCACAATCGAGGTGGTGTTAGACAAACCACTGGAATGGCTGAAGTATTATTTGGAAATAGTTTATCTTGACTATTGAATAATACTTATATACTTTGTGTATATTGAACGGGATCAAAATAGTAGAATAATTGTTTCTTTAATTCTGACAATAAAGAACTAAGATTCTATGATGTTATTAATGCTTAAGTTCTTAATCCGGATATAGTGATTGACACTTGTATTTAATGCACATGCCTTGACTCATAAATTAAGTAATTTATTTTAAATTACGAATTTATGTATTGGGCAATGACATTATATACAGAGTGGGATATTGACTATAAAAAGAAACCGTGTCCGGAAAATATATTCGAGTGATGATGTCCTCTTGAAAGCTCATAAAGATAATTATGCTTTAGTCCTGCAGGCAGATTTGTTCTTGCATAATTATAAGGTTGAGTGGATGATCAAGGATAAAAGATATTAATTAAATTAATTGTCAGAAATTAATTTAATTAATGGACATGCGATATCTTAAACATGGGGAATTTATAAGCAATTAATATGGGAACCGAATTAAATAATTAATTTACGGAATTAGGAAAGGTAGTGCAAATATTAGTTCTTTAATGGATAGAATTAATATTTAATGACATTGGGCCTGGCCCGAAATGTCACTGGAAGGCCTGACCTAATGATCCATGATCCCTGCTGTAGCCTATATATATTCTCGTTCTCCAAAAGCTGAAAGACACACCAAAACGAATTATCCTAGAGTTTGAGAGAGGCAGACGTTTTTCTCAAAGAGACAGCTATGGTTTTGGGTTTTCGGAGCTTTAAGGAGAGGCACACCTTGGGAGATCGAAGGCCACACTTCGTCCAAGGAGAATCAAGGAATACAGTAGAAGACGTGGATTTGAATCGCTTGCGCCGTAGCGATTAAGGTTAATATTCTGTTCGAACTTTTAATTAGTATCATAAAACGCAGGGCCAAGGTCCGATTGTTCCTACATATCTTCCTCCATCAATTGATGTAACATTCACGGGGCCAAACAAGTCCATATGTAGTAAGTGAAGTGGATCTGTAATGGTATTGATGGTTTTGCCTTTGTGAGATGCTCTCTTTGCTTTTCCTTTCTGAAAAGCTTCACAGAGATCATCAGTTGAGAATTCCAAGGAAGGCAAACCTCTCACTAGATCTCTCTTGACTAGAGAGTTCATGGTTTTGAAGTTAAGGCGTGAGAGCTTTTTATGCCACAACCAACTATCTTCAGTAGACGCCTTAGCGTAGAAACAGTGAACTGCATTCCCTGGACCTGAAGACAAATCAGCTACGTATATATTGTCTTTCTTTATGCCACATTGATGTGCTAGAAATAATACCTTTAAATCGCAAGCGCACGATCACCGTTTTAATATTTAAGATTCGTTCCACAGGGATTAAATTTTATTCTCGCAACCTTAAATTAATACTCCAGGCGAATTAGAACAATATTTTGAAGAGGGTTTTTCTAAATTCAACTCTAAAATTCTAATGAAAATAATTAATTAATTATTACCTAAACTTAATTTTAATGAAAACAAGATTTCCCAAAAAAAAAACACCAAAATTAATGAAGCATACAAATTCATTTACACTAACCAACTTGACCACGCACGACACTCGAAATAAACCAGAACAATCAAACCCCTGAACTCAGTAAACTAGGCAGAGAAAAATAATTAAAAAATCAACATTGTAGCAACAACTTAGAATTTAGAATCGAAATCAACAAACCGAAACAATCGAAAACAAAACTCGGCTAATCAAACACCAATCTTGACACCAGGACAAGAATAAAAACAGCAGAAAACTACTCGGCTCAGCAATGAACAGCGAACAGACTCATGATTTCAGCCACTCAAACTCGGAAACTCAGTACTGCTATGACTCCATTGAGGTCTCTAACAAACCCCAGGACTAAAACAAAACTCTACGGAGCAAGAGCAACCCAAAACTCAACTGAAAACTAGTAGCCAAAACGGTACAATGAAACAGACTCGAGAACTAAACATCAAACTCAGAAGACTCGTGATTTAGACAAATGAAAACACAAAAACCAAACTTAAACCTTTGCTACACTCGATGTACTCGACTCCAGCAAAACAAAGAAGAAAACGCAGCCAAAACAGACTCAGCCAAGACTCGCAAACAACACTACAGAACCCAGCAGATTAATTACACAACAGACTCAGCAGAGCTCGGAAAGACGGACTCAAAACACAGCCACTCGACTCGGAAACTCGGACGAAACTCAAACTACACAAACCCAGAAGCAAAAACTCTACCAACAGACTCGTAAACTCGGCAAAAATGAACCAGCCACACTACAAAAGCGACTGGATGATAACTCAGTATATAAACTACTCAGCAAGAACACAGCAAATCGGTTGCGAACTCAGCTTAAACTTAGCGACTCAGGCAGAAAAACGAACTCAAAAGAACAAAGCAAACAACTCAGTACAAATCGTAAAATCGGTGACTCGGTCAAGCAACTCAGTAATGAATTTCTATTTTTAAAACTAGAGAACACAGAGCAGGGGTCGGGGGTTCAGTTAAAACAGAATTGAAAACAGTAAAAAGGGGGGGTGGGTGTGTGTTGTTTTGTTTACAAAACAAGAGCAAGTAAAAGGGTTTGATTTGTGTTTGTAGAATGGAAAACAAAGCAGAATGCTTTGTGATTTATATTTAAAGAAACTGGACTCTAAGCTAACGAACAGGGTCAGATTTTAATTAAAACAAAACTTAATCAACTCGAATAAATATATAAAAACTACAGCTGTTGAGATTTAAATAATATAACCTCGATTTCTAACAAGTCAAACCCCCACACAAATCACTCTTGTGCTAGAGTTTAAGTTTCTACTAAAAATTTAAATATAAAAAGTAAGAGATCTACACTAATTAGAAGCTCAATGATTCTTCATTTCCCAAAAGCTTAAAAGCATGTGGTGGTACTTAGAAAAATCATTCAACTTGGATAACATAGATTAAAAAGACAATACAAGATTAAACTAAAAGAGATTTGCATAGAAATTAAAAAGTGTATACAAGCTTGGAAATGAAATTGTGGCTAGCAAAATGTAAATCTATCTAAGATACTAACTATAGAAATGACTAGGTAGAAAAGGTGGGTAGGTAGCTAGGTAGGTCATTACAAGTAAAAGGAAAGGGGTATTTATAACTAAAGAATTAGGGTTTAGGGGTAGGGTGGCTCAATCTTGACCATCCATGTGCCTTGTGTGTTGGGAAGATTGTGGCCCTCCATGTGTCCCTTACTTGCCAATTCCTTTTTTTCTTCTTTTCTTTTCCTTTTCTTCTTTTTCTTGCATTTCCTCTTCTTTCTTTATTTATCAACAATTTTCTGAAATAAAATAAATAAGCGATTAATACTACGAAAATAAACAAAAAATAGGCACCTAAATATGCAAAAATATGGACTAATCACACATAGTGAAGGACGCTTATCCTTGATATGTTTAATGATACATATCTCCTTTTCAAAATGAACATAATAGCCCTTGTCACAAAACTGACTGACACTCAGGAGGTTATGTTGAAGTCCTTCAACTATGGCAATATCCTTTATGATGACCCTTCCAACTTTGTACTTGCCATATCCAACAGTACGACCTTTGCTATTGTCAGCAAAAGTAACTGACGAACCAGTTGCTTCTATTATGTCTTCCAGCAGGGATCTTGTGCCAGTCATGTGCATTGACGCTCCACTGTCAAGCACCCAAGGAACTCGTACAATTCCATCGGCACCCTGCAAAAGACATCTTGATTAAACCTTCTTTAGGACCCACACTTGATTGGGTCCAGCAAACTTAAAGAATTGATTTCTATCAGGTAATACAACAGAGCCTCTTGGACTGATACTTGGCTCACTCTTGACTGAACTTACTTCCTTAACAACAGCCTTATAAAACTTGGTTTTAGGCTTTGGAACATAAGTCTCCTTCCTAACACGAGGAGGACTAGCAGTCTTTGATCTAGCATGCTTATTGTTTGTGTGTTGTCTAGGTGATGTGTTTTCATTTTGAGCATGCAAATTTCTAAAATAAGCAGACATTGTATTGAAAGCACAAAGCATACAGTTATCAACACCACAACATTTATGACATGCATCAAATACAGGAGCAACAGGAATATCAATCACAGTAGTAGGAACATCAATAGATTCTACTCTAACATTGTTAACAGATTTAAAGTTCTCAGTAGAATGACATCTATTATCTCTGTTCTTACTGTTCACAAAATTATTAGGCTTGTTGAATTTAGTTCTCTCAGAGTTGACACCTAAACCAGCTTTAGGAAACCTAACATTGCCTTTCACTTTGATTGGTTTCAGTGATGTCAGGATCTCTGATAAGTGGTATTTATACACACTTATAGGCCTTCATTTCCACTTAAATTGGTTGGTTGTACTTAAGTGTTTAGTGTCTTTTGATGTGTTTTTAGTGTTTTTCTGTGCAAGTCACGAGTTGAGGTGATGAAGTGATTTTCTATCATTTTAGGTTGTTTTTGGTGCATTATTTGCAAGAATAGAGAATTGTGGATTCATCACGACTTGGGATTTTGTGGGGGTACATCTTCTACAAACCCTCACGAGAACACACTCGTCCACTAGAGCTATCTATGGGTTTAAAGGGCTTGTTGCATATGCTAAATGCAACCGTGATCACCTACGGAAGTGGTACTAGAGCGAGGAAGGGCATGCACGCGAGAACGAGCTAAAAAACGAAGAAACGGGCTTCCAGTGGCAGACAGTAGCGCGCCCGCGCTAGATCTTAGCGCGCCCGCGCTAGCTACTGTCCCACTAGCGCGCCTGCGCTAGTTTAGGGCGGCCGCGCCCAGCAGAGCTGTTCCGGGCCAATTTTTGGAGCTTTTCTGATGGATTTTAGAAGCGGTCAAGGCCCGGTTGACTTGGTCAATGTATCTAATTTCTCATGTGTAAAAACCCTAGCCTCACTTGTATCGTAGAATCGTAATATAGTTTTATCAGTTTTTCTCTTGTAATCAAGCACATTATCAGTTTTGTAGTGGATCGTTCTTCGCGAGGAAGTGACAGTTTCGAGCGAGATCGTGAACATCAATTCTGTAACGTTGTGTTCTTTATTATTAATTCAAGCACTTTTATTCCGCTTAATTCTCGTCTTTTATTTATCATGTTTTCATTAGAACCCATGATGTCGATTAGTTCGATTATGAACTAACCGCCTTCATGGGATTCTAATGGATTTATCGATGTAGTCTAGTAACGAATATTAATTGCTTGATTTTGTGACGTACGTTGATTTCTTTGCATGCGCCGTGCTTATTCTTCTTAGAAGCGTAGCTAACTTCTAAGTTGTTTGTTAATTCTTTCTGAAGCGAGAGTGGATGATTGAATTTAGAACTATGCCATGTAAACATAGGATTATGTGAATGAAGCATAATTTGTGATAGACTTGAACTATTTTTATCACCCTGTGTAATCATGATAGACGACCTGTTATTAAACCTCTCTGCTTACACTACCGCTATAGAGATATAGGGTCTGAGCTTTGTTGGTGTCCCTGAGATTTCTGTCTTAATTGTGGATTTTGATTGGTATGATATGTGTGCAACGAGAGTTGGCATGTATTACTTTCGTGTTGTCTGATTAGGATCAACAGTCACATGTTAATCAGTAATTTCAATTCTAGATGAATTCGATAATGAAGTTAGAATCCCATGTGTTTTCCTATTCTGATTTTGATTAGTAAATTTAGTTATTAGTATAAAAGAACACATCCTTGTTAATTGTCTTAGCAGTGAAAATTACTCATACATTGTTGCATAGGTGCGTATTCTTAATTCACCAGTCTCTGTGGGATCGAACTTAATATATTACTTGTGATCACGTGCGCTTGCGTGTAGATTTTTGAGAACAAGTTTTTGGCGCCGCTGCCGGGGACTCGGTGCTAATTAATTAGTTTATGTACTTGTCATCAGTGTGCATTAAAATTCACTGACTAGGATTCTATTCTTTTCTTACTTTTCTTTTTTCTTTTGTTTCAGGTATTCAACAATGGAGTATACAAAGACAGCAGTTGGTGAGGCGTCACATGAATTTTCTCGTTTGAAAATCAATGATAATCAGGCTGACACAATTGAGCCAGCGATATCAGCCAGCGGGTTTTACAGAATGATGTATTGGAAGCAATCCTTACCAATGATGAGGAATTGGACAGTGAAGAAGAATTGGAAGAACTCCATCATCTTAACTCATCACCTTGGCGAAGGAATTTTGAACCACCTGTCGAATCTCTTGGCTTGGAGGAACAAAAGGAAGATCATAAACCACTACAACCATCAGTGATCGAAGCACCTAAACTTGAACTTAAACCGCTACCGGATCACTTGAGGTATGCTTTTCTTGGTGAAGGTTCTACTCTTCCTGTTATTATTGCAGCTAACTTGTCAGGTGAGGTAGAGGAAAAACTTTTGAGGGTGCTAAGGGTATTCAAAACAGCAATTGGTTGGACTATAGCTGATATCAAGGGAATCAGTCCATCCTTTTGTCAACACAAAATTCTCATTGAAGAAGGAAGCAAACCTTCAGTGGAACAACAGAGAAGGTTAAATCCTATCATGAAGGAGGTTGTAAAGAAAGAGATTCTTAAATGGCTCGATGCAGGTATCATATATCCAATTTCAGATAGCTCATGGGTGAGTCCAGTACAATGTGTGCCTAAGAAAGGAGGCATGACAGTAGTAGCCAACGAAAAAGGGGAACTCATCTCAACTAGAACTGTCACTGGTTGGAGGATTTGCATGGACTACAGAAAGCTGAATAAAGCTACAAGGAAGGATCACTTCCCTCTGCCTTTTATTGATCAGATGCTTGACAGGTTGGCTGGTCATGAATTCTATTGCCTGTTGGATGGGTATTCTGGCTATAATCAGATTGCTATTTCTCCGGAGGATCAAGAAAAGACAACCTTTACATGCCCTTATGGTACATTTGCATTCCGAAGAGTACCTTTTGGCTTATGCGGTGCACCAGCCACTTTTCAAAGGTGCATGATGGCAATATTCTCAGAGATGATCGGCATCAATGTGGAGGTATTCATGGATGATTTTTCTGTATTTGGAACATCTTATGACGAATGCCTCACGAATCTGAGAATGGTTCTTAAGCGCTGTGTGGAAACTAATCTGATTCTCAATTGGGAAAAATGCCATTTCATGGTGCAAGAAGGAATCATATTGGGACATAAAGTATCTGCCAAGGGACTGGAAGTGGATAAAGCGAAGGTGGAAACAATTAAAAATCTTCCTCCACCACTCTCGGTTAAGGGCATCCGAAGCTTCCTTGGTCATGCAGGTTTCTATCGGAGATTCATCAAAGACTTCTCAAAAATTTCCAAACCTCTTTGCAATCTGTTAGAGAAAGACAATCCATTCAAATTTTATGAGGAGTGCTTGGAAGCATTTGAAATTTTGAAAAAGAAGTTGACATCAGCACCTATCATCACTGCACCTGATTGGAGTAAACCATTCGAATTGATGTGTGATGCCAGTGATTATGCTGTAGGAGCTGTACTGGGCCAGCGTACAGGTAATGTGTTTCATGTTATCTATTATGCCAGCAAAACCTTAAATGATGCACAATTGAACTACACTACTACTGAAAAAGGACTTCTAGCTATTGTCTTTAGCTTTGAGAAGTTCAGGTCTTATCTTCTTGGAACAAAGGTAGTGGTATACACTGATCATGCAGCCATTCGGTATCTCATTTCAAAGAAGGATTCCAAACCAAGGCTAATTCGTTGGGTTCTATTACTCCAAGAATTTGATGTAGAAATTAAAGATCGGAAGGGCACAGAAAATCAGGTAGCGGATCATTTATCCCGACTAGAAGATCATAGCAAACAAACTACCGACAACACTCTAATTAATGAATTCTTCGCAGATGAACAGTTGTTTGGAGTTGAGGCCGAAGAGCCATGGTTTGCTGACATTGTAAATTATCTGGTGAGTAAGGTCATTCCTCCAGAATTCTCTTATGCTCAACGCAAGAAATTCCTTCACGATGTGAAATGGTATATTTGGGATGAACCATTTCTGTTTAAACAAGGAGTCGATCAGATTCTCAGACGGTGTATTCCTAATAATGAAGTTGAGGGAGTTTTGCGCGAGTGCCATTCCACTGGTTATGGGGGCCATTATAGCGGAGAGAAGACAACAAAGAGGGTACTTCAAGCAGGTTTTTACTGGCCAACTCTGTTTAAAGATGCTCATCAATTTGTGTTGGGTTGCGATCGATGTCAACGTACAGGTAATATATCTAGGAGGAATGAAATGCCTCTTAAAATGCTTTTGGAAGTCGAAATATTTGATGTTTGGGGTATTGACTTTATGGGACCGTTCGTTTCGTCTTGCAACAACCAGTATATTCTATTAGCAGTTGATTACGTGTCTAAATGGGTGGAGGTGAAAGCCTTACCTACAAATGATGCTAAGGTGGTCTTGCAATTTCTACAAAAACAAATCTTTACCCGTTTCGGAGTCCCTAGAGTCATTATCAGTGATGAAGGCTCTCATTTCTGCAATCGGAAATTCACAACCTTGATGACGAGGTATAATATCAATCATCGGGTTGCTACTGCTTATCATCCTCAAACGAATGGTCAAGCTGAAGTGTCTAACAGAGAGATCAAACGCATATTAGAGAAGGTGGTTAACCCTTCTAGGAAAGACTGGTCCTTGCGATTAGACGAGGCTGCTTGGGCTTATCGAACAGCTTACAAAACACCGTTGGGTACTTCTCCATTTCAGTTAGTGTTTGGGAAAGCTTGTCACTTACCAGTAGAATTGGAACATAAAGCTTATTGGGCACTAAAGAAGTTGAATTTCGACTTACAATTAGCTGGAGAGAAACGCATGATTCAACTCAATGAGTTGGAGGAGTTCCGCCTCCGTGCTTATGAAAATAACAAACTCTACAAAGAGAAGGTGAAAAGGTTGCATGATCAGCGGTTGATACAAAAATCTTTTGTGGTAGGACAATTGGTTCTATTGTATAACTCTCGGTTGAAGCTGTTTCCAGGGAAACTCAAGTCACGCTGGTCGGGACCGTTTACAGTCAAGACGGTATTCCCCCACGGTGCGGTAGAAATCTATGCCAAATCACCGAATGAATCATTTAAGGTTAATGGTCAACGGTTGAAGCCTTACTTTGGCGGAAATGTGAATCGTGAGGTACAAACCACGATTTTTCAATCGGAATCGGATTAATTCTGGACTTCACGTCGAGCTAACGACGTTAAACAAGCGCTTCGTGGGAGGCAACCCGCGCATAGGAACCATGTTGTACCGTTGTAAACCTCAAAAACGCAAAAAACGAGAAAACTCGGCCCTGGGTGGCAGACACTAGCGCGCCCGCGCTAGTGTCCAGCGCGCCCGCGCTAAGTTGCTCAGCGCGCCCGCGCTGCACTTAGCGCGCCCGCGCTACTGTCTGCCCAGAAGCCCGATTTTCTCCCAAAAATATTTTATTTTCCGTTTTTAAATGCCCACAATCCTAATTTTGCATGCCTAGCCCGAAATATATCCTCCATAACCCTAACTCAGCTCTCAAAATCCTATATAAACACAAAATCCATCTCCAATTCCTATTCTAATTCTATAAACCCTACTTATATATATACACCTCCATACACACAACCACCATCAAATCTCTCAAACCCACTACACACAAATCTCTTGCAACTCTAGATCTCTATCAATGGCACCCAAAAGAGCCCGAAGAACACAAGGACCAAGCACCCAAGCCCCTACATCTAGCGATTCTTCCTCGATGGGTGAGGTTGAATTCACCTCCGATGGTGCACGAACCGAGTTTCAACGGCTTATGAATAAGTCGATAGTCAAGGAGAGAGGATTCCTACCCACAGCAGAAGATGGTGAGCTCTTAAGCATGATTCAAAAAAGGGGATGGGAGTCTTTTTGCGAGGCTCCGGAGGCGGTTCCCTTGGCTATTATTCGCGAGTTCTATGCTAATGCCAAGGAGAATCGCGATGGTTTCACGGTGGTGCGGGGCACCCGGGTGGAGTATGGCGCGGAGGCGATCCGTAGAGTGATTGGGGGGCGTGCCAAGCGCCGTAATGAAGAAGATTGGGTTGTAGAGAGGATTGGGCGTGCCAAACGCCGGTTTGATGAGGATCCGATTGATCTTGATAGGTTGGTGTATGACATGTGCGTGCCGGATACGAGTTGGAAGATGACGACACCTCCTTTGCCGGCACATGTTTCTTTTCCAGCAGCCGCTTTGAACCGGTATGCGAAGGCGTGGAACGCCTTCATCTGTGCTAATATCATGCCATCTTCACATGGGCATGAGGTGACAGTGGATAGAGCTATTCTGCTCTTTGGGATTGTCTCGGACAAGTATATTGATCTGGGACATGTGATTCATCAGGGGATTCTGAGGTTCTTACAAGGAGGAACCACTGGTGCCATTCCGTATGGCACAATTGTTACAAAGCTATGTCGAGCAAGCGGTGTTCGTTGGCCAGCCAACGAGCAATTACAGTTACCAGCAGCACCGCTTGATCATTCGGCGATCAGCCGGATGACGGAGTGGGAAGGAGGAGGTCCCCACCCTCGAGGCCTCGGGTACATATATGATGAGATGCCAGGGGGACGCTCAGGGTTCATTAGGAGGGAGCGTACTAGAGCTTCTGGAGCTGGTACTTCTCAGACGGAGAGGAGCTCCGAACCGATGGGAGATGTTCATTATCGCCGGCTAGCGAGACGGATGGACACCATGCATGACATCCACCAGAGGTTTGCGTTTGACTTGACCCAAGCTCTTGGTAATGCTTTTCAGGCGCCGGGGGTCACGGTTCAGTGGCTAGTATTCGGAGCAGGGATGCAGTATCCTCCACCTGATTCACCTCCAGCAGAGGAGGGGGAGGACTCGGACTCCGAGTAGGTATGTGGGTGCTCTAGCCTTTTTAACGCTTTCAATGGGGACATTGAAAATTTTAAGTTTGGGGGTGGTAATCTAAGGAAGAGCATGTTATTGTAATTTTGTTTATTATTGCATGTGTTAGTTAGTTCATGTAGTTCACGTTTTTTTTTTATTTTATTTTGTTTTGATTATTTCTCACGTTTTTTTTTTATTTTTCGCAATTTTTTTTATTTTACATGTTTAGTAGTAATTGTCGTAGTTAGTATCACGAGCATTTGCATGAATTATGAAGTTAAGCCAAGTTAATTGCCTATGATGAGTTATGTGCGTAGTTCTTGATTAGTAATTTCAATTGCAATGCTAGGTTAGTACTTGGAAATTGCTTGTGTTGGAAATTGTAATTCACATATGTTCTTGAGATAGGATTTAGACGAAATCCTTGAATTCTAGGATTGAATTGAGCACCCTTCAGCTTAGGTCTGTAAATCTTAAGTTTGGGGGAACTGAGGAGTAGATATACCTTTCTAGAAAAAAATATAAAAAAAAAGAAGAAGAAATAGTAGTAAATAAAATTCACTAGCAAAATAAGCGGTAGAATTAACTAGGTTGAGCTCATTAGTACTCGAGTAATTAAGTCTGAGGGGACTTTGTGCCTAACAACCTAAAGCCCTTCGTGGTTTGGGATTGTTGACCCAACACTCGCTACATGGGTACTAGTGCATAAATCTTTAGGGATCTAAACCATTGCACGGTTAAATAAACCACTAGAATAGAGTGAATAATTGGTGTGTGAAGTCTTGTGGTGTTCGTAACGCATTTACACTGCGAAGCGCTCTGACCTTAGACCGAGCAATTAATCACCAATAAAAAGAAAAAAAAAATTATAGTGAATAAAATAGAAGGGTGTGGACATTCTTTGGGACCTTGGCTTTTAGTTGGACTTGAGTGACGGGATGTTAGTTCTAAACTTTTACGATTCTTGATTGGGATTCTGTGGGAGTAGTAGTTTTTGTCTTGTCTCAATAAAAGAGCATGCTTGCACACACTGGCACTCCACACTTGTAAATAGAAGAGTAATTGACTTAGTAGCGAGAGAAGTGAAATGCGAGAACATTAGCACAATCTGAGGTATTATAATTGGCAAGGCAATTACTTCATAGTTCACTCATTCATCACGTAGTTGCATTCATGCATTGCATTGTATTATTGTATAGTGTCGATGACGCTTGAGGACAAGCATCAGTTTAAGTTTGGGGGTGTGATTAGTGGTATTTATACACACTTATAGGCCTTCATTTCCACTTAAATTGGTTGGTTGTACTTAAGTGTTTAGTGTCTTTTGATGTGTTTTTAGTGTTTTTCTGTGCAGGTCACGACTTGAGGTGATGAAGTGATTTTCTATCATTTTAGGTTGTTTTTGGTGCATTATTTGCAAGAATAGAGAATTGTGGATTCATCACGACTTAGGATTTTGTGGGTACATCTTCTACAAACCCTCACGAGAACACACTCATCCACTAGAGCTATCTAGGGGTTTAAAGGGCTTGTTGCATATGCTAAATGCAACCGTGATCACCTACGGAAGTGGTACTAGAGCGAGGAAGGGCATGCACGCGAGAACGAGCTAAAAAACGAAGAAACGGGTTGCCAGTGGCAGACAGTAGCGCGCCCGCGCTAGATCTTAGCGCGCCCGCGCTAGCTACTGTCCCACTAGCGCGCCTGCGCTAGTTTAGCGCGGCCGCGCCCAGCAGAGCTGTTCCGGGCCAATTTTTGGAGCTTTTCTGATGGATTTTAGAAGCGGTCAAGGCCCGGTTGACTTGGTCAATGTATCTAATTTCTCATGTGTAAAAACCCTAGCCTCACTTGTATCGTAGAATCGTAATATAGTTTTATCAGTTTTTCTCTTGTAATCAAGCACATTATCAGTTTTGTAGTGGATCGTTCTTCGCGAGGAAGTGACAGTTTCGAGCGAGATCGTGAACATCAATTCTGTAACGTTGTGTTCTTTATTATTAATTCAAGCACTTTTATTCCGCTTAATTCTCGTCTTTTATTTATCATGTTTTCATTAGAACCCATGATGTCGATTAGTTCGATTATGAACTAACCGCCTTCATGGGATTCTAATGGATTTATCGATGTAGTCTAGTAACGAATATTAATTGCTTGATTTTGTAACGTATGTTGATTTCTTTGCATGCGCCGTGCTTATTCTTCTTAGAAGCGTAGCTAACTTCTAAGTTGTTTGTTAATTCTTTCTGAAGCGAGAGTGGATGATTGAATTTAGAACTATGCCATGTAAACATAGGATTATGTGAATGAAGCATAATTTGTGATAGACTTGAACTATTTTTATCACCCTGTGTAATCACGATAGACGACCTGTTATTAAACCTCTCTGCTTACACTACCGCTATAGAGATATAGGGTCTGAGCTTTGTTGGTGTCCCTGAGATTTCTGTCTTAATTGCGGATTTTGATTGGTATGATATGTGTGCAACGAGAGTTGGCATGTATTACTTTCGTGTTGTCTGATTAGGATCAACAGTCACATGTTAATCAGTAATTTCAATTCTAGATGAATTCGATAATGAAGTTAGAATCCCATGTGTTTTCCTATTCTGATTTTGATTAGTAAATTTAGTTATTAGTATAAAAGAACACATCCTTGTTAATTGTCTTAGCAGTGAAAATTACTCATACATTGTTGCATAGGTGCGTATTCTTAATTCACCAGTCTCTGTGGGATCGAACTTAATATATTACTTGTGATCACGTGCGCTTGCGTGTAGATTTTTGCGAACAATCTCATCTCTCTTTTCATTAATCTCTTTCATTTTAAGGTCTTCCTGTTTGAGTTCATATTTAATGACAACAGGAGTTTCTAACAGAGGTTCAGCTTCTGAGGATTTAAACAATGGTTGAGGGGAATCTTTCAAAACAAAAGGAATTCCTCTCTCCTCAGCACTCTTCTTAAAGGGAGTAATATTACTAGCCTTACCTACAGATTTGTTATAGTCAAAACCTATTCCAACAGTTCTCTTGATCTCTTGTTTATCATTAAGCTCTTTGACTATGATGGAAACATCCTTAAAGGCTTTACATTTCACTTTCTTTTTGTCTAGCTGAAGTCTTAAAGCAATCTCACCTTTCTCTAGGACTCTGACTTTAGCAACTTGTAATCCTAAATCCATAGTCAGTTGTTCAATTTTAGGTTTCAATACGTTCATCTCATTCATTTTATAAGCATGAATATCTAAGACTAACGCATCAGTTTTAAGATTGGCAGCTTTCAGTTTTTTAATAGCATCATCTCTTTCAAGTCCTGATTGCATAAAAAGTTTAGGGCATGTAGGATCTACCTGAAAGCTTCCAGCAGGAGGAGGTGAAGATGATCCAGTATTAGCCATTAGAGCAACATTCCCAATCTGCTCTTCTTCATCACTATCTGTATCATCCCAACTTTTTTCTTCTCCCAGATTTGATTTGCTCTTGAAGCTTTGACCTCCAGAAGTACCCTGATGCTTTCTCACTAAGGCATCATACTTCTACTTCAGCTCATCGTATGAATCTTTTCTATTTCCTTGAACCGTGGGCCGTTTGCATTCAGTTGCAAAGTGTCCCGGTTCACCACAGTTAAAGCATTTGAACTTGATTCTGTCCACCATCGCAGTCTTGTATCCTCCTTTACTTGTAGAAGATGAGTAACCTCCTTTTTGAAACCTGTTGATAGTAGGTTTGTACTTGTAGGAGGGGTTCTTTCGGAATCTCATGTTTCCAAACTTCTTGGCAAACAGTGATAGAGATTGATCTTCTAACTGTTCTAATTCTTCCATTGTATAGAACTCTTCATCACCACTGGAAGAAGTCGTCTGACCCATCTCAGGTACAACAAATTCCTGAGTGGTCTTAGAAGGAACAACAACATCCTTCCTTTCTTCCGGTATAGGTGATTCAACAACTAGAGCTCTCGAATGGTTCAGTGTTTTGCCCCAGCCATATCTCTGCTTACTTTGAACTTGCTCGAGTTCATAAGTTTTCAAAACTCCATAGAATCTTTCTAGAGAAATCTCATTCAGATCTCTGCTTTCCCTGATTGCAGTGATTTTGTGTTCCAGATGTTCGGGAAGGGTTAAGAGAAACTTCATGTTGACCTCTTTCTTGTCATAGTATTTCCCATGCAGATTTAAATTATTTATCAAATTATTAAGTCTGATAAACACTTCTGAAATTCCTTCTCCGGGATTGGAACCAAACTATTCATACTGAGCCATCAGTATCTCTTTCCTGTTCTCTCTTACTTCTTCTGAGCCTTTGTTGTTAAACTCTAACGTATCCCAGATTTGCTTTGCATTCGTACAATTTACAATAGCATTCTACATGACCGGATCTAGAGATTCAACCAAAATCAGTTGAAGAGCGTCATCTAAGTTCATCTGTTCACTCTCTTCATCTGTGTACTCATGAAGTTCTTTCGGAATAGTCTGATGAGGTATTTGTAGGAACAATCGGACCTTGGCCCTGCGTTTTATGATATTAATTAAAAGTTCGAACAGAATATTAACCTTAATCGCTACGGCGCAAGCGATTCAAATCCACGTCTTCTACTGTATTCCTTGATTCTCCTTGGACGAAGTGTGGCCTTCGATCTCCCAAGGTGTGCCTCTCCTTAAAGCTCCGAAAACCCAAAACCCTAGCTGTCTCCTTGAGAAAAACGTCTGCCTCTCTCTGACACTAGGATTAATTCGTTTTGGTGTGTCTTTCAGCTTTAGGAGGACGAGAATATATATAGGCTACAGCAGGGATCATGGATCATTAGGTCAGGTCTTCCAATGACATTCCGGGCCAGGCCCAATATCATTAAATATTAATTCTATCCTCTAAAGAACTAATATTTGCACTACCTTTCCTAATTCCGTAAATTAATTATTTAATTCGGCTCCCATATTAATTGCTTATAAATTCCCCATGTTTAAGATATCGCATGTCCATTAATTAAATTAATTTCTGACAATTAATTTAATCAATATCTTTTATCCTTGATCATTCACTCAACCTTATAATTATGCAAGAACAAATCTGCCTGCAGGACTAAAGCATAATTATCTTTATGAGCTTTCAAGAGGACATCATCACCCGAATATATTTTTCGGACACGGTTTCCTTCTATAGTCAATATCCCACTCTGTATATAATGTCATTGCCCAATACATAAATTCGTAATTTAAAATAAATTACTTAATTTATGAGTCAAGGCATGTGCATTAAATACAAGTGTCAATCACTATATCCGGATTAAGAACTTAAGCATTAATAACATCATAGAATCTTAGTTCTTTATTGTCAGAATTAAAGAAACAATTATTCTACTATTTTGATCCCGTTCAATATACACAAAGTATATAAGTATTATTCAATAGTCAAGATAAACTATTTCCAAATAATACTTCAGCCGTTCCAGTGGTTTGTCTAACACCACCTCGACTGTGAACCTTTATTATATTATATAAGGAGTCTGACAATCTAATCTTCTGCTATCCCATTTGATACTAGATTGTCTACAATATATAATATACAGACAATGTGAAAACATGCATTCAAGATTCTCAAATAATTGTTATATACTTCAAACGAATATTTTAGTATAACCCTAACAGTATTAACACACCATCTTCGTGTGCTAATATGACTTTCCTCGGAGTAGAAACACCCTTGTTTAATATCCTGATATATTTTATGTTCGCAGTGCGGAGGAATAGTAACATGTGCCTTTTCCATAGGCCAAAGTGTTCCTTGCTGAACGGTGGGATTTTAATGCTACTGATCTTTTGTGTACTCATGTTTAAGGATTTAAAGTGAATAGTGTTTGGATGAGATTTGGATTTTTGAAAGAAAAACATTTTAAATCAGAATTAATTTTTGGAATAAAATTAATTCGAATAAAAAATATTTGGACGTTACAGAGTGTGTATAGGATCTGATACGGAAAATGGTATCAACTACTCTGATGCCAATTGTTAGGTCTAGATACGATTGTAGAAGGAGGGGGGGTTGAATACAATCGTCACAAAATAATCACGGCGGAATAATCTGATTGGAGTATAACTTGTTAATCAGATTTAAATTAATTAATATAACAATTTTTAAGTCGTTATATAATTAATATTGTTCGTTTTAATGTCCACTAGTTCGTAGAATAAATTTGACAGGAAGTATTCTAACTTAGCGGATTAAAACAACCGAGTGATCAAAGCACAGAAAACTGTTGATATAACAATAGCAAGTTACTAACAACTTGAAAGTTTACAAAGCTTTGAACAACTTACAAATGAAGAGGTGAAGGCCTATTTATAGGCAAATCACTTGAACTAGTATGACAAAGCTAGCCATGACAATCTAAGGAAGTGCTATGACAATCTAAACAAGTGCTATGACAATTACATGAAAAGGTATGACAATATAAGGCATTGTCATGGCACAAGTGGGAAGGTATGACAAACACAAGGGTTGTCATACCTTGTAGATTTCGGTATGACAAAGTGAAGCTTGTCCACTAAGTAATGAAGCGGCATGACAATGATGTATTGTCATACCTACTGATTTCGGTATGACAATATGTAATTGTCATGCCTAGATCAGTTGGTATGACAATCCATTTAATTGTCATGCCTTCTCTTTGAACACACATACCAGGGTGCGGTATGACAATCTTATTGATTGGCATGCCGTGCCCAAAAACACTAAAACAATACATTTTCTTTATATAATTAATCCAATAATTATTCACATAATTATATTAATTATATAAATTCATAAATTAAATTAATTCGAGTGTGAATCAATCTAATAAATAAATTATATAACCCATATAATTATTTTGAGATGTGAATTAATTAATTGAATAATTATATAGTGCATTTTCTTCAGCAGTAGGTCTTCTGACTCCCTTTAAATGATACGATTCTTTGAATTGATTGAACGACCACCTATTGTTGATGCAGAATATTTAATATGAGTAGCTGACACACAAATGTACTGTCTGGTTCATCTGTATCTAGCTGAATCAAATATTCTTTATCAATTAAACATTTGAGAAGTGGCTTGTTCGTCGAGTCTTTGTTTTGTAGTTCTTCTTCATAAGTAGAAATAGTGTGGAATCTTCTGAATAAATAAAGTATTAAAACTTTATATCTTCTGAAATTCTGGACGTGCTACAAAATATTATTTGTACACTGAGGCTTGAACATATTAATGAACTTCTTTCAGTGGTGTGCAGCAGCATCCTGAAATTCTTCAGACATATGATTTTAATAAATCACTTGACGTTCTTCGTACAGATTCCTTCAATAGGGCTTGCTATTTACTTTCTTTCTTATCAAAGTTGAGTGATACTCTTAAATACAAATAGGCTAAACATATGCCTTTCATCTACCTGGGCATTTCTCTAATGAATGCAGAAGGCCTGCTTCTGAGAAGAAAGGATCTTCTTCTGAAAATGTTGATTATAAGAGGAAATATTTTGATCTACTCAAGCAGAAGAAGGAAAATGCATTCATAACTGAGGATGGTGACTGGGCTGCTGATGAAGGTGATTCTGACAATGAGGAGCATGTCAATCTTACCTTAATGGCAATTGGAGATGAAGTTGATTCTTCCATCACTAGTAGTGGACAGGTAAAAACCACAAACACATCTGATCTCACTAAGTCTGAATGCAAACAAATCATTGATGATATGTCTAATGAAATTTATAATCTTGGAGTTTCTCTTAAATCTCTAACAAAAGAAAATGTTAGAATTAAAGGGACTAATGATTTGCTTGCTGAAAGAAATGGAAAGCTAGAAACTGAATTAATCCAATTGGATAAATTCAAAAAGGCTTCTGAGCTTGCTAAGGATGAGTTAGTGACTGTTCTAAAAAGAGAAGAGATTTTTAAAAAGCAATTGGAAAGAGAACAAGAGATTATAGCTAAATGGAAATATTCCAGAAATGTTCTTGAAAACATGTGTTCCACTCATGTTCTTGAAGAATCTTGCAAGAACTCCTGGAAGAAGAACAAAAAGTTGTTAGAGGAATCTGATGTCTTATTGGATAGTGATCATCCATTGATTGACATTCCATCAATGGATGAGAACTATCCATCGAAGAATCAGATAGTAGTTGATGAAGACAAACTCAAAAAGCTTGACAAGAAATATGGGCCCATCAACAAAAACTTTGTGAAGGAATCTGGTAGTTCCAAAAAGATTGAGAAAGAAGGAATTGGTCATAGTGCAGAAAAGATGGAGGCTGGAAAAGAAAGGAAAAAGAGCTCTAGGAATGGAAAAGTTGGGATTAATAAAAGGAATGATTACACACCTAATAAAAATGCTGTTAGAAAAACTTGCTCTAAATGTGGTAGTGTTAATCATCTTGCTATTAACTGCAAAAATGTTTTATCTAATCAATGCATGCCTAATCCTATGATAAATGCTCACCTGCCTTACATGCCTATGTTCCCAAATGCATTCATTATGCTAACATGCAATTCATGCCTAATCCTTATTTTGGTGCAGTTAACATGCCTACTATGCCTGTTCATCATGATAATATGAATCATGCTTTTATCAATCAATTTTCTGGACACTCTACCAATGTTGATTCTTCTAATTCTGCTGTGATACCTAAAGTTAAGAAGTCTGTTTCTGAGGATGAAGTTGTTTCTAAACCTTCTAAATCCAAAGAAAACAAATCTTCGAAACCAAAGGTGGTGTCTAACAAATCTGGACCCAAGACATCTTGGGTACCAAAGTCAACTTAAAATGTTTTTGGTCTGTGCAGGGAAATAGAAAGAATCTTTGGTACCTTGATAGTAGATGTTCAAGGCACATGACTGGAGATTCTACCCTGCTCAGCAAGTTTGAGGAAAGAGCTGGCCCAAGTATCACATTTGGAGATGACAGCAAAGGATTTACTCTGGGATATGGCTTGATTTCAAAAGGGAATGTCATCATTGACAATGTTGCACTAGTCAAGGGTCTCAAACATAATTTGCTTAGCATTAGTCAACTTTGTGACAGAGGACATCAAGTTTGGTTCTCTACAGAAGCCTGTGTTATCTCTGACAAGAAAAATAACAAAGTGGTTCTTACTGGAAATAAGAAGGGAAATGTCTACATAGCTGACTTCAATTCTACCAGTGCAGATTCTCTTACTTGCTTGTTCATCAAAGCAAGTTTGGATGACAGTTGGCTATGGCATAAGACATTATCCCATTTAAAGTTTAAGGCTATGAATGATCTTGTAAGAAAAGATCTTGTTAGAGGACTACCAAAATTGGAATTTTCCATGGATGGTCTCTATGATGCTTGCCAAATTGGAAAGCAAAGAAAGTCCTCTTTCAAAAGCAAATTGATTTCCTCAATTGATAGACCTCTACAGCTTCTACATATGGATCTGTTTGGACCAGTCAATATCATGTCCATTTCAAAGAAGAAGTATTGTCTTGTGATTGTGGATGATTTTACAAGATTTACTTGGACTTATTTTCTTCATGCCAAGGATGAAGCAAGTGAAATCATCATCAATCACATCAAGATAGTTGACACATTTATCCAATCATAAAAGTGTCAATGACAATGGAACTGAGTTCAAGAATTCTACAATGAAAGGCTTCTGTGAAGAAAAAGATATTCACCATGAGTTCTCTGCTGCCAGAACTCCTCAACAGAATGGTGTGGTTGAAAGAAAGAATGGAACTCTTATTGAAGCTGCTAGAACAATGCTTGAAGAATCAAAATTACCAACTTATTTTTGGGCTGAAGCTGTTAACACAGCATGTTACACTCAAATTATCTCTCTGATAAATCAAGCACAAGGGATGACACCCTATCAATTGTTTAAAGAAAAAAGAAGCCAACCTTAAATTTTCTACATGTCTTTGGATGCAAGTGTTTTGTATTAAGAAATCAAGGTGAAAATCTTGGTAAATTTGAAGCAAAGGAAGATGAAGGGATATTTGTTGGATATGCTGCTGGAAAAGCCTATAGAGTCTACAACCTAAGGTTAAACATTGTTATGGAATCTGTCCATGTGATGTTTGTTGACAAGAAAACTCAAGGTTTAGATGATGAAGGGTTTCATGATGTTCTCCAATTTGAAAATGAGACTGAAGGAGTGATAGATATGGAAAGTGATGATGATGACTGTGCTGAAAATTTGAATTCCGATGGAATTTCTTAATCAATTGGTAATAATTTATCAAATGCTAGAATAGCGGTTGATGTACCTCAGTCTACATCAATGGCTAATGATCTTTCTAGTGCTAGTCCGTCAATGGCTAGTAGTTCAAGGTCCATACACTTAGGGGGAGCTTCTGAAAATGAACCTGACTTTACAAATGAAGCTAGTTCATCTAGATCAAATCTTCCCCCACAAAGAAAATGGACAAGGGATCACCCCTTTGAGCTCATTATTGGAGATCCAGCTGCAGGTGTCAAAACAAGAAGAGCAACCATGGATGAATGTCTGTACAGTAGTTTCCTATCACAGGAAGAACCCAAAAAGGTTGAAAAAGCTCTTTTTGACCCTGACTGGATTTTAGCTATGCAAGAAGAGCTAAACCAGTTTGAAAGAAATAAAGTTTGGAAGCTGGTACCCAAGCCAGAAGACAGAACTACTGTTGGCACTAGATGGGCATTCAGAAACAAGATGGATGAAAATGGTGTTGTAACAAGGAACAAGCAAGATTGGTTGCCAAGGGCTATTCACAAGAAGAAGGAATAGATTATGATGAGACATTTGCTCCTGTAGCCATACTTGAGGCAATTAGAATCTTTCTTGTTTATGCTGCACATGCCAATTTTAAAGTCTATCAAATGGATGTCAAGAGTGCTTTTCTAAATGGTGAGCTAGAGGAAGAAGTCTATGTTTGTCAGCCACCTGGTTTTGAAGATCCAAATTTTTTAGAATTTGTTTATCTTCTTTTGAAAGCTCTCTATGGACTGAAGCAAGCAACTAGAGCTTGGTATGATACTTTATCACAGTTCCTTCTTGAGAATCACTTCACAAGAGGTACCGTTGATAAAACTTTATTCTATAGAACTATTAATGGCTCTAGTATACTTGTTCAAATTTATGTGGATGATATTATATTTGGCTCTATAGATGAGAAACTTTGTAAAAAGTTTGCTAAGCTTATGCAAAGTAAATATGAAATGAGCATGATGAGAGAGTTAACATACTTACTTGGTTTGCAAGTCAAACAAGTTAGTGATGGCATTTTTATTAGTCAAACTAAATATGTCTATGACTTATTGAAAAAGTTTGATCTAGTGAATTGCTCAACTGCCAAAACTCCCATGGCCACTGCTACTAAACTTGAGTTGAATACTAAGGAAAAGAAAGTGGACATCTCAAGTTATAGAGGCATGGTTGGCTCACTTTTGTATTTAACTGCTAGTAGACCTGATATAATGTTTGCTACCTGTCTTTGTGCTAGATTCCAAGCTGATCCTAGGGAATCTCATTTGATTGCAATTAAGAGGATCTTCAGATATCTCAAGGGTACTCCAAATCTTGGCATTTGGTATCCTAGGGATTCTGGTTTTGATTTAATTGGTTTTTCATATGCTGACTATGTAGGATTTAGAATTGATTGAAAAAGTACAACTGACACCTGTCAATTTCTAGGAAATAAACTGGTTTCTTGGTTTAGCAAAAAGCAAATTTCAGTGTCCACATCAATTGCAGAAGCTGAATACATTGCAGCTGGAAGCTGTTGTGCACAGATCTTATGGATGAGGAATCATTTAGTGGACTATGGCTTAAAACTTTCCAAAATTCCTATCTTCTGTGACAACACCAGTGCAATTGCCATAACTGAGAATCCAGTACAGCACTCAAGAACAAAGCACATTGACATCAGGTATCATTTCATTAGGGAACATGTGATGATTGGAACAATTGAACTTCACTTTGTTCCAAGTGAAAAACAACTATCTGATATTTTCACTAAGCCACTTGATGAATCCACATTCTCAAGATTAGTAAGTGAACTTGGTATGTTAAATTTCTCTAGTTAATTATTTATATTCCTATGCAGCCTGCGATATGTTACAATTTGGATTCAATTTTGACTAAGTCAAAATTACCACTATCGATTGCTATTTTAGCGATTGATACTGTGTTACATATCACTGGATAAATGAAGTACATGTAGTACATCAATGGCTAATTTTTGTCTTAAATAATTACCCATTGATACACTGCAGTTTTAACCGCTAGTGCCCAGTAATTTTATCGATCGATATATACACACATATATGCATATATCGATTGATGACGCTTGGCTACTTTTTGAACGGTTACTTCATTTACTTTTACTGAGAGTATAAATAGTTTGCCTTTAATTCATTTCATTTCTCACCTGCATTTGCAAACTCTTAACTCTCTCTCTCTCTCTCTCTCTCTCTCTCTCTCTCTTATACAAAAACTCTCCCAAGCCCTAATCGCTTTTCAAGTTTTCTCAACAATGGCGCCTGTAGTGAAAATCACAAGTTCAACTGGGTTCATCTACGAGCAGAATAATCATGTGGAATATGTCGATAAGGAGGGCAAAAAGACTAAAGCTTATCACACCATAATGGATTTCATTAAGGAGTGCAAGTTCTCTTATGCTATGCTCCATGCTCCAACAATCTACTGTGAGATTGTAGAGCAGATGTGGACTTCTGCCAGGTATGACTCTGGAACCAAAACTCTGTCTGTTATGATTAATGATGTTAGTTATAACATAGATGGTGCAACTGTTAGGGTTGCTCTTAAACTTCCTAGATATTCTACTGATAGAGTGCCCACTGATGATGAGATTGTTAGAATGCTTAGAGATATGCATTACAATGATGACTTGTCTAACTTAGGACATATTCTTAGGCGCCATATGCGCAAAGAATGGAGTTTCCTTTGTGATTCTTTTATTAAGGTATTTTCTGGTAAAGCATCTAATTATGATGCTTTTACAATGTCTATGCAAACTATGTTCCATATGCTTTTAACTGATGAGTATTTTAATATTGTTGACTTAGTTCTATATGAGATTGTTGCTAAATTAGGTTCTCATGAAGACATGCCTAGAAATATTTATTTTGCTAGGTTCTTGATGATTATTGCTAACCATCTTGTCAAGAATTTAGTAATTGCACAACCAGATAACACTCTGGACTGCTGGGTGCAAAGCAAGAGGGTGTGCAGTGATTTGATGAGGATACTTGCAAATGATCAAGTACCCCTGTCATTACCATCACTCATGCAGGTACTTTCTGTTCCTATCACTTCTTCCAACCCTCAAATTTCTTCTACTTCTAGTGCAGCAATGGAAGTTGAACACCCCCAACTTCCTACCCAAGCTACCAAATCAAAGAAAATCTCAAAACCCAAGTCTAAGAAATCCACCTCTGGTGTCTCCCAAAAGGCACCAGTTGTAACATCTACCAAACAACCTGAAGGGAGTGTGAAGGAGGTTAGTGGTGAGGGGAGGGGTGAACATCAAAGAAGCCCCCAGAATAAGGAAGGAGAGATGAGTGGTAACCTGCCAAGCCATCCCACATCTTCCCAAAAAGATGTGGTGATTAATATGGAAATAAACACATCTCTGGTGACATCTTCCCAAAAAGATGTCACTATTGGAAAGAGCTCTCCTCCAAGAGCACAGAACAAAAAGGGAAGGGACATAGACCAAACACCTCCCAAAACCTTTTTCAAGAGAACCAAGAAAAGGGCACTTGGTGCACACACTTCTGTACAGTCCAAAATCACAGATTTTATGACAATACAAAACTCTTCTCAAATTCAGTTTGATGTGACTTCAGCAAATGTGGAGTCACAGCCCTCTCAATTTGAAACACTTTTTCAAAACGCAAATTTCAATATGGAGGAAGTTGATTTACTATACAACTTCCCCCACCCAAATTCTCCAACTCTGCACTTGGAGAAGCCAACTTCTGAAATTGATGACCATCCTTCACATGATTTGTTGGGTCATCAATCTGTTCTTTCAATGACAACTAGTGAAGTTGTGGAAATACAAAATCCCTCACTCTTCACAGATTCTCTAGTTATCACAAAAAAATGTATCAACTGCTAATCCTTCTACATCATCGATTGGTATCCCTCATCGATCGATAAGTGCAGTTCTGTCAATGGATGTGCCTAACTGCAGTCATCCATTGATGAGTGACAATGTACCATCAATGGCTCTTTCTCAGCCATTGATAGAAGTAGTTCCACTAGCAGACAACACGAAACTTGATCATCTTGCTGTCACAAGAGTTTCTAGTGAAGAACTCGTTATTGTTACTGCACTTTTAGGATTGAGAGATGGTGAGTTAGAGGAAAGGCTGTCTTGTGGACAGGCAAAAAGTGAGGCTGTGAGTGAGGGGCTGGGAATTTCTTCCTCCCAGGCAAAAGGAGAGCTTGTGAGTTCCACCTTATAAGGTGAAGGTGAGTGTGTGGTGAGCCAGGGTGAGACCCTGATGCAAAAAAATTAGAGATCAAGAGAGAAATGCAGGTACTGGAGATATAAGGATGGAACCTGCTGTGGACCAATTGGATGCTTCTCAATTTGCACACCCTATACCAGCCTATCAAGTTATGGCTGGTCAATCCAATGTCCAAGCAGAGGAGACTTTGGGATTGCTTCACACATCTGAAGCATTGGAGAGAGCACAACTTGCACATGCTGCTGTTCCTAAGGGCATGCTCTCTACTCAAGGTGATTCAAAATATGATGAATCCCTTGATGATGAGGATGATGTTGAAGAAGATGAAGTAGCTGGTCCTTCTGAGATGCCAGATTGGGTGTTCATCCAAAGCTTCAACTTTGGCGACACCAAGATGGAGATATTGAGGCAGTACAAGAGAGCAATGGATTGGGAAGCAGATGAAGATCCTATCAAGAAAACTCTTTCTATGTTTGTGAAGGATAATTTGAGACTCCATAAATCTCATCTTACTCAGTTCAGGCGAGAGATTGGAGATCTTCACAATGTTGTTTCTGAAGTCAAGGAGGATAACAAGAAAAATTTGGAGGCTAGGATTTCTTATGACACCATGGCCAACATCAGATCTAAACTTCATCAAGACTCCTCCATGGCTGCCTCTATTGATGCTCTAGACAAGAGGGTTTCTGATGTTGAATGTCAATTAAATCAAGTTCTAATCAACCAAAACAATCAACAAAAGTTACTTCTCACTCTCCTCCAAGCTCAGAACATTCCAATTCCTAATCTGCTTGCTGATTACAAAAAGGGGGAGAAGTCTACTACAAGAGCTGTTACAACCTCTGTTACAACCTCTACAACTACTTCAGCTCCCACTGCAACTATTTCATCTGTCACCACACCATCCACAACAACTGCCATAGCCACATCTCCTACCACCAACACAAGTCTTTCAATTGTCACTTCCACAGCTCCATCATCAAGTGTCATTGTTAATCCCACAACTTTACCTCCAATATCTACAGAACAAGTGCCTACAACTCAGGGGGAGCCACCATCAAAGGGGGAGAAACTTGCTCTAGTCCTAAAATCCAAGGCTCCTCCAGCCTCAAAGAACAGACAGCCACCTAAGAAGAAAGTAAAGACTGCTCAAGTCAAAAGCATTAAGTGCCAAGGTGAGCCATCTTCAATCAATGAGTTTAGGCCTTGCTTGATTGATCCTCCATCCCCAAAGAAGCCACATGGGAAGAACAAGTTTGTTGAAGATTTTCCCATGCCAAAATCTGATAAATCCAAACTGCTTGGTCTTGCCATACATATGGGTAAATTTGGCAAGAAATGGGATGAAACAGAGGAAGAAAAGAAAGAAAGAGAGCAAGCTGAAAAAGAAAGAGCTGAGCAAGAGGCTAAGGATATTGCAGAAGGGAAGCCTATAAAACCAAAGTTGGTTGTTGGTAAACTAGATCAAGATTCTATGTGGAGATCTGAGTTTTCCTACATTACAAGGAATAATGAAATTATCTGTGTGCCTCCTGGACACCCCTTGTATGCTAAGGCTAAAGAAGAACAAGAAATCAACAAAGGGCCTTCTGCAAATATTGATGCAGATATTGAAATATTTGCTGCTCAGCTCCTGGAAGAACTTAATGAGGAGGAATTTGATCTGGCTGATGATGAAACCAACATTGCTATTCAGCAACAAATACTGGATGAAGCCAAGAAGAATCTGGAGAAAAAAGAGAAAAAAGCTAAGAAGAAGTCTAGGGATGGTGTGAAGAAAGTGGTTCCAAATCTAACTGTGGATTTTCAAGAAGAAGCAATCAAATCTTCAAAACAAGATCCACCACCTACTTCTACAGTTCAACCTGAAATTCTTTTCAATCCAGAGGAGCTCAAGGAAGAACCAGTGGAGTTTGACATCTCATCCATGAACTTTCCAAAAATCTTTGTAACAAAAGATGATGAGCTGGCAGACTCCTTGAGGCCAAAGAAAAGAAAAACTGGGAGCTAGACCAAACATATGCCTGGTCATATCAAAAAGAAAGAAGGAAATCCTAAAAGATATGATGCAGTTGGACCAGTTCAAGTCAAATCTCCAACTAGGGAAGTGGTGGTTCCTCCTTTGCCAGAAATTGTCAAGGTCTCTAAATCTACTTATGCATATGCTTTTCATATCAGTGAACAGCCTCCCATTGAGCTGTATCTGGATGAATTGCAAAGTATAAAGGCCTTGACAAGGACTAAAAGGTACTCTGAAAGGCTGGAGTTCCACTACTCCTCACAAGCAAAAATTGCATGGCCACTTGAAAGAATCTTGGATCAAGACTACAATGTTCTCAAAACTGTGTACATGAAGCTAGACAACTGGACATCATTTTCTCAAGGAATCAAAAGTGAAATTCTCAAGAAAATTGAAGATATAAGGAGAAAATGGAATGAAACTTCTGAATTACCTTAAAGACTGTCTCTTCCTGACACTGGTAGTTGCATACACAACCAACCCTCAAGACTAATGACTTTCAGAGATGTTCAAGGCATCAAGAGATTTTTCAGACTGAAAGATCATGCAAGAAATGCAGATGTAGATATCTTGAGGGCTATGCAGAAAAAGCTTGATACTAAGATCACAGAAGAAGCCAAATTCATTGAAGATCTAGATAGGAAGATAAACAAGAAACTGGCCAGACAAAAGAAAAACCAACCATGAAAATCTGCTCAGTCTAGAGGAGCAAAAATCCAATCATTGTAAAACTCTTATCTTTCTGTAATTAAAATTCCCTTCTTAATGCAAAGATATCTGTCTTCTCTATTGTGTGTTTTGTAATCATCAAGCACCTCAAATTTATATCTGAAATTACTACAGATATAAATAGGGGGAGATTGTTAGGAATATGTGATGCTTGATGATACAAAATATTTTCATTCTTACTTAGAATAAAATTGCATGTAGCTGATCAATTGATAGCATGCTAATGCAGTATCGATTGATCAGATAAACCTATCAACGGATGATGAGGTACTATAACAAAGCTGGAGTATCGTAGCAATTGATGTAATGTTATGAATACTTCTAGATTAGCAGTTGATCTATCAATTGATGTTTAGATAGGGTGACATAATTGTAAATATGTGAAGTCATGTAATCTATCCAAGTGAAGTGAAGATCGGTCGCTAGTGTTGAAGTATCAATGGCTAATTTAAGGGAGCTTATCAATCGCTGCATCAACACCATCAATCGATAATTCAAGGAAGACTGTCAATCGCTCATTCTGAACAACTTATCAATTGATAGTTCAAGAATATTATCAATCGATAATATTAGGAATTGACAATCAGCAATTGATAGCTACAAGTCAAGTAAAAGACAAAGAGCACATGGGTTGATGTGACAGATGATGCACTAGTTTTGGAAGCTAAACCAAAAGCAGTTTAGTCAAATATTGAGAACCTCGAAGCCTACCATTTCTGGCAAAGCTACAAGGATTTCAGACTGCCAAATGCTGTATCAAGTCCACGAAATTCTATATTTGTATTAAATAGAAATTGAGTAAGAAAATACTTTTACAGACTAGTTTTTGTTTGTAGTAGTATATATTCACTTTGTAATTTATATTTCAAAGTATCCAAACACCAAGAACTGAAGAGCAAAGCACTAGAGAAAGTTAGCAAGAAATTGTAAGCTTCTGCTCTTCATTCTTCTGTAAGCAGCCAAGTATTTTTTACTTGGAAGGTTCTTAATATAAAAATCTCTCAGGTGGATCAAACAATCCACCTGAAATTTTTAAGATCCTTGTTCTTTATATTTCTGTTTTAGTTTCCATGTTCTCTTGTAATTTAAATATAATCTGTTGCGCAAGAATTTATTGAAATTTTTGTAGATTATATTCAACCCCCCCCCCCTTCTACAGTCTAACTTATTGTTTGCATTGTCAAATAACAGTACTACATGCCTCTCAATTTTAGTCGAGTATATAATTAATAAAATAAAAAAAATGAATAATAGGTAATTTTTAATATAAAACTCTCAAAAGAGAAAATAGGTAAAAAGTAGCAGTACTCCGCGTAATCATGTCCTGGACCATCCGACTTCATTTTTGTGCCTCATTCGTCTAGACAATTTTTCCTTTCGTCGAGAATTTTTTTCTTTCGTCTAGCTACATGTCAGTTTAACAACTAATCTGAACCTATGGTGCGGTTCAGATTTGTGTCATTCATGTGTTAACAAATGAGACCTAAATGAAGAGCCTCTTGGAGATGCTCTAAATAGTGTTTTTATTATTATAGCATGGAGATATTGGAAGAAAGTAGTGGGTGTAATAGTGTTTTATATTATATATGTTATTATTTTTGGAATGTATAGAAATGATGGGACATCCCAAAAATGAAACTGTATAAAAATGAGTAGAACGGAGGGAGTAGATAATTAACCACAGCAACATAGTCTTGTATTCGAAGAGAGTTGGCCCGTTTTCAATGTATTTCGAAAAAAAGGCTTTAAATACTAGTATTGAAAAAAATGGTCGTAAACAAAGAACCTGTCACTCTTGGAGAAATGGTGGTGAAGATGTAGGAGTGATCGTGGTAGGTGGGGGATCAGCGTTCTCTTAAAAAGGTATGGATGGCATATGGTCTTCCCCTCTAATATCCATCTAAATGGTGAGTATTCTCAGTTTGTTAGAAGTAACATTTCCTCGATCTGCGAGCTCGAGCCTGTTACAGGTAATGCTCGATTCTTCTAGAAAGTTGGGAATGGGAAGTTGGTATTGTTTTGGGAAGATTACTTGTTGCATGGGATGGAGCATTTGTCGTTAAAAGATCAATTCAGTAATTTTTATCGAATCGCATTGTTCAAATTTTTGCCTATATCTTAAGTAATATCAATTCGTAATGACTGGGACCTGCTAAACAATTACTAGATGAGAGAGCTGAATGAAATAGAGAAAATGATTTTGTTCTCTTAAAGGAAATTGTTTCATCAATCCAATTATATTCTGTTGAAGATCATGTGATTTGACAGCCAACTAATGAGAAGTTCTCCTCCTATAAATGTGTTAATTTATTCCAGAAGGTGGCGCCAAATATAAACGACAAATCTTAGATGAACTTATGGTCTATAAAAGTTCCTCCCAAGATTTCTATTTTTCTCGAGAAACTAAAATCGGGAATACTTCCAACTCGCAGTTTTCTCAACATGAGGACTCACTCTTAGGACAAACCCTGCCCTTGGTGCCAAATTGAGGTGGAAACAATTAATCACCTATTCGGGTCATGTGATTTAGTGCTGAAGGTCTGGCTGTTCATAAGTAAATGGTGGTCTCTACCAAGTCTTATAAACAGCAGTCCAACCTTCTTTCAATAGATTACTCAACATGATGAGGGACTCGATCTCACGTAAAATATGAAAAGTGGTAGCTGCTGCAGCTCCCTGGAGCATTTGGTTAGCTCGAAACGAGGCATTATTCTCTCAAACATGGCAATCTCATAAAAACATTGAGGAGTGGATCAAAGCTCGAGTGTCTGCTTGGGGTAAGGCCGATTTGGGGAGCTGCAAGACCAATGCCTTGTCTTTTGATAAGTGGATTTCATATCCACTTGGAATGCCTTCGTTTCGACTTAAATGGATGACTTGGCCTCAAGCATGTGGTGTTTTTGATGTGTTTCTTGTGGTGTTGTGTAGGGTTCCTAGAAGGAGGATAAATGGTGGATTCAAGGCTAAAAGGTGAAAGAAACGGCGTAAGGATCGAGCGAACAAGGAGAAAAGGGAAAGGAAGTTCCCAAAAGTATTCGGGGCTGCCCAAATGGGGTCTCCACCCCACTTACGGGGTCTCCACCCCGTTCTGAAGAAGAAAAATCTGCCAAGATGGGGTCTCCACCCCACTGATGGGGTCTCCACCCCACTTCAGCAGAATAGAGGCTGCCAAGACAGGGTCTCCACCCCACTGACGGGGTCTCCACCCCACTGATGGGGTCTCCACCCCATTCTGATGGGAGAAAAAGCCCAAATTGCCTATTCTTGATCCGTTTGAAGGCCCGATCGCTGTGGGACTAAAATCAAAGCTCAAGGGATAAGTCTAATAACCTAGAAACATTCAGAAAGCACGTGACGGCTACGAAGAAGATCTAGTTTCATAATTTCATCTTTGTAATTCTTCGAAGTAGGCGTGATTGTGGATTCTCGTTTGGATTTGTTTCATAACTCTTACTCTAGTACTTTCGTATTTGCTTTAGACATCTAGTATAATGTTTACATTCGAACCCATGATGATGAGTAGTTCGATTATGAACTAATCGTTGTCATGGGGTTTTAGCGGATTTATCGATGGATTTCAGTAATTAAATTGTCTTATTCATATGTGATGGTTTGATTTCCTCGTATTGGTTGTGCTTATTCGTCTTGGATGCGTAGCTAACATCTTAGATTGTTTGTTAATCTTTATTGAAGCGACAGTGGATATATAGATTTAGAACTTGCCATGCGAGCATAGGTTTTGTGTTCGATAACATGACTTGTGATGTGATTTTACCCATCTTGCATCGCCCTATGTAATCTTGATAGATAACTTGATCTTCAACCGTTATGTTTTCAAATTCTATAGACATATAGGGTCTAAGCATAAGCATAATTGGTGTCTGTTTACCTTCTATCTTAATTGTGGATGTGTAACAGTATGGTGCACGTATAACGACAGTTAGCGTGTATCAGTCTCGTGTTATCTGATTAGTTATCAGCCATTACAATCGAATATAAGCATAATTCTGAATGAAGTTGTTAATGAAGCTAGAACTCCATGTTTTATTCTCAGTAGTAATTTGATTTTAATTCTCTTAGTTATAATTCGACTTGATTTAGTTAATTTAGATAAAACCAACCAAAATGTTATTTGTCCAAGCATTGAATAATAATCATACATTGGTGCATAAGTGCATAATTCTGAATACACCAGTCTCTGTGGGAACGAACTGAATTCGAATTTCTATACTACTTGTGACCACGTACACTTGCGTGTTTTTGTGCGAACATCTTTCTGAACAACAAAGTACATTGTGGGGTATACAAGTGGGTATAATACATGCTTATAACAAAGGCTTTGATAGCATGGAGGTGGAAATGATGGACAGAGAGGTTTATGATATAATCGATTTCCAAGACTTCATCGTTGTCCCTGAAGCTCTCTCACGTCATTACTCAATTCAATACTAAACATGCGAACCATTACGAGGAAGGGAAGACTGAATGTCACGTCGTTGTTATTCCTACCTCGCTGAATGGCTGCTGATTATTTGGCAAGGTATGATATGTGTCACATGGAGAGTTTTGAAGAAACTACGAACAATTTCGATGACCTTCAGACCCACTTGGAGAGTGACATGGGGAGAGCTATTCCAAACTTCCTGCTTGCTAATGGATCAGCTTTTGGCCAGGGAGAAGTCATTGATGCAGGTCCTCCAGCGTTATTTCAGAACTAATATGTTAAATGCAGTTGTATGAATTCTAGTTTGCTGTAATGGATTTAGTTTATAGGCTTGTTAATGTGCAAGCTATGGGCGCAAAATAGACTACCAGTTTTATGTCTCAGTGTTTGCAGGTTGGTCTCAGTTAGGGTAGTTTTCAACCTGAGAGATTTCCACCTTCTAGTGTTGTAATATTTTTTCCTGTTATAATGCATGTTTGCTTAGGAAAAAAAAATATCATTTTGCAATCTAAATTATTATTTATCCTTTATTTCATCTTAACACTCCACGATCTAGCGTTTTGGAACCTCTAAGCTCCATTTTATGTAACTCCCTAAATGATCTTACATTTTGTTAGGTTTTTCAGACCAAAACGCAACACGTGGCATTTTCGTCCAAATACCAAAAATTTTTCAGGTTCCGCAAATTTTACATAATGTCTTACGGGTCTAATTTAGTCAACCCCATTGGAGAGACATTGTGTAAAATTTGATAAATTTTCAAGACAATTAAATTGTTTTGGTGGTACTGACTATTTACAAGCTATATTTTAAAAAAATTATACTATTATTATTTCAAGTAATTACAAATAGAATATATTATTTTAATAGGATAATAGATGACGTGGAACCTTTCTACAAGTCTCTAGAGATTGACCAAATATACCCAATATCAGGAGGTTGACTAAAATTACAGACAATAACAACGTTTCACTAGAGTTAAACATTTTTTTATGTAATCTATATAATTTATTTACTAACATTTTACTCATGCTAAGAATCGAATGGTTACTTTTAAAATAAAAATGATATTTTTACAGTAAAATTTTTTTAACTAGGGGCAAAGATATACTAAGTAGCGGTAAAAACATACTAACGGCTAGACATGGCATAAAATAGATATGGATTGGTTTTGGATCAAATTTGGATATGGATTTGGTCACGACCCGAAACCATATTTGAACAATATTTGATTAAATATATTTTAAAATTGGTCTGGGTAAAAAATAGTTTAGGGTCAAAATATGGGTTAATGATTTTTTTAATATAATTAAATTAATATATACTTTTTTGGGTCAAAAAATTAACAAAATGATATTGTTATTCTTTTTTTAAATAGTCATAGATTTTCTCTACTAGTTCAGTAACATAGTACCCAGCATATAAAGAATTAATAAAAAGAAGAAAACAAGTTTTCTTAATTTGGTCAAGTTAAAATGTAGAGAAATAGGACCCTGAGAGACCACAAACCATAACATGTTATCAACAAACATCAAGGCCAACGAAGGCTTAAATATTCATCCAACAAATTTTCCAAGACTAATCCCGACTTACAAATTGCAAATATGTAAAGAAATGCTGCTGTGTATGTAACATAAAGGAGCAACAACGGGGTTAAAATGAATATCTCATATACTAAATTTTTAGCTATTCCAAGAATTGGATTGTTATTTTACACCAACTATGAGAAGGATTGTAGAAGGGGGGGGGGTTGAATACAATCTTTTACAAATTTAAAAGATTCAAGAACAATACACTAAGAACACAATAAACAGAAAAACACCAAGTATTAAAAATACGGGTGGATTGAATGATCCACCCGTGAGATTTTATATAGAAGAATCTGTGGATTGTTTTACAATTCGCACAGCTGCTGGTTCATCACTCAAAACAAGTTCTAACTCTCAGATTTTTCTCTCAAGTAATTTGAACAAGTTCAACTGATGCTACTAACTTGGTTATATACTCCAAGTTTTACAAAGCTTTTAGCTAGATTACAAAATGCACTCTAATCTAAAAACAATGCTGCACAACTTTGTCTTATGCATGCTTTCTGAGATGTCTTCATCTTTGACCATCATCTTGATTTGATCCAGATTGCACTGCATGAGATAAGTATGTTTCTGCTTCTTCTTTATTTTCCTAATTAGGCTTCCATGTCTATTTTAGTGTAATTCGATCCATGTGATTTGTCAGACTTAAGCTCTAGTCACTTTCAACTGCTCTTTGCTTCATCAGTTGAAGGTTCTGGTTGCTTTCAACTGCTATTGACTTTATCAGTTGAATGCCTGGCTCATCAGTTGAATGAATTACAAACTCCATCAGTTGAATGCTGTTCCAGTCTCATCAGTTGAATTCCTCAGCATTATCCGTTGAATACTTTGTCTTCAGTTGAATGCTTGATTTTCATCAGTTGAAACATCATCCAGTCTTATCAGTTGAATCAGTTACATCTCATCAGTTGAATATCCTTCACTTAGATAAAATTACATGGCATATATTTACAATTAGCCATCCTATTCTACCCATCCGTTGATAATTCCCAAAGACAAGAAATGTAACAATTACAACTGAAATTTGATAAAGATTCTAAGTAAGACATGTTACAAAATGTTTATGTTATCATCAAAAATTATTGATTCCTAACAATCTCCCCCAATTTATGACTGGAGAAGATGCAGACATAAATTCTACACTTGATGATAACAAAACATTAATAAAATAAAATGCAGAATTTAAATACAAGAGTTAGAAAAGATTACAGATGATTATGCTCCTCTAGACTGAGCAGTTACTTGTTCCTAGAAGATCTTCTTCTTCTGGACTTAAGTTTTTCTTCAAGAATATTAATCTGCTTCTGAAAGATCCTGTAGAACCATTCTTCATCACTATCTTGTCTGTTGAGCTTGGATTGAAGAGTCTTCAGAGTATTCAAGCTAGCAACCTTGAGTTGATCTTTAGGTCTGAAAAATCTCCTAACACCTTGATTGTCCCTAAATTCCATGACTGGAGTAGGTTCATGATGAATTTTCTTTCCAGTGTAGGGAATTTTCAGCCTTCTTTGTAGACTAGCATCTGAGTTCCATTCCTTCCTGATTTCAAGGATTCTCTTTAGTACCATTTGCTTGGCAGGTGGTGTAAATCCTCCAGTCCTCTTCATAGATCCATATATTTTTGTTAGAGAACTGAATCCCTCAGAATTCAGAACTCTGTGAAGAGGCCAGATGACATCACCCTTGTTTTTGTAAGAGAATACCAATCTTTCAGGTAACTTTGAAGTTGCTTCTATTCCTCTCACTTCTTGAAGATCATCCAGCTCCAGCTCCAACTCAGAAATTTCTTCAATGTTAGCAATGATCAGATAGTCATCAGGATTTTCAGGTTCTTTTGGAGGTTTAGGAGGGTTGGCCATCCTCTTAGCCACAGACTTGACTTTCTTCTTTGGCTTGGAAGATTCTTGAACAAGAAAAGCTGGAATTGGAATATCTTCCAAGTCAATTGGCTCCTCCTTTGGCATTATTGGCTCATCATGGAAGTTGACATCTGGATGTACTACTGTGGTATCCTTGATTGGAGAAGAAGGCTTTGAGATAGGCTTTTCTGGCACTTCTTCTCTTCTCTTGGCTGCCTCAGGCATCTTAGTCTTAGATTTGACTCTCTTTTTCTTTGGAGAAGATTCAAGAGGCAATCCTTTCTCATTTAAAAGCTCAGCTGCCAACTCCTCTTCTAGCTCAATAGCATACCTTTCATCCACCTCTATTTGGTTCAAAGAGGGTTGAGATTCAAACTCCTCTTTTTCACATTCTCTGGCCACCTCTTCAGCTTTTGCAAATGAGTAATGAGGATGGCCAGTTCCAATAAACAGCTTCTGGCCTTCTCTGTAGATGATGGCAAAATGAGCCTTTAAGGCCACATCTGCACAATCTTTATAACTTTTGATTTCTTGGCCCAAAAGTTTGTATTCATTTTTGTCAGGCCTGGCTAGTGGAAAGTAGATTGAGCTTGAGTCTTTTCCAGGCCTGGAGTAACCACAATTGTTTGGAAACAGAATTGGCTTGAACTCATTCAGAAATGATGGCTCACCCTTTTCTGTCTTGAAGGGAATAACAATCTCAGGTGTAATTACCCTGAGAATTGTGGTTGTGGTTGGAAAAGAGGTTTGAGCTGTGGTGGCTGTAGAAGATGTAGATGATTTCTTGCCCAGTTGAGCCACTCTCTTTGCAATGGAGTCCAATTCTTTCATCCTTGCAATCTTCTGCTTTTCCCTTTCAGTGTGGAAAGGGGGAGGAATTTGACTGATCAATTCTGCAGGAGTTGGTAATTCTTTCTCCCCCTTTTTGTTAGCAGCAAGTGTAGGGGATGGACTGGGAAGTGAAACACCAGAGGCAAGAAGAAGATGTTGAAGCAGTCCAGTCTGAATTCTTTGATGCTGCAACATCTCATCCATTCTAGAGTTTAAGGTGTAGACATTTCCTTCCAGAGCTTCCACTTGCTTCTCCAATTGTAGTTGTTTTTGCTCAGATGCAGAAAGAGCTGATTTGACCTGAGCTGGAAGCTTTTCATCAATTTGCTTGGTCAGATCAGTCTTAACAGAGACAATAAGAGAATTGAGATGCTCTATCTCATGCTGAAAATGAAGAGATTGAAACTTGTGAAGCTTGAGGTTTTCTAGAGCTTGACTGGCAATGGTGGCAGAGATGGCTGGAGAGGAGGATGAGCTTCCAGGTTGTGATTGAAGAATGGTGGAGGCTTGCCTTTCCAGCTCCATGCTAACAACAATTGCATTGGCAGACTGCATGGAGAGCCATGAAGGTAGAGAAGTTGTAGGTTGGTCAACAAGGGATTCCTCAAGAGCATCATTGAGGTCTTCATCACTATCATCATAATGAAAATCATCTCCAGCATTGGCAGGCAGAGCTGTTAATGCCTCCTTTGCTCTAAGCATTGAAGATGTAGTGTGAATCAGATTGAGGTGCCTCTCAGCTGCTTGATTGTCCAATCTGGCAAAGTCTTGAATGGAGGACATCCCATGAGTAAAAGTCTCAGGGTCTAGTGAAACACCATCCAATATGGATCTGTATTCAGCTTGAAACTCTTGTTCACTAAACCCTTCATTGACACCTGCATTTCTCTCAATTTCTCTCTGTTCTTGCATCAAGGGCTCCCCTTGGCTCACCACACCACTCACCTCTCCCTCACTTACCCTTACTAAAGGGTCTCTCTTATCCTCTCCTTTTTCCTGGCTAGAAGAAAATGCCAGACTCTCCACACCCTCTCCTTTTGCCAGCTCACTAGGCTGCCTCTCCACTCCATAGCTCACTCCACTCAATCCTAAAAGTGTTTGTGCTACCATGTGATCAACTGCTGTAGAAAGAGGTAAATTAATTGAAGTAGCAGCAGTTGTCAACTGATGAGAGACATCAGTTGAAACATGAGTAGAAGAGGCATTCAACTGATGAGCGCTGTTAAGCAGATCAGTTGAAGGACAAACACTTGTCAACTGATGAGGGAGATCAGTTGAAGAAAATGAAGAAATAGGTTTAGAAGCTGTGATAGTTGAGTCTGTGGTGATTGATTTTAAAGGAAAATCCACAGAACACACTGTCACAGAAGAAGGAAATGGAAGAGAAAGATCCAACAAATCATCAAAATGATGATGATCAATCTCAGATGGGGGCTTCTCCATGAAATCCAAAGATGGAGAATTTACAAGTGTGGTGTGAATTAATTCCACATCCACAGAAGAGGTTGGGGATTGTGTTTGAGGAGTAGAAATGGTAAGATCACAAATATGGGTGATTTGTTGAGATGAAGAAGGGGGCTGTGACTCCACATTTATTGGAGTCACATCAATCTGACTTTGAGAAGTTAAAGGCATAAAATCCAGAATGGATGCCTGTGTGTGTGCAGAGTGCTTCAGTTTTTCACTTCTCAGCTTCTTTCTCCCATAAGCTTTTATTGGTGAAGAAGTGGTGTCCCTCCCCCTTTTTGACTGTGTCCCTGGTTGAGGACTATTTTCAATAGCAACATCCTTTTGGGAGGATGCTGCTAGGGATGAGTTTAATTCCATATTAACATCTACAGTCTTTTGGGAGACTGCAGAGTGGCTTGGCTGGTTAACACACATCTCTCCATCCTTATTCTTAGGGCTTCTTTTATGTTCACCCTTTCCCTCCCCCTCACAACCTCCAATCACACTCCCCTCAGGTTTGTGTTTCTTGGATTTTACAACAGATGTCTTTTGGGAGGCATCTGAGGTTGGTTTAGAAGACTTGTTCTTAGAAGGTTTTGCCACTTGTGTGGACTGTTGATGGGCCTCTTCAACAGCCCTGATGGCAGAAAGCAAAGAAGGTGAGGGTTGAGAAAGAGTAGTAGGAAAGCCATGTACCTCTTTGTGCTTTCCAGCCTCCATTGTTGGCAGGTACACCACCTCCAAGGAGGGGTATAAATTCATCCTAAAGAGGTCTTTAAAGACTCTCTTTTCCTGCACAAAACTGGGAAGCTTGGCTTCCTTGTTAGTAATAACTAGCTTATCATTGAGATGATTAGCCAGCATCATAAGAAATCTGACATAATAAATATTCCTAGGTCTATCAGTTTTATCACCTAGTTTCTCCCCAATTTCTTGGATCATCAAACCACCAAAGTTGAAATATTCATTAGTCAGGTACATGTAAAGCATTTGTAAAATCTGGGAAGTAAGAGCATTAAAATTACTAATTTTACCAGAAAATGCCTTAATAAAAGCATCACATAAATAACTCCATTCTCTCCTAAGACCCCTCCTCTCTATTTTACCTAAGGCATCAGTTGGTAAAACATAATTCATGGCATAAAGTAAATTAACCAACTGAACATCACTAGGCAAAGATAAAACAGTATCTTCAGGAATCTTAAAGCATGCTTTCATAATATCAGCATTAACAGAATGAGTTTCATTTTTAATAGAGAAAGTTAGAGTTTCATTCTCACTATTAAACTCAGCAGAGGTCCACATCTCCTCCACTATTTCATGGTAAATGATGGGAGCTTCAGTCATAGCATAAGAGAGCTGGCTTGACTTGATGAACTCCATCATCCTGTGATACTCCTTTTCCTCCACAGCCTTGGTATCCACAAATGACGCAAAGTTGTTCTTCTCATAAATAAACCCACTTGGTGCAGTATACTTCTTCATTGGTGCCATTGCAGTTACAGAGAAAGCTTGAAGAGAAATTAGAACTTGTTTTTGCACAGAGAGAGAAGAGAGCTTTGAGAATTCGAAAGAGTGAGATGAAAAGAAATGAAAATGAATTAAAACACTTAAATACTTTCTCAGAAAATTGCTGTGATTGGCTGAGAAATTACCGTTGAGAAGAAATTACTCTTATTTATCTCTACAAAAATTACACACACGATCGTGTGTATAAAGTAGGTGAGAGATAAAAGAAATTTCAACGGCTCAGATCTGATAATACTTTCAACGGATGAAATAAGCGCCTCTTTAAACTTCCTATTCAACTGATGAAGATCAGTTGAAGGCGTCTTCAACTGGTGTCATCAGTTGAATGAAAAACAAAGCAAGAGGATATTGTTTCAAGCATCAGTTGAAACAATTTCACTAGTTCATCAGTTGAAATATTATAGACTTCATCCAGAATTATAATTAATTTAATTTTGATAAATCAAAATTTAATCAAATTCTGGCTGCCAAATTACAGAAAAATTCACTCTAAATTAGGAGAAATTTAACATACCTAATTTACTTACCAACCTTGTGAATGTGGATTCATCAAGAGGCTTTGTGAAAATGTCTGCAATCTGTTCTTCACTTGGAACAAAATGCATTTCAACAGTACCAGCCATCACATGTTCTCTTATGAAGTGATATTTGATGTCAATGTGCTTGGTTCTTGAGTGTTGTACTGGATTTTCAGTTATAGCAATAGAACTGGTGTTGTCACAAAATATTGGGATTTTTGAGAGATTTAATCCATAATCAAGTAATTGATTTCTCATCCACAATAATTGTGCACAACAGCTTCCAGCTGCAATGTACTCAGCCTCAGCTGTAGAGGTTGATACAGAATTTTGCTTTTTGCTAAACCAAGAAATCAATCTGTCACCAAGAAATTGACCGGTGCCTGTTGTACTTTTTCTATCAATTTTGCATCCTGCAAAATCAGCATCTGAATATCCAATTAGATCAAATCCAGAGTCTTTAGGGTACCAAATACCAAGATTTGGTGTTCCCTTAAGATATCTGAATATTCTTTTTATAGCAATAAGATGTGATTCTTTAGGATCAGATTGAAATCTAGCACAGAGGCATGTAGAAAACATAATATCTGGTCTACTAGCTGTCAAATATAAAAGAGAACCAACCATGCCTCTATAATTAGAGATGTCCACAGATTTCTCATTAGGACTTAACTCTAATTTGGTGGCTGTTGGCATGGGAGTCTTAGCTTCTTTGCAATCCAATAAATCAAACTTTTTAAGTAGATCATAAATGTACTTAGTTTGATTTATGAATATACCTTCCTTTACTTGTTTAACTTGTAAACCAAGAAAGTAGGTGAGCTCTCCCATCATACTCATTTCATACTGACTTTTCATTAGATTAGCAAACTTCTTGCAAAGTTTCTCATCTGTAGAACCAAAGATTATATCATCTACATAAATTTGAACCAGAATAAAGGCACCATTTACATTTCTGTAAAATAGTGTTTTATCCACAGTTCCTCTGGAAAAATGATTGTCTAACAAGAATTGAGACAGAGTGTCATACCATGCCCTTGGTGCTTGCTTTAGTCCATAGAGTGCTTTTAATAAAAAGTAAACATACTCTGGAAATTCTGGATCTTCAAAACCAGGAGGCTGACTGACATATACCTCCTCTTCCAGTTCACCATTTAGAAAAGCACTCTTGACATCCATTTGATAAACTTTAAAGTTTGCATGAGCAGCATAGGCCAGGAAGATTCTTATTGCTTCTAGTCTTGCAACTGGTGCAAAGGTCTCATCAAAATCAATTCCTTCAGATTGAGAATATCCCTTAGCAACAAGCCTTGCCTTGTTTCTGGTGACAACTCCATTCTCATCCACCTTGTTTCTGAATACCCACCTTGTTCCTACAATAGTTCTGTTTTTAGGTTTGGGTACCAGCTTCCATACATTGTTTCTCTCAAATTGATTTAATTCTTCTTGCATAGCAAGAACCCAATCAGCATCTTTGAGAGCATCTTCTATGACTTTGGGTTCATCCTGTGAAAGAAATGCACTGTACAAACACTCATCTTGAGTTGCTCTTCTTGTTTGTACAGATGCATTTGCATCTCCAATAATTAGCTCAAAAGGGTGATCCCTTGTCCACTTTCTTTGTGGTGGAAGTGATTGTCTTGATGATGTGGCTTCATTATTGAAGTTCAGGTTTCCATGTTGGAAAGCTCCCCCTAAATTTGACATCTCATTATTTCTAGACTGATTGAAACTTTGAGACATTCTTTCAACTGATGATCCTTGAGGTGTTTCAACTGATCCCTCCAATGTAGTTTCAACTGATGCTTCAGTTGAATTTCCAATTGCCGTTGTTTCTTGCACCAGAGAGTCATCAGTTGGAATATTAATTCCAGGATCAATTCCAACATTTTGAATAATGTCATCATCATCATCACTGTCATACAGATCACCTTCACCTTCATTTTCAAATCTGAGATTATCATGAAATCCTTCATCTGAGAATCCTTGAATCTTCTTATCATCAAAAACCACATGGATTGATTCCATAACAATGTTGGTTCTCAGATTATATACTCTAAATGATTTTCCATCAGAGTATCCAACAAAAATAGCTTCATCTGCCTTGGCCTCAAATTTTCCAAGATTTTCACCTTGATTTCTTAGAACATAACACTTGCATCCAAACACATGAAGAAAGCTAATTGTTGGCTTCTTTCCTTTGAAGAGTTGAAAGGGAGTTAGATTGTGAGGTTTGGTAATTAGTGAAATGTTTTGAGTGAAACAAGCAGTGTTTACAGCTTCAGCCCAAAAATAGGTTGGAAGTTGAGCTTCATTAATCATGGTTCTTGCAGCTTCAATAAGAGTTCTATTCTTCCTTTCAACAACACCATTTTGTTGTGGAGTTCTTGGTGCAGAGAACTCATGAATAATTCCCTCTTCTTCACAAAATTCTTTCATCACAGAGTTCTTGAATTCTGTCCCATTGTCACTTCTTATCCTTCCAATTTTGACATCTGGATTGTTGTTTAATGCCTTTATATGATTGATGATGATTTTCCCAGCTTCATCCTTAGAATGCAGGAAGAAAGTCCAAGTGAATTTTGAAAAATCATCAACAATCACTAGGCAATATTTCTTCTTTGAAATAGACATGATGTTGACTGGTCCAAACAAATCCATATGCAAGAGCTGAAGGGGTTTCACAATTGATGAAAGAGTCTTGCTTTTGAAAGAGCTTCTCTTTTGCTTTCCTAGCTGACAGGCTCCACAAAGTCCATCTTTTGAGAATTCCAGCTTTGGTAGACCTCTTACCAAGTCCTTCTTTACTAACTCATTCAAGGTTTTGAAATTTAGATGAGACAATCTCTTATGCCATAGCCAACTGTCATCTGAGCTTGCTTTGCTGAGAAGGCAAGTGATAGATTCAGACTTGACAGAATTGAAGTCAGCTACATACACATTTCCTTTTCTTTGTCCAATCAGAACCACATTGTTGTCATCTCCTTTGGTGACAACACAGGCTGCAGGAGTGAAATTGACTTTGTAACCTTTGTCACAGAGCTGACTGATGCTAAGCAAATTGTGCTTAAGACCAGACACCAATGCAACTTCATCAATGATGACATTCTCTTTTGCAATTAAGCCATATCCCATAGTATATCCTTTGCTGTCATCTCCAAAGGTAATGCTAGGGCCAGCTTTCTCCACAAACTTTGTGAGCAGGGAGGAATCACCAGTCATGTGCCTGGAGCATCCACTATCCAGGTACCACAAATTCTTCTTGTGGTTTCCCTGCACACATTTCACAAACAGATCAAGTTGATTTTGGTACCCAAATTGCTTTGGGTCCAGATTTGTTAGTTTTAGCAGCCTTTTCCACTTTCTCAACCTTTTCCTTGGATTGAATAGGTTCAATCTTTGGTTTTGGTTGAGAAACTGGAATATCAACTCTGTTTTCAAACACAGGCCTTTGAGACATGCATAAATTGTTCATTCCATGCAAGTTTGAATGAAATTGAGGCATGTTAAAGGCATTGAAATAAGGATTGAACATATATGGCATGTTAGGCTGAGAATAAGGATTGTGAGGCAATAAACCAGGCATCATATTCATAGCAGATAAATTCATATGAGGAACAGATGTCATAGGAATAGGCAAAGACAAATTAGGAGCAATCACAGTTTTACAATTGGCAGATAAATGATTTACACTACCACACTTGCTGCAGGTTTTCCTAAGAGCACTAGCATTGGGAGTGTAATTGGTGTGCTTGTTAACTCCTATTTTGCCATTTCTATTTCCTTTCTTCTTTTTAGTCTCCTCAGATTTATGCTCACTAGTATCCAACTTCTTCTTGTTCTTGTTACTGGAATTAAGAGTGTTATTAATACTTTCACTGGTCTCAGAAGAACTATTCTCACCTTTAACAAAATTCTTTTTAACATGACCATATTTCTTGTTAAGCTTCTTGAGAACACTCTTGTCAACTGATGAGTTTTTGTTCAACTGATGACTCTCATCAGTTGAGACTTTGCCTTTCAACTGATGATCATCATCAGTATTCTCATCACCTGAACTGTTCTCAGATATCTCAAGCACTTTCTTACTCCTCTTCCACTCATTCTCTACAAAGGTCTCTCTACCTTGCATGTTGATGATATTGGTGGAAACATCCCTACCAGATTTCCATTTGGCAATAATCTCTTGTTCCTTATCAAGCTGCTTTCTTATGATCTCTTCTCTTTTCAGGACAACCAAGAGATCATCCTTGGCTGTCTGACACTCAATTTTCAGCTTCTCAAACTCAATAAATTGAGCTTCTAAGGCACTGTTTCTATCACTTAGAAAGGTGTTAGCTTCCTTAATTCTACTATTTTCCTTAGTAAGAGATTTTAAAGAAACATGCAAATGATATAATTCTGTAGACATTTCATTAATAGTAGCATTGCATTCATCTTTAGTTAACTCAACTAGGTTTGTAGTGAATACCTGACTACTGCTTCCAGTGTTTTCTTCTTGATCTGTGGAGTTGGCCATTAGAGCTAGATTGACAAACTCCTCCTCTTCATCAGAATCATCTCCAGCTGCCCAATCATCCTTTGTGATGAATGCTCTTTCCTTTTGTTTGAGAAGTTCATAATATTTCTTTTTGTAGTCAATGTTTTCACTTGACTTTTTCTCAACTTTAGGCTTTCTGCACTCATTTGCAAAGTGACCTGCATTCCCACAGTTGAAGCACTTGAATTTTGATCTGTCTACCATGCTTCTATCAGACTTGGGATTGCCTTTAAAAGATTTTGCAGAATTAAAATTCTTCTTGAATTTTAGTTTGGAGAATCTTCTTGACAGGAAGGCTAGATGTTCATCAATTCCATCACTTTCTTCACCAGAATCAGCTACTTCTTTCTCCTTTCTTCTTCCTTTGCTTGACTCTGAGCTCTCCTCTTTGACCAACTTCTCAGTTTCTTCAACTTGAGACTTTCCCTTGTCCTTGACAGTATCCTCCAGAGATGCAACTAGAGCCACAGATGAATGCCCTTTCTTTTGGCTTTTCTCAATTTCTTCATCTTGCTCCATTTCAAGCTCATAAGTTTTTAAGGTTCCATACAGTCTCTCCAGAGTATAGTCTTTAAACTCTTGTGTATTTCTGAGAGAGACTGTCATGGGCTTCCATTCTTTAGGAAGAGCTCTTAAGAACTTCAAGTTTGAATCTTTAACTTGATATACTCTTCCAAAGAGCTTTAGACCATTTAACAGTTTTTGAAATCTGTTAAATGTATCACTCAAACTTTCACCAGCCTTGAAATGGAATGACTCATATTGTTGAATCAGAAGCTGCATTTTGTTCTCTCTCACTTGCTCATTCCCTTCACAGATGGTCCTGATGGTGTCCCAAACTTCTTTGGCACTTGTGCAGCTAATAACACTATCAATCATTTCTTGGTCCAAACCATTGAACAGAAGGTTCATGGTTTTCTTGTCCTTGTGCACTTCTTCAGTATCTTCTTGAGAATATTCATGGATAGGTTTTGGAATCATCTTACCTACCATGTCTTCACCATCAGCTCCCATACTTGTGCAGACCTTCATGGGGACATGAGGTCCTTTTTCAATGCAGTTCACATAGCTTTCATCAATGGACAACAGATGCAGATGCATTCTCACTTTCCAGTGAAAATAGTTGTCTTTGTCAAGAACAGGAATCTTCACTCCAGCATCCTTCTTTCCCATCTTTCTCTAGCAGTGTTGATCTTTTTCCCTGTTTGTTGGGAACCTCGCTCTGATACCAATTGTTTTTTTACACCAACTATGAGAAGGATTGTAGAAGGGGGGGGGGGGTTGAATACAATCTTTTACAAATTTAAAAGATTCAAGAACAATACACTAAGAACACAATAAACAGAAAAACACCAAGTATTAAAAATACGGGTGGATTGAATGATCCACCCGTGAGATTTTATATAGAAGAATCTGTGGATTGTTTTACAATTCGCACAGCTGCTGGTTCATCACTCAAAACAAGTTCTAACTCTCAGATTTTTCTCTCAAGTAATTTGAACAAGTTCAACTGATGCTACTAACTTGGTTATATACTCCAAGTTTTACAAAGCTTTTAGCTAGATTACAAAATGCACTCTAATCTAAAAACAATGCTGCACAACTTTGTCTTATGCATGCTTTCTGAGATGTCTTCATCTTTGACCATCATCTTGATTTGATCCAGATTGCACTGCATGAGATAAGTATGTTTCTGCTTCTTCTTTATTTTCCTAATTAGGCTTCCATGTCTATTTTAGTGTAATTCGATCCATGTGATTTGTCAGACTTAAGCTCTAGTCACTTTCAACTGCTCTTTGCTTCATCAGTTGAAGGTTCTGGTTGCTTTCAACTGCTATTGACTTTATCAGTTGAATGCCTGGCTCATCAGTTGAATGAATTACAAACTCCATCAGTTGAATGCTGTTCCAGTCTCATCAGTTGAATTCCTCAGCATTATCCGTTGAATACTTTGTCTTCAGTTGAATGCTTGATTTTCATCAGTTGAAACATCATCCAGTCTTATCAGTTGAATCAGTTACATCTCATCAGTTGAATATCCTTCACTTAGATAAAATTACATGGCATTGGATATTTACAATTAGCCATCCTATTCTACCCATCCGTTGATAATTCCCAAAGACAAGAAATGTAACAATTACAACTGAAATTTGATAAAGATTCTAAGTAAGACATGTTACAAAATGTTTATGTTATCATCAAAAATTATTGATTCCTAACATGGATGCACTTGTAAAAGATCATATCACAAAAGAATCTTAACTAAATGATTTCATAGCTTTCTGTTAATCTCCTTTTGTGGATATGTCTTTTCATGCAGAGTGAGTTCATTTAACACCAACATGAACCTCTCGTAGATTTGAGAAATGTTCTCTCCAGGTATAGCCTTGAATGCTTCATATTTGGCAATCAACAGATAATACATGTTTTCCCTAACTTCTTCAGATCCCTCCATCAATGCTTCAACAGCATCCCACATTTGCTTTGATGATTTAAGCCCTAGTATTAGGTGGGTCATTGTTTTGTTCATTGCTTCGACAATGATGCGTTGCAGATTATGGTCATGTGCAATGTGTTCTTTGTCGGCTAAGTGAATTCACGTTTGTCTTTAGCAACAGATTTTGTGGAATGTGAACTCCATTTTCAACAGATTCAGGAATAGTTTTCATAAGCACATGAGGGACATTCTCCAGAATCCCAATGTATAGGGGATTAGCAGCTCTGATGTATAATAGCATCTTCATTTTCCAATTGTTATAATCATCCTTGTCAAACCGAGGTACCTTGATTCCTAACTTGTGAGTTGCCATATTATCATATTTGTATATCGATCAGCACCCGCTGATACCAATTGTTAGGTCCAATCAGACGTAGAAGGGGGGTTAAATACGTCTTATACTGATTCGTCGTTTTAATTCAATTGCGGAATATAGTTTTGTTCAGTTCTTTAAGTTAATCGTAATCAAACAACTCCAGAAAGTTTAGAAATATTCTTGTATTAGAAATAATCCTCGGGTGTAACAAATTCCAACATGAAGGTCGGCTACAGAGACTATAAATCACACTAATCACAAACGCGCGCAATCACAAATATCCTATCTTAGCTCTCATATATGTATAGTGTGTGCACTTTACAAAGTGTGTAGTTAGTTTCAAATGAAACCATCAAGCTCTGTTTATAGAATTCAACATCTAACCATGGCGAGCTGAGTGATCCTGGTTCTGTTGGAGTGATCCAGGTTCCATTGTTTAACCGCAGGTAGTTAAGCATTTAAGTGATCAAGGTTTTGTTGCATTCGACCACGTGTGGTTAAGCCCTTAGTGATCCCGCATCTGTTCTATATTAACCAAGTGTGGTTGATAGATATAAGTGGCCCAAGTTAACTTTTTGAAATGCTAAGTGGCGCCAACAAACTTCCTTTAGTGCACAGAGTGAGTTTTCCTTGGAAATTTCTTTGCACCTCTTCAAGTGGCGCCATAATGATATCTGTAGAGCTGAGTGGCGCCTAGACATGTACACAGTGGTGTAGTGAAGCCACTTAGATTGCCTTGGAATCATTTCTCTACATGTTGAGTGGCGCCTAACATGGAATGGATGTGAGTGGAGCCACTAACACTTAGAAATATTTACCTCCTTTGATAAGTGGCGCCAGGTAACCTTAAGTCACACAGATATCACTCTTTTTGACCACCATTTGACCTTAAGTGGCGCTTGATGCATAGTGTGTATCAATATGGCGCTACTTAGTCTCATGACTTAGTCAAATTCACTTCCAACTATTAAATGGCATTATGGTGTGGTTTATACATATACATATTCCATTACTTGGTTTATTCTTGATTTAATAAAATTCAAGTGCGCCAAGTAATTATATATATATATATATATATATATATATATATATATATATATATATTTGTGTGTGTGTATAAAATTTGAATTCAAATCTTTGGCGCCGCTTTTCGATTAGGCTTTAATCGAAAGTGCTTGACTTTACTATGGCTCGGGAACTACTCATTGGACTTGATCAATAATCCGTTGATTGAATTCGCTGAACAACTTCGTATGTACTGACATCTTGTGCACTGGTCTAGGTCACGAACGACTAATACTGAAGCGATTCTTCGTGTTCTTTACTTGATGAAATATTTGATCAACCATTCCGGGTTTGATGTTGCTTCGGTAAAACTGATTATGAATAATCAGGATAGGTTTACTAGAATCTTCAGGTTCTTGAAACTTGATCGTTGGTCAATCTTTGATAGCAAAAATTAATTAAACTTTATTCTTCACTGAGGCTTGAACATATTAATGAACTTTTTTCAGTGGATGGATGTTCATCTCAGATATCTTCAATGTTCGTGTATGTTCGTATCGAATCTCCAACTTGTTGATTCATGTATTATACTTACGTATTGTTTCCTGTTCTTTTGTTGTCTTGAGTTATCGCAATTACAATATGAGTTACATTATAATTTACACACATAATCATATGAAAACTAATAACTAATCAAAATCATAGAACTTTATACATGTACTCAAATTGAATGCAATTGAGAATAAAAAATAAAGATATGTATATACATAGCTGATATATAGATATATAAGTATGTGACATACCTCTAATTTCTGATTTCTCATGATTTGTCGATACCCATAACTCTATTTGAAAAATTACTGTTTCTAACTTTGTTGTGTATATCACGTACATAGTGTCTATGTATTGTCAATAAGCTAGGTAATGGTATCATATGGTCAGTGTTTCAGTGTTTTGTTAAGGAAGAGATAACATTGTTTTTGAATGGACAATATGGGTAATATGGGTATCACATACTTTTAGCCCATCAATTTAAGTAAATATATAACCTAAGCCCAACTCATACCCAAATAAATATATGTGATATGAGCTTGGTCCAAGTCAATAGATATGGACTGGTTTGGTTTGGAAAATTGGATTTAGATAAAAATTGCCACGTCCAGTAACGGCAAAAATAAATACTATTGCACTAGTTTTCTAAATGAAAGAATAGTAAGTGACAACTAGTCTTGTAATAATTTGCCAAGTACTAGATTTAAGGAAAAACATAACACTACTAGTATTGTAGATAATATTGTGGAACGGTAAAACAATGTTATGAAAACGGTAAAACAATATTGTAAAACAGTAAAGAATTACATAGTTTGAATTTTAAAATTTTGTTTTGTGTATTATCATTTCGATATTGAACATTCTATTCAAGGTGGACATGACTTGTTTATTAGTGAAGTATTTAGATATTCAAAAAAGATAAAATGGACATAACATTGAAATCAGTCAGACTATCGTATATCGAAAAATCGAATAAATGAAGATCGAACTTTGATTTGTTTTAATTGAACTTGCACTCCTTTTTGATATGACTTGCAGGTTTTAAAATGGACCGCAATTTGTAAACGCCAATAAATGAGACCCATGAACAAATCAGGATTGCACTTCGACTTGCACACGTCACTGATGACAAAATGGAACCGACTACAGAGGTGCGTTGAAGGTCTCGTGCATTGTAAGATTATCATCTTGGCATGCACAATATATTAAGGGTTCTTTCTATGCACGGAAATCAACATTTTCCATTCAAGAGTCTCCTAAACATGTGGAGATTGCCTATTTAAAGAGATAGACTCAATGGAACAGAAGTTTCATAATATGTTACCACCAGATTACGCAGCAGAAAAGATGAAACTAGTGACTTGGAAAAGAACCATGAAGTTTTTGTGAAGTGTTATTTGGATAGCTTAAAGATGCTTGAGATAGCCATGCCTTTAACATACAATGAATACAAAGCTTAAGAAGAGCCCTGTAAACGTCAAGAAAAGGCTAGAGCTAAGAAGGAGCGGCGAAAGGAAAAAGCTTCTTAACATGAAAATAGAAAAAAACATGAAAATAGACTGAAGCCGGTCATTTATGTGTCAAAATGTCTGTTCTTTATATTTCATAAATGAGCTTTATTAGAGTTGATTGTATTTTTAAAAAAAATCCTCCAGGAACACCTAAGTGTGTGAATGAAAGCAAGTTATTATAGATAACGTTACATTTGTTTATAGGATATGAAGATGTTAGAATGCTAGAATGCTTGATAAGTGGATTTCATATCCACTTGGAAGCCTTCGTTTTGATTTAAATGAATGATCTGGCCTCAAGCTTTTGATGTTTTTGATGTATTTTAGTGTTGTGTTGTGTGTAGGTTTCTTGGAAGGAGGATGGAGAGGAGATTCATAGCTTTAAGTGAAAAAAACGGCCAAGCAATCGGATGCACGAGGAGAGAGTTATGGACTCGGAAGCGCTGGTTGCGCGGGCTGATGAAGTGAGGCGCCCGCCTCACGCGTGGGGCGCCCGCCTCACAATCTGGACGGAAAAAAGGCTCGTTTCGCTCGTTTTTGATCCGTTTGAAGGCCCGTTTGCTAGGCGACTTAAAGAAAAGCATGGGGAACCAAAAAGAGAACCTAGAAACATTCTAAGGAGCATGTGACAGCTATGGAAAAGATCGAGGATCGAATTTCATTGTTTTTACTTTTGTAATTCTTCGAAGTAGGCGTAACTTTGGATGCTCGTTTCACATTTGTTTCTTAACTCTTATTCTCGTACTTTGAGTTTGTTTTTCCTATTCAGTACCATGTTTACTCTTATTCCCATGATGACGAGTGGTTTAATTATGAACTAATCGTTGTCATGGGGTTTAAAGTGGATTTATCGATGGATTTCAGTAGTTAATTTGTCTTATCCATGTGTGATGGTTCGATTTCCTCATATTGGTTGTGCTTATTCTTCTTGGATGTGTAGCTAACATCTAAGTCGTCTTGTTAATCTTTATTGAAGCGATGGTGGATATTTAGATTTAGAACTTGTCATGCGAGCATAGGTTTTGTGTTCAATAACATGACTTGTGGTGTGATTTTAACCATCTCGCATGGCCCTATGTAATCTCGATAGATAACTTATTCGTAAACCATTATGTTTTCAAATCTTATAGACATGTAGGGTCTAAGCATAATTGGTGTCTACTCAACTTCTATCTTGATTATGGATGTGGAGTAGTAGGGTACACGTAAATCGAAAGATAGCGTGTATCAGTTTCGTGTTATCTGATTAGTTATCAACCATCGCATTAATTGAATATAGGCATAATTCTGAATGAAGTTGTTAATGAAGCTAGAACCCCATGTTTTAATTCCCATAAGTAAATCAGTTTAATCACTTAGTTTAATATTCTTTGTTTTAGTAATTCGATTCTATTAGTTAAGTTAGATAAAAACCAACCAAATTGTTACTTGTCTAAGCATTGAATACTAGTCATACATTGTTGCATAAGTGCATAATACTTGATACACCAGTCTCTTTTGGAATGAACTGAATTTGATTCTATACTACTTGTAACCACGTACGTTTGCGTGATTTTGTGCGAACAAGTTTTTAGCACCGCTGCCGGGGACTCGGTGCTATATTTTAGTTTATGTGCTTGTCATCAGTGGTCGTTAAAGCTCACTGACTTGGATTCTTTTCTCACTTTTATTTCGTTTGCGTGTGTTTCAGGTACTTGAGTGACGTGTATGCGAACACGTTATCAGGCTCGTAAGGAAGCATTGGCAAAAGCAGAAACGATAGTGAGTGTTACAATGGGTGATCAACCACCAGTGGCAAATGATACTAAGGCTAAAATGAATGACATCTAGTCGAGCATTGTCAGGCCGGCCATCTCGGCCAACACTTTTGAGATCAAACCGAGCACTATTCAGATGGTTCAAAACTCAGTGCAGTTTGGGGGATCTTCGAAAGAGGATCCTAATATGCATATTCGGGAATTCATTGAGATCTGCGACACTTTCAAGTTCAATGGTGTTACTGAAGATGCCATCAAATTGAGGCTATTCCCATTTTCTCTAAGGGATAAAGCTAAGGGATGGTTGCATTCTCTCCCTGCAGGATCTATTACGAAATGAAAGGATCTCGCTCAGAAATTTCTTACTAAGTTTTTTCCAATGGCCAAAGCAGCTGCAATCAGGAATGCTATCACTCAATTCTCTTAGCAGTCTGGTGAAACTCTTTGTGAAGCTTGGGAGCGCTACAAGGAGATGCTTCGAATGTGCCCACATCATGGGATGCCTGATTGGATGGTGATTAATTGTTTCTATAATGGTTTGGGACCGCAATCGAGGCCGCTGCTCGATGCAGCATCAGGTGGAGCTTTATGGGCTAAGAGCTATGATGAGGCTTATGAGTTGATCGAGATGATGGCTGCGAATGAATATCTGAATCCTACTCAGCGTCTTCATAAGAGCAAAGCAGCAGGGATTCTGGATGTTGATGCTACTTCAGCCATAGCTGCTCAGCTTAAGGCTCTTACTATAAAGGTGGATTCTTTGGCAAATTTGGGGATTCAGTAGCCACCTTCAGTTTGTGAGCTTTGTGCGGGTACTCATGCCACCGATCAGTGTGCCATATCTAGCGAGTCAGCTCAGTTTCTGAGCAATTTTCAGAGATCTCAGCAGCCAGATCCGGCTACTTATGACCCGAATAATCAGAATCATCCGAATTTCAGCTGGAGCAACAATCAGAACTTCATGCAACAACCGCCACAATCCTTTCAACAGCATGGAGCTAGACCCTTCAATCCTTCTAGTTTTCAACAACAGTTTGCACTGAAGCAGAATTTCCATCCACCCGGGATTCCAGCATCAAAATCAAGGGATTCCACCCGAGACTAATGTGTGAAAGCCAAGCGGTTTCAATCAAGTCTTTGGAAAATCAGATTGGGCAGATTGCTAATGCGTTGCTTAACAGGCCACAGGGAACTCTTCCTAGTGATGCCGAGGCCAATCCGAGCAAGAAAGAAGTGAAAGAACAGGTACAAGCAGTTCAAGAAATTACAGATCAATACCCCTTTTGCGGAGGCTTTAGAACGGATGCTGAGCTATACCAAATTCATGAAGGGTATCTCGGAAACTGAAGCTTGAGGATTCAGAGACCGTTGCTTTAACGGAAGAGTGCAGTGCGGTGCTGCAACAGAAATTGCCTCCTAAACTGAAAGTTCCGGGAAGTTTCATGATACCATGCATTATTGGCAAGTTATCTTTCGACAAGTGCTTGTGTGACTTGGGAGCTAGCATCAATCTGTTGCCGTTGTCTGTCTTCAAGAAACTTTGTCTGCCGGAGCCGAAATCTAAAAACATGTCCTTACAATTGGTTGATCCGTCCATCACATACCCGAGGGGTATAGTGGAAGACGTCTTGGTTAAAGTGGATAAGCTCATCTTCCCTGCTGATTTTGTCATTCTAGACTTTGAGGAGGATAAGAAGATTCCCATTATCTTGGGAAGGTCGTTCTTAGCTACAGGCCAAACTTTGATCGATGTGCAAAAAGGAGAGCTTACAATGAGAGTTCAAGATCAGAGTGTCACTTGTAAGGTGTTCAACGCAATGAAATTTCCAACCGACGAAGAAGAATGCTTTAAGGTGAAGCCACTAGAAGCTGTTGAAAATTCTGAGATGGAGCAAAAGCTAAGGCCAGGTACCTTGGAGAGAGTCTTAACACGGGATTCTGATTTCGAAGATGAAGGAGTAGCAGAGCTTAAAAAAAATTTCAGGAGCATCTTAAACCATCTATTGAAGAAGCTCCCATACTCGAACTCAAACTACCACCAGATCTCTTAAGAGATGTGCAGTTTAGAAGGTTGTCACGGCGTACAGATGCCATGCGTGACATTCACCGCCTTTTTGCAAAGGATTTGACTCAGGCTCTTGGGAGTGCTTTTCGAGCCATTGGTGTTGAAGAGTTGATGGGCCAGTGTTTGGAGCTGGCATGGTGTCTCGACCGACTGATCCGCCACCCGAGAAGGGTGATCCTTTCGACTTCTAGGTATGTTTATATCCTTATTATCACCTTCAATGAGGACATTGGATATTTTAAATTTGGGGGTGATAATCTAAGGATTAGTAGTAGTAGTAGTGTGTGTTCATATAGGTGGCATGATGCATATAGTTTAGTATAGTCTCATATTGTTTGCATATTAGTACGGTTTTTTATATATATGCTTTTGTTTAGTATGTGTTAGGAGTTTCATATAGTTGCATTTGCATGAATCTTGAAGTTGTTTTCCAAGTTGATTTCCTATGATACCTTGTTACTTGGAAACTGCTTGTGTGAAAATTGTAATTACACTTATGCTCTGGAGATAAAACTTAGACTAACTTATTTCTTGAGTCCTCACGTTGAGTCGGGAGTAGAGTTTGGATTATTCCCTTTTTGAACTTAGAGCTTAAGTTTGGGGGAGTTAAGGGATGAATATGCCTTTCTAAAAAAAAGAAAAAAAAAGAATAAAAGAATAAAAATTATCAGGTACTCCTTTGATATCAATGGGTAAAATGCAATGTCATGTGAAAGGGACGATCCATCTACTTGTGCTGGTATTAAGTGCAAATGTATAAGAACAAGTAAATTCTTGGAGACTGTTGTGAGAGAAATTGATACAACACCCCCAGAACCGTATAGCACAATTATAGGGATATCTATTACAACTACGAAAAATACGGCTAGCTTTTAGGGGCTACCGTTAACATGAACTAAACAAAAACAAATGTGTTTAAGGGCTGAGCTTGCAAAGAACCAAAAAATAAGGCCGGAATTATGGAATTTCGTCCTGCAATTGCCCGGAAATATACGTCACAAAGGTTACACGTGCCTCTCTTTAGAGTGTAGAACTCGTGAGTAAATGAATCTGAATCCGTCCCTTTGCAAGGTGCCTACATACCCTATATTTATAGGTATCAAGCCCATGTAGTTCTCGATTTAGGACTCTGAAGAGATAAGCTCTTATCCCCTCTAGTTTAGGATAAAACAACTCCCTCTTGTAGTTATCTAGCGGTATCCCACTCCAAGTAGGTCACTTGAAGCCTTCATCTTCAATATAACTGTGACGGACCCACCATAAATAACCGACTAAAGCATGCATAAAACGATAAATAAACGAGAATTACGGATTTATAAAATATTAGAACTAAAATCTAAATCCACAATCCCCGGATCACCAGGAATGAGTATGAACAACATTTAAAATTATTACAAACCAAAATATTATCTAAGTCATTACTACAAGTTTTAATCCCCAAAAGTTTCTAAAAGATAAAATTAGGGAACTATGAGTTCCCAACCTGCTCCATCATACGGCGGTACGCAATCCCTGATCCTGAGGTGGACTTACGGGCGGTCTGCTTGAATCGTGCCATTCTCGAGTTTCACTGAAGGGTTATAATAACAACAAAATATATGAGCAAAAAGCTCAGCAAGTGAAGCAGTATATCACAGTTCATAATATGCAGTATAAGCAAGAGCAACAACAATAGATATCACAAGGTATAATCACAAGTAAAGGTACAAAGTGATATAACAAGTTTATTGGAATTGGAAACACACAGCGCTACGAGCATTGAGGGGTGATCAGCCCACACCAAGCTCCGAACCACATAAAGTGATTCAACCAGGGAGGATCATCGGCACACATTGGCCATAAACAGACATCAGGCTCCCCGCTACTAATGCTGCAATAATTGACTGGCGCCTCAGTCTTAATATAAAATTATTATCCAATTCCTTTTAAGGTCATTTCAATTCAATTCATATTTCAAAAGGGGTCTTGATCAAAGACAAGTCATAAGCAAGGGTGTTTTCAAAACATAAGTGATATTTCTCAAAATAGGGAATGTTATTAAGATAAGGGTTCCAAAAGAGATAATTCAGTTTAATGTGGGGTATCAAATTCTCATTATTCATCAAGGGACTATTAGAGTGTATTCATGTGGGTGTAAGGTGATATTATATGAAAAAGGTAATTCAAGTATTAAGGGTATTATTGGAATCCAAAGTTTTGATCATAAGGGAAAGATAAGGTGATTCAGTTCTAAGTAAACAGTAATTCGACATTCACAGGGTATACAATTATCAAGTAAGTATAAAGGAGAGTATAGAGTTCCACTTGCCAGGACTAAGCTTACTGAGCTCTTGTATAGATGCTTCTAGGGGTTCCTTTCCTGGCCTCCTACTTGCACCTATAATCAATAATATCCTCGTCACTACAATGCTAACTACCCTTTCGTGTATAAATAAAAATACACACACACATATATATATATACACATAAACTTAATTATCAAGTCACATATTTGTCAAGTAATGCACATAACAAGTGAAGTTGGCATTCTACTATTTAACTATTATCACTTAATAATACCTAAGTCACTTAAGCAATTAGTCAAGTATCACATAGGGTTTAAGATCAAAACTTCTTAATCACACTCTACTGACCTTAACTTAACCAATTTATAGTAAGGCACACTTGTGCCCCACCTCCCAAGAATCACAAGTGAAGTGCAACCTAAGTGACTTACTAGTATGCTTACATTGGCGACACTTTGTGTTCCTTGGCAAGAATGATGCATCTATACTAAGTGCATTGACTTAAAGTAACTTGCACCATCTAATATGACTTAAAACTAACTCATGAACTCAATATCATGAGGTAAAGGTCTCACTGATGACACACTCATATGCAATGCATTGTAAGTTGGTTCTAAAATGTGTATCTATATGTGACACTTGTGTTCTTTAGTGGAAATAAGACATCTCCACTTAAGGTATTGACTCCAAACTAATTTCTACAGGTTGATATAATCCTAAACTAACATTATGAAGTGGTGTGACTCAAAGGCCTTGCCTACAAGGACCTTTAAAAACTAGTGCACTTAAGTGACCATTCTGCTTAAGCAGTTTGGCACCTCTTGGAGGGCCTTGGCAGAAACAAATGTTTCCACCATGTGCCTTGGTGAAATTTTGACTCCTCTGGATACTTAAAACCTAAACCTAAGTTGTGCAACTGATTTGACACTAAGGCCTTCCTCAGGCCTCCTTGGACCTCCATGCCAAGTTGGCACAGAACACCTTGACTTGCTGTGGGGACTGTCCTAATTTTATCAACTTGAAACTCAGTAAACTCACTCAATAAATCAATCCAATAACTCAATAATCTTCCTAAGACTTCCCTAAACTCATCTAAATCAAGGCCCCACGAGGGCCTCACCAATGACATAGCTTTAACCACTCAAAAGTGCAATTGATCCTAAAATGCCCTGTCCTGCCCTGCACTCAAGAATGTGTGTGTGCACCTATGCAAATGATTGTTTTTATGACTTTTATGGCTACTGGAGAATTTTACATACCAAGTCCCAACTCCAGGTGACTTGGGCCTATGAGGGCCTAAGCATGACACCCCATTTCTCAAGGTTTCTATAGTGTAAAAATCTGCTTTGGTGTGTGTGTGACTCCTTCCACCTTAACTCCCTTCCAAACGCCATAATCCAAGCAAACAAGCCACAAACCTACTCTACATGACACCTATATCTACTGTCTATCCTCACCAAGCAAGATACCACAATTTTTTTGACCATTTAAAACACAAGGCCGAAGCAAAATAGTGAGCCAAAACAGAGCAGAATTTCCATGGAGCATATATGAGCAAAATTTCGAATATATCAACATGATACTCTCAAAATAACCATTGAATATCATTGTAAACTATCATATATGTTAAGAACCGACCATATTTCACAAGAATTATTGCATGCATTGATCAAAACCACATAAAAACTTCAAGTCACCTCAAATGGTCTCCATTCGAATATATATATATAATGGCATGTAATTACTATAATACACATACAACTTAAACAAATTTCCACATCAAGCTCTTATACTTAGTAAACACATTGTAAAAGAATCAAAATCTCTTGAAACATAAACAAGACATCATACATTTCGAATTCAAGTCACAAAAACAAGCCATTCCCTTCGGCTCCCTTAAGGGTCATTGCCGAGGGTGATGAAACATGTGTGTTTTGGCCAAATGGAGGCATAAAACCTCACCATAAACACATCAAGCTCATCTTTAGGAACCTCCAAAATGGTGACCCTAAGTTCATAAGAACTAAGACCCCATTTCGGTTCCAAACAACGCATGCAAGTAAGATCTTACCTAGAATTGGAAGTATCAAGCTTGAGTTGTGAAGAACTCGCCTTACAAAGCTTGGAATCTCAAAGAAAATGGAAGAAATGGTGGAGATGGTGAAGAGAAAGAACTCGGCCGAATGTGAGAGATGGAGGAAAATGAGGGAGAGAAGAGGGCTTTGTTAGATGTGTAGTTGTGTGGCAAGTGGAGCCAAGCACTTGTTTTGACCATTCTTTTGACTAGAAATGAGTTAGTGGAGGGTAGAAGTTACATACTTGCCCTTCTTGCTAGTGTTAGTGTAAAATGCATGCAAGGGTAGACTAGACTTTTGGAAATTATTAAAAGTGTGATTTAAAAAGTATTTAAAGAAAGGGTTTTAGTAAATAAAGTACTAATCTATAAATCATGAAATTAATATTACAAATAATATGGGATTTTAGAAGTTTAATAAAATAGTTTTCAAAAATTTTGGACAAGGAATGAATTTAAAAGAATATATACAATTAAGGCTCTAATATTCGCATTACACAAAAATATAGAAGCACGAATATAATATACGTAAAATCACGAGAGAAATATATATATATATATATATATATATATATATATATATATATATATATATATATATCAACTCGCTATTTTACAAGTTATAATCTATCGGCTACTCGCAATTTATCAAATATCACTAAATCGCATAAATCTATATTATTTTTAAATCGGGTAGAGACAACGATCACATTTATTAATATTAAGTCAAAATCATCGCAACTAGTAATATCATTTAATCGCGTAGCGAGATTTATTCGTCAAATATTACACAAGTACATTCTAACTATAATCGGAAGTCACATAGCAATAAATGAGTCAAATTCACATAATTTAGCAATTAAGACACGAAAATTTATATATCAACAAAATGAAATACTGCAATATATATAAGTCAAATATTACAGGCGTTACATTCTTTCCCCCTTAAAAGGATTCTGACCCCAGAATCTAAGTAAATAAATGAGGCTACTTGTCTAACATATCACTTTCTAATTCCCACGTTGATTCTTAAACCTTGGGATTCCTCCATAAAACTCTAACTAAAGGAACTGTCTTATTCCTTAACACTTTATCTTTTCTATCTAGAATGCTAACCGGTTGCTCGATATAAAATAAATCGGGCTCTATCTCCATTGGTTCATTCTCTATGATGCACTTGGTGTCGGGGTTGAACTTCTTAAGCAATGAAACATAGAAAACATTATGAACGTGTTGCATTTGAGGCGGTAAGGCTAGTTCGTACGCCACTTTCCCAATTCTGCTTAGAATCTCAAAAGGACCAATAAATCTTGGACTTCATACTCAATATCCTTTCTTTCCGAATCTTGCTATTCCTTTCCATGGTGACACTTTCAACAAAACAGCTTCTCCAACTTCATACTCAATATCCTTTCTGTGCGGGTCAGCATACTTTCGTTGTCTGTCTTGAGCTGCAATCAATCTGCTTCGAATCACATCTACTGATTTCTTTGTTTACTGAATCAATTCTGGACCAATTACCTTCCTTTCTCCAACATCGTCCCAATATATCGGGGATCTACACTTCCTTCCATAAAGAGCTTCGTACGGGGGCATTCCAATGCTGGCATGATAACTGTTATTATATAAAAACTCAACCAAAGGCAAATGCTCATCCCAATTTCCTTTGAAGTCCAAAGTACAAGACCTTAACATGTCTTCGATAGTTTGAATTGTACGCTCGCTTTGTCCGTCCGTTTGTGGATGATAAGGAGTACTCATCTTGAGTCGGGTTCCCAAATGTTCTTGAAATTGCTTCTAGAATCTTGAGTTAAAACGGGGGTCTCGATCTGACACAATAGATACTGGAACTCCATGACGAGTAACAATCTCTTTCAAATACATGTGAATCAGCTTTTCCATTGAAAATCTCTCGTTGATTGGCAGAAAATGAGCCGACTTGGTCAATCGATCAATTATTACCCAAATAGCATCATGATTAGATTTCGTCCTTGGCAATCCAACTATAAAGTCCATTGCAATGTGCTCCCACTTCCATTCTGGTATCTCTAAAGGCTGTATCAATCCACTTGGCTTCTGATGTTCAGCTTTTTCTCTTTGACAGGTGTAGCATTTACTGATCCATTGAGCAATTTCCTTCTTCATGTCTGGCCACAAAAAGTTTTGCTTCAAATCTTGGTACATTTTTGTGCTTCCGGGGTGAATAGAAAATTCTGAATTATGAGCATCCTTCAAGATCTCATTCTTCAATTCTTCCACATTTGGTATCCAAATTCTTGATGAAAACCTCAAGATTCCTTGGTTGTCTTTCTGTGTACAAATTTCTTCTCCGGTCAACTCATTCATCTTCTCATTCTTCACTTCTTCTTGACACTTCTTTATCTTTTCCATCAATTCAGGCTGAAAAGTCATGGTACAAATCATTTCTGTAGGTGCACTAGGAGCTCGAATCTCAATTCCCATCTTCTCAAATTTCTGTGATAGTTCTTGAGCCATAGTCAACATGTTCAATCTTTCCTTGTGACTTAACGCATCTGCTACCACATTCGCCTTTCCGGGATGATAAATAATCATGCAGTCATAGTCTTTAATCAATTCCAACCATCTTCGCTGTCTCATGTTCAACTCTTTTTGCGTGAAAATGTACTTTAAGCTTTTGTGATCCGTGAATATCTCACACTTCTCACCATAAAGATAGTGTCTCCAAAGCTTTAAAGCAAACACAATTGCTGCCAATTCCAAGTCATGAGTCGGATATCTTTGTTCGTGCGGCTTAAGTTGTCTTGACGCGTAGGCTATCACTTTCCCGTCACTACACCAAATATGGCCTATTGCAATGCTAAGAAAACGTAATATTAGGCCCCAAAAGTGTTACAATATACTTTATTGTAACATATTTGTCAAAAACCAGCGTTGCGTTCACTGCCGTTGCAATAGATCCCTATAGTAACGTTTTTGGTACTTTTTGCAACATATCGAATGTATTACAATAGCAATTTTATTGTAACACTTTTTACTATTATAGTAACACAATTATTGTGTTACAATAATATATCGCAACACTTATTTGTAACACTATTTAAGGTAGATATGTTACAAAGTTGCAATGTTTTCATAGTCTATTGTAACATTATTTTTATGTTTAGTTTCTCTCCATACCTGCAACATTTAGTGGCAGTGTATGATCCATTTTTATTAGTCCATATTGCAATATCCTGTTGGAAATTTAAATATACCATTAACAAATCATATCATACCAAAAATCACATATAAGATTTTCTTTATTACAATTTACTAAAATTACATAAGAAAACAAAGAATGAAAAATAAAATAAAAATCCTGTAATTTGCGCAAATCCAAGTTATAATAATTTCATATACATTATCTATAATGACTTGTGCACGTTCTTCAGCCTTTGGTGGTTCTGCAGGAGATAGTGACTCAACAAGTTTTTCATGCAAATTATATCTTGTTTTGGGGTTGAGGTCCAAAAGAGAGATCTCCACATCTTGGTTTGCAAGTGAATCAACTATAGCCATCTTGTTGACACCCACAGTTCCATTGACAGTTCCTGGCATCAGACATAATAGATAATAAGAACGGGACAATCATAATAGATAATAAGAACGGGACAAAAAGATTGCACAGACAAGTCTTTAGACAGAAACAACAATAAATTATGAAAAAAAAGCAATAAGCATAACCTTGCAAATAGTAAGTCGTTCTAGCTCAGAAATACTCAACTCCCCAGGATTGCATCCTATCCCTCCTTTAGCTCCACCATAAGGTATGTTAGCTACTGCCATTTTCCAGGTCATCAGTTGTGCTAATGCATTCACTTCATCATCAACCTACAAACGTCCATCAACCAAGTTATTTTCGGGTACACAACCCAAATAAATTCTATTTTCTATATGATTCTTGTACTTATGATAAATGGTACCACAGAAGCAGTTTCACAAATCATTCAACTACAAAACAAGTTTATCTTTAATGTTGAAAGCAAGAACTTTAATTAATAAACATAGTGGCCGAAAGAGAGAACAAATATAAAACCGGAAACAGGATGACCTCCATGACTCGACCATATCGAATGCAACCAACTAAATAATTACCTCTGTTTGTTTCCTCTTCCGCTGCTCGATTTAACCACCAACTCCTGCGGTTATGACCTCTGTCACAGGGGTTTAAAATCAATCTCTCCCGCCTACAATTGCAGCTTGTCGTCATTTATCTATGCTGCTTCAACTCAGCAGCACCGCAGCACCCTCGTTTACAAACACCCAAGTCCAACAACAACCAACCACCACCGCCTTCCCCCGATTTGGACCACCTGAACCCACCCCTGCAAATACCCATGTGCCTACTTATAATCTAATACAAACACATAGTCGATTCTCACCTGCAACCAATCTCCGGTGGCCTGGCTTTTCAAGCAATCCTTTAGAGGAAGCAACTAAATAAATGAAGCTGGCTTTTCAAGCCTAAATAGTTTGCGGTGTTTAGAAAGGCCGAGTCCTTTAGAGGGGAATTGCCTTCTCGAAGATACAAATCCCAGTTTTAAAATTGAACACATTAACAAACAACCAATATATAAACACCACCATAATGTATATCAACAAACCAGGCATTCAATCGATAATAACTAAAACACAAATCTAGCATGCACATTCACAAATAGAATTTAAAGCGTTCAGATTTTCAGACAAAACAACTTGATAAGACTGCCATTGCGATATTACATTCATTACTACTCAAGACTTAATAATCTAGAAGCTGATAACACACTTAATAAAACCATAACATAACATATAAAAACCAGAATACATGAATCAATTCAAGATCTCCCCACATACTTGATTCCTTAACGATGAAAGGGGCCTTTGGGATCGAGCTGCTTGCAAATCGCGAGATAAGTGAGATACAGAACCCGATCTTTGGCTCCAGTGCGATGATTCTTGGTGTGCTTGCAGAAATACTTCAATTGCTCAAGTGTCTACATCCCAGCATCTGTACAACCCTAGCTTACAATCTCAAGAAGTTAACACCGAAAGCACAACAAGAAGTACCTACTTATATAATCTAATACAAACACATAGTCGATTCTCACCTGCGACTAGTCTCCGGTGGCCACGCCACCATGGCCACCAATCAGCAACCCAAGCCCCAGCCACCATCGATTTTAACAAAATCACCACACAAGCTGGCATATACCATACACATACATACATATATAAGTACTATATCTCACCTGAAATAGCGGCTTGATCGGTTGATTTGAAAAAAACACACACGAACCCTAAACCCCCAATTATCTCTCCGCCGCTGACTCTGGTTGTTTTATAAAACTGATGTTTGTAAAAATAAAATGATTTTATAAACTATTTATACTATACAAAAGAATACACACCCAAATTAGAAATAAAAGCTATAATTAACAATAAATATGAATTTGGGGCTTAAAAATATTTTTGAATTTAGGAAATAAAAATCTCTAATCTCTAAAATTTCTGGAAATCCCAAATTGACAATATTTGTAAAAATTAATATTTTAAAAATCAATTCTCTATTTTCACAAATAATGTTCAAAATCAATTTTAATTGAAAATAATTAGAATAATCATTTGCACGCTTTCAAATATTTTTGAATATGACAGAAAGATAAAATATTAAAATTTAAATATTTCGGTAATTTAGACCGGATAAAACTTTTGGGATCAAATAAACAAAATTCTTGATTTTGAAATCAAAAGAAATATTTGATTACCAAATAAAATAATTGAAATTCTAAATTAACCGCCCAGACAGGAATACATAATTAAAATTGCCAATTTAACATATATCACAATTAAATCAAATAATCACATAATTGCAGCAACTCACAAAATTGTTTTCGAAATCCAACAAATTAAAATAAAATATATTATTTTATTCTTACTCTTTTCAAAATTAATAACACATTAATAAATAATTGCTGAAAAATTCGAGTCGTTACAGAGAAAGTTTAAGAGAGTGAAATAAAATGTGCGGGTTATAAAATTTTGGTGTAATTATAAATTGGTGCCAAAATTTTCACAATCCCGCCTAACAAACATCGAAGCACCGCCTAAATTTCAGCCAAATTTGTTGCGATGTATTGTAACACTTTTTAAAGTATTACGTTTGATCTAAAATTTGTTTTTGGCACTTTTGTTTGCAACGCTTTCCTGTTTTATGTAACACTTTTCAAAATATTGCAATAGACTCGTAAATTTTTGGTCTATTGTAACATTTTCTACAACATAAATGCATGCTGGCGTTGCAATAGGCCATATTTGGTGTAGTGCGTGTTGCATTAAAACACAACCTAATCCTTTATGTGACGCATCACTATAGATAACAAAATCTCCTTGATCATCTGGCAAAGCCAAAACTGGAGCGGTGACTAACTTCTGCTTCAACTCTTGAAAACTCTTTTCACATTTGTTGGTCCATTCAAACTTCTCGTTCTTCCGAGTCAATATTGTCAATGGTACTGCAATCTTTGAGAAATCCTTCACAAACCTTCGATAATATCTGGCCAATCCCATGAAACTTCTTACTTCAGTTGGGGTCTTTGGCCTTTCCCAATTCATCACAGCTTCTATCTTCGCTGGGTCCACTCGAATTCCTTCACTTCCAACGATATGCCTTAAAAACTGCACTTCTCGTAGCCAGAATTCACATTACGAGAACTTTGCATAAAACTTCGCCTTCCTTAAGGTTTCCAAAGCTATCCTCAGGTGTTCATCATGTTCTTCTTCAGATTTCGAGTATATTAGAATATCGTCGATGAATACAATGACGAACTTGTCTAAATACTTCTTGAATACACGGTTCATCAAATCCATGAAGGCGGCTAGCGCGTTTGTCAATCCAAATGCCATAACTAGAAATTCGTAATGTCCATATCGAGTTCTGAAAGCGGTCTTTGGGATGTCTTCTGGCTTAATCTTCAATTGATGATATCCCGAACGCAAGTCAATCTTCGAAAAGTAAGTTGCTCCTTTGAGTTGATCAAATAAGTCATCGATACGAGGCAAAGGATACCTATTCTTGATTGTCAACTTGTTCAATTCTCTATAGTCGATGCACAACCTCATGCTTCCGTCCTTTTTCTTCACAAAAAGAATTGGAGCTCCCCACAGGGATACACTCGGCCTTATAACTCCTTTATCTAACAACTCTTGTAATTGCTTGGCCAATTCCTTCATTTCTGCCGGTGCCATTCGATACGGTTGCTTCGAAACTGGTTCCGTGCCGGGTGCCAAGTCGATAGAAAACTCAATTTGACGGTCGGGAGGCAATCCAGGAAGATCGTCAGGAAATTGAAAGGCATATGTTTAGCCTATTTGTAATTAAAGAGGTACCAACTCAACTCTGATAAGAAAGCAAGGTAAATAGCAAGTACTGTTGAAGGAATCCGTACGAAGAACGTCAAGTGATTTATTGAAATTATATGTCTGAAGAATTTCAGGATGCTGCTGCACACCACTGGAAGAAGTTCATTAATATGTTCAAGCCTCAGTGTACAAATAATCTTTTGTAGCACGTCCAGAAGTCCAGAAGGTATAAAGTTTTAATACTTTATTTATTCAGAAGATTCCATACTATTGTTACTAATGAAGAAGAACTACAAAGACAAAGAATCGACGAACAAGCCACGTCTCAAATGTTTATTTGATAAAGAATATTTAATTCAGCTAGATACAGATGAACCAGACAGTACATTTGTGTGTCAGCTACTCAGATTAAATGTTCTGCATCAACTATAAGTGGCCGTTCAATCAAGACGAAGATCTACAGCGTTTAAACATGTCTGGAGTCCCTGCTACTTGAAGAAAAGAATTATATAAATATTTCTTTAATCAGTTCACTTATCAAAATAATTAAATTAGTTGTATAATTTATTAATTAAATTGATTCACCTTCGAATTAATTTAATTTATGAATTTATATGATTAATATAATTAATTAAGTGATTATTGAATATTTATTTAATTAAAAAACAAGTGTTTATATACATATAGCAGTCGGTATGACATTATTCAATAATGTCATACCGTGTCACTCATCATGGCTTTCCTCCCATGTCTTTAAAATGTCATTCTGATGAGCTTAGCATGGTTTAATCAGTTGATATGACTTTCTGATAGAAAGTCATACCGTTTGCTTGCTTCTGACATTCGGTTGTATGACTTAAGAAAGTCATACCGTGTCAATCAGTATGACATTCTTAGTAAATGTGTATGACTTGTGTTGTATGACTTAGAATGTCATACCCTTTGATGCTCTATGTCTTATTAAGTCATACCTCTTGATTCCTTATGACTTTGGCTAGTTATGTCATGCCAAATGACCCTTGAAGGCCAAGGAATTAATGTCATACCGTGTATGGCAGTATGACATTCCTTTTAAATGTCATTCCTTCCTTCCTTTTGGCATGGCTTTGCTTTGTAATGTCATTCCTAAGCTACTAAGTCATTCCTTTCAATGTCATACCTAGTTCCAAGTGATTTGCCTATATATATGGCTTCACTTCTTCATTTCAAAGTTGTTCAAGCATTGTAAAAGCTTTCAAGTTGTTTGTAACTTGCAATTGTTATATCCACAGTTTTCTGTGCTTTGATCACTCGGTTGTTTTAATCACTAAACTAGAATACATCCTGTCGAATTTATTCCACGAACTTTAGTGGACATTAAAACGAACCTTATTAATTATATAACGACTTAAAACATTGTTATATTAATTAATTAAAATCTGATTAACAAGTTTAATTCAAATCAGATTATTCCGCCGCGATTTTTAGTGACGATTGTATTCAACCCCCCCTTCTACAATCGTTTCAGGACCTAACAATTGGCATCAGAGCGGTTGATACCATTTTTTTCGTATCAGATCCTATACACACTCTGTAACGTAAAAATATTTTTTATTCGAATTAATTTTATTTCAAAAATTAATTCTGATTTAAAATATTTTTCTTTCAAAAATCCAAATCTCATCCAAACACTATTCACTTCAAATCCTTAAACATGAGTACACAAAAGATCAGTAGCATTAAAATCCCACCGTTCAGCAAGGAACACTTTGGCCTATGGAAGAGGCACATGTTATTATTCCTCCGCACAGCCAACAGAAAATATATTGGGATATTAAACAAAGGTGTTTCTATTCCGATGAAAGTCATATTAGCACACGAAGAAGAAGGTGTGTTAATACCTCATCAGACCATTCCGAAAGAACTTCATGAGTATACAGATGAAGAGGGTGAACAGATGAACTTAGATGACACTCTTCAACTAATTTTGGTGGAATCTCTAGATCCAGTAATGTACAATGCTGTTGTTAATTGTACAAACGCCAAGCAAATCTGGGATACGTTAGAGATCATCAATGAAGGCTCAGATGAAGTTAGAGAAAACAAGAAAGAGATACTGATGGCTCAGTATGAACAGTTTGGTTCCAATCCCGGAGAAGGGATTTCAGAAGTGTTTATCAGACTTAATAATCTGATTAATAATCTAAATTTAAATGGGAAATACTACGACAAGAAAGAGGTCAACATGAAATTTCTCTTAACACTTCCTGAACATCTGGAACACAGAATCACTGCCATCAGGGAAAGCAGAGATCTGAATGAGATATCTCTGGAAAGACTCTACGGAGTGTTGAAAACTTATGAACTTGAACAAGTTCAAAGTAAACAGAGATATGGCTGGGGTAAAACACTGAACCATTCGAGAGCTCTAGTTGTTGAGTCACCTGTACCGGAAGAGAAGAAGGATGTTGTTGTTCCTTCTAAAACCACTCAGGAATTTGTTGTACCTGAGATGGGTCAGACTGCTTCTTCCAGTGGTGACGAAGAGTTCTATACAATGGAAGAGCTAGAGCAATTAGAAGATCAATCTCTATCACTGTTTGCCAAGAAGTTTGGAAACATGAGATTCAGGAAGAATCCCTCCTACAAGTACAAACCTACTGTGAACAGGTTTCAGAAAGGAGGTTATTCATCTTCTACAAGCAAAGGAGGATACAAGACTGGGATGGTGGATAGAAGCAAGTTCAAATGCTTCAACTGTGGTGAACCAGGACACTTTGCAACTGAATGCAAACAGCCCAAGGTTCAAGGAAAAAGAAAAGATTCCTACGATGAGCTGAAGCAGAAGTATGATGCACTAGTGAGAAAGCATCAGGGTACTTCTGGAAATCAGAATTATAAAAGCAAGTCTTATCTGGCAGAAGGGAAAAGCTGGGATGATACAGATAGTGATGAAGAGGAGCAGCTAGGGAATGTTGCTCTTATGGCTAATGCTGGATCATCTTCACCTCCTCCTGCTGGAAGCTTTCAGGTAGATCCTACATGCCCTAAACTTTTTATGCAATTAGGATTTGAAAGAGATGATGCTATTAAAAAGTTGAAAGCTGCCAATCTTAAAATTGATACACTAGTCTTAGATATTCATGCTTATAAAATGAATGAGATGAACGTATTAAAACCTAAAATAGAACAACTGACTATGGATTTAGGATTACAATGTGCTAAAGTCAGAGTTCTAGAGAAAGGTGAGATTGCTTTAAGACTTCAGCTAGATGAAGAGAAAGTGAAATGTAAAGCCTTTAAGGATGCCTCCACTATAGTCAAAGAACTTAATGATAAACAAGAGATCAAGAGAACTGTTGGAATAGGTTTTGACTATAACAAATCCGTAGGTAAGGCTAGTAACATTACTCCTTTTAAGAAGAGTGCTGAGGAGAGAGGAATTCCTTTTGTTTTGAAAGATTCCCCTCAAGCCCTTTTTAAATCCTCAGAAGCTGAACCTCTTTTAGAAACTCCTGTTGTCATCAGATATGAACTCAAACAGGAAGACCTTAAAATGAAAGAGAGTAATGAGAAGAGAGATGAGATCCTGACATCACTGAAACCAATCAAAGTGAAAGGCAATGTTAGGTTGCCTAAAGCTGGTTTAGGTGTCAACTCTGAGAGAACTAAATTCAACAAGCCCAATAATTTTGTGAATAGTAAGAACAAAAACAATAGATGTCATTCTACTGAGAACTTTAAATCTGGTAACAAGGTTAGAGTAGAATCTATTGATGTTCCTACTGCAGTGACTGATATTCCTGTTGTTCCTGTGTTTGATGCATGTCATAAATGTTGTGGTGTTGATAATTGCATGACTTGTGCTTTCAATATGATGTCTGCTTATTTTAGAAATTTGCATGCTAAAAATGAAAACACATCTCCTAGACAACACACAAACAATAAGCATGCTAGATCAAAGACTGCTAGTCCTCCTCGTGTGAGGAAGGAGACTTATGTTCCAAAGCCTAAAACCAAGGTTTATAAGGCTGTTGTTAAGGAAGGAAGTTCAGTCAAATCAGAACCTAGTATCAGTCCAAGAGGCTCTGTTGTATTACCTGATAGAAATCAATTCTTTAAGTTTGCTGGACCCAATCAAGTGTGGGTCCCAAAGAAGGTTTAATCAGTATGTCTTTTGCAGGGTGCTAGTGGAATTGTTCGTGTTACCTGGGTGCTTGACAGTGGAGCGTCAATGCACATGACTGGCAATAAAACCCTGCTGGAAGACATAAGAGAAGGAGCTGGCCCTATAGTCAGTTTTGCTGATAATAGCAAAGGTCGTACTGTGGGATATGGCAAGTACAAAATTGGAAGGATTATCACAGAAGATATTGCAATAGTTGAAGGACTTCAACATAATCTCCTAAGTGTCAGTCAATTCTGTGACAAAGGATATTATGTTCATTTTGAAAAGGAGATATGTATCATTAAACATATCAAGGATAAGCGTCCTTCACTATGTGGCATAAGGAAAGGCAATATATTCGTAGCTGATTTGTCTTCAGGACCAGGAAACGAAGTTCACTGTTTCTACGCCAAAGCGTCTGCTGAAGATAGTTGGTTATGGCATAAGAAGCTCTCACACCTCAACTTCAAAACCATGAACTCTCTAGTCAAGAGAGATCTAGTGAGAGGTTTGCCTTCCCTGGAATTCTCAACTGATGACCTCTGTGAAGCTTGTCAGAAAGGAAAAGCGAAGAGAGCATCTCACAAAGGCAAAACCATCAATACCATTACAGATCCACTTCATTTGTTGCATATGGATTTGTTTGGCCCTGTGAATGTTGCATCCATTGATGGAGGAAGATATTCCTTGGTTATTGTGGATGACTTCTCAAAATTTACTTGGGTTTACTTCCTGGCTTCTAAGGATGAAACCCCGTTAACAGTGATTGATCATATAAAGTTAGTTGAATTGGATAAAGGTGTGCCAGTTAAAGCTGTAAGGTCAGACAATGGCACAGAATTCAAGAATCAAACTCTAATCAACTTCTACTCTGAAAAGGGAATTAGAAGGCAGTATTCAGCACCAAGGACTCCTCAGCAGAATGGAGTCGTCGAAAGAAAGAATCGTACACTGATTGAAGCTGCAAGAACTATGATTGCTGAATCAAAGCTTCCACTGTACTTTTGGGCTGAAGCTGTGTCTACTGCCTGCTATACCCAGAATAGAACTTTGATCAATAAGGATCATATGAAAACTCCATTTCATCTGTATAACAACAAGAAGCCTTATGTCAAACATCTTCATGTATTTGGAGCCAAGTGTTATGTTCTCAAGGATGGTGAAGAGAACTTGAACAAGTTTGAGCCAAAGGCATCTGAAGCAATTTTTGTTGGTTATACAAATAATGCTTATAGAGTTTTTGTAATTGATACTCTGTCAGTGAAAGTTAGTGTCAATGTAACATTTGATGACACTAAACTACCAAGTTTACAATCTGCTGATCCATCTGAATCTCTGAAGTTTGACAACTATCCAGATTCTGATTCAGATGATGATGTGCCACCTGAGGTTGCAACAGGTGATGACAACAATGATAATGATCCAGGCAATGGTGGAGGAAATGGCAATAATGCTGGAGATTCCACTGATGCTAGTGGTGGATCATCAAGTCAACCTGGCAACAGCTCAGGGGGAGCTGGTGGATCAACTAGTCATACACATCAGCCTAATGATAATACTGCTGAATCATCAAGGACACAACTTCCAAGGGAAAGGATTTGGAGCAGAGATCATCCCTTTGATCTGATTATTGGTGATCCTGATGTTGGTGTAAGGACTAGAAGTGCTACGACAAATGAATGTCTATTCTCTGGTTTTCTTTCACAATTAGAACCAAAGAAAATAGATGAAGCACTTGCTGATCCTGATTGGGTTCTTGCCATGCAAGAAGAACTCAATCAATTTGAGAGACAAGAAGTCTGGGCCTTGGTTCCAAGACCAAAAGGAAAGTCTACAATTGGATCTAGATGGGTCTTCCGTAACAAGTTAGATGGTGATGGCATTGTTGGAAGAAACAAAGCCAGACTGGTTGCAAAAGGTTATTCTCAGGAAGAAGGAATTGACTACGATGAAACCTATGCTCCAGTTGCTCGTCTTGAAGCCATCAGAATATTTCTTGCATTTGCTGCACACTCCAACTTCAAGGTTTATCAGATGGATGTGAAAAGTGCATTTCTGAATGGAAAGCTAGAAGAAGAAGTATATCTGGAACAGCCCCCTGGCTTTGAAAATCCAGAATTTGCTGATTTTGTGTACTTCCTATTCAAAGTTGTCTATGGGCTTAAGCAATCACCAAGGACATGGTATGACACCCTCTCTGAGTTTTTAATTGAAAATAAATTTACTAGAGGTGTCATAGACAAAACTCTCTTTTACAAATTACATGATAATGATATGATATTTGTTCAAATATATGTTGATGATATTATATTTGGTTCTACTAACGACAACTTGTGCAAGAGATTTGCTAAGTTAATGCAGAGTAATTATGAAATGAGTATGATGGGTGAGCTGTCCTACTTCCTTGGTCTTCAAGTAAGCCAAAAGGAAGATGGAATATTCATTTGCCAATCCAAGTATGTCAGAGATCTTCTTCGAAAGTACAATTTAGAAGACTCTTCCCCGGCAAAGACACCCATGGCCACTGCCACAAAGCTTGACCAGGATAAATCTGGTAAGAAAGTTGATATCACAAGCTATCGAGGTATGATTGGCTCTTTACTTTATCTTACTGCAAGTAGACCAGATATCATGTTTGCAACATGTTTATGTGCTAGGTTTCAGGCTGATCCTAAGGAATCACATCTTATAGCCGTCAAAAGAATCTTTAGATATCTTAAGGGTACACCTGGTTTAGGTATTTGGTACCCTAAGAATACTGGTTTTGACTTAACCGGCTATACAGATTCTGATTATGTAGGTTGCAGGATTGATAGAAAGAGTACGTCTGGAAGCTGTCAATTTCTAGGACGTCGGTTGGTTTCCTGGTACAGCAAGAAGCAACACTCAGTGTCCACTTCTACTGCTGAAGCTGAGTACATAGCTGCTGGAAGTTGCTGTGCTCAGATTCTCTGGATCAGGAATCAATTAAATGATTATGGTATTTCTGTCGACAAAATTCCAATATTTTGTGACAACACCAGTGCCATAGCCATTTCAAACAATCCAGTGCAACACTCCAGGACCAAGCACATAGATATCAGGTATCATTTCATTCTAGAACATGTCATGAATGGTACTGTGGTGTTACATTTCGTACCCACAGCTGATCAGATTGCAGACATCTTCACTAAACCACTTGATGAATCCACTTTCTCTAAGTTGGTTTGTGAGCTAGGGATGTTAAATATGCCATGATTCTCTTTGTATATATTTTATATGTATTTTATATATTATTATATATTTTTGTGAATTTTCTGTGTAATTATATCCTTTTTTATTAGATATTATATAATTGTCTGCATATTATTTGATAATTATCTGTGTAATTATGCATGTCTATATATTTATCTGTAGTTTTCTAAATGCCTGCATACTCCCCTGTATTATTCTCTATGCATTTAGATAATTATATGTATTTATTTTGTATTTGTCAAAATTAATTAAGCATAAATATTTGATTTTAAGTTAATTCATTTTAATGAATTAAAGTTAAATTCATAAATATTTATATTTAATTAAAGTTGAATTTTACAAATTATATGTGTAATATATTATATATTATGTGTATTAGATTTTTGATTATATGTGCAAAAGGTTTTATTGCTTTTAAATAATCAAAAATCATAATATTCATTTGTTTTTTCTTTTAAAATTCTGTTTTGTCAGTCGGTATGACATTTTTAGACAATGTCATACCGCTTTATGCGTGTATTGTACGTTTCCTGAGTGCGGCATGACTTTTCTAAGAAAAGTCATACCGAGGTCTTGTTGTATCTTTCAGACTTCGGTATGACATTTCAAGGAAAAGCCATACCGACCTGCTAAACCCTGTATGACTTCCCTTGAAAGCCATACCGCTTGCTCGAGTATGACTTATACAAGAGCTCGGTATGACATTTTCTTAAAATGTCATACCGACCCGTGAAATCACTGTATGACTTATGTTTGAAATCCCATGCCATATCTTCACTTCATCTTCTCCGCTACTCACACACAGACACTGTTCTTGATCGGATTTTTTCAAGTTTTTGCAATAAAACTTGCTGGTTACGTTTTTCAAGCCCTTAAAGCTTGCTTGTTACTGATTAATCACGAAAACAAGCCGAATTGCTGCCCGATTTTTCACCGATTTCAACCGAGTCGACCGAGTTGCACGAGTCTTCATCGATTCAAACGAGTTTGACCGAGTTCTCACCGGTTCTGTGATCTTTTGGCCGTGTTTTATCAGTATAGGACGTTTTGTGGTGGTGTTGTTTGAACTGATTTCAAAACCCTTGTTTTTGGATTTCGAAGTTAGGGTTTTTTAAAGTCTAATTGGGGATTTTTGGACTTAGTGGAGATTAAGGCATTGTTTGAAGACTAATTTGAGCCATTTTAAGATTAATTAAGTTTTAATTCGAATTTACTCAATTAATTCGAATTATTAATTAATTAATTGATTAATATTTAATTATTAATTGAAATTTGTGAGAAATTTGAAAATTAATATTTTATTTGAAAAATTCTCACTTAATTCAATTTTTAATTTTAAAAAAAAAATGGCCGGTCGCTTTGTAATTGAGGAGACGAACTTGAATGGATTCTTCGACCCCGAGGCAAGTTTGGCACGTTTTAGGCCGTGGGTCCGTTTTCTGAATAGTCAGTCGCTCGTCAGCACTGCTATTACAGCCTCTGCAGAACTCCAAATTCAACCGATACAGGATTTCTACTCTTCAGCGTTAAATACTACGTTGTTGGATAATTATCGAATGTCTGGAGAAGTACATAGAGGACGTACCATTCATATCAACTCTGACGATGTGAATAGGATACTGGGATTTCCGAGGGAGAATTTTGCTGAGCTACCTACTGAAACTGAGATCACCCAATTCTTTCAGACTATATTATATCAGGGTGAAATAAATTTGCCTCGGATGTTGAAAAGCAATCTGAAGCCCGAGTGGGACCTTTTCTTCGACACTTTGGCTAAAGTGTTTGCCCCCACCACTCGCAAGAACTTCAACGTTATAACTTCCTTGCTTCAGAAGATTGGATTCTGCATTGCTTTAATCGACCGATCAACTTTGGTAAGCTTATATTCCAATCCATTCTTACCAAGTTGGGACCACTGAGAAACAGATCTGTTGAGCAGAATGCCAAAGTCTCTTGCTTTTATCCAAGGTTTATTATGCTGTTTCTGAATGACAAATTGACTGACGCTGAGAAGGAACACTACTCTAATTCTCCTGTGGCACCAGTTCCTCGTGCCTGTTCCAAGTTGATGACTCAGTTGGACAACAAGAATAAATTTGCCAGTGTTCCACTAATCACCACTCCTCACATGCTCCAGATGTTCAATGCTCCTCTTCAACCGTATCAACTTCAAGTGGCTCCTCCACCTCAACCTCAACAACAACAACAGCAGCAGCAACCTCAAGAACCTCAACCCCTGCAGATTCAACAACCTGCACAACACCATCATCAACAACTTCTACAACAACAACAACAGCAGCATTCACCTCAACAATCCCAAGAAGCACAATCTTCACACCATTCATCCAACCAATCATCATATCACTCCCCTATCCATCAACAACAACAATCTGACCCTTCATTTGAAGATCAAAATTTGGATTATGATCTCTTCGAGCATCAACCATCTTCATCTGAACCTCTCCCACACCAAACACAATCCCAAATCATCCCACAAACACAATCTACCTCACAACCCCTTCCCTCTGACTCTCCTATCAACCCGGAGCTGCAGTCCTTCGTCAGGACCTACAGGTAGCTCAGGTACTTTCTAACTTATCATCTAATTTTAATGTTGATACGTCAGATTATGGTTGTGATCTTGTTTGTGACCTTGATTTTGTTTTCCAGCCTACCAGCAATGAACCTGACAACACACAGGTTCATAACCTAGCTGACGATTCACTTCAAAACTCTCGTTTCTCCAAACACATCAACCAACACTTCAATGCAACCTGTTCGTAAAGTTGCGAGGAAACGGAGTTCGAGTAGTTTAATGAGTCAACCCACAGCTCTGTCTCCCTCAAAGAAGCAAAGGGTGGAAACCTTGGAGACAACTGTAGCCTCATCTGTACTTCCCAACAAGGCTCAGATTTTGAAATGGCAGATAAACAGTCTCTGGACCCATTCTCTCTACAGGATGTGGCCATTGAAATTGACCGTCCGGCCGCGGTAACTTGTACAGAGTCAAGCACTGCGCTAGCACTCACGCTAGTGCCAGCCCAAACAGATACACAGGTTACTATGTTTA